>NC_090370.1:26348022-27009599 GCF_035084215.1 Heptranchias perlo | reverse complement strand
CACACTCACGTACAGTACCAGTGACTGACAGATACAGAATGAATCCCACACTCACGTACAGTACCAGAGACTGACAGGTGCAGAATGAATCCCACACTCACACATCGGAACAGAGACTGACAGATACAGAATGAATCCCACACTCACATGCAGTACCAGAGACTGACAGATACAGCATGAATCCCACACCAACACATCGTACCAGAGACTGACAGATACAGAATGAATCCCACACTCAAACATAGTACCAGAGACTGACAGATACAGAATGAATCCCACACTCACACACAGTACCAGAGACTGACAGATACAGAATGAATCCCACACTCACACATCGTACCAGTCACTGACAGATACAGAATGAATCCCACACTCACACACAGTACCAGAGACTGACAGATGCAGAATGAATCCCACACTCACACACAGTACCAGAGACTGACAGATGCAGAATGAATCCCACACTCACACATCGGAACAGAATCTGACAGATACGGAATGAATCCCAAACTCAAACACAGTTTCAGAGAGTGACAGATACAGAATGAATCCCACACTCACACACAGGAGCAGAGACTGACAGATACAGAATGAATCCCACACTCAAACACAGTTTCAGAGAGTGACAGATACAGAATGAATCCCACACTCACACACAGTACCAGAGACTGACAGATACAGAATGAACCCCACATTCACACACAGTAGCAGAGAGTGACAGATGCAGAATGAATCCCACACTCACACACAGCATCAGAGACTGACAGATACAGAATGAATCCCAAACTCAAACACAGTATCAGAGAGTGAAAGACACAGAATGAATCCCACACTCACACACAGTACCAAAGACTGACAGATCCAGAATGAATCCCACACTAACACACAGTACCAGAGACTGACAGATACAGAATGAATCCCACACTCACACACAGTACCAAAGACTGACAGATACAGAATGAATCCCACACTCAAACATAGTACCAGAGACTGACAGATACAGGATGAATCCCACCCTAAAACACAGCACCAGAGACTGACAGATACAGAATGAATCCCACACTCACACACAGTACCAAAGACTGAAATGATACAGAATGAATCCCACACTCAAACATAGTCCCAGAGACTGACAGATACAGAATGAATCCCACACTCACACACAGCACCAGAGACTGACAGATGCAGAATGAATCCCACACTCACACACAGTACCTGAGACTGACAGATACAGGATGAATCCCACACTAAAACACAGCACCAGAGAATGACAGATACAGAATGAATCCCACACTCACACACAGCACCAGTCACTGACAGATACAGAATGAATCCCACACTCACACACAGTACCAGAGACTTACAGATGCAGAATGAATCCCACACTCACACATCGTACCAGAGACTGACAGATACAGAATGAATCCCACACTCACTCACAGGACCAGAGACTTACAGATGCAGAATGAATCCCACACTCATACACAGTACCAGAGACTGACAGATACAGAATGAATCCCACACTCACACACAGCAACAGAGACTGACAGATACAGAATGAATCCCACACTCACACACAGTACCAGAGACTGACAGATACAGAATGAATCCCACACTCACACACAGCACCAGAGACTGACAGATACAGAATGAATCCCACACTCACACACAGTACCAGAGACTGACAGATGCAGAATGAATCCCACACACACACACAGCACCAGAAACTGACGGCTGCAGAATGAATCCCACACTCACACACAGTACCAGAGACTGACAGATGCAGAATGAATCCCACACTCACACACAGCACCAGAGACTGACAGATACAGAATGAATCCCACACTCATACATAGTACCAGAGACTGACAGATACAGAATGAATCCCACACTCACACGCAGTACCAGAGACTGATAGAAACAGAATGAATCCCACACTCACACACAGTACCAGTGACTGACAGATACAGAATGAATCCCACACTCAAGTACAGTACCAGAGACTGACAGATACAGAATGAATCCCACACTCATACACAGGACCAGTGACTGACAGATACAGAATGAATCCCACACTCACACATCGTACCAGAGACTGACAGATACAGAATGAATCCCAAACTCAAACACAGTATCAGAGAGTGAAAGATACAGAATGAACCCCACACTCACACACAGTACCAAAGACTGACAGATCCAGAATGAATCCCACACTAACACACAGTACCAGAGACTGACAGATACAGAATGAATCCCACACTCATACATTGTACCAGAGACTGACAGATACAGAATGAATCCCACACTCAAACACAGTACCACAGACTGACAGGTGCAGAATGAATCCCACACTCTCACACAGCACCATAGACTGACAGATACAGAATGAATCCCACACTCACACACAGTACCAAAGACTGACAGATACAGAATGAATCCCACACTCACACACAGTACCAGTGACTGACAGATACAGAATGAATCCCACACTCAAGCACAGTACCAGAGACTGACAGATACAGAATGAATCCCACACTCACACACAGGACCAGTGACTGACAGATACAGAATGAATCCCACACTCACGTACAGTACCAGTGACTGACAGATACAGAATGAATCCCACACTCACGTACAGTACCAGAGACTGACAGGTGCAGAATGAATCCCACACTCACACATCGGAACAGAGACTGACAGATACAGAATGAATCCCACACTCACATGCAGTACCAGAGACTGACAGATACAGCATGAATCCCACACCAACACATCGTACCAGAGACTGACAGATACAGAATGAATCCCACACTCAAACATAGTACCAGAGACTGACAGATACAGAATGAATCCCACACTCACACACAGTACCAGAGACTGACAGATACAGAATGAATCCCACACTCACACATCGTACCAGTCACTGACAGATACAGAATGAATCCCACACTCACACACAGTACCAGAGACTGACAGATGCAGAATGAATCCCACACTCACACACAGTACCAGAGACTGACAGATGCAGAATGAATCCCACACTCACACATCGGAACAGAATCTGACAGATACGGAATGAATCCCAAACTCAAACACAGTTTCAGAGAGTGACAGATACAGAATGAATCCCACACTCACACACAGGAGCAGAGACTGACAGATACAGAATGAATCCCACACTCAAACACAGTTTCAGAGAGTGACAGATACAGAATGAATCCCACACTCACACACAGTACCAGAGACTGACAGATACAGAATGAATCCCAAACTCACGTCCAGTACCAGAGACTGACAGGTGCAGAATGAATCCCACACTCACACATCGTACCAGAGACTGACAGATACGGAATGAATCCCAAACTCAAACACAGTTTCAGAGAGTGACAGATACAGAATGAATCCCACTATCACACACAGTACCAGAGACTGACAGATACAGGATGAATCCCACACAAAAACACAGCACCAGAGACTGACAGATACAGAATGAATCCCACACAAACACACAGTACCAGAGACTGACAGATACAGAATGAATCCCACACTCACACACAGTACCAGAGTCTGACAGATACGGAATGAATCCCACATTTTCACACAGTACCAGTCACTGACAGATACAGAATGAATCCCACACTCACACACAGCACCAGAGACTGACAGATGCAGAATGAATCCCACACTCACACATTGTACCAGAGACTGACAGATGCAGAATGAATCCCAAACTCACACACAGTACCAGTCACTGACAGATACAGAATGAATCCGACACTCATACACAGTATCAGAGACTGACAGGTGCAGAATGAATCCCACACTCACACACAGCACCATAGACTGACAGATACAGAATGAATCCCAAACTCAAACACAGTATCAGAGAGTGAAAGACACAGAATCAACCCCACACTCACACACAGTACCAGAGACTGACAGATACAGAATGAATCCCACACTCACACACAG
Organism: Heptranchias perlo; assembly: GCF_035084215.1. Classification (NCBI taxonomy): domain Eukaryota; kingdom Metazoa; phylum Chordata; class Chondrichthyes; order Hexanchiformes; family Hexanchidae; genus Heptranchias; species Heptranchias perlo. Next base: position 27,005,627 of record NC_090370.1, on the reverse strand, counting down.
TACCAGAGACTGACAGATACAGAATGAATCCCACACTCACACACAGTACCAGAGACTGACAGATACGGAATGAATCCCACATTTTCACACAGTACCAGAGACTGACAGATACAGAATGAATCCCACACTCACACACAGTACCAGAGACTGACAGATGCAGAATGAATCCCACACTCACACATTGTACCAGAGACTGACAGATACAGAATGAATCCCACACTCACACACAGTAACAGAGACTGACAGATACAGAATGAATCCCACACTCACACACAGTATCAGAGACTGACAGATACAGAATGAACCCCACATTCACACACAGTAGCAGAGAGTGACAGATGCAGAATGAATCCCACACTCACACACAGCATCAGAGACTGACAGATACAGAATGAATCCCAAACTCAAACACAGTATCAGAGAGTGAAAGACACAGAATGAATCCCACACTCACACACAGTACCAAAGACTGACAGATCCAGAATGAATCCCACACTAACACACAGTACCAGAGACTGACAGATACAGAATGAATCCCACACTCACACACAGTACCAAAGACTGACAGATACAGAATGAATCCCACACTCAAACATAGTACCAGAGACTGACAGATACAGGATGAATCCCACCCTAAAACACAGCACCAGAGACTGACAGATACAGAATGAATCCCACACTCACACACAGTACCAAAGACTGAAATGATACAGAATGAATCCCACACTCAAACATAGTCCCAGAGACTGACAGATACAGAATGAATCCCACACTCACACACAGCACCAGAGACTGACAGATGCAGAATGAATCCCACACTCACACACAGTACCTGAGACTGACAGATACAGGATGAATCCCACACTAAAACACAGCACCAGAGAATGACAGATACAGAATGAATCCCACACTCACACACAGCACCAGTCACTGACAGATACAGAATGAATCCCACACTCACACACAGTACCAGAGACTTACAGATGCAGAATGAATCCCACACTCACACATCGTACCAGAGACTGACAGATACAGAATGAATCCCACACTCACTCACAGGACCAGAGACTTACAGATGCAGAATGAATCCCACACTCATACACAGTACCAGAGACTGACAGATACAGAATGAATCCCACACTCACACACAGCAACAGAGACTGACAGATACAGAATGAATCCCACACTCACACACAGTACCAGAGACTGACAGACACAGAATGAATCCCACACTCACACACAGCACCAGAGACTGACAGATACAGAATGAATCCCACACTCACACACAGTACCAGAGACTGACAGATGCAGAATGAATCCCACACACACACACACAGCACCAGAAACTGACGGCTGCAGAATGAATCCCACACTCACACACAGTACCAGAGACTGACAGATGCAGAATGAATCCCACACTCACACACAGCACCAGAGACTGACAGATACAGAATGAATCCCACACTCATACATAGTACCAGAGACTGACAGATACAGAATGAATCCCACACTCACACGCAGTACCAGAGACTGATAGAAACAGAATGAATCCCACACTCACACACAGTACCAGTGACTGACAGATACAGAATGAATCCCACACTCAAGTACAGTACCAGAGACTGACAGATACAGAATGAATCCCACACTCATACACAGGACCAGTGACTGACAGATACAGAATGAATCCCACACTCACGTACAGTACCAGTGACTGACAGGTGCAGAATGAATCCCACACTCACACATCGGAACAGAGACTGACAGATACAGAATGAATCCCACACTCACATGCAGTACCAGAGACTGACAGATACAGCATGAATCCCACACTAACACATAGTACCAGAGACTGACAGATACAGAATGAATCCCACACTCAAACAGAGTACCAGAGACTGACAGATACAGAATGAATCCCACACTCACACACAGTACCAGAGACTGACAGATACAGAATGAATCCCACACTCACACATCGTACCAGTCACTGACAGATACAGAATGATTCCCACACTCACACACAGTATCAGAGACTGACAGATACAGAATGAACCCCACACTCACACACAGTACCAGAGACTGACAGATGCAGAATGAATCCCACACTCACACACAGTACCAGAGACTGACAGATGCAGAATGAATCCCACACTCACACATCGGAACAGAATCTGACAGATACGGAATGAATCCCAAACTCAAACACAGTTTCAGAGAGTGACAGATACAGAATGAATCCCACACTCACACACAGGAGCAGAGACTGACAGATACAGAATGAATCCCACACTCAAACACAGTTTCAGAGAGTGACAGATACAGAATGAATCCCACACTCACACACAGTACCAGAGACTGACAGATACAGAATGAATCCCAAACTCACGTCCAGTACCAGAGACTGACAGGTGCAGAATGAATCCCACACTCACACATCGTACCAGAGACTGACAGATACGGAATGAATCCCAAACTCAAACACAGTTTCAGAGAGTGACAGATACAGAATGAATCCCACTATCACACACAGTACCAGAGACTGACAGATACAGGATGAATCCCACACAAAAACACAGCACCAGAGACTGACAGATACAGAATGAATCCCACACAAACACACAGTACCAGAGACTGACAGATACAGAATGAATCCCACACTCACACACAGTACCAGAGTCTGACAGATACGGAATGAATCCCACATTTTCACACAGTACCAGTCACTGACAGATACAGAATGAATCCCACACTCACACACAGCACCAGAGACTGACAGATGCAGAATGAATCCCACACTCACACATTGTACCAGAGACTGACAGATACAGAATGAATCCCAAACTCACACACAGTACCAGTCACTGACAGATACAGAATGAATCCCACACTCATACACAGTATCAGAGACTGACAGGTGCAGAATGAATCCCACACTCACACACAGCACCATAGACTGACAGATACAGAATGAATCCCAAACTCAAACACAGTATCAGAGAGTGAAAGACACAGAATCAACCCCACACTCACACACAGTACCAGAGACTGACAGATACAGAATGAATCCCACACTCACACACAGTACCAGAGACTGACAGATACAGAATGAATCCCACACTCACGCACAGTACCAGAGACTGACAGATACGGAATGAATCCCACATTTTCACACAGTACCAGAGACTGACAGATACAGAATGAATCCCACACTCACACACAGTACCAGAGACTGACAGATACAGAATGAATCCCAAACTCACGTCCAGTACCAGAGACTGACAGGTGCAGAATGAATCCCACACTCACACATCGTACCAGAGACTGACAGATACGGAATGAATCCCAAACTCAAACACAGTTTCAGAGAGTGACAGATACAGAATGAATCCCACTATCACACACAGTACCAGAGACTGACAGATACAGGATGAATCCCACACAAAAACACAGCACCAGAGACTGACAGATACAGAATGAATCCCACACAAACACACAGTACCAGAGACGGACAGATACAGAATGAATCCCACACTCACACACAGTACCAGAGTCTGACAGATACGGAATGAATCCCACATTTTCACACAGTACCAGTCACTGACAGATACAGAATGAATCCCACACTCACACACAGCACCAGAGACTGACAGATGCAGAATGAATCCCACACTCACACATTGTACCAGAGACTGACAGATACAGAATGAATCCCAAACTCACACACAGTACCAGTCACTGACAGATACAGAATGAATCCCACACTCATACACAGTATCAGAGACTGACAGGTGCAGAATGAATCCCACACTCACACACAGCACCATAGACTGACAGATACAGAATGAATCCCAAACTCAAACACAGTATCAGAGAGTGAAAGACACAGAATCAACCCCACACTCACACACAGTACCAGAGACTGACAGATACAGAATGAATCCCACACTCACACACAGTACCAGAGACTGACAGATACAGAATGAATCCCACACTCACACACAGTACCAGAGACTGACAGATACGGAATGAATCCCACATTTTCACACAGTACCAGAGACTGACAGATACAGAATGAATCCCACACTCACACACAGTACCAGAGACTGACAGATGCAGAATGAATCCCACACTCACACATTGTACCAGAGACTGACAGATACAGAATGAATCCCACACTCACACACAGTACCAGAGACTGACAGATACAGAATGAATCCCACACTCACACACAGTATCAGAGACTGACAGATACAGAATGAACCCCACATTCACACACAGTATCAGAGAGTGACAGATGCAGAATGAATCCCACACTCACACACAGCATCAGAGACTGACAGATACAGAATGAATCCCAAACTCAAACACAGTATCAGAGAGTGAAAGACACAGAATGAATCCCACACTCACACACAGTACCAAAGACTGACAGATCCAGAATGAATCCCACACTAACACACAGTACCAGAGACTGACAGATACAGAATGAATCCCACACTCACACACAGTACCAAAGACTGACAGATACAGAATGAATCCCACACTCAAACAGAGTACCAGAGACTGACAGATACAGGATGAATCCCACCCTAAAACACAGCACCAGAGACTGACAGATACAGAATGAATCCCACACTCACACACAGTACCAAAGACTGAAATGATACAGAATGAATCCCACACTCAAACATAGTCCCAGAGACTGACAGATACAGAATGAATCCCACACTCACACACAGCACCAGAGACTGACAGATGCAGAATGAATCCCACACTCACACACAGTACCTGAGACTGACAGATACAGGATGAATCCCACACTAAAACACAGCACCAGAGACTGACAGATACAGAATGAATCCCACACTCACACACAGCACCAGTCACTGACAGATACAGAATGAATCCCACACTCACACACAGTACCAGAGACTTACAGATGCAGAATGAATCCCACACTCACACATCGTACCAGAGACTGACAGATACAGAATGTATCCCACACTCACACACAGTACCAGAGACTTACAGATGCAGAATGAATCCCACACTCATACACAGTACCAGAGACTGACAGATACAGAATGAATCCCACACTCACACACAGCACCAGAGACTGACAGATACAGAATGAATCCCACACTCACACACAGTACCAGAGACTGACAGATACAGAATGAATCCCACACTCACACACAGCACCAGAGACTGACAGATGCAGAATGAATCCCACACTCACACACAGTACCAGAGACTGACAGATGCAGAATGAATCCCACACACACACACAGCACCAGAAACTGACGGCTGCAGAATGAATCCCACACTCACACACAGTACCAGAGACTGACAGATGCAGAATGAATCCCACACTCACACACAGCACCAGAGACTGACAGATACAGAATGAATCCCACACTCATACATAGTACCAGAGACTGACAGATACAGAATGAATCCCACACTCACACGCAGTACCAGAGACTGATAGAAACAGAATGAATCCCACACTCACACACAGCACCAGAGACTGACAGATACAGATTGAATCACACACTCACACACAGCACCAGAGACTGACAGGTGCAGAATGAATCCCACACTCACACACAGCACCAGAGACTGACAGATACAGAATGAATCCCACACTCACACACAGTCCCAAAGACTGACAGATACAGAATGAATCCCACATTCACACACAGTACCAGAGACTGACAGATACAGAATGAATCCCACACTCACACACAGTACCAGAGATTGACAGATACAGAATGAATCCCACACTCACACACAGTACCAGAGACTGACAGGTGCAGAATGAATCCCACACTCACACACAGCACCAGAGACTGACAGATACAGAATGAATCCCACACTCACACACAGTCCCAAAGACTGACAGATACAGAATGAATCCCACACTCACATACAGTACCAGAGATTGCAGATACAGAATGAATCCCACACTCATACATTGTACCAGAGACTGACAGATACAGAATGAATCCCACACTCTTACATTGTACCAGAGACTGACAGATACAGAATGAATCCCACACTCACACACAGTACCAGAGACTGACAGGTGCAGAATGAATCCCACACTCACACACAGCACCATAGACTGACAGATACAGAATGAATCCCACACTCACACACAGTACCAAAGACTGACAGATACAGAATGAATCCCACACTCACACACAGTACCAGTGACTGACAGATACAGAATGAATCCCACACTCACGTTCAGTACCAGAGACTGACAGATACAGAATGAATCCCACACTCACACACAGGACCAGTGACTGACAGATACAGAATGAATCCCACACTCACGTACAGTACCAGTTACTGACAGATACAGAATGAATCCCACACTCACGTACAGTACCAGAGACTGACAGGTGCAGAATGAATCCCACACTCACACATCGGACCAGAGACTGACAGATACAGAATGAATCCCACACTCACATGCAGTACCAGAGACTGACAGATACAGCATGAATCCCACACTAACACACAGTACCAGAGAATGACAGATACAGAATGAATCCCACACTCAAACATAGTACCAGAGACTGACAGATACAGAATGTATCCCACACTCACACACAGCACCAGAGACTGCCAGATGCAGAATGAATCCCACACTCACACACAGTACCAGAGACTGACAGATACGGAATGAATCCCACATTTTCACACAGTACCAGTCACTGACAGATACAGAATGAATCCCAAACTCACACACAGTATCAGAGAGTGAAAGACACAGAATGAATCCCACATTCACACCCAGTACCAGAGACTGACAGATACAGAATGAATCCCACACTGACACACAGCACCAGAGACTGACAGATACAGAATGAATCCGACACTCACACACAGTATCAGAGACTGACAGATGCAGAATAAATCCCACACTCACACACAGCACCATAGACTGACAGATACAGAATGAATCCGACACTCACACACAGTACCATAGACTGACAGATACAGAATGAATCCCACACTCACACACAGTACCAGAGACTGACAGATACAGAATGAATCCCACACTCACACACAGTACCAGAACTGACAGATACAGAATGAATCCCACACTAACACACAGTACCAGAGACTGACAGATACAGAATGAATCCCACACTGACACACAGCACCAGAGACTGACAGATGCAGAATGAATCCCACACTCACACACAGTCCCAGAGACTGACAGGTGCAGAATGAATCCCACACTTGCACACAGCCCCAGAGACTGACAGATACAGAATGAATCCGACACTCACACACAGTACCAAAGACTGACAGATACAGAATGAATCCCACACTCAAACATAGTACCAGAGACTGACAGATACAGGATGAATCCCACCCGAAAACACAGCACCAGAGACTGACAGATACAGAATGAATCCCACACTCACACACAGTACCAAAGACTGACAGATACAGAATGAATCCCACACTCAAACATAGTACCAGAGACTGACAGATACAGAATGAATCCCACACTCACACACAGCACCAGAGACTGACAGATGCAGAATGAATCCCACACTCACACACAGTACCAGAGACTTACAGATGCAGAATGAATCCCACACTCACACATCGTACCAGAGACTGACAGATACAGAATGTATCCCACACTCACACACAGTACCAGAGACTTACAGATGCAGAATGAATCCCACACTCATACATAGTACCAGAGACTGACAGATACAGAATGAATCCCACACTCACACACAGCACCAGAGACTGACAGATACAGAATGAATCCCACACTCACACACAGTACCAGAGACTGACAGATACAGAATGAATCCCACACTCACACACAGCACCAGAGACTGACAGATACAGAATGAATCCCACACTCACACACAGTACCAGAGACTGACAGATGCAGAATGAATCCCACAAGCACACACAGCACCAGAAACTGACGGCTGCAGAATGAATCCCACACTCACACACAGTACCAGAGACTGACAGATGCAGAATGAATCCCACACTCACACACAGCACCAGAGACTGACAGATACAGAATGAATCCCACACTCATACATAGTACCAGAGACTGACAGATACAGAATGAATCCCACACTCACACGCAGTACAAGAGACTGACAGATGCAGAATGAATCCCACACTCACACACAGCATCAGAGACTGACAGATGCAGAATGAATCCCACACTCACACACAGCACCAGAGACTGACAGATACAGAATGAATCCCACACTCATACATAGTACCAGAGACTGACAGATACAGAATGAATCCCACACTCACATGCAGTACCAGAGACTGATAGAAACAGAATGAATCCCACACTCACACACATCACCAGAGACTGACAGATACAGAATGAATCACACACTCACACACAGCACCAGAGACTGACCGATACACAATGAATCCCACATTCACACAAAGTCCCAAAGACTGACAGATACAGAATGAATCCCACACTCACGTACAGTACCAGAGACTGACAGGTGCAGAATGAATCCCACACTCACACATCGGACCAGAGACTGACAGATACAGAATGAATCCCACACTCACATGCAGTACCAGAGACTGACAGATACAGCATGAATCCCACACTAACACACAGCACCAGAGACTGCCAGATGCAGAATGAATCCCACACTCACACACAGTACCAGAGACTGACAGATACGGAATGAATCCCACATTTTCACACAGTACCAGTCACTGACAGATACAGAATGAATCCCAAACTCACACACAGTATCAGAGAGTGAAAGACACAGAATGAATCCCACATTCACACCCAGTACCAGAGACTGACAGATGCAGAATGAATCCCACACTCACACACAGTCCCAGAGACTGACAGGTGCAGAATGAATCCCACACTTGCACACAGCCCCAGAGACTGACAGATACAGAATGAATCCGACACTCACACACAGTACCAAAGACTGACAGATACAGAATGAATCCCACACTCAAACATAGTACCAGAGACTGACAGATACAGGATGAATCCCACCCGAAAACACAGCACCAGAGACTGACAGATACAGAATGAATCCCACACTCACACACAGTACCAAAGACTGACAGATACAGAATGAATCCCACACTCAAACATAGTACCAGAGACTGACAGATACAGAATGAATCCCACACTCACACACAGCACCAGAGACTGACAGATGCAGAATGAATCCCACACTCACACACAGTACCAGAGACTTACAGATGCAGAATGAATCCCACACTCACACATCGTACCAGAGACTGACAGATACAGAATGTATCCCACACTCACACACAGTACCAGAGACTTACAGATGCAGAATGAATCCCACACTCATACATAGTACCAGAGACTGACAGATACAGAATGAATCCCACACTCACACACAGCACCAGAGACTGACAGATACAGAATGAATCCCACACTCACACACAGTACCAGAGACTGACAGATACAGAATGAATCCCACACTCACACACAGCACCAGAGACTGACAGATACAGAATGAATCCCACACTCACACACAGTACCAGAGACTGACAGATGCAGAATGAATCCCACAAGCACACACAGCACCAGAAACTGACGGCTGCAGAATGAATCCCACACTCACACACAGTACCAGAGACTGACAGATGCAGAATGAATCCCACACTCACACACAGCACCAGAGACTGACAGATACAGAATGAATCCCACACTCATACATAGTACCAGAGACTGACAGATACAGAATGAATCCCACACTCACACGCAGTACCAGAGACTGACAGATGCAGAATGAATCCCACACTCACACACAGCACCAGAGACTGACAGATGCAGAATGAATCCCACACTCACACACAGCACCAGAGACTGACAGATACAGAATGAATCCCACACTCATACATAGTACCAGAGACTGACAGATACAGAATGAATCCCACACTCACATGCAGTACCAGAGACTGATAGAAACAGAATGAATCCCACACTCACACACATCACCAGAGACTGACAGATACAGAATGAATCACACACTCACACACAGCACCAGAGACTGACCGATACACAATGAATCCCACATTCACACAAAGTCCCAAAGACTGACAGATACAGAATGAATCCCACACTCACGTACAGTACCAGAGACTGACAGGTGCAGAATGAATCCCACACTCACACATCGGACCAGAGACTGACAGATACAGAATGAATCCCACACTCACATGCAGTACCAGAGACTGACAGATACAGCATGAATCCCACACTAACACACAGCACCAGAGACTGCCAGATGCAGAATGAATCCCACACTCACACACAGTACCAGAGACTGACAGATACGGAATGAATCCCACATTTTCACACAGTACCAGTCACTGACAGATACAGAATGAATCCCAAACTCACACACAGTATCAGAGAGTGAAAGACACAGAATGAATCCCACATTCACACCCAGTACCAGAGACTGACAGATACAGAATGAATCCCACACTGACACACAGCACCAGAGACTGACAGATACAGAATGAATCCGACACTCACACACAGTATCAGAGACTGACAGATGCAGAATAAATCCCACACTCACACACAGCACCATAGACTGACAGATACAGAATGAATCCGACACTCACACACAGTACCATAGACTGACAGATACAGAATGAATCCCACACTCACACACAGTACCAGAGACTGACAGATACAGAATGAATCCCACACTCACACACAGTACCAGAACTGACAGATACAGAATGAATCCCACACTAACACACAGTACCAGAGACTGACAGATACAGAATGAATCCCACACTGACACACAGCACCAGAGACTGACAGATGCAGAATGAATCCCACACTCACACACAGTCCCAGAGACTGACAGGTGCAGAATGAATCCCACACTTGCACACAGCCCCAGAGACTGACAGATACAGAATGAATCCGACACTCACACACAGTACCAAAGACTGACAGATACAGAATGAATCCCACACTCAAACATAGTACCAGAGACTGACAGATACAGGATGAATCCCACCCTAAAACACAGCACCAGAGACTGACAGATACAGAATGAATCCCACACTCACACACAGTACCAAAGACTGACAGATACAGAATGAATCCCACACTCAAACATAGTACCAGAGACTGACAGATACAGAATGAATCCCACACTCACACACAGCACCAGAGACTGACAGATGCAGAATGAATCCCACACTCACACACAGTACCAGAGACTTACAGATGCAGAATGAATCCCACACTCACACATCGTACCAGAGACTGACAGATACAGAATGTATCCCACACTCACACACAGTACCAGAGACTTACAGATGCAGAATGAATCCCACACTCATACATAGTACCAGAGACTGACAGATACAGAATGAATCCCACACTCACACACAGCACCAGAGACTGACAGATACAGAATGAATCCCACACTCACACACAGTACCAGAGACTGACAGATACAGAATGAATCCCACACTCACACACAGCACCAGAGACTGACAGATACAGAATGAATCCCACACTCACACACAGTACCAGAGACTGACAGATGCAGAATGAATCCCACAAGCACACACAGCACCAGAAACTGACGGCTGCAGAATGAATCCCACACTCACACACAGTACCAGAGACTGACAGATGCAGAATGAATCCCACACTCACACACAGCACCAGAGACTGACAGATACAGAATGAATCCCACACTCATACATAGTACCAGAGACTGACAGATACAGAATGAATCCCACACTCACACGCAGTACCAGAGACTGATAGAAACAGAATGAATCCCACACTCACACACATCACCAGAGACTGACAGATACAGAATGAATCACACACTCACACACAGCACCAGAGACTGACCGATACACAATGAATCCCACATTCACACAAAGTCCCAAAGACTGACAGATACAGAATGAATCCCACATTCACACACAGTACCAGAGACTGACAGATACAGAATGAATCCCACACTCACACACAGCACCAGAGACTGACCGATACACAATGAATCCCACATTCACACACAGTCCCAAAGACTGACAGATACAGAATGAATCCCACATTCACACACAGTACCAGAGACTGACAGATACAGAATGAATCCCACACTCACACACAGTACCAGAGATTGACAGATACAGAATGAATCCCACACTCACACACAGTACCAGAGACTGACAGGTGCAGAATGAATCCCACACTCACACACAGCACCAGAGACTGACAGATACAGAATGAATCCCACACTCACACACAGTCCCAAAGACTGACAGATACAGAATGAATCCCACACTCACATACAGTACCAGAGATTGACAGATACAGAATGAATCCCACACTCATACATTGTACCAGAGACTGACAGATACAGAATGAATCCCACACTCTTACATTGTACCAGAAACTGACAGATACAGAATGAATTCCACACTCACACACAGTACCAGAGACTGACAGGTGCAGAATGAATCCCACACTCACACACAGCACCATAGACTGACAGATACAGAATGAATCCCACACTCACACACAGTACCAAAGACTGACAGATACAGAATGAATCCCACACTCACACACAGTACCAGTGACTGGCAGATACAGAATGAATCCCACACTCACGTACAGTACCAGAGACTGACAGATACAGAATGAATCCCACACTCACACACAGGACCAGTGACTGACAGATGCAGAATGAATCCCACACTCACGTGCAGTACCAGTTACTGACAGATACAGAATGAATCCCACACTCACGTACAGTACCAGAGACTGACAGATACAGAATGAATCCCACACTCACACACAGTATCAGAGAATGACAGATACAGAATCAGAGACTGACAGATACGAAATGAATCCCACACTCACACACCGTATCAGAGACTGACAGATACAGAATGAATCCTACACTCACATACAGTATCAGAGACTGACAGATACAGAATGAATCCCACACTCACACACAGTACCAGAGACTGACAGATGCAGAATGAATCCCACACACACACACAGCACCAGAAACTGACGGCTGCAGAATGAATCCCACACTCACACACAGTACCAGAGACTGACAGATGCAGAATGAATCCCACACTCACACACAGCACCAGAGACTGACAGATACAGAATGAATCCCACACTCATACATAGTACCAGAGACTGACAGATACAGAATGAATCCCACACTCACACGCAGTCCCAGAGACTGACAGATGCAGAATGAATCCCACACTCACACACAGCACCAGAGACTGACAGATGCAGAATGAATCCCACACTCACACACAGCACCAGAGACTGACAGATACAGAATGAATCCCACACTCATACATAGTACCAGAGACTGACAGATACAGAATGAATCCCACACTCACACGCAGTACCAGAGACTGATAGAAACAGAATGAATCCCACACTCACACACATCACCAGAGACTGACAGATACAGAATGAATCACACACTCACACACAGCACCAGAGACTGACCGATACACAATGAATCCCACATTCACACACAGTCCCAAAGACTGACAGATACAGAATGAATCCCACATTCACACACAGTACCAGAGACTGACAGATACAGAATGAATCCCACACTCACATACAGTACCAGAGATTGACAGATACAGAATGAAGCCCACACTCATACATTGTACCAGAGACTGACAGATACAGAATGAATCCCACACTCTCACATTGTACCAGAGACTGACAGATACAGAATGAATCCCACACTCACACACAGTACCAGAGACTGACAGGTGCAGAATGAATCCCACACTCACACACAGCACCATAGACTGACAGATACAGAATGAATCCCACACTCACACACAGTCCCAAAGACTGACAGATACAGAATGAATCCCACACTCACACACAGTACCAGTTACTGACAGATACAGAATGAATCCAACACTCACGTACAGTACCAGAGACTGACAGGTGCAGAATGAATCCCACACTCACAAATCGGACCAGAGACTGACAGATACAGAATGAATCCCACACTCACATGCAGTACCAGAGACTGACAGATACAGCATGAATCCCACACTAACACACAGTACCAGAGAATGACAGATACAGAATGAATCCCACACTCAAACATAGTACCAGAGACTGACAGATATAGAATGAATCCCACACTCACACACAGCACCAGAGACTGCCAGATGCAGAATGAATCCCACACTCACACAGTACCAGAGACTGGCAGATACGGAATGAATCCCACATTTTCACACAGTACCAGTCACTGACAGATACAGAATGAATCCCAAACTCACACACAGTATCAGAGAGTGAAAGACACAGAATGAATCCCACATTCACACCCAGTACCAGAGACTGACAGATACAGAATGAATCCCACACTGACACACAGCACCAGAGACTGACAGATACAGATTTGAATCCGACACTCACACACAGTATCAGAGACTGACAGATGCAGAATAAATCCCACACTCACACACAGCACCATAGACTGACAGATACAGAATGAATCCGACACTCACACACAGTACCATAGACTGACAGATACAGAATGAATCCCACACTCACACACAGTACCAAAGACTGACAGATACAGAATGAATCCCACACTCAAACATAGTACCAGAGACTGACAGATGCAGAATGAATCCCACACTCACACACAGTACCTGAGACTGACAGATACAGGATGAATCCCACACTAAAACACAGCACCAGAGACTGACAGATACAGAATGAATCCCACACTCACACACAGTACCAAAGACTGACAGATACAGAATGAATCCCACACTCAAACATAGTACCAGAGACTGACAGATACAGAATGAATCCCACACTCACACACAGCACCAGAGACTGACAGATGCAGAATGAATCCCACACTCACACACAGTTCCTGAGACTGACAGATACAGGATGAATCCCACACTAAAACACAGCACCAGAGACTGACAGATACAGAATGAATCCCACACTCACACACAGTACCAGTCACTGACAGACACAGAATGAATCCCACACTCACACACAGTACCAGAGACTGACAGATGCAGAATGAATCCCACACTCACACATCGTACCAGAGACTGACAGATGCAGAATGAATCCCAAACTCAAACACAGTATCAGAGAGTGAAAGACACAGAATGAATCACACATTCACACCCAGTACCAGAGACTGACAGATGCAGAATGAATCCCACTCTCACACACAGTACCTGAGACTGACAGATACAGGATGAATCCCACACTAAAACACAGCACCAGAGACTGACAGATACAGAATGAATCCCACACTCACACACAGCACCAGTCACTGACAGATACAGAATGAATCCCACACTCACACACAGTACCAGAGACGTTCAGATGCAGAATGAATCCCACACTCATACATAGTACCAGAGACTGACAGATACAGAATGAATCCCACACTCACACACAGCACCAGAGACTGACAGATACAGAATGAATCCCACACTCATACATAGTACCAGAGACTGACAGATACAGAATGAATCCCACACTCACACACAGTACCAGAGATTGACAGATACAGAATGAATCCCACACTCACACACAGTACCAGAGACTGACAGGTGCAGAATGAATCCCACACTCACACACAGCACCAGAGACTGACAGATACAGAATGAATCCCACACTCACACACAGTCCCAAAGACTGACAGATACAGAATGAATCCCACACTCACATACAGTACCAGAGATTGACAGATACAGAATGAATCCCACACTCATACATTGTACCAGAGACTGACAGATACAGAATGAATCCCACACTCTTACATTGTACCAGAAACTGACAGATACAGAATGAATTCCACACTCACACACAGTACCAGAGACTGACAGGTGCAGAATGAATCCCACACTCACACACAGCACCATAGACTGACAGATACAGAATGAATCCCACACTCACACACAGTACCAAAGACTGACAGATACAGAATGAATCCCACACTCACACACAGTACCAGTGACTGGCAGATACAGAATGAATCCCACACTCACGTACAGTACCAGAGACTGACAGATACAGAATGAATCCCACACTCACACACAGGACCAGTGACTGACAGATGCAGAATGAATCCCACACTCACGTGCAGTACCAGTTACTGACAGATACAGAATGAATCCCACACTCACGTACAGTACCAGAGACTGACAGATACAGAATGAATCCCACACTCACACACAGTATCAGAGAATGACAGATACAGAATCAGAGACTGACAGATACGAAATGAATCCCACACTCACACACCGTATCAGAGACTGACAGATACAGAATGAATCCTACACTCACATACAGTATCAGAGACTGACAGATACAGAATGAATCCCACACTCACACACAGTACCAGAGACTGACAGATGCAGAATGAATCCCACACACACACACAGCACCAGAAACTGACGGCTGCAGAATGAATCCCACACTCACACACAGTACCAGAGACTGACAGATGCAGAATGAATCCCACACTCACACACAGCACCAGAGACTGACAGATACAGAATGAATCCCACACTCATACATAGTACCAGAGACTGACAGATACAGAATGAATCCCACACTCACACGCAGTCCCAGAGACTGACAGATGCAGAATGAATCCCACACTCACACACAGCACCAGAGACTGACAGATGCAGAATGAATCCCACACTCACACACAGCACCAGAGACTGACAGATACAGAATGAATCCCACACTCATACATAGTACCAGAGACTGACAGATACAGAATGAATCCCACACTCACACGCAGTACCAGAGACTGATAGAAACAGAATGAATCCCACACTCACACACATCACCAGAGACTGACAGATACAGAATGAATCACACACTCACACACAGCACCAGAGACTGACCGATACACAATGAATCCCACATTCACACACAGTCCCAAAGACTGACAGATACAGAATGAATCCCACATTCACACACAGTACCAGAGACTGACAGATACAGAATGAATCCCACACTCACATACAGTACCAGAGATTGACAGATACAGAATGAAGCCCACACTCATACATTGTACCAGAGACTGACAGATACAGAATGAATCCCACACTCTCACATTGTACCAGAGACTGACAGATACAGAATGAATCCCACACTCACACACAGTACCAGAGACTGACAGGTGCAGAATGAATCCCACACTCACACACAGCACCATAGACTGACAGATACAGAATGAATCCCACACTCACACACAGTCCCAAAGACTGACAGATACAGAATGAATCCCACACTCACACACAGTACCAGTTACTGACAGATACAGAATGAATCCAACACTCACGTACAGTACCAGAGACTGACAGGTGCAGAATGAATCCCACACTCACAAATCGGACCAGAGACTGACAGATACAGAATGAATCCCACACTCACATGCAGTACCAGAGACTGACAGATACAGCATGAATCCCACACTAACACACAGTACCAGAGAATGACAGATACAGAATGAATCCCACACTCAAACATAGTACCAGAGACTGACAGATATAGAATGAATCCCACACTCACACACAGCACCAGAGACTGCCAGATGCAGAATGAATCCCACACTCACACAGTACCAGAGACTGGCAGATACGGAATGAATCCCACATTTTCACACAGTACCAGTCACTGACAGATACAGAATGAATCCCAAACTCACACACAGTATCAGAGAGTGAAAGACACAGAATGAATCCCACATTCACACCCAGTACCAGAGACTGACAGATACAGAATGAATCCCACACTGACACACAGCACCAGAGACTGACAGATACAGATTTGAATCCGACACTCACACACAGTATCAGAGACTGACAGATGCAGAATAAATCCCACACTCACACACAGCACCATAGACTGACAGATACAGAATGAATCCGACACTCACACACAGTACCATAGACTGACAGATACAGAATGAATCCCACACTCACACACAGTACCAAAGACTGACAGATACAGAATGAATCCCACACTCAAACATAGTACCAGAGACTGACAGATGCAGAATGAATCCCACACTCACACACAGTACCTGAGACTGACAGATACAGGATGAATCCCACACTAAAACACAGCACCAGAGACTGACAGATACAGAATGAATCCCACACTCACACACAGTACCAAAGACTGACAGATACAGAATGAATCCCACACTCAAACATAGTACCAGAGACTGACAGATACAGAATGAATCCCACACTCACACACAGCACCAGAGACTGACAGATGCAGAATGAATCCCACACTCACACACAGTTCCTGAGACTGACAGATACAGGATGAATCCCACACTAAAACACAGCACCAGAGACTGACAGATACAGAATGAATCCCACACTCACACACAGTACCAGTCACTGACAGACACAGAATGAATCCCACACTCACACACAGTACCAGAGACTGACAGATGCAGAATGAATCCCACACTCACACATCGTACCAGAGACTGACAGATGCAGAATGAATCCCAAACTCAAACACAGTATCAGAGAGTGAAAGACACAGAATGAATCACACATTCACACCCAGTACCAGAGACTGACAGATGCAGAATGAATCCCACTCTCACACACAGTACCTGAGACTGACAGATACAGGATGAATCCCACACTAAAACACAGCACCAGAGACTGACAGATACAGAATGAATCCCACACTCACACACAGCACCAGTCACTGACAGATACAGAATGAATCCCACACTCACACACAGTACCAGAGACGTTCAGATGCAGAATGAATCCCACACTCATACATAGTACCAGAGACTGACAGATACAGAATGAATCCCACACTCACACACAGCACCAGAGACTGACAGATACAGAATGAATCCCACACTCATACATAGTACCAGAGACTGACAGATACAGAATGAATCCCACACTCACACACAGTACCAGAGACTGACAGATGCAGAATGAATCCCACACTCACACACAGCACCAGAGACTGACAGATACAGAATGAATCCCACACTCACACACAGTACCAGAGACTGACAGATGCAGAATGAATCCCACACTCACACACAGCACCAGAAACTGACGGCTGCAGAATGAATCCCACACTCACACACAGTACCAGAGACTGACAGATGCAGAATGAATCCCACACTCACACACAGCACCAGAGACTGACAGATACAGAATGAATCCCACACTCACACACAGTACCAGAGACTGACAGATGCAGGATGAATCCCACACTAAAACACAGCACCAGAGACTGACAGATACAGAATGAATCCCACACTCACGTACAGTACCAGTTACTGACAGATACAGAATGAATCCCACACTCACATACAGTACCAGAGATTGACAGATACAGAATGAATCCCACACTCATACATTTTACCAGAGACTGACAGATACAGAATGAATCCCACACTCTTACATTGTACCAGAGACTGACAGATACAGAATGAATCCCACACTCACACACAGTACCAGAGACTGACAGGTGCAGAATGAATCCCACACTCACACACAGCACCATGGACTGACAGATACAGAATGAATCCCACACTCACACACAGTACCAAAGACTGACAGATACAGAATGAATCCCACACTCACGTACAGTACCAGAGACTGACAGATACAGAATGAATCCCACACTCACACACAGGACCAGTGACTGACAGATACAGAATGAATCCCACACTCACGTACAGTACCAGTTACTGACAGATACAGAATGAATCCCACACTCACGTACAGTACCAGAGACTGACAGGTGCAGAATGAATCCCACACTCACACATCGGACCAGAGACTGACAGATACAGAATGAATCCCACACTCACATGCAGTACCAGAGACTGACAGATACAGCATGAATCCCACACTAACACACAGTACCAGAGAATGACAGATACAGAATGAATCCCACACTCAAACATAGTACCAGAGACTGACAGATACAGAATGAATCCCACACTCACACACAGCACCAGAGACTGCCAGATGCAGAATGAATCCCACACTCACACAGTACCAGAGACTGACAGATACGGAATGAATCCCACATTTTCACACAGTACCAGTCACTGACAGATACAGAATGAATCCCAAACTCACACACAGTATCAGAGAGTGAAAGACACAGAATGAATCCCACATTCACACCCAGTACCAGAGACTGACAGATACAGAATGAATCCCACACTGACACACAGCACCAGAGACTGACAGATACAGATTGAATCCGACACTCGCACACAGTATCAGAGACTGACAGATGCAGAATAAATCCCACACTCACACACAGCACCATAGACTGACAGATACAGAATGAATCCGACACTCACACACAGTACCATAGACTGACAGATACAGAATGAATCCCACACTCACACACAGTACCAAAGACTGACAGATACAGAATGAATCCCACACTCAAACATAGTACCAGAGACTGACAGATGCAGAATGAATCCCACACTCACACACAGTACCTGAGACTGACAGATACAGGATGAATCCCACACTAAAACACAGCACCAGAGACTGACAGATACAGAATGAATCCCACACTCACACACAGTACCAAAGACTGACAGATACAGAATGAATCCCACACTCAAACATAGTACCAGAGACTGACAGATACAGAATGAATCCCACACTCACACACAGCACCAGAGACTGACAGATGCAGAATGAATCCCACACTCACACACAGTTCCTGAGACTGACAGATACAGGATGAATCCCACACTAAAACACAGCACCAGAGACTGACAGATACAGAATGAATCCCACACTCACACACAGTACCAGTCACTGACAGATACAGAATGAATCCCACACTCACACACAGTACCAGAGACTGACAGATGCTGAATGAATCCCACACTCACACATCGTACCAGAGACTGACAGATGCAGAATGAATCCCAAACTCAAACACAGTATCAGAGAGTGAAAGACACAGAATGAATCCCACATTCACACCCAGTACCAGAGACTGACAGATGCAGAATGAATCCCACTCTCACACACAGTACCTGAGACTGACAGATACAGGATGAATCCCACACTAAAACACAGCACCAGAGACTGACAGATACAGAATGAATCCCACACTCACACACAGCACCAGTCACTGACAGATACAGAATGAATCCCACACTCACACACAGTACCAGAGACTTTCAGATGCAGAATGAATCCCACACTCATACATAGTACCAGAGACTGACAGATACAGAATGAATCCCACACTCACACACAGCACCAGAGACTGACAGATACAGAATGAATCCCACACTCATACATAGTACCAGAGACTGACAGATACAGAATGAATCCCACACTCACACACAGTACCAGAGACTGACAGATGCAGAATGAATCCCACACTCACACACAGCACCAGAGACTGACAGATACAGAATGAATCCCACACTCACACACAGTACCAGAGACTGACAGATGCAGAATGAATCCCACACTCACACACAGCACCAGAAACTGACGGCTGCAGAATGAATCCCACACTCACACACAGTACCAGAGACTGACAGATGCAGAATGAATCCCACACTCACACACAGCACCAGAGACTGACAGATACAGAATGAATCCCACACTCACACACAGTACCAGAGACTGACAGATGCAGGATGAATCCCACACTAAAACACAGCACCAGAGACTGACAGATACAGAATGAATCCCACACAAACACACAGTACCAGAGACTGACAGATACAGAATGAACCCCACATTCACACACAGTACCAGAGACTGACAGATACAGGATGAATCCCACACTCACACACAG
Organism: Heptranchias perlo; assembly: GCF_035084215.1. Taxonomy (NCBI): domain Eukaryota; kingdom Metazoa; phylum Chordata; class Chondrichthyes; order Hexanchiformes; family Hexanchidae; genus Heptranchias; species Heptranchias perlo. The sequence goes on along the minus strand of NC_090370.1, from coordinate 26,983,690 downwards.
TGCCAGAGACTGACAGATACAGGATGAATCCCACACTAAAACACAGCACCAGAGACTGACAGATACAGAATGAATCCCACACTCACACACAGGACCAGAGACTGACAGATACGGAATGAATCCCACATTTTCACACAGTACCAGTCACTGACAGAGACAGAATGAATCCCACACTCACACACAGTACCAGAGACTGACAGATGCAGAATGAATCCCACACTCACACATTGTACCAGAGACTGACAGATACAGAATGAATCCCAAACTCACATGCAGGATCAGAGAGTGACAGATGCAGAATGAATCCCAAACTCACACACAGTCCCAAAGACTGACAGATACAGAATGAATCCCACACTCACACACAGAACCAAAGACTGACAGATACAGAATGAATCCCACACTCACACACAGTACCAAAGACTGACAGATACAGAATGAATCCCACACTCACACACAGTACCAGAGACTGACAGATACAGAATGAATCCCACACTCACAGACAGTATCAGAGACTGACAGATACAGAATGAATCCCACACTCACACACAGTACCAGAGACTGACAGATACAGAATGAATCCCACACTCACACACAGCACCAGAGACTGACAGATACAGAATGTATGCCAAACTCACACACAGTCTCAGAGACTGACAGATACAGGATGAATCCCACACTAAAACACAGTACCAGAGACTGACAGATACAGGATGAATCCCACACTCACACACAGTATCAGAGACTGACAGATACAGAATGTATGCCAAACTCACACACAGTCTCAGAGACTGACAGATACAGGATGAATCCCACACGAAAACACAGCAGCAGAGACTGACAGATACAGAATGAATCCCACACTCACAGACAGTATCAGAGACTGACAGATACAGAATGAATCCCACACTCACAGACAGTATCAGAGACTGACAGATACAGAATGAATCCCACACTCACACACAGTACCAGAGACTGACAGATACAGAATGAATCCCAAACTCACACACAGCACCAGAGACTGACAGATACAGAATGAATCCCACACAAACACACAGTACCAGAGACTGACAGATACAAATGAACCCCACATTCACACACAGGACCAGAGACTGACAGATACAGGATGAATCCCACACTAAAACACAGCACCAGAGACTGACAGATACAGAATGAATCCCACACAAACACACAGTCCCAGAGACTGACAGATACAGCACCAGAGACTGACAGATACATGATGAATCCCACACTAAAACACAGAACCAGAGACTGACAGAGACAGAATGAATCCCACACTCACACACAGTACCAGAGACTGACAGATACAGAATGAATCCCACACTCACACATTGTACCAGAGACTGACAGATACAGAATGAATCCCAAACTCAAACACAGTATCAGAGAGTGAAAGACACAGAATGAATCCCACACTCACACACAGTACCAGAGACTGACAGATACAGAATGAATCCCACACTCACACACAGTATCAGAGACTGACAGAGACTGAATGAATCCCACACTCACACAAAGTATCAGAGACTGACAGACACAGAATGAATCCCACACTCACATACAGTACCAGAGACTGACAGATACAGCACCAGAGACTGACAGATGCAGAATGAATCCCACACTCACATACAGTACCATAGACTGACAGATACAGAATCAGAGACTGACAGATACAGAATGAAACCCACACTCACACACAGTATCAGAGATTGACAGATACAGAATGAATCCCACACTCACACACAGTACCAGTCACTGACAGATACAGAATGAATCCCACACTCACACACAGTACCAGAGACTGACAGATGCAGAATGAATCCCACACTCACACATCGTACCAGAGACTGACAGAGACAGAATGAATCCCACACTAACACACAGTACCAGAGACTGACAGATACAGAATGAATCCCACACTCATACATAGTACCAGAGACTGACAGATACAGAATGAATCCCACACTCACACACAGCACCAGAGACTGACAGATGCAGAATGAATCCCACACTCACACACAGTACCAGAGACTGACAGATGCAGAATGAATCCCACACTCACACACAGTACCAGAGACTGACAGATACAGGATGAATCCCACACTATAACACAGCACCAGAGACTGACAGATGCAGAATGAATCCCACACAAACACACAGTCCCAGAGACTGACAGATACAGAATGAATCACACACTCACACACAGCACCAGAGACTGACCGATACACAATGAATCCCACACTCACACACAGCACCAGAGACTGACAGATACAGAATGAATCCCACACTCACACACAGTACCAGAGACTGACAGATACAAAATGAATCCCACACTCACACACAGTCCCAAAGACTGACAGATAGAGAATGAATCCCACACTCACACACAGAACCAAAGACTGACAGATACACAATGAATCCCACACTCACACACAGCACCAGAGACTGACAGATACAGAATGAATCCCACACTCACACACAGTACCAGAGACTGACAGATACAGGATGAATCCCACACTAAAACACAGCACCAGAGACTGACAGGTGCAGAATGAATCCCACACTCACACACAGCACCAGAGACTGACAGATACAGAATGAATCCCACACTCACACACAGTCCCAAAGACTGACAGATACAGAATGAATCCCACACTCACACACAGAACCAAAGACTGACAGATACAGAATGAATCCCACACTCACACACAGTACCAAAGACTGACAGATACAGAATGAATCCCACACTCACACACAGTACCAGAGATTGACAGATACAGAATGAATCCCACACTCACACACAGTACCAGAGACTGACAGATACAGAATGAATCCCACACTCACACACAGAACCAGAGACTGACAGATACAGAATGTATGCCAAACTCACACACATTCTCAGAGACTGAGAGATACAGGATGAATCCCACACTCACACACAGTACCAGAGACTGACAGATACAGGATGAATCCCACACTAAAACACAGCACCAGAGACTGACAGATACAGAATGAATCCCACACAAACACACAGTACCAGAGACTGACAGATACAGAATGAACCCCACATTCACACACAGTACCAGAGACTGACAGACACAGGATGAATCCCACACTCACACACAGTGCCAGAGACTGACAGATACAGGATGAATCCCACACTAAAACACAGCACCAGAGACTGACAGATACAGAATGAATCCCACACTCACACACAGGACCAGAGACTGACAGATACGGAATGAATCCCACATTTTCACACAGTACCAGTCACTGACAGAGACAGAATGAATCCCACACTCACACACAGTACCAGAGACTGACAGATGCAGAATGAATCCCACACTCACACATTGTACCAGAGACTGACAGATACAGAATGAATCCCAAACTCACATGCAGGATCAGAGAGTGACAGATGCAGAATGAATCCCAAACTCACACACAGTCCCAAAGACTGACAGATACAGAATGAATCCCACACTCACACACAGAACCAAAGACTGACAGATACAGAATGAATCCCACACTCACACACAGTACCAAAGACTGACAGATACAGAATGAATCCCACACTCACACACAGTACCAGAGACTGACAGATACAGAATGAATCCCACACTCACAGACAGTATCAGAGACTGACAGATACAGAATGAATCCCACACTCACACACAGTACCAGAGACTGACAGATACAGGATGAATCCCACACTCACACACAGCACCAGAGACTGACAGATACAGAATGTATGCCAAACTCACACACAGTCTCAGAGACTGACAGATACAGGATGAATCCCACACTAAAACACAGTACCAGAGACTGACAGATACAGGATGAATCCCACACTCACACACAGTATCAGAGACTGACAGATACAGAATGTATGCCAAACTCACACACAGTCTCAGGGACTGACAGATACAGGATGAATCCCACACGAAAACACAGCAGCAGAGACTGACAGATACAGAATGAATCCCACACTCACAGACAGTATCAGAGACTGACAGATACAGAATGAATCCCACACTCACAGACAGTATCAGAGACTGACAGATACAGAATGAATCCCACACTCACACACAGTACCAGAGACTGACAGATACAGAATGAATCCCACACTCACACACAGCACCAGAGATTGACAGATACAGAATGAATCCCACACAAACACACAGTACCAGAGACTGACAGATACAAATGAACCCCACATTCACACACAGGACCAGAGACTGACAGATCCAGGATGAATCCCACACTAAAACACAGCACCAGAGACTGACAGATACAGAATGAATCCCACACAAACACACAGTCCCAGAGACTGACAGATACAGCACCAGAGACTGACAGATACAGGATGAATCCCACACTAAAACACAGTACCAGAGACTGACAGAGACAGAATGAATCCCACACTCACACACAGTACCAGAGACTGACAGATACAGAATGAATCCCACACTCACACATTGTACCAGAGACTGACAGATACAGAATGAATCCCAAACTCAAACACAGTATCAGAGAGTGAAAGACACAGAATGAATCCCACACTCACACACAGTACCAGAGACTGACAGATACAGAATGAATCCCACACTCACACACAGTATCAGAGACTGACAGAGACTGAATGAATCCCACACTCACACAAAGTATCAGAGACTGACAGACACAGAATGAATCCCACACTCACATACAGTACCAGAGACTGACAGATACAGCACCAGAGACTGACAGATGCAGAATGAATCCCACACTCACATACAGTATCAGAGATTGACAGATACAGAATGAATCCCACACTCACACACAGTACCAGTCACTGACAGATACAGAATGAATCCCACACTCACACACAGTACCAGAGACTGACAGATGCAGAATGAATCCCACACTCACACATCGTACCAGAGACTGACAGAGACAGAATGAATCCCACACTAACACACAGTACCAGAGACTGACAGATACAGAATGAATCCCACACTCATACATAGTACCAGAGACTGACAGATACAGAATGAATCCCACACTCACACACAGCACCAGAGACTGACAGATGCAGAATGAATCCCACACTCACACACAGTACCAGAGACTGACAGATGCAGAATGAATCCCACACTCACACACAGTACCAGAGACTGACAGATACAGGATGAATCCCACACTAAAACACAGCACCAGAGACTGACAGATGCAGAATGAATCCCACACAAACACACAGTACCAGAGACTGACATATACAGAATGAATCCAACACTCATACATAGTACCAGAGACTGACAGATACAGAATGAATCCCACACAAACACACAGTACCAGAGACTGACAGATACAAATGAACCCCACATTCACACACAGGACCAGAGACTGACAGATACAGGATGAATCCCACACAAAACACAGCACCAGAGACTGACAGATACAGAATGAATCCCACACAAACACACAGTCCCAGAAACAGACAGATACAGCACCAAAGACTGACAGATACAGGATGAATCCCACACTCACACACAGTACCAGAGATTGACAGATACAGAATGAATCCCACACTCACACACAGTACCAGATACTGACAGAAACAGAATGAATCCCACACTCACACACAGCACCAGAGACTGACAGATACAGAATGAATCACACACTCACACACAGCACCAGAGACTGACCGATACACAATGAATCCCCCACTCACACACAGCACCAGAGACTGACAGATGCAGAATGAATCACACACTCACACACAGTACCAGAGATTGACAGATACAGAATGAATCCCACACTCACACACAGTACCAGATACTGACAGAAACAGAATGAATCCCACACTCACACACAGCACCAGAGACTGACAGATACAGAATGAATCACACACTCACAGACAGTACCAGATACTGACAGAAACAGAATGAATCCCACACTCACACACAGCACCAGATACTGACAGAAACAGAATGAATCCCACACTCACACACAGTACCAGATACTGACAGAAACAGAATGAATCCCACACTCACACACAGCACCAGAGACTGACAGATACAGAATGAATCACACACTCACACACAGCACCAGAGACTGACCGATACACAATGAATCCCCCACTCACACACAGTACCAGAGACTGACAGATGCAGAATGAATCACACACTCACACACAGTACCAGAGATTGACAGATACAGAATGAATCCCACACTCACACACAGTACCAGATACTGACAGAAACAGAATGAATCCCACACTCACACACAGTACCAGATACTGACAGATACAGAATGAATCCCACACTCACACACAGTACCAGAGACTGACAGATACAGAATGAATCCCACACTCACACACAGCACCAGAGACTGACCGATACACAATGAATCCCACACTCACACACAGCACCAGAGACTGACAGATACAGAATGAATCCCACACTCACACACAGTACCAGAGACTGACAGATACAGAATGAATCCCACACTCACACACAGTCCCAAAGACTGACAGATACAGAATGAATCCCACACTCACACACAGAACCAAAGAATGACAGATACAGAATGAATCCCATACTCACACACACTACCAAAGACTGACAGGTGCAGAATGAATCCCACACTCACACACAGCACCAGAGACTGACAGATACAGAATGAATCCCACACTCACACACAGTCCAAAAGACTGACAGATACAGAATGAATCGCACACTCACACACAGAACCAAAGACTGACAGATACAGAATGAATCCCACACTCACACACAGTACCAAAGACTGACAGATACAGAATGAATCCCACACTCACACACAGTACCAGAGATTGACAGATACAGAATGAATCCCACACTCACACACAGGACCAGAGACTGACAGATACAGAATGAATCCCACACTCACACACAGAACCAGAGACTGACAGATACAGAATGTATGCCAAACTCACACACAGTCTCAGAGACTGACAGATACAGGATGAATCCCACACTCACACACAGTACCAGAGACTGACAGATGCAGGATGAATCCCACACTAAAACACAGCACCAGAGACTGACAGATACAGAATGAATCCCACACTCACACACAGAACCAAAGACTGACAGATACAGAATGAATCCCAGACTCACACACACTACCAAAGACTGACAGGTGCAGAATGAATCCCACACTCACACACAGCACCAGAGACTGACAGATACAGAATGAATCCCACACTCACACACAGTCCAAAAGACTGACAGATACAGAATGAATCGCACACTCACACACAGAACCAAAGACTGACAGATACAGAATGAATCCCACACTCACACACAGTACCAAAGACTGACAGATACAGAATGAATCCCACACTCACACACAGTACCAGAGATTGACAGATACAGAATGAATCCCACACTCACACACAGGACCAGAGACTGACAGATACAGAATGAATCCCACACTCACACACAGAACCAGAGACTGACAGATACAGAATGTATGCCAAACTCACACACAGTCTCAGAGACTGACAGATACAGGATGAATCCCACACTCACACACAGTACCAGAGACTGACAGATGCAGGATGAATCCCACACTAAAACACAGCACCAGAGACTGATAGATACAGAATGAATCCCACACAAACACACAGTACCAGAGACTGACAGATACAGAATGAACCCCACATTCACACACAGTACCAGAGACTGACAGATACAGGATGAATCCCACACTCACACACAGTGCCAGAGACTGACAGATACAGGATGAATCCCACACTAAAACACAGCACCAGAGACTGACAGATACAGAATGAATCCCACACTCACACACAGGACCAGAGACTGACAGATACGGAATGAATCCCACATTTTCACACAGTACCAGTCACTGACAGAGACAGAATGAATCCCACACTCACACACAGTACCAGAGACTGACAGATGCAGAATGAATCCCACACTCACACATTGTACCAGAGACTGACAGATACAGAATGAATCCCAAACTCACATGCAGGATCAGAGAGTGACAGATGCAGAATGAATCCCAAACTCACACACAGTCCCAAAGACTGACAGATACAGAATGAATCCCACACTCACACACAGAACCAAAGACTGACAGATACAGAATGAATCCCACACTCACACACAGTACCAAAGACTGACAGATACAGAATGAATCCCACACTCACACACAGTACCAGAGACTGACAGATACAGAATGAATCCCACACTCACAGACAGTATCAGAGACTGACAGATACAGAATGAATCCCACACTCACACACAGTACCAGAGACTGACAGATACAGAATGAATCCCACACTCACACACAGCACCAGAGACTGACAGATACAGAATGTATGCCAAACTCACACACAGTCTCAGAGACTGACAGATACAGGATGAATCCCACACTAAAACACAGTACCAGAGACTGACAGATACAGGATGAATCCCACACTCACACACAGTATCAGAGACTGACAGATACAGAATGTATGCCAAACTCACACACAGTCTCAGAGACTGACAGATACAGGATGAATCCCACACGAAAACACAGCAGCAGAGACTGACAGATACAGAATGAATCCCACACTCACAGACAGTATCAGAGACTGACAGATACAGAATGAATCCCACACTCACAGACAGTATCAGAGACTGACAGATACAGAATGAATCCCACACTCACACACAGTACCAGAGACTGACAGATACAGAATGAATCCCACACTCACACACAGCACCAGAGACTGACAGATACAGAATGAATCCCACACAAACACACAGTACCAGAGACTGACAGATACAAATGAACCCCACATTCACACACAGGACCAGAGACTGACAGATACAGGATGAATCCCACACTAAAACACAGCACCAGAGACTGACAGATACAGAATGAATCCCACACAAACACACAATCCCAGAGACTGACAGATACAGCACCAGAGACTGACAGATACAGGATGAATCCCACACTAAAACACAGTACCAGAGACTGACAGAGACAGAATGAATCCCACACTCACACACAGTACCAGAGACTGACAGATACAGAATGAATCCCACACTCACACATTGTACCAGAGACTGACAGATACAGAATGAATCCCAAACTCAAACACAGTATCAGAGAGTGAAAGACACAGAATGAATCCCACACTCACACACAGTACCAGAGACTGACAGATACAGAATGAATCCCACACTCACACACAGTATCAGAGACTGACAGAGACTGAATGAATCCCACACTCACACAAAGTATCAGAGACTGACAGACACAGAATGAATCCCACACTCACATACAGTACCAGAGACTGACAGATACAGCACCAGAGACTGACAGATGCAGAATGAATCCCACACTCACATACAGTACCAGAGACTGACAGATACAGAATCAGAGACTGACAGATACAGAATGAAACCCACACTCACACACAGTATCAGAGATTGACAGATACAGAATGAATCCCACACTCACACACAGTACCAGTCACTGACAGATACAGAATGAATCCCACACTCACACACAGTACCAGAGACTGACAGATGCAGAATGAATCCCACACTCACACATCGTACCAGAGACTGACAGAGACAGAATGAATCCCACACTAACACACAGTACCAGAGACTGACAGATACAGAATGAATCCCACACTCATACATAGTACCAGAGACTGACAGATACAGAATGAATCCCACACTCACACACAGCACCAGAGACTGACAGATGCAGAATGAATCCCACACTCACACACAGTACCAGAGACTGACAGATGCAGAATGAATCCCACACTCACACACAGTACCAGAGACTGACAGATACAGGATGAATCCCACACTATAACACAGCACCAGAGACTGACAGATGCAGAATGAATCCCACACAAACACACAGTACCAGAGACTGACAGATACAGAATGAATCACACACTCACACACAGCACCAGAGACTGACCGATACACAATGAATCCCACACTCACACACAGCACCAGAGACTGACAGATACAGAATGAATCCCACACTCACACACAGTACCAGAGACTGACAGATACAAAATGAATCCCACACTCACACACAGTCCCAAAGACTGACAGATAGAGAATGAATCCCACACTCACACACAGAACCAAAGACTGACAGATACACAATGAATCCCACACTCACACACAGCACCAGAGACTGACAGATACAGAATGAATCCCACACTCACACACAGTACCAGAGACTGACAGATACAAAATGAATCCCACATTGACACACAGCACCAGAGACTGACAGATGCAGAATGAATCCCACACTCACACACAGTACCAGTGACTGACAGATACAGAATGAATCCCACACTCACTCACAGTACCAAAGACTGACAGATACAGAATGAATCCCACACTCACACAGTACCAGAGACTGACAGATGCAGAATGAATCCCACACTCACACATCGGACCAGAATCTGACAGATACGGAATGAATCCCAAACTCAAACACATTTTCAGAGATTGACAGATACAGAATGAATCCCACACTCACACACAGTACCAGAGACTGACAGATGCAGAATGAATCCCACACTCACACACAGTCCCAGAGACTGACAGATGCAGAATGAATCCCACACTCACACACAGTACCAGAGACTGACAGATGCAGAATGAATCCCACACTCAAACACAGTATCAGAGAGAGAAAGACACAGAATGAATCCCACACTAACACACAGTACCAGAGACTGACAGATACAGAATGAATGCCACACTCATACATAGTACCAGAGACTGACAGACACAGAATGAATCCCACACTCACACACAGCACCAGAGACTGACAGATGCAGAATGAATCCCACACTCACACACAGTACCAGAGACTGACAGATACAGGATGAATCCCACACTAAAACACAGCACCAGAGACTGACAGATGCAGAATGAATCCCACACAAACACACAGTACCAGAGACTGACATATACAGAATGAATCCCCCACTCACACACAGTACCAGAGACTGACAGATACAGAATGAATCCCACACTCACACACAGTACCAGAGACTGACAGATACAGAATGAATCACACACTCACACACAGCACCAGAGACTGACCGATACACAATGAATCCCACATTCACACACAGTCCCAAAGACTGACAGATACAGAATGAATCCCACACTCACACACAGGACCAGAGACTGACAGATACAGAATGATCCCACACTCACGTACAGTACCAGAGACTGACAGGTGCAGAATGAATCCCACACTCACACACAGCACCAGAGACTGACAGATACAGAATGAATCCCACACCACACACAGTCCCAAAGACTGACAGATACAGAATGAATCCCACACTCACACACAGTCCCAAAGACTGACAGACACAGAATGAATCCCACACTCACACACAGTACCAAAGACTGACAGATACAGAATGAATCCCACACTCACACATAGTACAAAAGACTGACAGATACAGAATGAATCCCACACTCACACACAATACCAGAGACTGACAGATACAGAATGAATCCCACACTCACACACAGTACCAGAGACTGACAGATACAGAATGAATCCCACATTCTCACACAGGACCAGAGACTGACAGATACAGAATGAATCCCACACTCACACACAGTACCAGAGACTGACAGATGCAGAATCAATCCCACACTCACACACAGTCCCAAAGACTGACAGACACAGAATGAATCCCACACTCACACACAGTACCAAAGACTGACAGATACAGAATGAATCCCACACTCACACACAGTACCAGAGACTGACAGATACAGAATGAATCCCACATTCTCACACAGGACCAGAGACTGACAGATAAAGAATGAATCCCACACTCACACACAGTACCAGAGACTGACAGATACAGAATGAATCCCACACTCACACACAGTACCAGAGACTGACAGATACAGAATGAATCCCACACTCACACACAGAACCAGAGACTGACAGATACAGAATGTATGCCAAACTCACACACAGTCTCAGAGACTGACAGATGCAGGATGAATCCCACACTAAAACACAGTACCAGAGCCTGACAGATGCAGAAAGAATCCCACACTCACACAGTACCAGAGACTGACAGGTACAGAATGAATCACACACTCACATACAGTACCATAGACTGACAGATGCAGAATGAATCCCACACTCACCCACAGCACCAGAGACTGACCGATACAGAATGAATCCCACACTCACAAACAGTACCAGTGACTGACCGATGCTGAATGAATCCCACATTCACAAACAGTACCAGTGACTGACAGATACAGAATGAATCCCACACTCACGTACAGTACCAGAGACTGACAGGTGGAGAATGAATCCCACACTCACTCACAGTACCAAAGACTGACAGATACAGAATGAATCCCACACTCACACATCGTACCAGAGACTGACAGATACAGATTGAATCCCACACTCACACATAGTACCAGAGACTGACAGATACAGAATGAATCCAACACTCACACACAGTCCCAAAGATTGACAGATACAGAATGAATCACACACTCACACACAGCACCAGAGACTGACAGATACAGAATGAATCCCACACTCAAACACAGTACCAGAGACTGACAGATACAGAATGAATCCCACACTCACACACAGTACCAGAGACTGACAGATGCAGAATGAATCCCACATTCACAAACAGTACCAGAGACTGACAGATTCAGAGTGAAACCCACATTCACAAACAGTACCAGAGACTGACAGATTCAGAATGAATCCCACACTCATACACAGTACCAGCGACTGACAGTTGCAGAATGAATCCCACACTCACACACAGCACCAGAGACTGACAGATGCAGAATGAATCCCACACTCACGCACAGTTCCAGAGACTGACAGATGCAGAATGAATCCTGCACTGACCTGCAGCACCAGAGACTGACAAATACAGAATGAATCCCACACTCACCCACAGTTCCAGCGAATAACAGATGCAGAATGAATCCTGCACTTACCTGCAGCACCAGAGACTGACAGATACAGAATGAATCCCACACTCACACAGTACCAGTCACTGACAGATACAGAATGAATCCCACACTCACACACAGTACCAGAGACTGACAGATACAGAATGAATCCCACACTCACACACAGTACCAGAGACTGACAGATGCAGAATGAATCCCACACTCAAACACAGTATCAGAGAGTGAAAGACACAGAATGAATCCCACACTAACACACAGTACCAGAGACTGACAGATACAGAATGAATCTCACACTCATACATAGCACCAGAGACAGAGAGATACAGAATGAATCCCACACTCACACCCAGTACCAGAGACTGACAGACACAGAATGAATCCCACACTCACACACAGCACCAGAGACGGACAGATGCAGAATGAATCCCACACTCACACACAGTACCAGAGACTGACAGATACAGGATGAATCCCACACTAAAACACAGCACCAGAGACTGACAGATGCAGCATGAATCCCACACAAACACACAGTACCAGAGACTGACATATACAGAATGAATCCCCCACTCACACACAGTACCAGAGACTGACAGATACAGAATGAATCCCACACTCACACACAGTACCAGAGACTGACAGATACAGAATGAATCACACACTCACACACAGCACCAGAGACTGACCGATACACAATGAATCCCACATTCACACACAGTCCCAAAGACTGACAGATACAGAATGAATCCCACACTCACACACAGTACCAGAGACTGACAGATACAGAATGAATCCCACACTCACACACAGTACCAGAGACTGACAGATACAGAATGAATCCCACACTCACACACAGTACCAGAGACTGACAGATACAGGATGAATCCCACACTAAAACACAGCACCAGAGACTGACAGATACAGAATGAATCCCACACAAACACACAGTACCAGAGACTGACAGATACAGAATGAATCCCACATTTTCACACAGTACCAGTCACTGACAGATACAGAATGAATCCCACACTCACACACAGTACCAGAGACTGACAGATGCAGAATGAATCCCACACTCACACACAGTCCCAGAGACTGACAGATGCAGAATGAATCCCACACTCACACACAGTACCAGAGACTGACAGATACAGAATGAATCCCACACTCACACACAGTATCAGAGAGTGAAAGACACAGAATGAATCCCACATTCACACACAGTACCAGAGACTGACAGATACAGAATGAATCCCACACTCACACACAGTACCAGAGACTGACAGATGCAGAATAAATCCCACACTCAAACACAGTATCAGAGAGTGAAAGACACAGAATGAATCCCACACTAACACACAGTACCAGAGACTGACAGACACAGAATGAATCCCACACTCACACAGCACCAGAGACTGACAGATGCAGAATGAATCCCACACTCACACACAGTACCAGAGACTGACAGATACAGGATGAATCCCACACTAAAACACAGCACCAGAGACTGACAGATGCAGAATGAATCCCACACAAACACACAGTACCAGAGACTGACAGATACAGAATGAATCACACACTCACACACAGCACCAGAGACTGACCGATACACAATGAATCCCACATTCACACACAGTCCCAAAGACTGACAGATGCAGAATGAATCCCACACTCACACACAGGACCAGAGACTGACAGATACAGAATGATCCCACACTCACGTACAGTACCAGAGACTGACAGGTGCAGAATGAATCCCACACTCACACACAGCACCAGAGACTGACAGATACAGAATGAATCCCAAACTCACACACAGTCCCAAAGACTGACAGATACAGAATGAATCCCACACTCACACACAGTCCCAAAGACTGACAGACACAGAATGAATCCCACACTCACACACAGTACCAAAGACTGACAGATACAGAATGAATCCCACTCTCACACATAGTACAAAAGACTGACAGATACAGAATGAATCCCACACTCACACACAATACCAGAGACTGACAGATACAGAATGAATCCCACACTCACACACAGTACCAGAGACTGACAGGTACAGAATGAATCCCACATTCTCACACAGGACCAGAGACTGACAGATACAGAATGAATCCCACACTCACACACAGTACCAGAGACTGACAGATGCAGAATCAATCCCACACTCACACACAGTCCCAAAGACTGACAGACACAGAATGAATCCCACACTCACACACAGTACCAAAGACTGACAGATACAGAATGAATCCCACACTCACACACAGTACCAGAGACTGACAGATACAGAATGAATCCCACATTCTCACACAGGACCAGAGACTGACAGATACAGAATGAATCCCACACTCACACACAGTACCAGAGACTGACAGATACAGAATGAATCCCACACTCACACACAGTACCAGAGACTGACAGATACAGAATGAATCCCACACTCACACACAGAACCAGAGACTGACAGATACAGAATGTATGCCAAACGCACACACAGTCTCAGAGACTGACAGATGCAGGATGAATCCCACACTAAAACACAGTACCAGAGCCTGACAAATGCAGAAAGAATCCCAAACTCACACATCGCACCAGAGACTGACAGGTACAGAATGAATCCCACACTCACCCACAGCACCAGAGACTGACCGATACACAATGAATCCAACACTCACACACAGTACCAGAGACTGACAGATACAGAATGAATCCCACACTCACAAACAGTACCAGTGACTGACCGATGCTGAATGAATCCCACATTCACAAACAGTACCAGTGACTGACAGATACAGAATGAATCCCACACTCACTCACAGTACCAAAGACTGACAGATACAGAATGAATCCCACACTCACACACAGTACCAGTGACTGACAGATACAGAATGAATCCCACACTCACAAACAGTACCAGTGACTGACCGATGCTGAATGAATCCCACATTCACAAACAGTACCAGTGACTGATCGATACAGAATGAATCCCACACTCACTCACAGTACCAAAGACTGACAGATACAGAATGAATCCCACACTCACACATCGTATCAGAGACTGACAGATACAGATTGAATCCCACACTCACACATAGTACCAGAGACTGACAGATACAGAATGAATCCCACACTCACACACAGTCCCAAAGATTGACAGATACAGAATGAATCACACACTCACACACAGCACCAGAGACTGACAGATACAGAATGAATCCCACACTCAAACACAGTACCAGAGACTGACAGATACATAATGAATCCGACACTCACACACAGTACCAGAGACTGACAGATGCAGAATGAATCCCACATTCACAAACAGTACCAGAGACTGACAGATTCAGAATGAAACCCACATTCACAAACAGTACCAGAAACTGACAGATTCAGAATGAATCCCACACTCACACACAGCACCAGAGACTGACAGATGCAGAATGAATCCCACACTCACTCATCGTACCAGAGATTGACAGATGCAGAATGAATCCCACACTCACACACAGTACCAGAGACTGACAGATACAGAATGAATCCCACACTCACACACAGTACCAGAGACAGACAGATGCAGAATGAATCCCACACTCAAACACAGTATCAGAGAGTGAAAGACACAGAATGAATCCCACACTAACACACAGTACCAGAGACTGACAGATACAGAATGAATCCCACACTCATACATAGTACCAGAGTCTGACAGACACAGAATGAATCCCACACTCACACACAGCACCAGAGACTGACAGATGCAGAATGAATCCCACACTCACTCATCGTACCAGAGATTGACAGATGCAGAATGAATCCCACACTCACACACAGTACCAGAGACTGACAGATACAGAATGAATCCCACACTCACACACAGTACCAGAGACAGACAGATGCAGAATGAATCCCACACTCAAACACAGTATCAGAGAGTGAAAGACACAGAATGAATCCCACACTAACACACAGTACCAGAGACTGACAGATACAGAATGAATCCCACACTCATACATAGTACCAGAGTCTGACAGACACAGAATGAATCCCACACTCACACACAGCACCAGAGACTGACAAATGCAGAATGAATCCCACACTCACACACAGTACCAGAGACTGACAGATACAGGATGAATCCCACACTAAAACACAGCACCAGAGACTGACAGATGCAGAATGAATCCCACACAAACACACATTTCCAGAGACTGACATAAACAGAATGAATCCCCCACTCACACACAGTACCAGAGACTGACAGATACAGAATGAATCCCACACTCACACACAGTACCAGAGACTGACAGATACAGAATGAATCACACACTCACACACAGCACCAGAGACTGACCGATACACAATGAATCCCACATTTACACACAGTCCCAAAGACTGACAGATACAGATTCAATCCCACACTCACACACAGTACCAGAGACTGACAGGTGCAGAATGAATCCCAAATTCACACACAGGACCAGAGACTGACAGGTACAGAATGATCCCACACTCACGTACAGTACCAGAGACTGACAGGTGCAGAATGAATCCCACACTCACACACAGCACCAGAGACTGACAGATACAGAATGAATCCCACACTCACACACAGTCCCAAAGACTGACAGACACAGAATGAATCCCACACTCACACACAGTACCAAAGACTGACAGATACAGAATGAATCCCACACTCACACATAGTACAAAAGACTGACAGATACAGAATGAATCCCACACTCACACACAATACCAAAGACTGACAGATACAGAATGAATCCCACACTCACACACAGTACCAGTGACTGACAGATACAGAATGAATCCCACACTCACAAACAGTACCAGTGACTGACCGATGCTGAATGAATCCCACATTCACAAACAGTACCAGTGACTGATCGATACAGAATGAATCCCACACTCACTCACAGTACCAAAGACTGACAGATACAGAATGAATCCCACACTCACACATCGTATCAGAGACTGACAGATACAGATTGAATCCCACACTCACACATAGTACCAGAGACTGACAGATACAGAATGAATCCCACACTCACACACAGTCCCAAAGATTGACAGATACAGAATGAATCACACACTCACACACAGCACCAGAGACTGACAGATACAGAATGAATCCCACACTCAAACACAGTACCAGAGACTGACAGATACATAATGAATCCGACACTCACACACAGTACCAGAGACTGACAGATGCAGAATGAATCCCACATTCACAAACAGTACCAGAGACTGACAGATTCAGAATGAAACCCACATTCACAAACAGTACCAGAAACTGACAGATTCAGAATGAATCCCACACTCACACACAGCACCAGAGACTGACAGATGCAGAATGAATCCCACACTCACTCATCGTACCAGAGATTGACAGATGCAGAATGAATCCCACACTCACACACAGTACCAGAGACAGACAGATGCAGAATGAATCCCACACTCAAACACAGTATCAGAGAGTGAAAGACACAGAATGAATCCCACACTAACACACAGTACCAGAGACTGACAGATACAGAATGAATCCCACACTCATACATAGTACCAGAGTCTGACAGACACAGAATGAATCCCACACTCACACACAGCACCAGAGACTGACAGATGCAGAATGAATCCCACACTCACTCATCGTACCAGAGATTGACAGATGCAGAATGAATCCCACACTCACACACAGTACCAGAGACTGACAGATACAGAATGAATCCCACACTCACACACAGTACCAGAGACAGACAGATGCAGAATGAATCCCACACTCAAACACAGTATCAGAGAGTGAAAGACACAGAATGAATCCCACACTAACACACAGTACCAGAGACTGACAGATACAGAATGAATCCCACACTCATACATAGTACCAGAGTCTGACAGACACAGAATGAATCCCACACTCACACACAGCACCAGAGACTGACAAATGCAGAATGAATCCCACACTCACACACAGTACCAGAGACTGACAGATACAGGATGAATCCCACACTAAAACACAGCACCAGAGACTGACAGATGCAGAATGAATCCCACACAAACACACATTTCCAGAGACTGACATAAACAGAATGAATCCCCCACTCACACACAGTACCAGAGACTGACAGATACAGAATGAATCCCACACTCACACACAGTACCAGAGACTGACAGATACAGAATGAATCACACACTCACACACAGCACCAGAGACTGACCGATACACAATGAATCCCACATTTACACACAGTCCCAAAGACTGACAGATACAGATTCAATCCCACACTCACACACAGTACCAGAGACTGACAGGTGCAGAATGAATCCCAAATTCACACACAGGACCAGAGACTGACAGGTACAGAATGATCCCACACTCACGTACAGTACCAGAGACTGACAGGTGCAGAATGAATCCCACACTCACACACAGCACCAGAGACTGACAGATACAGAATGAATCCCACACTCACACACAGTCCCAAAGACTGACAGACACAGAATGAATCCCACACTCACACACAGTACCAAAGACTGACAGATACAGAATGAATCCCACACTCACACATAGTACAAAAGACTGACAGATACAGAATGAATCCCACACTCACACACAATACCAAAGACTGACAGATACAGAATGAATCCCACACTCACACACAGTACCAGTGACTGACAGATACAGAATGAATCCCACACTCACAAACAGTACCAGTGACTGACCGATGCTGAATGAATCCCACATTCACAAACAGTACCAGTGACTGATCGATACAGAATGAATCCCACACTCACTCACAGTACCAAAGACTGACAGATACAGAATGAATCCCACACTCACACATCGTATCAGAGACTGACAGATACAGATTGAATCCCACACTCACACATAGTACCAGAGACTGACAGATACAGAATGAATCCCACACTCACACACAGTCCCAAAGATTGACAGATACAGAATGAATCACACACTCACACACAGCACCAGAGACTGACAGATACAGAATGAATCCCACACTCAAACACAGTACCAGAGACTGACAGATACATAATGAATCCGACACTCACACACAGTACCAGAGACTGACAGATGCAGAATGAATCCCACATTCACAAACAGTACCAGAGACTGACAGATTCAGAATGAAACCCACATTCACAAACAGTACCAGAAACTGACAGATTCAGAATGAATCCCACACTCACACACAGCACCAGAGACTGACAGATGCAGAATGAATCCCACACTCACTCATCGTACCAGAGATTGACAGATGCAGAATGAATCCCACACTCACACACAGTACCAGAGACTGACAGATACAGAATGAATCCCACACTCACACACAGTACCAGAGACAGACAGATGCAGAATGAATCCCACACTCAAACACAGTATCAGAGAGTGAAAGACACAGAATGAATCCCACACTAACACACAGTACCAGAGACTGACAGATACAGAATGAATCCCACACTCATACATAGTACCAGAGTCTGACAGACACAGAATGAATCCCACACTCACACACAGCACCAGAGACTGACAGATGCAGAATGAATCCCACACTCACTCATCGTACCAGAGATTGACAGATGCAGAATGAATCCCACACTCACACACAGTACCAGAGACTGACAGATACAGAATGAATCCCACACTCACACACAGTACCAGAGACAGACAGATGCAGAATGAATCCCACACTCAAACACAGTATCAGAGAGTGAAAGACACAGAATGAATCCCACACTAACACACAGTACCAGAGACTGACAGATACAGAATGAATCCCACACTCATACATAGTACCAGAGTCTGACAGACACAGAATGAATCCCACACTCACACACAGCACCAGAGACTGACAAATGCAGAATGAATCCCACACTCACACACAGTACCAGAGACTGACAGATACAGGATGAATCCCACACTAAAACACAGCACCAGAGACTGACAGATGCAGAATGAATCCCACACAAACACACATTTCCAGAGACTGACATAAACAGAATGAATCCCCCACTCACACACAGTACCAGAGACTGACAGATACAGAATGAATCCCACACTCACACACAGTACCAGAGACTGACAGATACAGAATGAATCACACACTCACACACAGCACCAGAGACTGACCGATACACAATGAATCCCACATTTACACACAGTCCCAAAGACTGACAGATACAG
Source organism: Heptranchias perlo (assembly GCF_035084215.1). Taxonomy (NCBI): domain Eukaryota; kingdom Metazoa; phylum Chordata; class Chondrichthyes; order Hexanchiformes; family Hexanchidae; genus Heptranchias; species Heptranchias perlo. The sequence continues at coordinate 26,962,420 of NC_090370.1, read as the reverse complement.
ATTCAATCCCACACTCACACACAGTACCAGAGACTGACAGGTGCAGAATGAATCCCAAATTCACACACAGGACCAGAGACTGACAGGTACAGAATGATCCCACACTCACGTACAGTACCAGAGACTGACAGGTGCAGAATGAATCCCACACTCACACACAGCACCAGAGACTGACAGATACAGAATGAATCCCACACTCACACACAGTCCCAAAGACTGACAGACACAGAATGAATCCCACACTCACACACAGTACCAAAGACTGACAGATACAGAATGAATCCCACACTCACACATAGTACAAAAGACTGACAGATACAGAATGAATCCCACACTCACACACAATACCAGAGACTGACAGATGCAGAATCAATCCCACACTCACACACAGTCCCAAAGACTGACAGATACAGAATGAATCCCACACTCACACACAGTATCAGAGACTGACAGATACTGAATGAGTCCCACATTCTCACAAAGGACCAGAGACTGACAGATACAGAATGAATCCCACACTCACACACAGTACCAGAGACTGACAGATACAGAATGAATCCCACACTCACACACAGTACCAAAGACTGACAGATACAGAATGAATCCCACACTCACACACAGTATCAGAGACTGACAGATACAGAATGAATCCCACATTCTCACACAGGACCAGAGACTGACAGATACAGAATGAATCCCACACTCACACACAGTACCAGTGACTGACAGATACAGAATGAATCCCACACTCACACACAGTACCAGAGACTGACAGATACAGAATGAATCCCACAGTCACACACAGTATCAGAGACTGACAGATACAGAATGAATCCCACATTCTCACACAGGACCAGAGACTGACAGATACAGAATGAATCCCACACTAAAACACAGTACCAGAGCCTGACAGATGCAGAAGGAATCCCACACTCACACAGTACCAGAGCCTGACAGGTACAGAATGAATCACACACTCACATACAGTACCATAGACTGACAGATGCAGAATGAATCCCACACTCACCCACAGCACCAGAGACTGACCGATACACAATGAATCCCACATTCACAAACAGTACCAGTGACTGACAGATACAGAATGAATCCCACACTCACGTACAGTACCAGAGACTGACAGGTGGAGAATGAATCCCACACTCACACACAGCACCAGAGACTGACAGATACAGAATGAATCCCACACTCACACACAGTACCAGAGACTGACCGATGCTGAATGAATCCCACATTCACAAACAGTACCAGTGACTGACAGATACAGAATGAATCCCACACTCACGTACAGTACCAGAGACTGACAGGTGGAGAATGAATCCCACACTCACACACAGCACCATGGACTGACAGATACAGAATGAATCCCACACTCACACATCGTACCAGAGACTGACAGATACAGATTGAATCCCACACTCACACACAGTACCAGAGACTGACAGATACAGAATGAATCCCACACTCACACACAGTCCCAAAGATTGACAGATACAGAATGAATCACACACTCACACACAGCACCAGAGACTGACAGATACAGAATGAATCCCACACTCAAACACAGTACCAGAGACTGACAGATACAGAATGAATCCCACACTCACACACAGTACCAGAGACTGACAGATGCAGAATGAATCCCACCTTCACAAACAGTACCAGAGACTGACAGATTCAGAATGAAGCCCACACTCACATACAGTACCAGAGACTGACAGATACAGAATGAATCCCACACTCACACACAGTACCAGAGACTGACAGATGCAGAATGAATCCCACATTCACAAACAGTACCAGAGACTGACAGATTCAGAATGAATCCCACACTCATACACAGTACCAGCGACTGACAGTTGCAGAATGAATCCCACACTCACACACAGTACCAGAGACTGACAGATACAGAATGAATCCCACACTCACACACAGCACCAGAGACTGACAGATGCAGAATGAATCCCACACTCACTCATCGTACCAGAGATTGACAGATGCAGAATGAATCCCACACTCACTCATCGTACCAGAGACTGACAGATGCAGAATGAATCCTGCACTGACCTGCAGCACCAGAGACTGACAGATACAGAATGAATCCCACACTCACCCACAGTTCCAGCGACTGACAGATGCAGAATGAATCCTGCACTTACCTGCAGCACCAGAGACTGACAGATACAGAATGAATCCCACACTCACACAGTACCAGTCACTGACAGATACAGAATGAATCCCACACTCACACACAGTACCAGAGACTGACAGATGCAGAATGAATCCCACCCTCACACACAGTACCAGAGACTGACAGATACAGAATGAATCCCACACTCACACACAGCACCAGTGACTGATCGATACAGAATGAATCCCACACTCACACACAGTACCAGAGACTGACAGATACAGAATGAATCCCACATTCACACACAATACCAGTGACTGACAGATATAGAATGAATCCCACCCTCACACACAGTACCAGAGACTGACAGATACAGAACAAATCCTACACTCACACACAGTACCAGAGACTGACAAATACACAATGAATCCCACACTCACACACAGTACCAGAGACTGACAGATACACAATGAATCTCACACTCACACACAGCACCAGAGACTGACAGATACAGAATGAATCCCACACTCACACACAGTACCAGAGACTGACAGATACAGAATGAATCCCACCCTCACACACAGTACCAGAGACTGACAGATGCAGAATGAATCCCACACTCACACACAGTACCAGAGACTGACAGATACAGAATGAATCCCACACTCACATACAGTACCAGAGACTGACAGATACAGAATGAATCCCACACTCACACATTGTACCAGAGACTGACAGATACAGAATGAATCCCACACTCACACACAGCACCAGTGACTGATGGAGACAGAATGAATCCCACACTCACACACAGTACCAGAGACTGACAGATGCAGAATGAATCCCACATTCACACACAACACCAGTGACTGACAGATATAGAATGAATCCCACACTCACACACAGCACCAGAGACTGACAGATACAGAATGAATCCCGCACTCACACACAGTACCAGAGACTGACAGATGCAGAATGAATCCCACACTCACACAGTACCAGAGACTGACTGATACAGAATGAATCACAGACTCACATACAGTACCATAGACTGACAGATACAGAATGAATCCCACACACACACATCGTACCAGAGACTGACAGATGCAGAATGAATCCCACACTCACACACAGTACCAAAGACTGACAGACACAGAATGAATCACACACTCACACACAGCACCAGAGACTGACAGATGCAGAAAGAATCCCACACTCACACACAGTACCAGTGACTGACAGATAGTGAATGAATCCCACACTCACGTACAGTACCAGAGACTGACAGGTGGAGAATGAATCCCACACTCACACACAGCACCAGAGACTGACAGATGCAGAATGAATCCCACACTCACACACAGTACCAGAGACTGACAGATACAGGATGAATCCCACACTAAAACACAGCACCATAGACTGACAGATGCAGAATGAATCCCACACTCACACACAGTACCAGAGACTGACAGATACAGGATGAATCCCCCACTCACACACAGTACCAGAGACTGACAGATGCAGAATGAATCCCACACTCACAGTACCAGAGACTGACAGAAATAGAATGAAGACCACACTCACACACAGCACCAGAAACTGACGGATGCAGAATGAATCCCAGACTCACACGCAGTACCAGAGACTGATAGAAACAGAATGAATCCCACACTCACACACAGCACCAGAGACTGACAGATACAGAATGAATCCCACACTCACACACAGCACCAGAGACTGACCGATACACAATGAATCCCACATTCACACACTGTCCCAAAGACTGACAGATACAGAATGAAACACAGACTCACATACAGTACCATAGACTGACAGATACAGAATGAATCCCACACACACACATCGTACCAGAGACTGACAGATGCAGAATGAATCCCACACTCACACACAGTACCAAAGACTGACAGACACAGAATGAATCACACACTCATACTTAGTACTAGAGACTGACAGATACAGAATGAATCCCACACTCAATCACAGTACCAAAGACTGACAGACAGAGAATGACTCCCACACTCACACACAGTACCAGTGACTGCCAGATACAGAATGAATTCCACACTCACGGACAGTACCAGAGACTGACAGGTGCAGAATGAATCCCACACTCACACACAGTACCAGAGACTGACAGATGCAGAATGAATCCCACACTCACACACAGTACCAGGTACGAACAGATACGGAATGAATCCCACACTCACACACAGTGCCAGAGACTGACAGATGCAGAATGAATCCTGCACTCACACACAGTCCCAGTGACTGACAGATACAGAATGAATCCCACACTCACACACAGCACCAGAGACTGACAGATGCAGAATGAATCCCACACTCACTCATCGTACCAGAGATTGACAGATGCAGAATGAATCCCACACTCACACACAGTACCAGAGACTGACAGATACAGAATGAATCCCACACTCACACACAGTACCAGAGACAGACAGATGCAGAATGAATCCCACACTCAAACACAGTATCAGAGAGTGAAAGACACAGAATGAATCCCACACTAACACACAGTACCAGAGACTGACAGATACAGAATGAATCCCACACTCATACATAGTACCAGAGTCTGACAGACACAGAATGAATCCCACACTCACACACAGCACCAGAGACTGACAAATGCAGAATGAATCCCACACTCACACACAGTACCAGAGACTGACAGATACAGGATGAATCCCACACTAAAACACAGCACCAGAGACTGACAGATGCAGAATGAATCCCACACAAACACACATTTCCAGAGACTGACATAAACAGAATGAATCCCCCACTCACACACAGTACCAGAGACTGACAGATACAGAATGAATCCCACACTCACACACAGTACCAGAGACTGACAGATACAGAATGAATCACACACTCACACACAGCACCAGAGACTGACCGATACACAATGAATCCCACATTTACACACAGTCCCAAAGACTGACAGATACAGATTCAATCCCACACTCACACACAGTACCAGAGACTGACAGGTGCAGAATGAATCCCAAATTCACACACAGGACCAGAGACTGACAGGTACAGAATGATCCCACACTCACGTACAGTACCAGAGACTGACAGGTGCAGAATGAATCCCACACTCACACACAGCACCAGAGACTGACAGATACAGAATGAATCCCACACTCACACACAGTCCCAAAGACTGACAGACACAGAATGAATCCCACACTCACACACAGTACCAAAGACTGACAGATACAGAATGAATCCCACACTCACACATAGTACAAAAGACTGACAGATACAGAATGAATCCCACACTCACACACAATACCAGAGACTGACAGATGCAGAATCAATCCCACACTCACACACAGTCCCAAAGACTGACAGATACAGAATGAATCCCACACTCACACACAGTATCAGAGACTGACAGATACTGAATGAGTCCCACATTCTCACAAAGGACCAGAGACTGACAGATACAGAATGAATCCCACACTCACACACAGTACCAGAGACTGACAGATACAGAATGAATCCCACACTCACACACAGTACCAAAGACTGACAGATACAGAATGAATCCCACACTCACACACAGTATCAGAGACTGACAGATACAGAATGAATCCCACATTCTCACACAGGACCAGAGACTGACAGATACAGAATGAATCCCACACTCACACACAGTACCAGTGACTGACAGATACAGAATGAATCCCACACTCACACACAGTACCAGAGACTGACAGATACAGAATGAATCCCACAGTCACACACAGTATCAGAGACTGACAGATACAGAATGAATCCCACATTCTCACACAGGACCAGAGACTGACAGATACAGAATGAATCCCACACTAAAACACAGTACCAGAGCCTGACAGATGCAGAAGGAATCCCACACTCACACAGTACCAGAGCCTGACAGGTACAGAATGAATCACACACTCACATACAGTACCACAGACTGACAGATGCAGAATGAATCCCACACTCACCCACAGCACCAGAGACTGACCGATACACAATGAATCCCACATTCACAAACAGTACCAGTGACTGACAGATACAAAATGAATCCCACACTCACGTACAGTACCAGAGACTGACAGGTGGAGAATGAATCCCACACTCACACACAGCACCAGAGACTGACAGATACAGAATGAATCCCACACTCACACACAGTACCAGAGACTGACCGATGCTGAATGAATCCCACATTCACAAACAGTACCAGTGACTGACAGATACAGAATGAATCCCACACTCACGTACAGTACCAGAGACTGACAGGTGGAGAATGAATCCCACACTCACACACAGCACCATGGACTGACAGATACAGAATGAATCCCACACTCACACATCGTACCAGAGACTGACAGATACAGATTGAATCCCACACTCACACACAGTACCAGAGACTGACAGATACAGAATGAATCCCACACTCACACACAGTCCCAAAGATTGACAGATACAGAATGAATCACACACTCACACACAGCACCAGAGACTGACAGATACAGAATGAATCCCACACTCAAACACAGTACCAGAGACTGACAGATACAGAATGAATCCCACACTCACACACAGTACCAGAGACTGACAGATGCAGAATGAATCCCACCTTCACAAACAGTACCAGAGACTGACAGATTCAGAATGAAGCCCACACTCACATACAGTACCAGAGACTGACAGATACAGAATGAATCCCACACTCACACACAGTACCAGAGACTGACAGATGCAGAATGAATCCCACATTCACAAACAGTACCAGAGACTGACAGATTCAGAATGAATCCCACACTCATACACAGTACCAGCGACTGACAGTTGCAGAATGAATCCCACACTCACACACAGTACCAGAGACTGACAGATACAGAATGAATCCCACACTCACACACAGCACCAGAGACTGACAGATGCAGAATGAATCCCACACTCACTCATCGTACCAGAGATTGACAGATGCAGAATGAATCCCACACTCACTCATCGTACCAGAGACTGACAGATGCAGAATGAATCCCACACTCACGCACAGTTCCAGAGACTGACAGATGCAGAATGAATCCTGCACTGACCTGCAGCACCAGAGACTGACAGATACAGAATGAATCCCACACTCACCCACAGTTCCAGCGACTGACAGATGCAGAATGAATCCTGCACTTACCTGCAGCACCAGAGACTGACAGATACAGAATGAATCCCACACTCACACAGTACCAGTCACTGACAGATACAGAATGAATCCCACACTCACACACAGTACCAGAGACTGACAGATGCAGAATGAATCCCACCCTCACACACAGTACCAGAGACTGACAGATACAGAATGAATCCCACACTCACCCACAGTTCCAGCGACTGACAGATGCAGAATGAATCCTGCACTTACCTGCAGCACCAGAGACTGACAGATACAGAATGAATCCCACACTCACACAGTACCAGTCACTGACAGATACAGAATGAATCCCACACTCACACACAGTACCAGAGACTGACAGATACAGAATGAATCCCACACTCACACACAGCACCAGTGACTGATCGATACAGAATGAATCCCACACTCACACACAGTACCAGAGACTGACAGATACAGAATGAATCCCACATTCACACACAATACCAGTGACTGACAGATATAGAATGAATCCCACCCTCACACACAGTACCAGAGACTGACAGATACAGAACAAATCCTACACTCACACACAGTACCAGAGACTGACAAATACACAATGAATCCCACACTCACACACAGTACCAGAGACTGACAGATACACAATGAATCTCACACTCACACACAGCACCAGAGACTGACAGATACAGAATGAATCCCACACTCACACACAGTACCAGAGACTGACAGATACAGAATGAATCCCACCCTCACACACAGTACCAGAGACTGACAGATGCAGAATGAATCCCACACTCACACACAGTACCAGAGACTGACAGATACAGAATGAATCCCACACTCACATACAGTACCAGAGACTGACAGATACAGAATGAATCCCACACTCACACATTGTACCAGAGACTGACAGATACAGAATGAATCCCACACTCACACACAGCACCAGTGACTGATGGAGACAGAATGAATCCCACACTCACACACAGTACCAGAGACTGACAGATGCAGAATGAATCCCACATTCACACACAACACCAGTGACTGACAGATATAGAATGAATCCCACACTCACACACAGCACCAGAGACTGACAGATACAGAATGAATCCCGCACTCACACACAGTACCAGAGACTGACAGATGCAGAATGAATCCCACACTCACACAGTACCAGAGACTGACTGATACAGAATGAATCACAGACTCACATACAGTACCATAGACTGACAGATACAGAATGAATCCCACACACACACATCGTACCAGAGACTGACAGATGCAGAATGAATCCCACACTCACACACAGTACCAAAGACTGACAGACACAGAATGAATCACACACTCACACACAGCACCAGAGACTGACAGATGCAGAAAGAATCCCACACTCACACACAGTACCAGTGACTGACAGATAGTGAATGAATCCCACACTCACGTACAGTACCAGAGACTGACAGGTGGAGAATGAATCCCACACTCACACACAGCACCAGAGACTGACAGATGCAGAATGAATCCCACACTCACACACAGTACCAGAGACTGACAGATACAGGATGAATCCCACACTAAAACACAGCACCATAGACTGACAGATGCAGAATGAATCCCACACTCACACTCAGTACCAGAGACTGACAGATACAGGATGAATCCCCCACTCACACACAGTACCAGAGACTGACAGATGCAGAATGAATCCCACACTCACAGTACCAGAGACTGACAGAAATAGAATGAAGACCACACTCACACACAGCACCAGAAACTGACGGATGCAGAATGAATCCCAGACTCACACGCAGTACCAGAGACTGATAGAAACAGAATGAATCCCACACTCACACACAGCACCAGAGACTGACAGATACAGAATGAATCCCACACTCACACACAGCACCAGAGACTGACCGATACACAATGAATCCCACATTCACACACTGTCCCAAAGACTGACAGATACAGAATGAAACACAGACTCACATACAGTACCATAGACTGACAGATACAGAATGAATCCCACACACACACATCGTACCAGAGACTGACAGATGCAGAATGAATCCCACACTCACACACAGTACCAAAGACTGACAGACACAGAATGAATCACACACTCATACTTAGTACTAGAGACTGACAGATACAGAATGAATCCCACACTCAATCACAGTACCAAAGACTGACAGACAGAGAATGACTCCCACACTCACACACAGTACCAGTGACTGCCAGATACAGAATGAATTCCACACTCACGGACAGTACCAGAGACTGACAGGTGCAGAATGAATCCCACACTCACACACAGTACCAGAGACTGACAGATGCAGAATGAATCCCACACTCACACACAGTACCAGGTACGAACAGATACGGAATGAATCCCACACTCACACACAGTGCCAGAGACTGACAGATGCAGAATGAATCCTGCACTCACACACAGTCCCAGTGACTGACAGATACAGAATGAATCCCACACTCACACACAGCACCAGTGACTGATGGAGACAGAATGAATCCCACACTCACACACAGTACCAGAGACTGACCGATACACAATGAATCCCACATTCACTAACAGTACCAGTGACTGACAGATGCAGAATGAATCCCACACTCACACATGGGACCAGAGTCTGACAGGCACAGAATGAATCCCACACTCACACACAGTACCAGAGACAGAGAGATACAGAATGAATCCCAAACTCACATTCAGTACCAGACGCTGACAGATACACAATGAATCACACATTCACACACAGTACCAGAGAGTGACAAATACAGAATGAATCCCACACTCACACACAGTACCAGAGACTGACAGATGCAGAATGAATCCCACATTCACACACAGTACCAGAGACTGACAGACACAGAATGAATCCCACATTCTCACACAGGACCAGAGACTGACAGATGCAAAATGAATCCCACATTCACACACCGTAACAGCGACTGACAGATACAGAATGAATCCCTCACTCACAGACAGTCCCAGTGACTGACAGATACAGAATGAATCCCACACTCACACACAGTACCAGAGACTGACAGATACAGGATGAATCCCACACTAAAACACAGCACCAGAGACTGACAGATGCAGAATGAATCCCACACTCATACATATTACCAGAGACTGACAGATACACAATGAATCCCCCACTCACACACAGTACCAGAGACTGACAGATGCAGAATGAATCCCACACTCACAGTACCAGAGACTGACAGAAATAGAATGAAGACCACACTCACACACAGCACCAGAAACTGACGGATGCAGAATGAATCCCACACTCACACGCAGTACCAGAGACTGATAGAAACAGAATGAATCCCACACTCACACACAGCACCAGAGACTGACAGATACAGAATGAATCCCACACTCACACACAGCACCAGAGACTGACCGATACACAATGAATCCCACATTCACACACAGTCCCAAAGACTGACAGATACAGAATGAATCACAGACTCACATACAGTACCATAGACTGACAGATACAGAATGAATCCCACACACACACATCGTACCAGAGACTGACAGATGCAGCATGAATCCCACACTCACACACAGTACCAAAGACTGACAGACACAGAATGAATCACACACTCATACTTAGTACCAGAGACTGACAGATACAGAATGAATCCCACACTCAATCACAGTACCAAAGACTGACAGACACAGAATGACTCCCACACTCACACACAGTACCAGTGACTGCCAGATGCAGAATGAATTCCACACTCACGGACAGTACCAGAGACTGACAGGTGCAGAATGAATCCCACACTCACACACAGTACCAGAGACTGACAGATGCAGAATGAATCCCACACTCACAGTACCAGAGACTGACAGAAATAGAATGAAGACCACACTCACACACAGCACCAGAAACTGACGGATGCAGAATGAATCCCACACTCACACGCAGTACCAGAGACTGATAGAAACAGAATGAATCCCACACTCACACACAGCACCAGAGACTGACAGATACAGAATGAATCCCACACTCACACACAGCACCAGAGACTGACCGATACACAATGAATCCCACATTCACACACAGTCCCAAAGACTGACAGATACAGAATGAATCACAGACTCACATACAGTACCATAGACTGACAGATACAGAATGAATCCCACACACACACATCGTACCAGAGACTGACAGATGCAGCATGAATCCCACACTCACACACAGTACCAAAGACTGACAGACACAGAATGAATCACACACTCATACTTAGTACCAGAGACTGACAGATACAGAATGAATCCCACACTCAATCACAGTACCAAAGACTGACAGACACAGAATGACTCCCACACTCACACACAGTACCAGTGACTGCCAGATGCAGAATGAATTCCACACTCACGGACAGTACCAGAGACTGACAGGTGCAGAATGAATCCCACACTCACACACAGTACCAGAGACTGACAGATGCAGAATGAATCCCACACTCACACACAGTACCAGGTACGAACAGATACGGAATGAATCCCACACTCACACACAGTGCCAGAGACTGACAGATGCAGAATGAATCCTGCACTCACACACAGTCCCAGTGACTGACAGATACAGAATGAATCCCACACTCACACACAGCACCAGTGACTGATGGAGACAGAATGAATCCCACACTCACACACAGTACCAGAGATTGACAGATACAGTATGAATCCCACACTCACACACAGTGCCAGAGACTGACCGATACACAATGAATCCCACATTCACCAACAGTGCCAGTGACTGACAGATGCAGAATGAATCCCACACTCACACATGGGACCAGAGTCTGACAGATACAGAATGAATCCCACACTCACACACAGTACCAGAGACTGACAGGTACAGAATGAATCCCACATTCACACACATTACCAGAGACAGAGAGATACAGAATGAATCCCAAACTCACATTCAGTACCAGACGCTGACAGATGCACAATGAATCACACATTCACACACAGTACCAGAGAGTGACAGAAACAGAATGAATCCCACACTCACACACAGCACCAGAGACTGACAGATACAGAATGAATCCCACACTCACACACAGCACCAGAGACTGACCGATACACAATGAATCCCACATTCACACACAGTCCCAAAGACTGACAGATACAGAATGAATCACAGACTCACATACAGTACCATAGACTGACAGATACAGAATGAATCCCACACACACACATCGTACCAGAGACTGACAGATGCAGCATGAATCCCACACTCACACACAGTACCAAAGACTGACAGACACAGAATGAATCACACACTCATACTTAGTACCAGAGACTGACAGATACAGAATGAATCCCACACTCAATCACAGTACCAAAGACTGACAGACACAGAATGACTCCCACACTCACACACAGTACCAGTGACTGCCAGATGCAGAATGAATTCCACACTCACGGACAGTACCAGAGACTGACAGGTGCAGAATGAATCCCACACTCACACACAGTACCAGAGACTGACAGATGCAGAATGAATCCCACACTCACAGTACCAGAGACTGACAGAAATAGAATGAAGACCACACTCACACACAGCACCAGAAACTGACGGATGCAGAATGAATCCCACACTCACACGCAGTACCAGAGACTGATAGAAACAGAATGAATCCCACACTCACACACAGCACCAGAGACTGACAGATACAGAATGAATCCCACACTCACACACAGCACCAGAGACTGACCGATACACAATGAATCCCACATTCACACACAGTCCCAAAGACTGACAGATACAGAATGAATCACAGACTCACATACAGTACCATAGACTGACAGATACAGAATGAATCCCACACACACACATCGTACCAGAGACTGACAGATGCAGCATGAATCCCACACTCACACACAGTACCAAAGACTGACAGACACAGAATGAATCACACACTCATACTTAGTACCAGAGACTGACAGATACAGAATGAATCCCACACTCAATCACAGTACCAAAGACTGACAGACACAGAATGACTCCCACACTCACACACAGTACCAGTGACTGCCAGATGCAGAATGAATTCCACACTCACGGACAGTACCAGAGACTGACAGGTGCAGAATGAATCCCACACTCACACACAGTACCAGAGACTGACAGATGCAGAATGAATCCCACACTCACACACAGTACCAGGTACGAACAGAAACGGAATGAATCCCACACTCACACACAGTGCCAGAGACTGACAGATGCAGAATGAATCCTGCACTCACACACAGTCCCAGTGACTGACAGATACAGAATGAATCCCACACTCACACACAGCACCAGTGACTGATGGAGACAGAATGAATCCCACACTCACACACAGTACCAGAGATTGACAGATACAGTATGAATCCCACACTCACACACAGTGCCAGAGACTGACCGATACACAATGAATCCCACATTCACTAACAGTGCCAGTGACTGACAGATGCAGAATGAATCCCACACTCACACATGGGACCAGAGTCTGACAGATACAGAATGAATCCCACACTCACACACAGTACCAGAGACTGACAGGTACAGAATGAATCCCACATTCACACACATTACCAGAGACAGAGAGATACAGAATGAATCCCAAACTCACATTCAGTACCAGACGCTGACAGATGCACAATGAATCACACATTCACACACAGTACCAGAGAGTGACAGATACAGAATGAATCCCACACTCACACACAGTACCAGAGACTGACAGATGCAGAATGAATCCCACATTCACACACAGTACCAGAGACTGACAGACACAGAATGAATCCCACATTCTCACACAGGACCAGAGACTGACAGATGCAAAATGAATCCCACACTAAAACACAGTACCAGAGCCTGACAGGTGCAGAATGAATCCCTCATTCACACACCGTAACAGCGACTGACAGATACAGAATGAATCCCACACTCACACACAGTCCCAGTGACTGACAGATACAGAATGAATCCCACACTCACACACAGTACCAGAGACTGACAGATTCAGAATGAATCCCACACTCACCCACAGTTCCAGAGACTGACAGATGCAGAATGAATCCCACATTCACACACAGTACCAGTGACTGACAGATACAGAATGAATCCCACACTCACACACAGTCCCAGTGACTGACAGATGCAGAACGAATCCCACACTCACACACAGTCCCAGTGACTGACAGATACAGAATGAATCCCACACTCACACACAGTACCAGAGACTGACAGATTCAGAATGAATCCCACACTCACCCACAGTTCCAGAGACTGACAGATGCAGAATGAATCCCACATTCACACACAGTACCAGTGACTGACAGATACAGAATGAATCCCACACTCACACACAGTACCAGAGACTGATAGACACAGAATGAATCCCACACTCACACACAGTACCAGAGACTGACAGATACAGAATGAATCCCACACTAACGCACAGTACCAGTGACTGATCGATACAGAATGAATCCCACACTCACACACAGTACCAGAGACTGACAGATGCAGAATGAATCCAACACTCACACATTGTACCAGAGACTGACAGATACAGAATGAATCCCACACTCACACATTGTACCAGAGACTGACAGATACAGAATGAATCCCACACTCACACACAGTACCAGAGACTGACAGATGCAGAATGAATCCCACACTCACACACAGTACCAGGTACGAACAGATACGGAATGAATCCCACACTCACACACAGTGCCAGAGACTGACAGATGCAGAATGAATCCTGCACTCACACACAGTCCCAGTGACTGACAGATACAGAATGAATCCCACACTCACACACAGCACCAGTGACTGATGGAGACAGAATGAATCCCACACTCACACACAGTACCAGACACTGACCGATACACAATGAATCCCACATTCACTAACAGTACCAGTGACTGACAGGTACAGAATGAATCCCACACTCACACACAGTACCAGAGACTGACAGGTGCAGAATGAATCCCACATTCACACACATTACCAGAGACAGAGAGATACAGAATGAATCCCAAACTCACATTCAGTACCAGACGCTGACAGATACACAATGAATCACACATTCACACACAGTACCAGAGAGTGACAAATACAGAATGAATCCCACACTCACACACAGTACCAGAGACTGACAGATGCAGAATGAATCCCACATTCACACACAGTACCAGAGACTGACAGACACAGAATGAATCCCACATTCTCACACAGGACCAGAGACTGACAGATGCAAAATGAATCCCACATTCACACACCGTAACAGCGACTGACAGATACAGAATGAATCCCTCACTCACAGACAGTCCCAGTGACTGACAGATACAGAATGAATCCCACACTCACACACAGTACCAGAGACTGACAGATACAGGATGAATCCCACACTAAAACACAGCACCAGAGACTGACAGATGCAGAATGAATCCCACACTCATACATATTACCAGAGACTGACAGATACACAATGAATCCCCCACTCACACACAGTACCAGAGACTGACAGATGCAGAATGAATCCCACACTCACAGTACCAGAGACTGACAGAAATAGAATGAAGACCACACTCACACACAGCACCAGAAACTGACGGATGCAGAATGAATCCCACACTCACACGCAGTACCAGAGACTGATAGAAACAGAATGAATCCCACACTCACACACAGCACCAGAGACTGACAGATACAGAATGAATCCCACACTCACACACAGCACCAGAGACTGACCGATACACAATGAATCCCACATTCACACACAGTCCCAAAGACTGACAGATACAGAATGAATCACAGACTCACATACAGTACCATAGACTGACAGATACAGAATGAATCCCACACACACACATCGTACCAGAGACTGACAGATGCAGCATGAATCCCACACTCACACACAGTACCAAAGACTGACAGACACAGAATGAATCACACACTCATACTTAGTACCAGAGACTGACAGATACAGAATGAATCCCACACTCAATCACAGTACCAAAGACTGACAGACACAGAATGACTCCCACACTCACACACAGTACCAGTGACTGCCAGATGCAGAATGAATTCCACACTCACGGACAGTACCAGAGACTGACAGGTGCAGAATGAATCCCACACTCACACACAGTACCAGAGACTGACAGATGCAGAATGAATCCCACACTCACACACAGTACCAGGTACGAACAGATACGGAATGAATCCCACACTCACACACAGTGCCAGAGACTGACAGATGCAGAATGAATCCTGCACTCACACACAGTCCCAGTGACTGACAGATACAGAATGAATCCCACACTCACACACAGCACCAGTGACTGATGGAGACAGAATGAATCCCACACTCACACACAGGACCAGACACTGACCGATACACAATGAATCCCACATTCACAAACAGTACCAGTGACTGACAGGTACAGAATGAATCCCACACTCACACACAGTACCAGAGACTGACAGGTGCAGAATGAATCCCACATTCACACACATTACCAGAGACAGAGAGATACAGAATGAATCCCAAACTCACATTCAGTACCAGACGCTGACAGATACACAATGAATCACACATTCACACACAGTACCAGAGAGTGACAAATACAGAATGAATCCCACACTCACACACAGTACCAGAGACTGACAGATGCAGAATGAATCCCACATTCACACACAGTACCAGAGACTGACAGACACAGAATGAATCCCACATTCTCACACAGGACCAGAGACTGACAGATGCAAAATGAATCCCACATTCACACACCGTAACAGCGACTGACAGATACAGAATGAATCCCTCACTCACAGACAGTCCCAGTGACTGACAGATACAGAATGAATCCCACACTCACACACAGTCCCAGAGACTGACAGATACAGGATGAATCCCACACTAAAACACAGCAACAGAGACTGACAGATGCAGAATGAATCCCACACTCATACATATTACCAGAGACTGACAGATACACAATGAATCCCCCACTCACACACAGTACCAGAGACTGACAGATGCAGAATGAATCCCACACTCACAGTACCAGAGACTGACAGAAATAGAATGAAGACCACACTCACACACAGCACCAGAAACTGACGGATGCAGAATGAATCCCACACTCACACGCAGTACCAGAGACTGATAGAAACAGAATGAATCCCACACTCACACACAGCACCAGAGACTGACAGATACAGAATGAATCCCACACTCACACACAGCACCAGAGACTGACCGATACACAATGAATCCCACATTCACACACAGTCCCAAAGACTGACAGATACAGAATGAATCACAGACTCACATACAGTACCATAGACTGACAGATACAGAATGAATCCCACACACACACATCGTACCAGAGACTGACAGATGCAGCATGAATCCCACACTCACACACAGTACCAAAGACTGACAGACACAGAATGAATCACACACTCATACTTAGTACCAGAGACTGACAGATACAGAATGAATCCCACACTCAATCACAGTACCAAAGACTGACAGACACAGAATGACTCCCACACTCACACACAGTACCAGTGACTGCCAGATGCAGAATGAATTCCACACTCACGGACAGTACCAGAGACTGACAGGTGCAGAATGAATCCCACACTCACACACAGTACCAGAGACTGACAGATGCAGAATGAATCCCACACTCACACACAGTACCAGGTACGAACAGATACGGAATGAATCCCACACTCACACACAGTGCCAGAGACTGACAGATGCAGAATGAATCCTGCACTCACACACAGTCCCAGTGACTGACAGATACAGAATGAATCCCACACTCACACACAGCACCAGTGACTGATGGAGACAGAATGAATCCCACACTCACACACAGTACCAGAGATTGACAGATACAGTATGAATCCCACACTCACACACAGTGCCAGAGACTGACCGATACACAATGAATCCCACATTCACTAACAGTGCCAGTGACTGACAGATGCAGAATGAATCCCACACTCACACATGGGACCAGAGTCTGACAGATACAGAATGAATCCCACACTCACACACAGTACCAGAGACTGACAGGTACAGAATGAATCCCACATTCACACACATTACCAGAGACAGAGAGATACAGAATGAATCCCAAACTCACATTCAGTACCAGACGCTGACAGATGCACAATGAATCACACATTCACACACAGTACCAGAGAGTGACAGATACAGAATGAATCCCACACTCACACACAGTACCAGAGACTGACAGATGCAGAATGAATCCCACATTCACACACAGTACCAGAGACTGACAGACACAGAATGAATCCCACATTCTCACACAGGACCAGAGACTGACAGATGCAAAATGAATCCCACATTCACACACCGTAA
Source organism: Heptranchias perlo (assembly GCF_035084215.1). Classification (NCBI taxonomy): domain Eukaryota; kingdom Metazoa; phylum Chordata; class Chondrichthyes; order Hexanchiformes; family Hexanchidae; genus Heptranchias; species Heptranchias perlo. The sequence continues at coordinate 26,943,623 of NC_090370.1, read as the reverse complement.
CAGCGACTGACAGATGCAGAATGAATCCCACACTCACACACCGTAACAGCGACTGACAGATACAGAATGAATCCCACACTCACACACAGTACCAGAGACTGACAGATACAGAATGAATCCCAAACTCACACACAGGACCAGAGACTGACAGATACAGAATGAATCCCTCACTCACACACATTATCAGAGACTGACAGATGCAGAATGAATCCCACACTCACATACAGCACCAACGACTGACAGATACATAATGTATGCCAAACTCACACACAGCACACAGTCTCAGAGACTGACAGATACAGGATGAATCCCACACTAAAACACAGTACCAGAGCCTGACAGGTGCAGAATGAATCCCTCATTCACACACCGTAACAGCGACTGACAGATACCGAATGAATCCCACACTCACACACAGTCCCAGTGACTGACAGATACAGAATGAATCCCACACTCACACACAGTACCAGAGACTGACAGATTCAGAATGAATCCCACACTCACCCACAGTTCCAGAGACTGACAGATGCAGAATGAATCCCACATTCACACACAGTACCAGTGACTGACAGATACAGAATGAATCCCACACTCACACACAGTCCCAGTGACTGACAGATGCAGAACGAATCCCACACTCACACACAGTCCCAGTGACTGACAGATACAGAATGAATCCCACACTCACACACAGTACCAGAGACTGACAGATTCAGAATGAATCCCACACTCACCCACAGTTCCAGAGACTGACAGATGCAGAATGAATCCCACATTCACACACAGTACCAGTGACTGACAGATACAGAATGAATCCCACACTCACACACAGTACCAGAGACTGATAGACACAGAATGAATCCCACACTCACACACAGTACCAGAGACTGACAGATACAGAATGAATCCCACACTAACGCACAGTACCAGTGACTGATCGATACAGAATGAATCCCACACTCACACACAGTACCAGAGACTGACAGATGCAGAATGAATCCAACACTCACACATTGTACCAGAGACTGACAGATACAGAATGAATCCCACACTCACACATTGTACCAGAGACTGACAGATACAGAATGAATCCCACACTCACACACAGTACCAGAGACTGACAGATGCAGAATGAATCCCACACTCACACACAGTACCAGGTACGAACAGATACGGAATGAATCCCACACTCACACACAGTGCCAGAGACTGACAGATGCAGAATGAATCCTGCACTCACACACAGTCCCAGTGACTGACAGATACAGAATGAATCCCACACTCACACACAGCACCAGTGACTGATGGAGACAGAATGAATCCCACACTCACACACAGTACCAGACACTGACCGATACACAATGAATCCCACATTCACTAACAGTACCAGTGACTGACAGGTACAGAATGAATCCCACACTCACACACAGTACCAGAGACTGACAGGTGCAGAATGAATCCCACATTCACACACATTACCAGAGACAGAGAGATACAGAATGAATCCCAAACTCACATTCAGTACCAGACGCTGACAGATACACAATGAATCACACATTCACACACAGTACCAGAGAGTGACAGATACAGAATGAATCCCACACTCACACACAGTACCAGAGACTGACAGATGCAGAATGAATCCCACATTCACACACAGTACCAGAGACTGACAGACACAGAATGAATCCCAAATTCTCACACAGGACCAGAGACTGACAGATGCAAAATGAATCCCACATTCACACACCGTAACAGCGACTGACAGATACAGAATGAATCCCTCACTCACACACAGTCCCAGTGACTGACAGATACAGAATGAATCCCACACTCACACACAGTACCAGAGACTGACAGATACAGGATGAATCCCACACTAAAACACAGCACCAGAGACTGACAGATGCAGAATGAATCCCACACTCATACATATTACCAGAGACTGACAGATACACAATGAATCCCCCACTCACACACAGTACCAGAGACTGACAGATGCAGAATGAATCCCACACTCATACATATTACCAGAGACTGACAGATACACAATGAATCCCCCACTCACACACAGCACCAGAAACTGACGGATGCAGAATGAATCCCACACTCACACGCAGTACCAGAGACTGATAGAAACAGAATGAATCCCACACTCAAACAAAGCACCAGAGACTGACAGATACAGAATGAATCCCACACTCACACACAGCACCAGTGACTGATGGAGACAGAATGAATCCCACACTCACACACAGTACCAGACACTGACCGATACACAATGAATCCCACATTCACTAACAGTACCAGTGACTGACAGGTACAGAATGAATCCCACACTCACACACAGTACCAGAGACTGACAGGTGCAGAATGAATCCCACATTCACACACATTACCAGAGACAGAGAGATACAGAATGAATCCCAAACTCACATTCAGTACCAGACGCTGACAGATACACAATGAATCACACATTCACACACAGTACCAGAGAGTGACAGATACAGAATGAATCCCACACTCACACACAGTACCAGAGACTGACAGATGCAGAATGAATCCCACATTCACACACAGTACCAGAGACTGACAGACACAGAATGAATCCCAAATTCTCACACAGGACCAGAGACTGACAGATGCAAAATGAATCCCACATTCACACACCGTAACAGCGACTGACAGATACAGAATGAATCCCTCACTCACACACAGTCCCAGTGACTGACAGATACAGAATGAATCCCACACTCACACACAGTACCAGAGACTGACAGATACAGGATGAATCCCACACTAAAACACAGCACCAGAGACTGACAGATGCAGAATGAATCCCACACTCATACATATTACCAGAGACTGACAGATACACAATGAATCCCCCACTCACACACAGTACCAGAGACTGACAGATGCAGAATGAATCCCACACTCATACATATTACCAGAGACTGACAGATACACAATGAATCCCCCACTCACACACAGCACCAGAAACTGACGGATGCAGAATGAATCCCACACTCACACGCAGTACCAGAGACTGATAGAAACAGAATGAATCCCACACTCAAACAAAGCACCAGAGACTGACAGATACAGAATGAATCCCACACTCACACACAGCACCAGAGACTGACCGATACACAATGAATCCCACATTCACACACAGTACCACAGACTGACAGATACAGAATGAATCCCACACACACACATCGTACCAGAGACTGACAGATGCAGCATGAATCCCACACTCACACACAGTACCAAAGACTGACAGACACAGAATGAATCACACACTCATACTTAGTACCAGAGACTGACAGATACAGAATGAATCCCACACTCAATCACAGTACCAAAGACTGACAGACACAGAATGACTCCCACACTCACACACAGTACCAGATACTGACAGATACAGAATGAATCCCACACTCACATACAGCACCAGAGACTGACAGATACAGAATGAATCCCACACTCACACACAGTACCAGAGACTGACAGATGCAGAATGAATCCCACATTCACACACAATACCAGTGACTGACAGATATAGAATGAATCCCACACTCACACACAGTACCAGAGACTGATAGATACAGAATGAATCCCACACTCACACACAGTACCAGAGACTGACAGATACAGAATGAATCCCACACTCACACACAGTCCCAGAGACTGACAGATACAGAATGAATCACACACTCACACACAGTGCCAGAGACTGACAGATACAGAATGAATCCCACACTCACACACAGCACCAGTGAATGATAGATGCAGAATGTATCCCACACTCACACACAATACCAGTGACTGACAGAAAAAGAATGAATCCCACACTCACGCACAGTACCAGAGACTGATAGATACAGAATGAATCCCACACTCACACACAGTACCAGAGACTGACAGATACAGAATGAATCCCACACTCACATACAGTATGAGACACTGATAGAAACAGAATGAATCCCACACTCACACACAGCACCAGAGACTGACAGATACAGAATGAATCCCACATTCACACACAGAACCAGACATTGACAGATACAGAATGAATCCCACATTCACACACAGTCCCAGAGACTGACAGATACTGAATGAATCCCACACTCACGGACAGTACCAGAGACTGAAAGATACAGAATGAATCCCACACTCACACACAGCACCAGTGACTGATAGATACAGTATGAATCCCACACTCACACACAGTACCAGAGACTGACAGATGCAGAATGAATCCCACATTCACACACAATACCAGAGTCTGACAGGTACAGAATGAATCCCACACTCACACACAGTACCAGAGACTGACAGGTGCAGAATGAATCCCACATTCACACACATTACCAGAGACAGAGAGTTACAGAATGAATCCCAAACTCACATTCAGTACCAGACGCTGACAGATACACAATGAATCACACATTCACACACAGTACCAGAGAGTGACAGATACAGAATGAATCCCACACTCACACACAGTACCAGAGACTGACAGATGCAGAATGAATCCCACATTCACACACAGTACCAGAGACTGACAGACACAGAATGAATCCCACATTCTCACACAGGACCAGAGACTGACAGATGCAAAATGAATCCCACATTCACACACCGTAACAGCGACTGACAGATGCAGAATGAATCCCACACTCACACACCGTAACAGCGACTGACAGATACAGAATGAATCCCACACTCACACACAGTCCCAGTGACTGACAGATACAGAATGAATCCCACACTCACACACAGTACCAGAGACTGACAGATAAAGAATGAATCCCAAACTCACACACAGGACCAGAGACTGACAGATACAGAATGAATCCCTCACTCACACACATTATCAGAGACTGACAGATGCAGAATGAATCCCACACTCACATGCAGCACCAACGACTGACAGATACAGAATGTATGCCAAACTCACACACAGCACACAGTCTCAGAGACTGACAGATACAGGATGAATCCCACACTAAAACACAGTACCAGAGCCTGACAGGTACAGAATGAATCCCTCATTCACACACCGTAACAGCGACTGACAGATACAGAATGAATCCCACACTCACACACAGTCCCAGTGACTGACAGATACAGAATGAATCCCACACTCACACACAGTACCAGAGACTGACAGATTCAGAATGAATCCCACACTCACCCACAGTTCCAGAGACTGACAGATGCAGAATGAATCCCACATTCACACACAGTACCAGTGACTGACAGATACAGAATGAATCCCACACTCACACACAGTCCCAGTGACTGACAGATGCAGAACGAATCCCACACTCACACACAGTCCCAGTGACTGACAGATGCAGAATGAATCCCACACTCACACACAGTACCAGAGACTGACAGATTCAGAATGAATCCCACACTCACCCACAGTTCCAGAGACTGACAGATGCAGAATGAATCCCACATTCACACACAGTACCAGTGACTGACAGATACAGAATGAATCCCACACTCACACACAGTACCAGAGACTGATAGACACAGAATGAATCCCACACTCACACACAGTACCAGTGACTGATCGATACAGAATGAATCCCACACTCACACACAGTACCAGAGACTGACAGATGCAGAATGAATCCCACACTCACACATTGTACCAGAGACTGACAGATACAGAATGAATCCCACACTCACACATTGTACCAGAGACTGACAGATACAGAATGAATCCCACACTCACACACAGTACCAGAGACTGACAGATGCAGAATGAATCCCAAACTCACACACAGTACCAGGTACGAACAGATACGGAATGAATCCCACACTCACACACAGTGCCAGAGACTGACAGATGCAGAATGAATCCTGCACTCACACACAGTCCCAGTGACTGACAGATACAGAATGAATCCCACACTCACACACAGCACCAGTCACTGATGGAGACAGAATGAATCCCACATTCACACACAGTACCAGAGACTGACCGATACACAATGAATCCCACATTCACTAACAGTACCAGTGACTGACAGATGCAGAATGAATCCCACACTCACACACAGTACCAGAGACTGACAGGTGCAGAATGAATCCCACATTCACACACATCACCAGAGACAGAGAGATACAGAATGAATCCCAAACTCACATTCAGTACCAGACGCTGACAGATACAAAATGAATCACACATTCACACACAGTACCAGAGAGTGACAGATACAGAATGAATCCCACATTCACACACAGTACCAGAGACTGACAGACACAGAATGAATCCCACATTCTCACACAGGACCAGAGACTGACAGATGCAAAATGAATCCCACATTCACACACCGTAACAGCGACTGACAGATACAGAATGAATCCCTCACTCACACACAGTCCCAGTGACTGACAGATACAGAATGAATCCCACACTCACACACAGCACCAGAGACTGACAGATACAGAATGAATCCCACACTCAATCACAGTACCAAAGACTGACAGACACAGAATGACTCCCACACTCACACACAGTACCAGTGACTGCCAGATACAGAATGAATTCCACACTCACGGGCAGTACCAGAGACTGACAGGTGCAGAATGAATCCCACACTCACACACAGTACCAGAGACTGACAGATGCAGAATGAATCCCACACTCACACACAGTACCAGGTACGAACAGATGCGGAATGAATCCCACACTCACACACAGTGCCAGAGACTGACAGAGGCAGAATGAATCCTGCACTCACACACAGTCCCAGTGACTGACAGATACAGAATGAATCCCACACTCACACACAGCACCAGTGACTGATGGAGACAGAATGAATCCCACACTCACACACAGTACCAGAGATTGACAGATACAGTATGAATCCCACACTCACACACAGTGCCAGAGACTGACCGATACACAATGAATCCCACATTCACTAACAGTGCCAGTGACTGACAGATGCAGAATGAATCCCACACTCACACATGGGACCAGAGTCTGACAGGTACAGAATGAATCCCACACTCACACACAGTACCAGAGACTGACAGGTGCAGAATGAATCCCACATTCACACACATTACCAGAGACAGAGAGATACAGAATGAATCCCAAACTCACATTCAGTACCAGACGCTGACAGATACACAATGAATCACACATTCACACACAGTACCAGAGAGTGACAGATACAGAATGAATCCCACACTCACACACAGTACCAGAGACTGACAGATGCAGAATGAATCCCACATTCACACACAGTACCAGAGACTGACAGACACAGAATGAATCCCACATTCTCACACAGGACCAGAGACTGACAGATGCAAAATGAATCCCACATTCACACACAGGACCAGAGACTGACAGATACAGAATGAATCCCTCACTCACACACATTATCAGAGACTGACAGATGCAGAATGAATCCCACACTCACAGACAGCACCAACGACTGACAGATACAGAATGTATGCCAAACTCACACACAGCACACAGTCTCAGAGACTGACAGATACAGAATGAATCCCACACTCACACACAGTCCCAGTGACTGACAGATACAGAATGAATCCCACACTCACACACAGTACCAGAGACTGACAGATTCAGAATGAATCCCACACTCACCCACAGTTCCAGAGACTGACAGATGCAGAATGAATCCCACATTCACACACAGTACCAGTGACTGACAGATACAGAATGAATCCCACACTCACACACAATCCCAGTGACTGACAGATGCAGAACGAATCCCACACTCACACACAGTCCCAGTGACTGACAGATACAGAATGAATCCCACACTCACACACAGTACCAGAGACTGACAGATTCAGAATGAATCCCACACTCACCCACAGTTCCAGAGACTGACAGATGCAGAATGAATCCCACATTCACACACAGTACCAGTGACTGACAGATACAGAATGAATCCCACACTCACACACAGTACCAGAGTCTGATAGACACAGAATGAATCCCACACTCACACACAGTACCAGAGACTGACAGATACAGAATGAATCCCACACAAACGCATAGTACCAGTGACTGATCGATACAGAATGAATCCCACACTCACACACAGTACCAGAGACTGACAGATGCAGAATGAATCCCACACTCACACATTGTACCAGAGACTGATAGACACAGAATGAATCCCACACTCACACACAGCACCAGTGACTGATCGATACAGAATGAATCCCACACTCACACACAGTACCAGAGACTGACAGATACACAATGAATCCCACACTCACACACAGCACCAGAGACTGACAGATCCAGAATGAATCCCACACTCACACACAGCACCAGAGACTGACAGATACAGAATGAATCCCACACTCACACACAGTAGCAGAGACTGACAGATTCAGAATGAATCCCACACTCACCCACAGTTCCAGAGACTGACAGATGCAGAATGAATCCCACATTCACACACAGTACCAGTGACTGACAGATACAGAATGAATCCCACACTCACACACAGTCCCAGTGACTGACAGATGCAGAACGAATCCCACACTCACACACAGACCCAGTGACTGACAGATACAGAATGAATCCCACACTCACACACAGTACCAGAGACTGACAGATTCAGAATGAATCCCACACTCACCCACAGTTCCAGAGACTGATAGATGCAGAATGAATCCCACATTCACACACAGTACCAGTGACTGACAGATACAGAATGAATCCCACACTCACACACAATACCAGAGTCTGATAGACACAGAATGAATCCCACACTCACACACAGTACCAGAGACTGACAGATACAGAATGAATCCCACACTAACGCACAGTACCAGTGACTGATCGATACAGAATGAATCCCACACTCACACACAGTACCAGAGACTGACAGATGCAGAATGAATCCCACACTCACACATTGTACCAGAGACTGACAGATACAGAATGAATCCCACACTCACACATTGTACCAGAGACTGACAGATACAGAATGAATCCCACACTCACACACAGTACCAGAGACTGACAGATACAGAATGAATCCCACACTCACACACAGTACCAGAGACTGACAGATGCAGAATGAATCCCACACTCACACATTGTACCAGAGACTGATAGACACAGAATGAATCCCACACTCACACACAGCACCAGTGACTGATCGATACACAATGAATCCCACACTCACACACAGTACCAGAGACTGACAGATGCAGAATGAATCCCACATTCACACACAATACCAGTGACTGACAGATATCGAATGAATCCCACAATCACACACAGTACCAGAGACTGACAGATGCAGAATGAATCCCACACTCACACATTGTACCAGAGACTGATAGACACAGAATGAATCCCAAACTAACACACGGTATCAGAGACTGACAGATACAGAATGAATCCCACACTCACACACAGTACCAGAGACTGACCGATACACAATGAATCCCACATTCACAATCAGCACCAGTGACTGATAGATACAGAATGAATTCCACACTAACGCACAGGAGCAGAGACTGACAGATGCAGAATGAATCCCACACTCACACATTGTACCAGAGACTGACAGATACAGAATGAATCCTGCACTCACACACAGCACCAGTGACTGATAGATACAGAATGAATCCCACACTCACACACAGTACCAGAGACTGACAGATACAGAATGAATCCCACACTCACACACAGTACCAGAGACTGATCGATACAGAATGAATCCCACACTCACACACAGTACCAGAGACTGACAGATACAGAATGAATCCCACACTCACACACAGTCCCAGAGACTGACAGATACAGAATGAATCACACACTCACATGCAGCACCAGAGACTGACAGATGCAGAATGAATCCCACACTCACACATTGTACCAGAGACTGACAGATACAGAATGAATCCCACACTCACACACAGCACCAGTGACTGATAGATGCAGAATGAATCCCACACTCACACACAGGAGCAGAGACTGACAGATGCAGAATGAATCCCACATTCACACACAATACCAGTGACTGACAGAAAAAGAATGAATCCCACACTCACACACAGTACCAGAGACTGACAGATACAGAATGAATCCCACACTCACACACAGTACCAGAGACTGACAGATACAGAATGAATCCCACACTCACATACAGTATCAGAGACTGATAGAAACAGAATGAATCCCACACTCACACACAGCACCAGAGACTGACAGATACAGAATGAATCCCACATTCACACACAGAACCAGACATTGACAGATACAGAATGAATCCCACATTCACACACAGTCCCAGAGACTGACAGATACTGAATGAATCCCACACTCACGGACAGTACCAGAGACTTATAGATACAGAATGAATCCCACACTCACACACAGCACCAGTGACTGATAGATACAGTATGAATCCCACACTCACACACAGTACCAGAGACTGACAGATGCAGAATGAATCCCACATTCACACACAATACCAGTGACTGACAGATATAGAATGAATCCCACACTCACACACAGTACCAGAGACTGAGAGATACAGAATGAATCCCACACTCACACACAGTCCCAGAGACTGACAGATACACAATGAATCCCAGACTCACACACAGTACCAGAGACTGATAGATACAGAATGAATCCCACACTCACACACAGCACCAGTGACTGACAGATACAGAATGAATCCCACACTCACACACAGTACCAGAGACTGACAGATGCAGAATGAATCCCACATTCACACACAATACCAGTGACTGACAGATACAGAATGAATCCCACACTCACACACAGTACCAGAGACTGATCGATACAGAATGAATCCCACACTCACACACAGTACCAGAGACTGACAGATACAGAATGAATCCCACACTCACACACAGTACCAGAGACTGACAGATGCAGAATGAATCCCACACTCACACATTGTACCAGAGACTGACAGATGCAGAATGAATCCCACATTCACACACAGCACCAGAGACTTATAGATACAGAATGAATCCCACACTCACATGCAGTACCAGTGACTGACAGATATAGAATGAATCCCACACTCACACACAGTACCAGAGACTGATAGATACAGAATGAATCCCACACTCACATGCAGTACCAGAGACTGACAGATGCAGAATGAATCCCACACTCACACACAGCACCAGAGACTGATCGACACAGAATGAATCCCACACTCACACACAGCACCAGAGACTGACAGATACAGAATGAATCCCACACTCACACACAGAACCAGAGTCTGAGAGCAACAGAAAGAATCCCACATTCACACACAGTCCGAGAGACTGATAGAAACTGAATGAATCCCACACTCACGTACAGTACCAGAGACTGACAGATACAGAATGAATCCCACACTCACACATCGTACCAGAGACTGACAGGTGCAGAATGAATCCCACACTCCAAAACTGCAGCTGAGATTGAAAGCAAAAGAATGAATCCCACACTCACACACAGTACCAGAGACTGACCGATACACAATGAATCCCACATTCACACACAGTACCAGAGACAGAGAGATACAGAATGAATCCCAAACTCACATTCAGTACCAGACGCTGACAGATACACAATGAATCCCACACTCACACACAGTACCAGAGACTGACAGATGCAGAATGAATCCCACACTCACACATTGTACCAGAGACTGACAGATACAGAATGAATCCCACACTCACACACAGCACCAGTGACTGATAGATGCAGAATGAATCCCACACTCACACACAGGAGCAGAGACTGACAGATGCAGAATGAATCCCACATTCACACACAATACCAGTGACTGACAGAAAAAGAATGAATCCCACACTCACACACAGTACCAGAGACTGACAGATACAGAATGAATCCCACACTCACACACAGTACCAGAGACTGACAGATACAGAATGAATCCCACACTCACATACAGTATCAGAGACTGATAGAAACAGAATGAATCCCACACTCACACACAGCACCAGAGACTGACAGATACAGAATGAATCCCACATTCACACACAGAACCAGACATTGACAGATACAGAATGAATCCCACATTCACACACAGTCCCAGAGACTGACAGATACTGAATGAATCCCACACTCACGGACAGTACCAGAGACTTATAGATACAGAATGAATCCCACACTCACACACAGCACCAGTGACTGATAGATACAGTATGAATCCCACACTCACACACAGTACCAGAGACTGACAGATGCAGAATGAATCCCACATTCACACACAATACCAGTGACTGACAGATATAGAATGAATCCCACACTCACACACAGTACCAGAGACTGAGAGATACAGAATGAATCCCACACTCACACACAGTCCCAGAGACTGACAGATACACAATGAATCCCAGACTCACACACAGTACCAGAGACTGATAGATACAGAATGAATCCCACACTCACACACAGCACCAGTGACTGACAGATACAGAATGAATCCCACACTCACACACAGTACCAGAGACTGACAGATGCAGAATGAATCCCACATTCACACACAATACCAGTGACTGACAGATACAGAATGAATCCCACACTCACACACAGTACCAGAGACTGATCGATACAGAATGAATCCCACACTCACACACAGTACCAGAGACTGACAGATACAGAATGAATCCCACACTCACACACAGTACCAGAGACTGACAGATGCAGAATGAATCCCACACTCACACATTGTACCAGAGACTGACAGATGCAGAATGAATCCCACATTCACACACAGCACCAGAGACTTATAGATACAGAATGAATCCCACACTCACATGCAGTACCAGTGACTGACAGATATAGAATGAATCCCACACTCACACACAGTACCAGAGACTGATAGATACAGAATGAATCCCACACTCACATGCAGTACCAGAGACTGACAGATGCAGAATGAATCCCACACTCACACACAGCACCAGAGACTGATCGACACAGAATGAATCCCACACTCACACACAGCACCAGAGACTGACAGATACAGAATGAATCCCACACTCACACACAGAACCAGAGTCTGAGAGCAACAGAAAGAATCCCACATTCACACACAGTCCGAGAGACTGATAGAAACTGAATGAATCCCACACTCACGTACAGTACCAGAGACTGACAGATACAGAATGAATCCCACACTCACACATCGTACCAGAGACTGACAGGTGCAGAATGAATCCCACACTCCAAAACTGCAGCTGAGATTGAAAGCAAAAGAATGAATCCCACACTCACACACAGTACCAGAGACTGACCGATACACAATGAATCCCACATTCACACACAGTACCAGAGACAGAGAGATACAGAATGAATCCCAAACTCACATTCAGTACCAGACGCTGACAGATACACAATGAATCCCACACTCACACACAGAACCAGAGAGTGACAGACACAGAATGAATCCCACACTAACACACAGTACCAGAGACTGACAGGTGCAGAATGAATCCCACATTCACACACAATACCAGAGACAGAGAGATACAGAATGAATCCCACACTCACACACAGTATCAGAGACTGACAGATGCAGAATCAGCGACTGACAGATACGGAATGAATCCCACACTCTCACACAGTTCCAGAGACTGACAGATACAGAATGAATCCCACACTCACACACAGTCCCAGAGACTGACAGATACATAATGAATCCCACTCTCACACACAGTACCAGAGACTGATCGACACACAATGAATCCCACACTCACACACAGTCCCAGAGATTGACAGATACAGAATGAATCCCACACTCACACACAGTCCCAGAGACTGACAGATACAGCATGAATCACACACTCACACACAGTACCAGAGACTGACAGATACATAATGAATCCCACACTCACACACAGTACCAGAGACTGATCGACACACAATGAATCCCACACTCACACACAGTCCCAGAGATTGACAGATACAGAATGAATCCCACACTCACACACAGCACCAGTGACTGATCGATGCAGAATGAATCCCACACTCACACACAGGAGCAGAGACTGACAGATGCAGAATGAATCCCACATTCACACACAATACCAGTGACTGACAGAAAAAGAATGAATCCCACAGTCACACACAGTACCAGAGACTGATAGATACAGAATGAATCCCACACTCACACACAGTACCAGAGACTGACAGATACAGAATGAATCCCACACTCACATACAGTATCAGAGACTGATAGAAACAGAATGAATCCCACACTCACACACAGCACCAGAGACTGACAGATACAGAATGAATCCCACATTCACACACAGAACCAGACATTGACAGATACAGAATGAATCCCACATTCACACACAGTCCCAGAGACTGACAGATACTGAATGAATCCCACACTCACGGACAGTACCAGAGACTTATAGATACAGAATGAATCCCACACTCACACACAGCACCAGTGACTGATAGATACAGTATGAATCCCACACTCACACACAGTACCAGAGACTGACAGATGCAGAATGAATCCCACATTCACACACAATACCAGTGACTGACAGATATAGAATGAATCCCACACTCACACACAGTACCAGAGACTGAGAGATACAGAATGAATCCCACACTCACACACAGTCCCAGAGACTGACAGATACACAATGAATCCCAGACTCACACACAGTACCAGAGACTGATAGATACAGAATGAATCCCACACTCACACACAGCACCAGTGACTGACAGATACAGAATGAATCCCACACTCACACACAGTACCAGAGACTGACAGATGCAGAATGAATCCCACATTCACACACAATACCAGTGACTGACAGATACAGAATGAATCCCACACTCACACACAGTACCAGAGACTGATCGATACAGAATGAATCACACACTCACACACAGTACCAGAGACTGACAGATACAGAATGAATCCCACACTCACACACAGTACCAGAGACTGACAGATGCAGAATGAATCCCACACTCACACATTGTACCAGAGACTGACAGATGCAGAATGAATCCCACATTCACACACAGCACCAGAGACTTATAGATACAGAATGAATCCCACACTCACATGCAGTACCAGTGACTGACAGATATAGAATGAATCCCACACTCACACACAGTACCAGAGACTGATAGATACAGAATGAATCCCACACTCACATGCAGTACCAGAGACTGACAGATGCAGAATGAATCCCACACTCACACACAGCACCAGAGACTGATAGACACAGAATGAATCCCACACTCACACACAGCACCAGAGACTGACAGATACAGAATGAATCCCACACTCACACACAGAACCAGAGTCTGAGAGCAACAGAAAGAATCCCACATTCACACACAGTCCGAGAGACTGATAGAAACTGAATGAATCCCACACTCACGTACAGTACCAGAGACTGACAGATACAGAATGAATCCCACACTCACACATCGTACCAGAGACTGACAGGTGCAGAATGAATCCCACACTCCAAAACTGCAGCTGAGATTGAAAGCAAAAGAATGAATCCCACACTCACACACAGTACCAGAGACTGACCGATACACAATGAATCCCACATTCACACACAGTACCAGAGACAGAGAGATACAGAATGAATCCCAAACTCACATTCAGTACCAGACGCTGACAGATACACAATGAATCCCACACTCACACACAGAACCAGAGAGTGACAGACACAGAATGAATCCCACACTAACACACAGTACCAGAGACTGACAGGTGCAGAATGAATCCCACATTCACACACAATACCAGAGACAGAGAGATACAGAATGAATCCCACACTCACACACAGTATCAGAGACTGACAGATGCAGAATCAGCGACTGACAGATACGGAATGAATCCCACACTCTCACACAGTTCCAGAGACTGACAGATACAGAATGAATCCCACACTCACACACAGTCCCAGAGACTGACAGATACATAATGAATCCCACTCTCACACACAGTACCAGAGACTGATCGACACACAATGAATCCCACACTCACACACAGTCCCAGAGATTGACAGATACAGAATGAATCCCACACTCACACACAGTCCCAGAGACTGACAGATACAGCATGAATCACACACTCACACACAGTACCAGAGACTGACAGATACATAATGAATCCCACACTCACACACAGTACCAGAGACTGATCGACACACAATGAATCCCACACTCACACACAGTCCCAGAGATTGACAGATACAGAATGAATCCCACACTCACACACAGCACCAGTGACTGATCGATGCAGAATGAATCCCACACTCACACACAGGAGCAGAGACTGACAGATGCAGAATGAATCCCACATTCACACACAATACCAGTGACTGACAGAAAAAGAATGAATCCCACAGTCACACACAGTACCAGAGACTGATAGATACAGAATGAATCCCACACTCACACACAGTACCAGAGACTGACAGATACAGAATGAATCCCACACTCACATACAGTATCAGAGACTGATAGAAACAGAATGAATCCCACACTCACACACAGCACCAGAGACTGACAGATACAGAATGAATCCCACATTCACACACAGAACCAGACATTGACAGATACAGAATGAATCCCACATTCACACACAGTCCCAGAGACTGACAGATACTGAATGAATCCCACACTCACGGACAGTACCAGAGACTTATAGATACAGAATGAATCCCACACTCACACACAGCACCAGTGACTGACAGATACAGTATGAATCCCACACTCACACACAGTACCAGAGACTGACAGATGCAGAATGAATCCCACATTCACACACAATACCAGTGACTGACAGATATAGAATGAATCCCACACTCACACACAGTACCAGAGACTGAGAGATACAGAATGAATCCCACACTCACACACAGTCCCAGAGACTGACAGATACACAATGAATCCCACACTCACACACAGTACCAGAGACTGATAGATACAGAATGAATCCCACACTCACACACAGAACCAGAGATTGACAGATACAGAATGAATCCCACATTCACACACAGTCCCAGAGACTGACAGATACTGAATGAATCCCACACTCACACACAGCACCAGTGACTGACAGATGCAGAATGAATCCCACATTCACACACAATACCAGTGACTGACAGATACAGAATGAATCCCACACTCACACACAGTACCAGAGACTGACAGATACAGAATGAATCCCACACTCGCACACAGTCCCAGAGACTGACAGATACAGAATGAATCACACACTCACATGCAGCACCAGAGACTGACAGATGCAGAATGAATCCCACACTCACACATTGTACCAGAGACTGACAGATACAGAATGAATCCCACACTCACACACAGCACCAGTGACTGATAGATGCAGAATGAATCCCACACTCACACACAGGAGCAGAGACTGACAGATGCAGAATGAATCCCACATTCACACACAATAACAGTGACTGACAGATATAGAATGAATCCCACACTCACACACAGTATCAGAGACTGATAGATACAGAATGAATCCCACTCTCACACACAGTACCAGAGACTGACAGATACACAATGAATCCCACACTCACATACAGTATCAGAGACTGATAGAAACAGAATGAATCCCACACTCACACACAGCACCAGAGACTGACAGATACAGAATGAATCCCACATTCACACACAGAACCAGACATTGACAGATACAGAATGAATCCCACATTCACACACAGTCCCAGAGACTGATAGATACTGAATGAATCCCACACTCACGTACAGTACCAGAGACTTACAGATACAGAATGAATCCCACACTCACACACAGTACCAGAGACTGACAGATGCAGAATGAATCCCACATTCACACACAATACCAGTGACTGACAGATATAGAATGAATCCCACACTCACACACAGTACCAGAGACTGAGAGATACAGAATGAATCCCACACTCACACACAGTACCAGAGACTGAGAGATACAGAATGAATCCCACACTCACATACAGTACCAGAGACTGATGGATACAGAATGAATCCCACACTCACACACAGAACCAGAGATTGACAGATACAGAATGAATCCCACATTCACACACAGTCCCAGAGACTGACAGATACTGAATGAATCCCACACTCACGGACAGTACCAGAGACTGACAGATGCAGAATGAATCCCACACTCACACACAGTGTCAGAGACTGACAGATACAGAATGAATCCCACACTCACATACAGTACCAGAGACTGACAGATACGGAATGAATCCCACACTCACACACAGTACCAGAGACTGACAGATACAGAATGAATCCCACACTCACACACAGTACCAGAGACTGACAGATGCAGAATGAATCCCACACTCACACATTGTACCAGAGACTGACAGATGCAGAATGAATCCCACATTCACACACAGCACCAGAGACTTTTCGATACAGAATGAATCCCACACTCACGTGCAGTACCAGTGACTGACAGATATAGAATGAATCCCACACTCACACACAGTACCAGAGACTCATAGATACAGAATGAATCCCACACTCACATGCAGTACCAGAGACTGACAGATGCAGAATGAATCCCACACTCACACACAGCACCAGAGACTGATAGACACAGAATGAATCCCACATTCACACACAATACCAGTGACTGACAGATATAGAATGAATCCCACACTCACACACAGTACCAGAGACTGAGAGATACAGAATGAATCCCACACTCACACACAGTACCAGAGACTGAGAGATACAGAATGAATCCCACACTCACACATCGTACCAGAGACTGACAGGTGCAGAATGAATCCCACACTCCAAAACTGCAGCTGAGATTGAAAGCAAAAGAATGAATCCCACACTCACACACAGTACCAGAGACTGACCGATACACCATGAATCCCACATTCACAAACAGTACCAGTGACTGATAGATACAGAATGAATCCCACACTCACCCACAGTACCAGAGACTGACAGATGCAGAATGAATCCCACACTCACACATGGGACCAGAGTCTGACAGATACAGAATGAATCCCAAACTCAAACACAGTATCAGAGAGTGACAGGTACAGAATGAATCCCACACTCACACCCAGTACCAGAGACTGACAGGTGCAGAATGAATCCCACATTCACACACAATACCAGAGACAGAGAGATACACAATGAATCCCACACTCACCCACAGTACCAGAGACAGAGAGATACAGAATGAATCCCAAACTCACATTCAGTACCAGACGCTGACAGATACACAATGAATCCCACACTCACACACAGAACCAGAGAGTGACAGACACAGAATGAATCCCACACTAACACACAGTACCAGAGACTGACAGGTGCAGAATGAATCCCACATTCACACACAATACCAGAGACAGAGAGATACACAATGAATCCCACACTCACACACAGTATCAGCGACTGACAGATGCAGAATCAGAGACTGACAGATACGGAATGAATCCCACACTCTCACACAGTTCCAGAGACTGACAGATACAGAATGAATCCCACACTCACACACAGTACCAGAGACTGACAGATACATAATGAATCCCACACTCACACACAGTACCAGAGACTGATAGATACAGAATGAATCCCACACTCACACACAGTACCAGAGACTGATCGACACACAATGAATCCCACACTCACACACAGTCCCAGAGATTGACAGATACAGAATGAATCCCACATTCACACACAGTCCCAGAGACTGACAGATACAGAATGAATCCCACACTCACACAAAGTCCCAGAGACTGACAGAAACTGAATGAATCCCACACTCACACACAGTCCCAGAGACTGACAGATACAGAATGAATCCCACACTCACACACAGTATCAGAGACTGACAGATACAGAATGAATCCCACATTCACACACAGTCCCAGAGACTGACAGAAACTGAATGATATCCACAACTCACGTACAGTACCAGAGACTGATAGATACAGAATGAATCCCACACTCCAAAACTGCAGCTGAGATTGAAAGCCACAGAATGAATCCCACACTCACACACAGTACCAGACACTGACCGATACACAATGAATCCCACATTCACAAACAGTACCAGTGACTGATAGATATAGAATGAATCCCACACTCACCCACAGTACCAGAGATTGACAGATACAGAATGAATCCCACACTCACACACAGTACCAGAGACTGACAGATACAGAATGAATCCCACACTCACATACTGTATCAGAGACTGACAAATACAGAATGAATCCCACACTCACACAAAGCACCAGAGATTGACAGATACAGAATGAATCCCACACTCACACACAGTATCAGAGACTGACAGATACAGAATGAATCCCACACTCACACACAGTATCAGAGACTGACAGATACAGAATCAGAGACTGACAGATACGGAATGAATCCCACACTCACACACAGTTCCAGAGACTGACAGATGCAGAATGAATCCCACACTCACACACAGCACCAGACACTGACAAATGCAGAATGAATCCCACACTCACACAAAGTACCAGAGATTGACAGATACAGAATGAATCCCACACTCACACACAGTTCCAGAGACTGACAGATACAGAATGAATCCCACACTCACACACAGTACCAGAGATTGACAGATACAGAATGAATCCCACACTCACACACAGTTCCAGAGACTGACAGATACAGAATGAATCCCACACTCACACACTGTATCAGAGACTGACAGATACAGAATGAATCCCACACTCACATACTGTATGAGAGACTGACAAATACAGAATGAATCGCACACTCACACAAAGTACCAGAGATTGACAGATACAGAATGAATCCCACACTCACACACAGTATCAGAGACTGACAGATACAGAATGAATCCCACACTCACACACAGTATCAGAGACTGACAGATACAGAATCAGAGACTGACAGATACGGAATGAATCCCACACTCACACACAGTTCCAGAGACTGACAGATGCAGAATGAATCCCACACTCACACACAGCACCAGACACTGACAAATACAGAATGAATCCCACACTCACACATGGGACCAGAGCCTGACAGATACAGAATGAATCCCAAACTCAAACACAGTATCAGAGAGTGACAGGTACAGAATGAATCGCACACTCACACACAGTACCAGAGACTGACAGGTGCAGAATGAATCCCACATTCACACACAGTACCAGAGACAGAGAGATACAGAATGAATCCCAAACTCACATTCAGTACCAGACGCTGACAGATACACAATGAATCCCACACTCACACACAGTACCAGAGAGTGACAGACACAGAATGAATCCCAAACTCACACACAGTACCAGAGACTGACAGGTGCAGAATGAATCCCACATTCACACACAATACCAGAGACAGAGAGATACAGAATGAATCCCACACTCACACACAGTATCAGAGACTGACAGATACAGAATCAGAGACTGACAGATACGGAATGAATCGCACACTCACACACAGTACCAGAGACTGACAGATACAGAATGAATCCCACACTCACACACAGTACCAGGGACTGACAGATACATAATGAATCCCACACTCACACACAGTATCAGAGACTGACAGATACAGAATGAATCCCACACTCACACACAGTACCAGAGACTGACCGATACACAATGAATCCCACATTCACAAACAGTACCAGTGACTGATAGATATAGAATGAATCCCACACTCACCCACAGTACCAGAGATTGACAGATACAGAATGAATCCCACACTCACACACAGTACCAGAGACTGACAGATACAGAATGAATCCCACACTCACATACTGTATCAGAGACTGACAAATACAGAATCAGAGACTGACAGATACGGAATGAATCCCACACTCACACACAGTTCCAGAGACTGACAGATGCAGAATGAATCCCACACTCACACACAGCACCAGACACTGACAAATGCAGAATGAATCCCACACTCACACAAAGTACCAGAGATTGACAGATACAGAATGAATCCCACACTCACACACAGTTCCAGAGACTGACAGATACAGAATGAATCCCACACTCACACACAGTACCAGAGATTGACAGATACAGAATGAATCCCACACTCACACACAGTTCCAGAGGCTGACAGATACAGAATGAATCCCACACTCACACACTTTATCAGAGACTGACAGATACAGAATGAATCCCACACTCACATACTGTATCAGAGACTGACAAATACAGAATGAATCCCACACTCACACAAAGTACCAGAGATTGACAGATACAGAATGAATCCCACACTCACACACAGTATCAGAGACTGACAGATACAGAATGAATCCCACACTCACACACAGTATCAGAGACTGACAGATACAGAATCAGAGACTGACAGATACGGAATGAATCCCACACTCACACACAGTTCCAGAGACTGACAGATGCAGAATGAATCCCACACTCACACACAGCACCAGACACTGACAAATACAGAATGAATCCCACACTCGCACACAGTACCAGGGACTGACAGATACAGAATGAATCCCACATTCACACACAATACCAGTGACTGACAGATATAGAATGAATCCCACACTCACATACAGTCTCAGAGACTGACAGATACAGAATGAATCCCACATTCACACACAATACCAGTGACTGACAGATATAGAATGAATCCCACACTCACGGACAGTCCCAGAGACTGACAGATGCAGAATGAATCCCACACTCACACACAGTGTCAGAGACTGACAGATACAGAATGAATCCCACACTCACACACAGTACCAGAGACTGACAGATACAGAATGAATCCCACACTCACACACAGTACCAGAGACTGACAGATGCAGAATGAATCCCACACTCACACATTGTACCAGAGACTGACAGATGCAGAATGAATCCCACATTCACACACAATACCAGTGACTGACAGATATAGAATGAATCCCACACTCACACACAGTACCAGAGACTGATAGATACAGAATGAATCCCACACTCACACACAGTACCAGAGACTGACAGACACACAATGAATCCCACACTCACACACAGTACCAGAGACTGACAGAAACTGAATGAATCCCACACTCACACACAGTCCCAGAGACTGATAGATACAGAATGAATCCCACACTCACATGCAGTACCAGAGACTGACAGATGCAGAATGAATCCCACACTCACACATTGTACCAGAGACTGATAGACACAGAATGAATCCCACACTCACACACAGCACCAGAGACTGACAGATACAGAATGAATCCCACACTCACACACAGAACCAGAGATTGAGAGATACAGAATGAATCCCACATTCACACACAGTCCTAGAGACTGACAGAAACTGAATGAATTCCACACTCACGTACAGTACCAGAGACTGATAGATACAGAATGAATCCCACACTCACTCACAGTACCAGAGACTGACAGATGCAGAATGAATCCCACACTCACACATGGGACCAGAGTCTGACAGATACAGAATGAATCCCAAACTCAAACACAGTATCAGAGAGTGACAGGTACACAATGAATCCCACACTCACATACTGTATCAGAGACTGACAAATACAGAATGAATCCCACACTCACACAAAGTACCAGAGATTGACAGATACAGAATGAATCCCACACTCACACACAGTATCAGAGACTGACAGATACAGAATGAATCCCACACTCACACACAGTATCAGAGACTGACAGATACAGAATCAGAGACTGACAGATACGGAATGAATCCCACACTCACACACAGTTCCAGAGACTGACAGATACAGAATGAATCCCACACTCACACACAGTACCAGAGACGGACAGATACAGAATGAATCCCACACTCACACACAGTACCAGAGACTGACAGATACAGAATGAATCCCACACTCACACACTGCATCAGAGACTGACAGATACAGAATGAATCCCACACTCACATACTGTATCAGAGACTGACAAATACAGAATGAATCCCACACTCACACAAAGTACCAGAGATTGACAGATACAGAATGAATCCCACACTCACACACAGTATCAGAGACTGACAGATACAGAATGAATCCCACACTCACACACAGTATCAGAGACTGACAGATACAGAATCAGAGACTGACAGATACGGAATGAATCCCACACTCACACACAGTACCAGAGACTAACTGATACAGGATGAATCCCACACTCACACACAGTTCCAGAGACTGACAGATGCAGAATGAATCCCACACTCACACACAGCACCAGACACTGACAAATACAGAATGAATCCCACATTCACACACAATACCAGTGACTGACAGATATAGAATGAATCCCACACACACATACAGTCTCAGAGACTGACAGATACAGAATGAATCCCACATTCACACACAATACCAGTGACTGACACATATAGAATGAATCCCACACTCACACACAGTACCAGAGCCTGATAGATACAGAATGAATCCCACACTCACATACAGTGTCAGAGAATGACAGACACACAATGAATCCCACACTCACATACAGTACCAGAGACTGATGGACACAGAATGAATCCCACACTCACACACAGTACCTGAGACTGACAGATGCAGAATGAATCCCACATTCACACATCGTACCAGAGACTGACAGGTGCAGAATGAATCCCACACTCCAAAACTGCAGCTGAGATTGAAAGCAACAGAATGAATCCCACACTCACACACAGTACCAGAGACTGACCGATACACAATGAATCCCACACTCACCCACAGTCCCAGAGGCTGACAGATACAGAATGAATCCCACACTCACACACTTTATCAGAGACTGACAGATACAGAATGAATCCCACACTCACATACTGTATCAGAGACTGACAAATACAGAATGAATCCCACACTCACACAAAGTACCAGAGATTGACAGATACAGAATGAATCCCACACTCACACACAGTATCAGAGACTGACAGATACAGAATGAATCCCACACTCACACACAGTATCAGAGACTGACAGATACAGAATCAGAGACTGACAGATACGGAATGAATCCCACACTCACACACAGTTCCAGAGACTGACAGATGCAGAATGAATCCCACACTCACACACAGCACCAGACACTGACAAATGCAGAATGAATCCCACACTCACACAAAGTACCAGAGATTGACAGATACAGAATGAATCCCACACTCACACACAGTTCCAGAGACTGACAGATACAGAATGAATCCCACACTCACACACAGTACCAGAGATTGACAGATACAGAATGAATCCCACACTCACACACAGTTCCAGAGACTGACAGATACAGAATGAATCCCACACTCACACACTGTATCAGAGACTGACAGATACAGAATGAATCCCACACTCACATACTGTATCAGAGACTGACAAATACAGAATGAATCCCACACTCACACAAAGTACCAGAGATTGACAGATACAGAATGAATCCCACACTCACACACAGTATCAGAGACTGACAGATACAGAATGAATCCCACACTCACACACAGTATCAGAGACTGACAGATACAGAATCAGAGACTGACAGATACGGAATGAATCCCACACTCACACACAGTTCCAGAGACTGACAGATGCAGAATGAATCCCACACTCACACACAGCACCAGACACTGACAAATACAGAATGAATCCCACACTCACACATGGGACCAGAGCCTGACAGATACAGAATGAATCCCAAACTCAAACACAGTATCAGAGAGTGACAGGTACAGAATGAATCGCACACTCACACACAGTACCAGAGACTGACAGGTGCAGAATGAATCCCACATTCACACACAGTACCAGAGACAGAGAGATACAGAATGAATCCCAAACTCACATTCAGTACCAGACGCTGACAGATACACAATGAATCCCACACTCACACACAGTACCAGAGAGTGACAGACACAGAATGAATCCCAAACTCACACACAGTACCAGAGACTGACAGGTGCAGAATGAATCCCACATTCACACACAATACCAGAGACAGAGAGATACAGAATGAATCCCACACTCACACACAGTATCAGAGACTGACAGATACAGAATCAGAGACTGACAGATACGGAATGAATCGCACACTCACACACAGTACCAGAGACTGACAGATACAGAATGAATCCCACACTCACACACAGTACCAGGGACTGACAGATACATAATGAATCCCACACTCACACACAGTATCAGAGACTGACAGATACAGAATGAATCCCACACTCACACACAGTACCAGAGACTGACCGATCAACAATGAATCCCACATTCACAAACAGTACCAGTGACTGATAGATATAGAATGAATCCCACACTCACCCACAGTACCAGAGATTGACAGATACAGAATGAATCCCACACTCACACACAGTACCAGAGACTGACAGATACAGAATGAATCCCACACTCACATACTGTATCAGAGACTGACAAATACAGAATCAGAGACTGACAGATACGGAATGAATCCCACACTCACACACAGTTCCAGAGACTGACAGATGCAGAATGAATCCCACACTCACACACAGCACCAGACACTGACAAATGCAGAATGAATCCCACACTCACACAAAGTACCAGAGATTGACAGATACAGAATGAATCCCACACTCACACACAGTTCCAGAGACTGACAGATACAGAATGAATCCCACACTCACACACAGTACCAGAGATTGACAGATACAGAATGAATCCCACACTCACACACAGTTCCAGAGGCTGACAGATACAGAATGAATCCCACACTCACACACTTTATCAGAGACTGACAGATACAGAATGAATCCCACACTCACATACTGTATCAGAGACTGACAAATACAGAATGAATCCCACACTCACACAAAGTACCAGAGATTGACAGATACAGAATGAATCCCACACTCACACACAGTATCAGAGACTGACAGATACAGAATGAATCCCACACTCACACACAGTATCAGAGACTGACAGATACAGAATCAGAGACTGACAGATACGGAATGAATCCCACACTCACACACAGTTCCAGAGACTGACAGATGCAGAATGAATCCCACACTCAACACAGCACCAGACACTGACAAATACAGAATGAATCCCACACTCGCACACAGTACCAGGGACTGACAGATACAGAATGAATCCCACATTCACACACAATACCAGTGACTGACAGATATAGAATGAATCCCACACTCACATACAGTCTCAGAGACTGACAGATACAGAATGAATCCCACATTCACACACAATACCAGTGACTGACAGATATAGAATGAATCCCACACTCACGGACAGTCCCAGAGACTGACAGATGCAGAATGAATCCCACACTCACACACAGTGTCAGAGACTGACAGATACAGAATGAATCCCACACTCACACACAGTACCAGAGACTGACAGATACAGAATGAATCCCACACTCACACACAGTACCAGAGACTGACAGATGCAGAATGAATCCCACACTCACACATTGTACCAGAGACTGACAGATGCAGAATGAATCCCACATTCACACACAATACCAGTGACTGACAGATATAGAATGAATCCCACACTCACACACAGTACCAGAGACTGATAGATACAGAATGAATCCCACACTCACACACAGTACCAGAGACTGACAGACACACAATGAATCCCACACTCACACACAGTACCAGAGACTGACAGAAACTGAATGAATCCCACACTCACACACAGTCCCAGAGACTGAGAGATACAGAATGAATCCCACACTCACATGCAGTACCAGAGACTGACAGATGCAGAATGAATCCCACACTCACACATTGTACCAGAGACTGATAGACACAGAATGAATCCCACACTCACACACAGCACCAGAGACTGACAGATACAGAATGAATCCCACACTCACACACAGAACCAGAGATTGAGAGATACAGAATGAATCCCACATTCACACACAGTCCTAGAGACTGACAGAAACTGAATGAATTCCACACTCACGTACAGTACCAGAGACTGATCGATACAGAATGAATCCCACACTCACTCACAGTACCAGAGACTGACAGATGCAGAATGAATCCCACACTCACACATGGGACCAGAGTCTGACAGATACAGAATGAATCCCAAACTCAAACACAGTATCAGAGAGTGACAGGTACACAATGAATCCCACACTCACATACTGTATCAGAGACTGACAAATACAGAATGAATCCCACACTCACACAAAGTACCAGAGATTGACAGATACAGAATGAATCCCACACTCACACACAGTATCAGAGACTGACAGATACAGAATGAATCCCACACTCACACACAGTATCAGAGACTGACAGATACAGAATCAGAGACTGACAGATACGGAATGAATCCCACACTCACACACAGTTCCAGAGACTGACAGATACAGAATGAATCCCACACTCACACACAGTACCAGAGACGGACAGATACAGAATGAATCCCACACTCACACACAGTACCAGAGACTGACAGATACAGAATGAATCCCACACTCACACACTGTATCAGAGACTGACAGATACAGAATGAATCCCACACTCACATACTGTATCAGAGACTGACAAATACAGAATGAATCCCACACTCACACAAAGTACCAGAGATTGACAGATACAGAATGAATCCCACACTCACACACAGTATCAGAGACTGACAGATACAGAATGAATCCCACACTCACACACAGTATCAGAGACTGACAGATACAGAATCAGAGACTGACAGATACGGAATGAATCCCACACTCACACACAGTTCCAGAGACTGACAGATGCAGAATGAATCCCACACTCACACACAGCACCAGACACTGACAAATACAGAATGAATCCCACATTCACACACAATACCAGTGACTGACAGATATAGAATGAATCCCACACACACATACAGTCTCAGAGACTGACAGATACAGAATGAATCCCACATTCACACACAATACCAGTGACTGACACATATAGAATGAATCCCACACTCACACACAGTACCAGAGCCTGATAGATACAGAATGAATCCCACACTCACATACAGTGTCAGAGAATGACAGACACACAATGAATCCCACACTCACATACAGTACCAGAGACTGATGGACACAGAATGAATCCCACACTCACACACAGTACCTGAGACTGACAGATGCAGAATGAATCCCACATTCACACATCGTACCAGAGACTGACAGGTGCAGAATGAATCCCACACTCCAAAACTGCAGCTGAGATTGAAAGCAACAGAATGAATCCCACACTCACACACAGTACCAGAGACTGACCGATACACAATGAATCCCACACTCACCCACAGTCCCAGAGACTGACAGATGCAGAATGAATCCCACACTCACACATGGGACCAGAGCCTGACAGATACAGAATGAATCCCAAACTCAAACACAGTATCAGAGAGTGACAGGTACACAATGAATCCCACACTCACATACTGTATCAGAGACTGACAAATACAGAATGAATCCCACACTCACACAAAGTACCAGAGATTGACAGATACAGAATGAATCCCACACTCACACACAGTATCAGAGACTGACAGATACAGAATGAATCCCACACTCACACACAGTATCAGAGACTGACAGATACAGAATCAGAGACTGACAGATACGGAATGAATCCCACACTCACACACAGTTCCAGAGACTGACAGATACAGAATGAATCCCACACTCACACACAGTACCAGAGACGGACAGATACAGAATGAATCCCACACTCACACACAGTACCAGAGACTGACAGATACAGAATGAATCCCACACTCACACACTGTATCAGAGACTGACAGATACAGAATGAATCCCACACTCACATACTGTATCAGAGACTGACAAATACAGAATGAATCCCACACTCACACAAAGTACCAGAGATTGACAGATACAGAATGAATCCCACACTCACACACAGTATCAGAGACTGACAGATACAGAATGAATCCCACACTCACACACAGTATCAGAGACTGACAGATACAGAATCAGAGACTGACAGATACGGAATGAATCCCACACTCACACACAGTACCAGAGACTAACTGATACAGGATGAATCCCACACTCACACACAGTTCCAGAGACTGACAGATGCAGAATGAATCCCACACTCACACACAGCACCAGACACTGACAAATACAGAATGAATCCCACATTCACACACAATACCAGTGACTGACAGATATAGAATGAATCCCACACACACATACAGTCTCAGAGACTGACAGATACAGAATGAATCCCACATTCACACACAATACCAGTGACTGACACATATAGAATGAATCCCACACTCACACACAGTACCAGAGCCTGATAGATACAGAATGAATCCCACACTCACATACAGTGTCAGAGAATGACAGACACACAATGAATCCCACACTCACATACAGTACCAGAGACTGATGGACACAGAATGAATCCCACACTCACACACAGTACCTGAGACTGACAGATGCAGAATGAATCCCACATTCACACATCGTACCAGAGACTGACAGGTGCAGAATGAATCCCACACTCCAAAACTGCAGCTGAGATTGAAAGCAACAGAATGAATCCCACACTCACACACAGTACCAGAGACTGACCGATACACAATGAATCCCACACTCACCCACAGTCCCAGAGACTGACAGATGCAGAATGAATCCCACACTCACACATGGGACCAGAGCCTGACAGATACAGAATGAATCCCAAACTCAAACACAGTATCAGAGAGTGACAGGTACAGAATGAATCGCACACTCACACACAGTACCAGAGACTGACAGGTGCAGAATGAATCCCACATTCACACACAGTACCAGAGACAGAGAGATGCAGAATGAATCCCAAACTCACATTCAGTACCAGACGCTGACAGATACACAATGAATCCCACACTCACACACAGTACCAGAGAGTGACAGACACAGAATGAATCCCAAACTCACACACAGTACCAGAGACTGACAGGTGCAGAATGAATCCCAAATTCACACACAATACCAGAGACAGAGAGATACAGAATGAATCCCACACTCACACACAGTATCAGAGACTGACAGATACAGAATCAGAGACTGACAGATACGGAATGAATCGCACACTCACACACAGTACCAGAGACTGACAGATACAGAATGAATCCCACACTCACACACAGTACCAGGGACTGACAGATACATAATGAATCCCACACTCACACACAGTATCAGAGACTGACAGATACAGAATGAATCCCACACTCACACACAGTCTCAGAGACTGACAGATACAGAATGAATCCCACACTCACACACAGTACCAGACACTGACAGATACAGAATGAATCCCACACTCACACACAGTATCAGAGACTGACAGATACAGAATGAATCCCATCCTAACATAGACTATGAGAAACTGCATATATGGAAATAATTCAACACCCACACACAGTACCAGAGAATGTATAAACAGAATGAATCCCACAGTCAAATCGAGTGCCAGGGAGTGACAGATGCAGCGTGAATCCCACACTCACACGCCGTACCAGAGACTGAGAGATACAAAGTGAATCTCATCGTCACCTGCATTAGTGCAGGCTGTGTCACAAATTGCATACCAGAGCAAAAATCTCACAGTTGCTGATTGAAAGTTACCATCTCAATTCCATCAATGCAGGCTTAGTTGCACATTCGGTACCAGTCCAAAAATCTCACAGAGTCAGATTGAAAGATACATTATCATTTCCATTCGCGCAGACTGATCTGCATATTAGTTATATTGGTAAATACTCATAGAGTATTATACTGAAATAAACAGTCTCAAAACCAGTGGTCCAGACTGAGCTATACATTACATACTAGCCCAAAAACCTCATAAATGTTTAGACTGGAAGATACAATTTCAATTCTATTAGCTCAGCCTCAGCTGTATATTACACACCAGACTGAAAATCCCATAAAATATTGGACTGAAAGATACAGAATCGATTCCAAGAGAGCAGACTGAGCCAGACATTATTTAGCAGTCCAACAATCTCATGCCATATCAGACTCAAAGATACAAAATCAAATCCATTAACACAGACTGAGCTGCATGTTACTCACCAGTCCAAAAATCTCATACAGTTTCAGAATGAAAGATTTAGTATCACTTCCATTATTGAAGACTGAGCTACACATCACATTCCAGTCCAAAAATCTCTTACAGTAACAAACTGATAGATACAGTATCAATTCCTTTAGTGCAGGATAAGCTACATATTACATACCAGTCTCATACAGTGTCAGACTCAGATAGAGATTTAATCCAAATATTGCAGACTGAACTGCACATTGCATACCAGTCCAGTAATTTCACTGTGAACATTTTGAAAGGTACATTATCATTCACAATAGAGATTAAGATGTAATACTACTCCAAATCTCACACACATTGTTTGATCAAAGAAAATCGAAAAGTAATCCCTATTTACAAATTAAATACTCGAAAAAGAACTGTATATATTTTAAAGTATTAAAGATACAGTTTCAAATAAGATACTGTAAACTGAAATAAGAATATGAACTGAATTCAGACTGGCAAATTGTCTCAGAGACTGAATTACAGAATGAATCCCACACTGAGATAAAGTAGCAGAGAATGGCAGATACAGAATGAATCCCACACTCACAGATAGCACCAGAGACTGACAGATACAGAATGAATCCCACATACACACACAGTACCAGAGACTGACAGATACAGAATGAATCCCACACTCATACACAATACCAGAGACTGACAGATACAGAATGAATCCCACACTCACACACAGTACCAGAGAATGACAGATACAGAATGAATCCCATCCTAACATGGAGTATGAAAAACTGCATATATGGAAATAATTCAACACCCACACACAGTACGAGAGAATGAAAGGTACATTATCATTCACAATAGAGATTAAGATGTAATACTACTCCAAATCTCACACACATTGTTTGATCAAAGAAAATCGAAAAGTAATCCCTATTTACAAATTAAATACTCGAAAAAGAACTGTATATATTTTAAAGTATTAAAGATACAGTTTCAAATAAGATACTGCAAACTGAAATGAGAATATGAACTGAATTCAGACTGGCAAATTGTCTCAGAGACTGAATTACAAAATGAATCCCACACTGAGATAAAGTGGCAGAGAATGGCAGACACAGAATGAATCCCACACTCACACACAGTACCAGAGACTGACAGATACAGAATGAATCCCACACTCACACACAGTACCAGACACTGACAGATACTGAATGAATCCCACACTCACATACTGTATCAGAGACTGACAAATACAGAATGAATCCCACACTCACACAAAGTACCAGAGATTGACAGATACAGAATGAATCCCACACTCACACACAGTATTAAAGACTGACAGATGCAGAATGAAACCCACACTCACATACTGTATCAGAGACTGACAAATACAGAATGAATCCCACACTCACACAAAGTACCAGAGATTGACAGATACAGAATGAATCCCACACTCACACACAGTATCAGAGACTGACAGATACAGAATGAATCCCACACTCACACACAGTATCAGAGACTGACAGATACAGAATCAGAGACTGACAGATACGGAATGAATCCCACACTCACACACAGTTCCAGCGACTGACAGATACAGAATGAATCCCACACTCACACACAGTACCAGAGACTGACAGATGCAGAATGAATCCCACACTCACACACAGTATCAGAGACTGACAGATACAGAATGAATCCCACACTCACACACAGCACCAGACACTGACAGATACAGAATGAATCCCACACTCACACACAGTACCAGAGACTGACAGATACAGAATGAATCCCACACTCACACAAAGTACCAGGGACTGACAGATACAGAATGAATCCCACACTCACATACAGTATCAGAGACTGACAGATACAGAATGAATCCCACACTCACACACAGTATCAGAGACTGACAGATACAGAATGAATCCCACACTCACATACAGTACCAGAGAATGACAGATAAAGAATGAATCCCATCCTAACATAGACTATGAGAAACTGCATATATGGAAATAATTCAACACCCACACACAGTACGAGAGAATGTATAAACAGAATGAATCCCACAGTCAAATCGAGTGCCAGGGAGTGACAGATGCAGCGTGAATCCCACACTCACACGCAGTACCAGAGACTGAGAGATACAAAGTGAATCTCATCGTCACCTGCATTAGTGCAGGCTGTGTCACAAATTGCATACCAGAGCAAAAATCTCAAAGTTGCTGATTGAAAGTTACCATCTCAATTCCATCAATGCAGGCTTAGTTACACATTCGGTACCAGTCCAAAAATCTCACAGAGTCAGATTGAAAGATACATTATCATTTCCATTTGCGCAGACTGATCTGCATATTAGTTATATTGGTAAATACTCAGAGTATTATACTGAAATAAACAGTCTCAATACCAGTGGTACAGACTGAGCTATACATTAAATACTAGCCCAAAAACCTCATAAATGTTCAGACTGGAAGATACAATTTCAATTCTATTAGCTCACCCTCAGCTGTATATTACACACCAGACTGAAAATCTCATAAAATATTGGACTGAAAGATACAGAATCGATTCCAAGAGAGCAGACTGAGCCACACATTATATCGCAGTCCAACAATCTCATAGCATATCAGACTCAAAGATACAAAATCAAATCCATTAACACAGACTGAGCTGCATGTTACTCACCAGTCCAAAAATCTCATACAGTTTCAGAATGAAAGATTAAGTATCACTTCCATTATTGAAGACTGAGCTACACATCACATTCCAGTCCAAAAATCTCTTACAGTATCAAACTGATAGATACAGTATCAATTCCTTTAGTGCAGGATAAGCTACATATTACATACCAGTCTCATACAGTGTCAGACTCAGATAGAGATTTAATCCAAATATTGCAGACTGAACTGCACATTACATACCAGTCAAGTAATTTCACTGTGAACATTTTGAAAGGTACATTATCATTCACAATAGAGATTAAGATGTAATACTACTCCAAATCTCACACACATTGTTTGATCAAAGAAAATCGAAAAGTAATCCCTATTTACAAATTAAATACTCGAAAAAGAACTGTATATATTTTAAAGTATTAAAGATACAGTTTCAAATAAGATACTGTAAACTGAAATAAGAATATGAACTGAATTCAGACTGGCAAATTGTCTCAGAGACTGAATTACAAAATGAATCCCACACTGAGATAAAGTGGCAGAGAATGGCAGACACAGAATGAATCCCACACTCACACACAGTACCAGAGACTGACAGATACAGAATGAATCCCACACTCACACACAGTACCAGACACTGACAGATACTGAATGAATCCCACACTCACACACAGTACCTGAGAATGACAGATACAGAATGAATCCCACTCTCACACACAGTACCAGAGACTGACAGATACAGAATGAATCCCACACTCACACACAGTATCAGAGACTGACAGACACAGAATGAATCCCACACTCACACACAGTACCAGAGACTGACAGATACAGAATGAATCCCACACTCACACACAGTACCAGACACTGACAGATACTGAATGAATCCCACACTCACACACAGTACCTGAGAATGACAGATACAGAATGAATCCCATCCTAACATTGACTATGAGAAACTGCATATTTGGAAATAATTCAACACCCACACACAGTACGAGAGAATGTGTAAACAGAATGAATCCCACAGTCAAATCGAGTACCAGGGAGTGACAGATGCAGCATGAATCCCACACTCACACGCAGTACCAGAGACTGAGAGATACAAAGTGAATCTCATCGTCACCTATATTAGTGCAGGCTGAGTTACAAATTACATACCAGAGCAAAAATCTCACAGGTGCTGAATGAAAGTTACCATCTCAATTCCATCAATGCAGGCTGAGTTACACATTCGGTACCAGTCCAAAAATCTCACAGAATCAGATTGAAAGATACATTATCATTTCCATTAGCACAGACTGATCTGCATATTAGTTATATTGGTAAATACTCATAGAGTATTATACTGAAATAAACAGTCTCAATACCATTGGTACAGACTGAGCTCCATATTTCATACTTGCCCAAATACCTCATGAATGTTCAGACTGGAAGATACAATTTCAATTCTATTTGCTCAGCCTCAGCTGTATATTACACACCAGACTGAAAATCCCATAAAATATTAGACCGAAAGATACAGAATCGATTCCAAGAGAGCAGACTGAGCCACACATTATATCGCAGTCCAACAATCTCATACCATATCAGACTCAAAGATGCAAAATCAAATCCATTAACACAGACTGAGCTGTATGTTGCTCACCAGTCCAAAAATCTCTTACAGTATCAAACTGAAAGATACAGTATCAATTCCTTTAGTGCAGGATAAGCTACATATCACATACCAGTCCAAACATCTCATACAGTGTCAGATTCAGATCGAGAATTAATCCAATTATTGCAGACTGAACTACACATTACATACCAGTCCAGTAATTTCACTGTGAACATTTTGAAAGGTACATTATCATTCACAATAGAGTTCAGAGATTAAGATGTAATCCTACTCCAAAACTCACACACATTGTTTGATTAAAGAAAATCGAAAAGTAATCCCTATTTACAAATTAAATACTCAAAAAAGAACTGTATATATTTTAAAGTATTAAAGATACAGTTTCAAATATGATACTGTGAAGTGAAATAAGAATATGGAATGAATTCAGACTGGCAAATTGTCTCAGAGACTGAATTACAGAATGAATCCCACACTGAGATACAGTAGCAGAGAATGGCAGATACAGAATGAATCCCACACTCACATATAGCACCAGAGACTGACAGATACAGAATAAATCTATTGCTTATGTATCGTACCCCTGAGACTGACAAATGCAGAATATACCCCATGCTCACAGTCAGTACCAGAGACTGACAGATACAGAATGAGTCTCACACTCACAAACAGTACCAGAGACTGACAGATGCAGAATGAATCTCACACTCACACACAGTACCTGAGACTGACAGATACAGAATGTATCTCACACTCAAACAGTACCAGAGACTGAAAGATACAGAATGAATCTCACAGTCACATTACTGCAGACTGAGCTTCACATTACATTCCAGTCCCAAAGTCTGGAATAGGGTCAGATTGAAAGATACAGTATCATTTCCATTGGTGCAGACTGAGGTACATTTTCGATATATTGGTAAATACTCGTGATATACTGAAATAAACAGTTTCAATACCATTGGTACAGACTGAGCTATATATTACATACGAGTCCAAAAATCAATAAATGATCAGACTGAAAGATATACTCTAAATTCTATTCGCACCGTCTGAGTTAAACATTATATAACAGTCCAACAATCTCATACAATATTGGACTGAAAGATACCGTATCGATTCCATCAGTGCAGACTGAGCCACACATTATACAACAGTCCAAGAATCTCATTGGCCAATCAGACTCTTGGATACAATATCAATTCCATTTGCACAGACTGAGCTATGTGTTACTCACCAGTCCAAAAATCTCATACAGTGTTAGACTCAGATACAGAATTAATCCCAATATTGCAGACTGAACTACACATTACATACCAGTCCATAATTTCAACGTGAACAGATTGAAAGGTACATTATCATTCACAATAGAGTTCAGAGATTAAGATGTAACACTACTCCAAAACTCACACACATTGTTTGATTAAAGAAAATCGAAAAGTGGATCCATATTAACAAATTAAATACTCGACAATGAACTGTATATACTTTGAAGTTGTAAAGATATAGTTTCAAATACGATATTCTAAACTGAAATAAGAATCGAGAATGAATCCAGAATTGCACATTGTCTCAGAGACTGAATTACAGAATGAATCCCTCACTGAGATAAAGTAGCAGAGAATGGCAGATACAGAATGTATCCCCCACACACACAGACAGTACCAGAGACTGACAGACACAGAATTATGCCCACACTCACATAAAGCACCAGAGACTGACAGATACAGAACGAATCCATCACTTTTGTATTGTAGCTAAGACTGACAGATGCAGAATATACCCCATGCTCACACTCAGTACCAGAGACAGACAGATACACAATAAACCCCACTCTCATATACAGTATCTGAGACTGTAAAAGAGCGGAACAAATTCACATTATCTGTCGTGGTTGGAGAAGCCGGACAATGTGCAATGTGAGGAAAGTTTCTGTCTGTAACTTTTACTCTCGTATTTTTGCACTTTTTGATCCTGAAAAATGAAGACAATTTATTCATAATAACGTTTTTGTTTCACTCATTCAATAGTTGTGAATTTGCCCCATTATATTTCACTGTACATTGCGCAGTATTTCTCTCAAATTCTTCAGGTCATGATTTACATTGTTCCTCTATCCCATTTAGACTGTAATTTTCCAAGCAGTATGTGGCCTCCTTATTCCCTCTCGCGAAATGAAGCATCGCAAACCTTTCTATATTGCAATTCAATGGCCATTTGCACTGCCGTTCAGCAAGTTAATTTTGCCGCAGGCTTCCTCTGTTTAACTATACCTCCTAAATCAACTACAAGAATTTAACACAGCATTACAACTAATGTTTGATCTAACAAAATGTACTTGCAGCTCGTCTCCATTCCCAGTTTTTCTAAATCCCACTCGTGCAATATAATGTGAAGAATTAGTTTCTGTTCTGTCCCTCTCTCATCTGCAAACTTCACTGTCCCGGGGTTTGGGGACATCTACTGGCCGGAAGCAGAACTGCAACAGATCGGAACAAATTGCTGAAACCGGACAATGTGCAGTGTGAGCGTGTTTGTGATTGGTGGCAGCAATTAAATCTGATTTTTTAAACCTGCCCATTAACCTTTAGTGTTTGTTATTGAACAGTAAACAGAGCCGGACAGTAAGGATGCGGGGAGTTATACAAAGAGCATCTATGGCAGAAATCAAGTGAGAAGATTGAAGGACACATTTTAAACAGCGTCTGTTTTGTTTCGGTTCAATGGTTTGTCCCAAGGGAGTGGGAAACAGAAATCTGATATGTTCAAAGGTCCCCGCCCCATCGGGTAGTCCCATTCATGGATCAGTGCAGGGGTTGGGTTGTGTCTGGATGTCACTAAATTGTTGTAAAACAGCCCAACACACCTGGTGTGCAGAAGCTGAGAGCTGCAGAACTGCAGTGGAGTCAGACACTGACACTGTTTGTATCACTGGTTTTCATTTGTGGTTATTACAATGATTATTAACAGAGAGATTCAATTGATCACTTTTGTATTTTCTACTTCACCTGTTCTTGAATTACAAGAGAATCTTTTTCTTCCGACAGTCAAATCCTTGAAGGACCCAGAATCAGTGTGATGTTTACTCCACCCGAGCCACAAGGAGCAGTCAGTGCAGCCAGCTCCTTCTCACACACAGTAAGTACATTATCACTCACAGAGCACAGAGACACAGACAGGTGATCAGTCCCACACTCTCAGACTGTGGAAGTAGTCAGTCCCACACTGATCCCAATCCAACAGTCAAACAGAGCAGGAGAGACAGATGTAATTTCCATTTCACAACGACTCAGTACTGCTGACCGGCAGATCAATAATTCCCAGTCCAAAATCACACCCAGTATCAGATTGAAAGGTACTGTGTCAATCTCACATTAGTTCAGCCTTAGCTACAAATTAAATACCAGATAGAACTGACACATGGTACTGATTGATAGGTACAGAATGAATCACAATAGTGTACTCCAAGATTCAAATTAAATACCAGCCCACAACTCACACACATTATGAGTTTAAAGATGCAGTATTCATGACACTATTGTACACTGAGATGCAAATTAGATACCAGTTCAGATGTTACCCATATTTGACTCACATATATGTCCAAAAACTTCATCGTGTCAGAATGAAATGTACAGTTTCAATTCATTCACTGCAGACTGAGGTACACATTAGATACCAGTCCAAGAGTCTCATACAGTATAAGACTGAAAGACACAGTATCAACCCCATTAGTGCAGACTGAGCAACACATCACATACCAGTCCAAAAATCTCAGTGCCAGGTTGAAAGATACAGTATCAACCCCATTAGTGCAGATTGAGCTACACATTATATACCAGTCCAAAATTCGCATAAAGTATCGTACTGGAAGATACAGTATCAATCCCATTAGTGCAGACTGAGGTACACATTAGTTACCTGCCCAAAAATCACATTGTGTCAAACTGAAAGGCACAGTATCAATTCCTTTACTGCAGACAGGTTCACATTAGATACCTGTCCAAAAATCAGGTACAGTATCAGACTGAAAGATTTGTTATCGATGTGATTAGTACAGACTGACCTACACGTTACATACCAGTATAGAAATCTCACACAGTATCAGACTGGAAGATACAGTATCAATCCCATTAGTGCAGACTGAGGTAAACATTAGATACCAGTCCAAAAGTCACATTCAGTGACAAATTGAAAGATACAGTATCAATTCCATTAGTGCAGACTGAACGACACCTTACTGTGTAATATATTTAGGCTGGTTTGTATCAGATTGAAAGGTACAGTATGAATTCCATTCGTGCAGACTGAGCTACACATTATATACCATCCAAAAATCTAATACATTATCATACTGAAACATACAGTATAAATCCTATTAATGTAGACTAAACTACACATGACAAACGAGTCCAAAAATCTCTTGCAGTGTTTGACTGAATGTTGGAATGTCAATTCCATTAGTACAGACTGAACCACACATTACACACCAGTCCAAAAATCTCATACAGTGTCAGACAGAAAGAAAGAGTGTCAATTCCATTAGCACAGACTGAGCTACACCTTACACACCAGTCCAAATATCTCATACAGTGTCAGAAAGAAAGAGTGTTAATTCCATTAGTACAGACTGAACCACACATTACACACCAGTCCAAAAATCTCATACAGTGTCAGACAGAAAGAAAGAGTGTCAATTCCATTAGCACAGACTGAGCTACACCTTACACACCAGTCCAAATATCTCATACAGTGTCAGAAAGAAAGAGTGTTAATTCCATTAGTACAGACTGAACCACACATTACACACCAGTCCAAAAATCTCACACCATGTCAGACTGAAAGAAAGAGTGTCAATTCCATCAGTACAGACTGAGCTGCACCTTACACACCAGTCCAAAAATCTCATACAGTGTCAGACAGAAAGAAAGAGTGTCAATTCCATCAGTACAGACTGAGCTACACCTTACACACCAGTCCAAAAATCTCACACCATGTCAGACTGAAAGATAGAATATCAATTCCATTAGTACAGACTGAGCTACACCTTACACACTTGTCCAAATATCTCATCCAGTGCCAGACTGAAAGATACAATATCAATTCCATTAGTACTGACTGAGCTACACCATAAATACCAGTCCAATAATTTCACAGTAAAAGGTTGAAGTGAACATTATCTTCACAGAGATTAAGATACAATCATACAACAAAACTCACACACGTTGTTTGATTAAAACAAAATCCAAAAGTGTATCCATATTTACAAATTAATACTACACAAAAGATTTGCATACATTAGTGAATTAAAGATGCAGTTTCAAGCACCATACTGTCGCCTGAAATAAGAATACAGAACGAATCCAGACTTGCACTTTGCCCAGAGACTGAGTTACAGAATGGATCCCACACTGAGATAAAATACCAGAGACTGACAGATACAGAATGAATCCCACACTCACAGACTGTACTGGAGACTGACGGATACAGAATGAATATCACACTCACATACAGTACCACAAACTGACAGACAGACAGAGAATTACTCTCACACTCACATACAATCTGACACCTACTGGCCATAAGTGAGAACTGTAACAAAGTGGAATAAATTCACATGATCTGTCTTTGTTACAGATTCAGGACAATGTGCAATGTGAGGAAATAGTTTCTCTCTGTAACTTCTACTCTCGTATTTTTTCATGTTTTGTCAGTGAAAAATAAAACAATTGATTCATAATAAAGTTTTTGTTTTGCTCATTCGAAAGTTGCCCCATTGTATTTCACTCTGCATTGCACAATATTTCTGTCTGATTTCTCAGGACACGATTTATATTAATTCAAATAAACCGAACTGAAGCACAAATAAAAACTGAGCGCAAATCTGGAAGGTTCAACGGCGACCGTCAAAAGTGAAAGGGACAAAATACAGAAAAAATTAAAACCGAAAATGTTGGAAAGACTCAGCAGGTCCGGCAGCACCTGTGGAGAAGGGAAGCTCGGGTTGAAGGTTCAGGACTATGACCCTTCTCTCGATCAGAAAGGTTAATCAGACATAATTTAAATAAGGAACGGGAATCAGCAGACGGAAAACCTTCAGAAAATCAATTAATTTCACTGAATCCGAGCAATTGAGTCCCGTATCCACCGTACAGATCAGGGCAAATAATAATACAAAGGAACAGAGTTAAATTCAACTTTATGGGGGAAATAAATGAATTTTAAAAGTATTTTTCATATAAATTAGACACTTTTGTGTTTTGGAAACACGATCACTCTGAACATCGTCAAATTCAGTTCCAGTCTTGGTGTTTCTGAATTCAGCGTGCTGGGATTCAAACCTGTTGGAATTAACTGCTTGGAAGGCAGCAAAACTCACCATTAAAGCGCCTTATTTCACCAGGAGGGAGAAGTCGAGTGTTTCTGTGGAGTTTCAGACTGAATTGCTCCCTTTGGGTTTCTGGCACTTTAATCATAGACAATAAATAGTTCCCAAACATCAGCCCCTGAACAGACACAACAAGCTGGTGGAATTTCTCATTCATAGATATTAAATAAGAGGATGGCAAAAACGAATAGGAAGAGGTTCGGAAGAAGTCACCAAAACAATTCGGGAAGCAAACAGGAACCAGGAAATCAAATTATCAAGGAATATAAAAAGAAATAGTAAATTATTCCACAGACACAAAAATAACAAAAGGAAAATAAGAATTGATTGAGTGCCACCAAGTGATGCACAAGATAAACTCACAGGTAACGTCAGCGAAATGGCAGAAATATTGAATTGTTACTTTGCCTCAGTATTTACCAGGGAGATTAACAGGGTGAATATATTAGAGGAAGAGGTCAATAAAGATATCAAGGTATTTATGTTCGAAAGTGTGGTTAAACTCCTGGTCCAGATAGATTGCATCTGTGCATATTAAATGAAGCAAGGGAAGAGACAGCAGAGGCATTGTTACATGTATACGAAAAAATCATCAAAAAAGGTAATAGTGCCAGAGGACTGGATGACAGCTAATGTGATTCTTATATTTTAAAACAGGAGATAGAACAAGTCCAGGGAACATAAGACCAGTTAACTAAAGGTCGGTGGTAGGATTGATCATGGAATCTTTTACTCAATGAAGCAACAGAAAAACATGTAGAAACCGAAAATATAACAAAGAATAGTCAGCACGGATTTCAGAAAAGGAAAGTTTAACAGTTTGGCCAAAGGTTTGACAGTTTAAATTACAGTTCAACACAACTTATCTGCTTGACAATTTTATTCCTCTGGAAATAAACCTCTGTGTTTGCTTTTTTATGGCCTTATCATCCTGAGTTGCTCTTTTTAATGATTTATCAATCTGTACCCCTAAATCCCTTTGCTTTTTTACCCC
This sequence comes from Heptranchias perlo, assembly GCF_035084215.1. Taxonomy (NCBI): domain Eukaryota; kingdom Metazoa; phylum Chordata; class Chondrichthyes; order Hexanchiformes; family Hexanchidae; genus Heptranchias; species Heptranchias perlo. The sequence continues at coordinate 26,899,805 of NC_090370.1, read as the reverse complement.
ATTTAGACTCTTAATTTCCAAGCAGTATGTGGCCTCCTTATTTCTCCTCGCAAAATGCACCACCTCACACCTTTTTATGTGGAAATTCAATGGCCATTTTGACCGCCTTTCAGCAAGCTTATTAAAGTCTTCTTGTATTTTGTTGCATTATTCCTCAGTATAGGCTATAACCCCGAAATTAATTAAAAGCATTTAATACAGCATTACAACTAATGTTTTGTCGAACAAAATGTTCTCCATTCCCAGTTTTTCTAAATCCCACTCGTGCAATATAATGTGAAGAATTAGTTTCTGTTCTGTCCCTCTCTCATCTGCAAACTTCACTGTCCCGGGGTTTGGGGACATCTACTGGCCGGAAGCAGAACTGCAACAGTTCGGAACAAATTGCGGAAACCGGACAATGTGCAGTGTGAGCGTGTTTGTGATTGGTGGCAGGTACTAAATCTGATTGGTTTCTTCAGATAGCGTTCCATCACTCCCAATGACCCAATCACAATCATTGCCTTCACCCATCCTTCATTACCATAGTGTGGTGTGGAGATGCCGGTGATGGACTGGGGTTGACAATTGTAAACAATTTTACAACACCAAGTTATAGTCCAGCAATTTTATTTTAAATTCACAAGCTTTCGGAGGCTTCCTCCTTCGTCAGGTGAACGATGTGAAAATGAAATCCTCGAAATGAGAATTCGAAATTCATTACCATAGGGCTGTGGGACTGCCGATTTAATCCGAGCTCGGAGCGGATTTGGGTCATTACTCAGTCTGAAATTGAGTTTGAAAATGCCTGAGGACAAGAAAGCAGCTCCCAAGAAGGGCGCCAAGAAAACATTGAATAAAGCACCGGGCAAGGGCGGCAAGAAGCGGAGAAAGTCGAGGAAGGAGAGTTACTCCATCTACATCTACAAAGTGATGAGGCAGGTTCACCCCGACACCGGCATCTCCTCCAAGGCCATGAGCATCATGAACTCCTTTGTGAGCGATATTTTCGAGCGCATCGCGGTTGAGGCTTCCCGCCTGGCCCATTACAACAAGCGGGCGACTATCAGCTCCCGGGAGATCCAGACCGCCGTGCTCCTGCTGCTGCCCGGGGAACTGGCCAAGCACGCCGTGTCAGAAGGGACAAAGGCGGTGACCAAATACACCAGCTCCAAGTAAAACTCCACATTGAACTGAAAAAAACAACACAAAGGCTCTTTTAAGAGCCACCCACAGTCTCTCTGAAGACGCTGTAACGACACCTCTGTATGGAATCATTTTACTGGAGATAGTTTGATCCTAACTCTCTCTCTAACGGCAATTGATACGAGCTCAAATGCTACATTTAAATCAGATAGATAGCTTTTTGGCAACGAAAGGTATTAAGGGATATGGGCCAATGGCAGGTGTATGGAGTTAGATCACAGATCAGCCATGATCTTATCAAATGGCGGAGCAGGCACGAGGGGCTGAATGGCCGACTCCCTGTTCCTATGTTCTTGTGCTTTTGAAATTTCTGTTGAAATCTGTAAGATTCTCTCAATCACTGCCCGGTATAATCAGTGGATCGCTTTTTTATTCAGTCCCAATAACTAAAAACGTGTCCTTGATCCTCTCATTCCCGCTCATATTCCGCCCCTTCCCCCGCATCTGCCCCATCAGAGCGGTTTTAAGGCGGTGGATTACACTTCAGTCATTTCTTTCTCCTTTTCACCTTTGTTTGCTCATTATTCGGGAATATCACTTTCAGAACCGCAATCCTTTGTAAAGCAGCAATCCCGAAAGGGTGTTCACACCGAGTGCAGAACAGTCTAAAGACTCTGTCACTGTTCGACTTCTTACACCAGGAGTCTCGGCTCCGGTTTCGATCGCGCTGCAGCTCCTGTGAACAGGGATCAATCCACAATCTGTGGTTTGTTACTTTTACAAAGATTGAGCTGGAATCTGTCCCGTTACAAAATGGGGCTTTATTCCCGCCCGATTGAAAGCGAAAGGTGAATGAAGGCGGATTTTAACCGGATTGTAAAAGATTCTGGAAGTTGTGACGGGAAATGTGGAATAACAGAGTAAAAGGAGAGAGATTTTTAAATCTTTGTCTTTACGCGACATTATTTACTAAATCGGCTTCTTGTGTTGGAAATATATTGGCGGGCTTTTCAAATTTCATAAACTGTTCAGTTCGGTATTTTCTGCCCTTTTCTCATTGCCGGCTATTGATTGGTGAATAAAGCAGCTCTCTGATTGGTTCAACGAACAGCCCAATGAGATTACGAAAAGTTGGACCAATCACAAGTGCCCCCACTGTATTCCTCCAGAAGGTATAAAAAGGGCGAGTTCGGGAGGATTTCTTCATTCTTTGTGAAAGTGTTTGAGATTGTGGAAATGTTTGGAAGAGGAAAAACCGGCGGTAAAGCTCGGGCCAAGGCCAAGTCTCGCTCATCCCGGGCCGGACTGCAGTTCCCTGTGGGCCGTGTTCACAGGCACCTGCGAAAGGGGAACTACGCTGAACGTGTGGGTGCCGGAGCCCCGGTCTATCTGGCTGCTGTGCTCGAGTATCTGACGGCTGAAATCCTCGAGCTGGCCGGCAACGCGGCCCGGGACAACAAGAAGACCCGCATCATCCCCAGACACCTGCAACTCGCCATCCGCAACGACGAGGAGCTCAACAAGCTCCTGGGACGGGTGACCATCGCTCAGGGCGGGGTGCTGCCTAATATTCAGGCCGTGCTGCTGCCGAAGAAAACCAGCAATGTGAGCACCAAGAGCAAGTAAAGCGGCCAAGATTTAATCTGATAACCCAAAGGCTCTTTTAAGAGCCACCCACTGTATCTATGAAAGGGCTGGTTACTGACTGAAGAGAGTCAGGAATCAATTTAATAAGGACTTGATTCCGATTCGAGAACTAACAATAACTTGTTGATAACAAATGATCCAGATCGGTCTGTTGAAGTACTCGCTTCCGGACAGCAGATGTCGCCAACCTCCAATAGATTGATATTTGCAGTTTGTGTGGTGAATGAGACAAAATATCAAAATTGTCATTAAACTGGGCGGGTGGGACACAGAAATACCTGGGACGTTTGATCATCGGCATCAAGAGGCATTCTGTTGTGTTCCACCCAATATCATTTACAGTCTCATCCTCCGACAACACTTGTTCGCTCTTTATTATTTTACCCAGATTTGTATAGCAGAAGCTGACTGATGTGTTGATTATTGTGTCAGCGATTACTGAATCAGTGAATCACATTTGTCTGTTATTGGATGTGAGCGAGGGAATTATTCTGTTCCTGTGTCAGTTACGACTTCTTGCCGCCGCCTGGTGCTTTACTGAATGTTTTCTTGGCGCCTTTCTTGGGAGCTGTTTTCTTGTCCTCAGGCATTTTCAAACTCAATTTCAGACCCAGAAATGACCCAAATCCGCTCCGAGCTCGGATTAAATCGGCAGCCCCACAGCCCTATGCTAATGAGGGATGGGGGAAGGCAATGATTGTGATTGGACTGATGAGAGTGATGCCACCTGACATAGAAAATATGAGTAAGAGTCGGCCATTCCGCCCTTCGGGTCTGTTCCGCCATTCAAAATGATCATGGCTGATCGTCTAATTCAGTACCCTGTTCCCGCTTTTTCCCCATATAAGAACATAGGAACAAGAGTCGGCCATTCAGCCCCTCCTGCCTGCTCTGCCATTTGACAAGATCATGGCTGATCTGTGATCTAACTCCATGTACCCGACTTTGGCCCATATCCCTCAATACCTTTGGTTGCCAAAAAGCTATCTGTCCCAGATTTAAATTTAGCAATTGAGCTAGTATCAATTGCCGTTTGCGGAAGAGAGTTCCAAATTTCTACCACCCTTTGTGTGGAGAAATTTTTTCTAATCTCGCTCCTGAAAGGTCTGGCTCTGATATCACTTGGTCCCTTCAGCATTAAGAAATATATCCATCTCCTTCTTGAATACATCTAATGACTTGGCCTCCACTGCCTTCTGTGGTAGAGAATTCCACAGGTTCACCACCCTCTGAGTGAAGAATTTTCTCCTCATCTCGGTTCTAAATTGCATACCCCGTATCCTGAGACTGTGACCCCTGGTTCTGGACTCCCCAGCCATCGGGAACATCCTCCCTGCATCTAGTCTGTCTAGACCTGTTACAATTTTATATGTTTTGATGAGATCACCTCTCATTCTTTTAACTCTCGTGAATACTGGCCGAGTCGACCCAATCTCTCCTCATACGTCAGTTCTGCCATCCCAGGAATCAGTCTGGTAAACCTTCGTTGCACTCCCTCCATGGCAAGGACATCCTTCCTCAGATAAGGAGACCAGAACTGCACACAATACTCCAGATGTGGTCTCACCAAGGCCTGTATAACAGCAGTAAGACATCCCTAAAGACACACCTGTTCCTTTCACTGATTGATTTCTTCAGATATCCAATCAGATTTAGTACCTGCCACCAATCACAAACACGCTCACACTGCACATTGTCCGGTTTCAGCAATTTGTTCCGAATTGTTGCAGTTCTGCTTCCGGCCAGTAGATGTCCCCAAACCCCGGGACAGTGAAGTTTGCAGATGAGAGAGGGACAGAACAGAAACTAATTCTTCACATTATATTGCACGAGTGGGATTTAGAAAAACTGGGAATGGAGACGAGCTGCAAATACATTTTGTTAGACCAAACATTAGTTGTAATGCTGTGTTACATTCTTATAATTGATTTAGGGGTTATAGTCAATACTGAGGAAGACTGCAAAAAATAAGTTTGCAGAACGGCTGTGCAAATGACCACTGAATTTCAATATAGAAAGGTGTGAGCTGGTGCATTTTGCCAGGGGAACAAGTTGGCCGCATACTGCTTGGAAAAAAGAGTCTGAAAGGGGTAGAGGAGTAATGTAAATCGACCTGAGAAATCAGAGAGAAATACTGCGCAATGTACAGTGAAATATAATGGGGCAAATTCACAACTATTGAATGAGTGAAACAAAACTTTAATGAATAAATTGTCCTCATTTTCCACTATCAAAATGTGCAAAAATACGAGAGTAGAAGTTACAGACAGAAATTTTCCTCACATTGCACATTGTCCTGTTTCTGGAACCACGACAGAGAATGTGAATTTGTTCCGCTCGTTCACAGTTCTCGATTGTATCCAGTAGAGGTCAGTCGTAGAGGTCAGTCTCTGGTACTGTGTATGAGAGTGGGCTTTATTCTGTATTCTGTCAGTCTCTGGTACTGTGTATGAGAGTGGGCTTTATTCTGTATTCTGTCAGTCCCTGGTACTGTGTATGACAGTGGGGTTTATTCTGTATTCTGTCAGTCCCTGGTACTGTATCTGAGAGTGGGGTTTATTCTGTATTCTGTCAGTCCCTGGTACTGTGTATGAGAGTGGGGTTTATTCTGTATTCTGTCAGTCCCTGGTACTGTATATGACAGTGGGGTTTATTCTGTATTCTCTCAGTCCCTGGTACTGTGCATGACAGTGGGGTTTATTTTGTATCTGTCTGTCTCTGGTACTGTTAACAAGTGTGGAATTAACTCTATAATTGTCAGTCTCTGTTACTGTGCATGAATGTGGGGTTTATTCTGTATCTGTCTGTCTCTGGTATTGTATATGAGTGTGGGGTTTATTCTGTATCTGTCAGTCTCTAGTCCAGTATATGAGTGTGGGTTTTACTCTAGATCTGTCAATCTTGGGTTCAGTATGCAAGTGTGGGGTTTATTCTGTATCTGTCAGTCTCTGATACTGTGTGTGCATGTGGGATTAATTCTGTATCTGTCTGTCTCTGGTACTGTACATGAGTGTGAGGTTTATTCTGTATCTGTCAGTCTCTGATACTGTACCAGAGATTGGGGTTCATTCTGCATTTGTCAGTCTCTGATATGGTATGCGAGTGTGGGATTTATTCTGTATCTGTCAGTCTCTGGTACGGTATCTGAATTTGGGATTTATTCTGTGCCTGTCATTCTCTGGTACTGTACATGTGTGTGGGGTTTATTCTGGATCTGTCAGTCTCCGGCACTGTCTGTGTGTGGGGGGGATACATTCAGTATCTGGCATTCTCTGCTACTTTATCTCAGTGAGGGATTCATTCAGTAATTCAGTCTCTGAGATAATGTGCAAGTCTGCATTCAGTCTGGATTCTTATTTCAGTTTACAGTATCTTATTTGAAACTGTATCTTTTCCACTTCAAAGTATATACAGTTCTTCGTCGAGTATTTAATTTGTTAATATGGATACACTTTTGGATTTTCTTAAATCAAACAATGTGTGTGAGTTTCAGAGTAGTATTACATCTTAATCTCTGAACTCTAGTGTGAATGATAATGTACCTTTCAATCCGTTCACGGTGAAATTATTGGACTGGTATATAATGTGTAGCTCAGTCTATAATAATGGAATTAATTCTGTATCTCAGTCTGACATTGTATGAGATTTTTGGACTGGAATGTAAAATGTAGCTCACCCTGCACTAATCTATCAGTCTGATACTGTATGAGATTTTTGGACTGGTGTGTAACATGTAGCTCAGTGCATGCTAATGGAATTGATGTTGTATCTTTGAGTCTGATATGGTATGAAATTGTTCGACTGCTATGTATTGTTTGGCTCAGTCTGCACTAATCGAATTGAAACATTATCTTCCAATATGACACAATAAGATTTTTGGACTGATTTATGTGTAACTCAGTCTGCAATAATGTGACTGTGAGATTCATTCTGTATCTGTCTGACTGTGGTACTGTGTGTGAGTGTGGGATTCATTCTATATATGTCAGTCCCTGGTACTGTATGTGAGTGAGATTCATTCTGTATCTGTCTGACTGTGGTACTTTGTGATTTATTCTGTTCCTGTCAGTCTCTGACACTGTGTGTGAATTTGGGATTCATTCCATATCTGTCAGTCTCTGATGCTGTATGTGAGTGATATAAATTCTGTATCTGTCAGTCTGTGCTACTGTATCAGAGTGTGGGATTTGTTCTGTGTCTATCAATCACTGGTACATTGTGTGAGTGTGAGATTCATTCTATTTGTCAGTCTCTGGCACTGGATCTGAGTATGAGATTCATTCTTTATCTGTATCTAATTTGTATCTCCGTTTAAAGTATGGCGTTCAAAACTGTATCTTTCATACCTAAATGTATAAATAATTTTTCCCAGTATTTAACTGGTAGATAATCATACACTTTAACATGTGATGCTGTAGGTTATAATCAGAGAATGAGTGCACTTTTTGGGCTACTATTAAATCTGCATCAATGTGAACACAACTGTGATTTAGTTTATCTTCCAAACTGATATGGTGACATTTTTGAACTTGTATATAATGTGGAGCTCAGTCTGCATGAATGGAACACTGTATATTTCAGTCTCAATCTGCATCAGATATTTTTTGTAGTGGTTTTAATATGTAGCTCAATCTGCACTAATGGAATTGATACTGTATCTTTCAATCTGACACTGAGATTTTTGGACTGGTACGTAATTTGTAACTCAGCCAGCAGTAATGTAGGTGACTGTGAGATTCATTTTGTATCTCTCACTCCGTGATACTGTGTGGGATTCATTCTGTGTCTGTCAGTTTCCAGTACTGTATGTGGATGTTGAATTCACTTTATATATGCAGTTTCTCATCATGTATGTTAGTGTGGGATTGAATCAGTAATCTGGTACTCTATGATTGTGAGATTCATTCTGTCGATACATTCTCTGGTACTGTGTGTGAGTGTGGGATTCATACTTTATCTGCCAGTATCTGGTACATTATGAGAGTGTGGGACTCATTCTGTATCTGTCAACTCTGGTACCATACATGAGTGTGAGATTCATTCTGTGTCTGTCTATAATTGTTCTCTCAGATTATCTTATGACATACAATACTGTAGCTTTAATAGCTTCATGTTTAAATAGTATTTATCATTATTTAATTGGTAAATATTGATAAACTTGACCACTATTAAATCTATATTTCTGTGTAATATTGTGAATGATAATATATATTTCAAACTGATATGGTGATTTTTGAATTGATATATAATGTGCAGCTCTGTCTGTACTATTGTAATCGATACTGCGTCTTTCAATCTAATATTGTATGAGATTTTTGGACTGGTATGTAATGTATATCTCAGTCTGCACTAATAGAATTGATACTCTATCTTTACATCTCATACAATGAGTGTATTATAAACTGGTTTCTAATTTGTTTCTCAGGTTTCAATGTCACAGCATTTCTCAATCTGATACTGTACATGTGTTTTAGACTTGCCTGCAATTTGTATCTCTTGATACACGAATCAAATCGATACTGCATCGATTAAACTCACATGTGTGAGTTCTGGGCTAGTATTCAATTGGAATCTCGAGGTACATTATTGGGGTTTATTCTGCACTTTTGAATCGGGTACCATGTGTGATTTCTATCTGGTATTTAATTCAGAGCTAATGTTGCCCTCTTGTGAGATTGACACAGTGTCTTTCAATCTGGAAATGTGATTTTGGACTGGGATTTTTGTATCTTCCTGTCAGCGGGACTGAGTTCGGGGGAAATGGAAACAGCGTCTGCCTCACCTGCTCTGTTTGACTGTTGGATTGAAAATGTGTCTCTGGAACTTGCGATCAGTGTGGGACTGACCACTTCTGCTGTCTGAGACTGTGGAACTGATGACCTGTCTGTGTCTCTGTGTGTGATAATGTACCTACTGTTTGTGAGAAGGAGCTGGCCGCACTGTTCCTTCTGCCTCGGGTGGAGGAAACATCACATTTATTCTGGGTCCTTCAAGGATTTGCCTGTAGAAAGACAATTATATCTTGTAACTCAAGAACAGGTGAGGTAGAAAATACAAAAGTGATCAATTTAATATCTCTGTTAATAATTATTTTGAATATCCACAAATGAAAACCAGTGATACAAAGAGTGTCAGTGTCTGACTCCACTGCAGTACTGCAGCACTCAGCTTCTGTATACCAGGTGTGTTGGGCTGTTTCATAACAATTTAGTGACATCCAGAAAAAACCCAACCCCTGCACTGATCCATGAATGGGACGACCCGATGGGGCAGTGACCTTTGTACAGGTCAGGTTTCTAATCCCCTCTCCCATGGGACTAACCGTTCAACCAAAACCAAACAACCGCTGTTTAAATTGTGCCCTTCACACTTCTCACCTGGTGCCTGCAATAGATGCTCTTTGTAAAACTCCCCATATCCTTACTGTCCGGCTCTGTTTCCACTGTTCACTGTCCAATAACAATAAACAGGGTGAGACTGGAACTAAACCAGGAACATTTCACTACTGGTTTGGGGAGAGAAAGCAGCAATGATTTTAATAGCAGGTTCTTCCCATTCTCTCTCCCTCACCCTGGACACACCCTGGACACACACAGCCCGAGAATGACCTCTCCCTTCCCCCGCTCACTCCATGTTCCGGGACGAGATCCTGATCCACTCCGCCTCTTACAAACAGCCCTCGGACTCCCCTTGACCTTCCCCTGGACTCAATGCCGATCTCTGAGCCCATCTGCGGACACGGTCCCGAAGCGATGAGCTGCTGCAACGAGGCTGCTCTTTGCTCCCTTCCCCCGGGGGCCGTGATCTCTCCATTCCCGGCTGTTTTAAACCATCTTCTTCCGCTCACTGAGGGAATGGCGCCCACAGGCCGAGCTGGGGGAGGGGAGCGCGCATGCGCTCTTCTGCTCACCAGCAAGCAGCGCTGGGGGCGGGGCTGAGTTACGCATGCGCAGATATCTGGTTTAATTCCCAACACAAAAATCGATGGAAACTTTCCCCAGTTGGAATTTTTCAGAGTCTGAGCAAAGGAAGTGGGGGAAAGGTCAGAGGGAATGGGGTCCACAGGCAGTGCAGGAACAGGCAGCAGAATGGGAAACAGATGCGATTCCACCAGTGCCGAACGCTGGAATCCAGACTGACTTTACAATCTCCAACCATTAAACTGGATGTTTCCATCCCTGCTGTTTCTCTCGGTATCTTTTGATGGTAAAGGGTCTATCAGAGATAACGTGGGCGGCTGTGGAATGAGCCAATGGGTTCTGTTCATTCTTGGTTCCTCTAATGATAAAGTAACGCGTGAACCCGAAACTGGAGGGAGGATTTCTCAAACCAATCATGGAGAAACATGGGAGAGAAGTGGGACTCGGTGTATTTGCTGGGACTGTGCAGGATGAATATCTGACGGCAACAGTCCCAGTTTATTTCAATCGGAGTGAAACTCTCGGTCACTGAGAGTAATACCGAACTGTCCTCTGCTGCAAGATTACAGAGGGTACAATATGCAAGAGAGGGTTAAATGTGTGACACTGTCCCTGAGAGTGGGATTAATAACGTGTCTGTCTCTGGAATAAGATCAGTTAGAGATGAGACTGCATCTTCTGTCATTCAACCTTGGTGTGGAGATGCCGGTGATGGACTGGCGTTGACAATTGTTACCAATTTTACAACACCAAGTTATAGTCCAACAATTTTATTAGAAAATCACAAGCTTTCGGAGGCTTCCTCCTTCCTCAGGTGAATGTGGAAATGAAATCCTCGAACCTTTCGCATTTATAAATCACAGAACAATACCTGGTGATTGCAGAAGTCTTTCCAACTGCCCGTTGCCAAGGCAATCAAAGTGTTCAGACAGAGAGGTGTTACCTACAGGGCCACAGAATATACAAACAACCAAAAAAAAACAGAGAGAGAGTGGCAGAAACATAGAAACATCCGGAAGGAAGAGAAAGACAGCAAATGACCCGTTATATTAAAAACAGATAACTTTTGTTCGCTGGTGGGGTTACGTGTAGTGTGACATGAACCCAAGATCCCGGTTGAGGCCGCCCTCATGGGTGCGGAATTTGGCTATCAATTTCTGCTCGACGATTTTGCATTGTCGTGTGTCTCGAAGGCCGCCTTGGAGTACGGTTACCCGAAGTTCGGTGGCTGAATGTCCTTGACTGCTGAAGTGTTCCCCGACTGGGAGGGAACCCTCCTGTCTGGCGATTGTTGTGCGGTGTCCGTTCATCTGTTGTCGCAGCGTCTGCATGGTCTCGCCAATGTCCCATGCTCTGGGGCATCCTTTCCTGCAACGTATGAGGTAGACAACGTTGGCCGAGTCACAGGAGTATGAACCATGTACCTGGTGGGTGGTGTCCTCTCGTGTGATGGTGGTATCTGTGTCGATGATCTGGCATGTCTTGCAGAGGTTACCGTGGCAGGGTTGTGTGGTGTCGTGGACGCTGTTCTCCTGAAAGCTGGGTAATTTGCTGCGAACGATGGTCTGTTTGAGGTTGGGTGGCTGTTTAAAGGCGAGTAGTGGAGGTGTGGGGATGGCCATAGCGAGGTGTTCGTCGTCATTGATGACATGTTGAAGGCTGCGGAGAACATGGCGTAGTTTCTCCGCTCCGGGGAAGTACTGGACGACGAAGGGTACTCTGTTGGTTGCGTCCCGTGTTAGTCTTCTGAGGAGGTCTCTGGGATTTTTCGCTGTGGCCCGTCGGAACTGTCGATCGATGAGTCCAGCGTCATATCCCGTTCTTACTAGGGCGTCTCTCAGCGTCTGTAGGTGTCCATCGCGTTCCTCCTCGTCTGAGCAGACCCTGTGTATTCGCAGGGCCTGTCCATAGGGGATGGCCTCTTTGACGTGGTTAGGGTGGAAGCTGGAAAAGTGGAGCATGGTGAGGTTGTCCGTGGTCTTGCGGGAGAGTGAGGTGCTCAGAATCAGTTTCTTTCTTGGACTACTCCTCAGAATCAGTTTCTTTCTTGGACACACGAATCTCCATCAAAGACGGGCACCTCAGCACCTCACTCCACCGCAAGCCCACGGACAACCTCACGATGCTCCACTTTTCCAGCTTCCACCCGAACCATGTCAAAGAGGCCATCCCCTATATTCGATGGCCCTGTAGGTAACACCTCTCTGTCTGAACACTTTGATTGCCTTGGCAACGGGCAGTTGGAAAGACTTTCTGTAATCACCAGCTATTGTTCTGTGATTTATAAATGCGAAAGTTTCGAGGATTTCATTTCCACATTCACCTGAGGAAGGAGGAAGCCTCCGAAAGTTTGTGATTTTCAATTAAAATTATTCAACCTTGGAACAGCAATTGGAATGGAATAGTTCCCTATTTGTTACTGGGCGAATACCGCTCATTACAGCTCAGTTTCTCTGTCTCTCTTGTACTTTATATGGAGGTGCGATACTGTTATTGAGCATGATACAGACACACTGATGGGAAGTGTGAGACTGATACTGTGCCTGTCTGTATCTCTCTCTCTCTAGTGCTGTACATGAAGCTGGGATAATGTTTACTGAGCGTGAAACGGACACATTGATGGGATGTGTGAGACTGATTCTGCGTCTGTCTGACTGTGTCTCTGTCTGTCCGTTTATCAGCCGCTCCGTCTCTCTCTCTCTCTCTTTAGTTCTGCACATGAATGCGGGACACTGTTACTGAGCGTAATATAGACCCACTGATGGAATGTGAAAGACTGATTCTGTGTCTGTGTGCTGTTGGTGAGACGATTACTCTCCCTTCTACTGTATATGAGCCGGTCTGACGGTGCATTTATCCGCCGAAAAGTAAAGGTGGCGAGAAACAGCCTGTAACAGTCTGACTCCGGACTGTCTGTGAGTGTTGAATTTATTCAGTGACTCGCCGTCTCTGGGTGTGGAGAATGGGATGGATCGGACGCCAGTTACTATTGCCTGTCAGTCAGTTTAGCAGGAGAAGGAAACACAGAGAGACTGGAGGAGCCCAGAGCGGATAATTTGAATTTTCAACTTAACCAAACATATTTCTGTGTGCGAACAATATAATAATGTAAAAGCAGATGTGGATTATCACAGCCAGAGCTGTGATTGGCTCCTGTCCCTGAATCTGGAGACCGGACACTGTGAGGAGCGCCGGCCTCAGAGTGTTTAACAGTTACTGAGCTGGGAAACTACAACCAACCCCCGAGAATCCGCAGCACAGGCCGAGCGGGGAGGAAAGCTTGTCCCGGGAATTGTCAATGTGGCGAACAGTTTGTCCTGTGAATGTACAGATGTGAACATTGTGTCAGAGAGAGTGTGTGAAATGGGCGGGCGGGTCAGATTAATGTCACTGTGTTTGTGTGGCCGGTCTCATCGCCGGATGTCCGAGTCCCTTTTGAGTATTTTTTTTTAAATCCCTGTCAAAGGATCGCCCTCCTCCCCTGCCGAGACCCGAAGTGAAAATTTAAGGTACGGTTTTTGTCCAATTCAAGATTTCAGCCGAAAAACAGAAATCATGTCAGCGATCGGGTGAGAGAGCGCGATCAGTGCAGCAATGAAACGGGTTTAAATCGAAACTGGTGCTTTTAATTCCGGTGAAAGTTTTTCGACAGCAAACATTCCGGTGTTTGAGATGGGAAGGGGCTAGTCTGGGACTCTGGAGTGCCCTATTATAATTAGAATCGGGTAGTTTAAGAGGAGAGAGAAACACAGAGAGGCTGGAGGTGCCGAGAGCTGACAGCAGGTTGTCTCCGCCCCGTCCGCTCTGGGCCTTTAAGTTGCTCTGTGCCGCCGCCTCTCGTTTCATTTCTGACCCAGCTCTGACTGTCAGAGAGATTTTCTTCAGAGTCCCGGACATGACAGATACTGCAGCCGCCGAAACCGCACCTCCCGCTGCCGCTCAAACCAATGCTCCGAAGAAGAAGAAGGCGGTTCACCGACCCAAGACAGCCGGTCCCAAATTGGGCGAACAGATCCTCAAGATTGCAAGGATCGCAAGGGGATATCCCTGGCCGCGATAAAGAAGATTCTGGCTACCAAAGGCCTGGATGTGGAGAAGCACCGGACCCAGATCAAATTAAGTATCAAGAGAAATGTGGAAAAAGGCTCCCTGGTGCAGATCAAGGGCACGGGCGCCTCGGGCTCCTTCAGAGTCGCTAAGAAGGAAGCCCAGGAAAAAGTGGGAAAGAAGGTGAAGAAACAAGGAACCAAGAAATCTCCCGGAAAGAAACCAGCGGCCAGGAAATTAACGGCCAAGAAACCAGCGGTCAAGAAATCGACCACAAAGAAGGGGGCGAAATCACCAATTAAGAAGAAAGCGGCTGTGAAGAAGCCCAAGACCCCCAAGCCAGTGAAGGCGAAGGCGAAGAAGGTACAAAAACCGAGCGCCAAGCCCAAACCGAAGAAAGCAGCAGGCAAAAAGAAGTAAAAAATCAAGTGCAACTTATGAACATCTGAACCCAACGGCTCTTCTCAGAGCCACCCACGTCTCTCAGAAAAGAGCTGATCCCGGAATCAGATGATTCCTGTCCCGGGGCCGGGCTCAGATTTCAGATAGAAATCATTTACAATAAACCCAGGGTCCTGGTGACTCGCTGACATTCGCTCCCCCCGCCCCACTCCCACTGTCTGATATAAAATAGAGAGAATGGGATACCCGGGCCGGGCCTCACTGTAACTGGGGGCGTGTTCACCTCCAGTCCCAGTTCATTCTTTTTCTCACAGATTCAGGGCCAGGGTACGTGACAGGGGAAAACTGGCGGAGATCCGCCGCTATCACAATTCAAACCCCAACACATGAGATTCTCCAAATCAGCTGGAATAATGTGTTTGTAAACTGCTGAATCCGTCTGGGAGGGAATGTGTGGGAGATAGAATCGGGTCTGGGACTGAAATGGAAGCAGGCGGGTTGACCAGTTATAGAAGGGACTGTATTTAGGCAGGAATATTACTGACTGATAATTGTAACGGGGCTTATTTAAAAGCTCCGGGTTTCTGTAAATCCTTGGATATGAAGCCCGAGTTTGTAAGGGTTTGTGCGGAGCGCTGTGATTCGGTTCTATTATCGATGAACGGTTTAAAATTGGCGGATGGAGAAAGCTGGAGTTGGAGCTGGAAGATCAGAGACCGCTCTCCGCCCTGTCCATCACTATGACTCTCTCGCCCCTCCCTGTTTAATTTCTCACTCTGTCTCCTCCCCTCTCTGTTTAATTTCTCACTCTGTCTCCGCCCCTCCCTGTTTAATTTCTCACTCTGTCTCCGCCCCTCCCTGTTTAATATCTCACTCTGTCTCCTCCCCTCCCTGTTTAATATCTCACTCTGTCTCCGCCCCTCCCTGTTTAATATCTCACTCTGTCTCCGCCCCTCCCTGTTTAATATCTCACTCTGTCTCCTCCCCTCCCTGTTTAATATCTCACTCTGTCTCCTCCCCTCCCTGTTTAATATCTCACTCTGTCTCCTCCCCTCCCTGTTTAATATCTCACTTGTCTCCTCCCCTCCCACTTTCACTCTGTGCATGTTTCAGTCAGGTCGGGGCAGTCTGCATAAAAAAGGGAACCAGCACGAGTTCGCTGTTCATTTCAGTGAAGAATTATCATGTCTGGCAGAGGTAAAGGAGGCAAAGGACTGGGCAAAGGTGGCGCCAAGCGGCACCGAAAAGTTCTTCGTGATAACATCCAGGGTATCACCAAACCAGCCATCCGCCGCCTGGCTCGCCGTGGCGGTGTCAAGCGGATCTCGGGTCTGATCTACGAGGAAACCCGTGGGGTACTGAAGGTTTTCTTGGAGAATGTGATCAGGGACGCGGTCACTTACACTGAACACGCCAAGCGCAAGACGGTCACGGCCATGGATGTGGTGTACGCTCTGAAACGGCAGGGCCGCACCCTCTATGGATTCGGCGGCTGAACGACTCGACCCTTTCCAACCAAACACAAAACAAAGGCTCTTCTAAGAGCCACCCACCGCCTCACAGAGAGAGCAGTGACCTGGGAAGGGGGAGTGGGACGATCTCGGGGTGGGGAAGTAGTTTCCGATATTCTATTAATATGGGGAGATTTCTCCAGCACTCGTTACAGGGAGATCAGAAAAATGGCCGGGGTTCTCGGCCATCCCGAGAGAAGGAGCGGAATTCCCGGTTTCACGGTATAAATGAACAGGCGGGGATGCAGAGTCTTTCCACAGACATTACATTCTTCACTCAGAGTAAAATCCCTCCTCACTCCCTCTCCCGCTGTGTTCTCTCTGCTCGGTGTTTATTTCTTGCCCTCATTCAAATATCAGTTCGATGTGAAGTTTCTGTTTGAGGAGCCGTTCACCGGGCCGGAACTGGCGGGATTTTTGAAATCGAAGCTGGACTTTGTCCCGCTTCCGACGGAAAGCAATGACCGGGACTTTATTCCCGCCCGTTCACAGACAGGTCAGAGAATGAACCGGAATGTGAAACAGCCTGAGATTTGTGCTGAGGAGTAGGAAATAATGGAGATTATAAAGAGAGAGATTCTTAAATTGTTGGAGCGAAATGAGATTTTCTTCAAACTGTTATTTGATGCTCTGAAATTGGCGGGCTTTTTGAAATTGATGATTAAATTCAGCTCAGCCAATTGGGGCCCAAGACCTCCCGCCGTTTCGTTCTGACTGTCAGACTTCGGTTCAAATCTGCCAATCACAGGCCAGGGGCGGTCCCTCCCTGACTGGGGGTCGGAATACAGCCAATCACAGTCGCGGGGCGGTTCCTCATAGACACTTTAAAATGCAGCCCCAGAGCCGGCTGGCTATTTACAGTTTCTGTGTCTCAGGTTGTGTTGAGATCTGTTCAGAAAATGGCCAGGACCAAACAGACAGCGCGTAAATCGACCGGCGGGAAAGCTCCTCGCAAACAGTTGGCGACCAAAGCGGCCCGGAAGAGCGCTCCAGCCACAGGCGGAGTGAAGAAGCCTCATCGCTACAGACCCGGCACTGTGGCTCTGAGGGAGATCCGCCGCTACCAGAAATCCACCGAGCTGCTCATCCGCAAACTGCCCTTCCAGCGCCTGGTGCGAGAGATCGCTCAGGACTTCAAGACAGACCTGCGCTTCCAGAGCTCGGCCGTCATGGCCATGCAGGAGGCCAGCGAGGCTTACCTGGTGGGGCTGTTTGAGGACACCAACCTGTGCGCTATCCACGCCAAGCGAGTCACCATCATGCCCAAAGACATCCAGCTGGCCCGCCGCATCCGCGGGGAGCGCGCTTAAACCCGACCCGGCTTCAGCACCAAGTGCAACAAAGGCTCTTTTCAGAGCCACCAAATCAGCAAAGGAAAGAGCTGTGATCTCTGGGGTTGAAATCGCAGGGCCGTGTAGTTCACAGAAATTTGATTAAATGGGAAATGCATAAAGGGGAGTGAGCGGATGTCAGACGGGAAGGCCTGACAATCTGTTGGCCCATCATAAAAGTGGAGAGATGGGAACATGAGCCGATCCACGTTTTGTGGCAGAAACAGCAGCTGTTCATTTTGGACGAAGATTCAGCACCAGAGAGGAGTGCCAATTCCAGACTAACCAACATGAGGAATTTGAAACGGAGACAGTTTCATTTTCACACACACGCAGGACTGGAGGGAGGTGAATTCCACCAGACTGACTCTCATCACCACCAGTGCCTCATTCGGACAGAGAAAGTTCTGGCAAACAGCTGCAGAAAGGACAGGTGCAATCGGACGGGACCGAAAACCCATGCTGGATGTAAGGAACCAGACTCGGATTAAATAACGTTTCAGTCTGTTGTCCCCCTGCAGATATAGTGGCAGAGGCTGTTTCAATGTAACTCGCACTAATAGATCGAAAGGCAGTGTGTCTTGCTCTCTATCAGCGCTAGAATCAGAAGCAGTGTAAAACATTAGTGTGACATTCACGAACACTCGTAACTGATACAGGGACAGAATCAATCCCTCAAGCACATCCAATAACACGGGCAAATTTCACTCACATTCTTGATTCAGCAATCGCTGACACAAGATTCAACACATCAGTCAGCTTCTGTTGCACAAATCTGGGTAAAATAACACAGACCGAGCAAGTGTTGTCGGAGGATGAGACTGTAAATGATATTGGGTGGAACACAACAGAATGCCTCTTGATGCCGATGATCAAACGTCCCAGGTATTTCTGTGTCCCACCCGCCCAGTTTAATGACAATTTTGATATTTTGTCTCATTCACCACACAAACTGCAAATATCAATCTATTGGAGGTTGGCGACATCTGCTGTCCGGAAGCGAGTACTTCAACAGACCGATCTGGATCATTTGCAATTAACAAGTTATTGTTAGTTCCAGAATCGGAATCAAGTCCTTATTAAATTGATTCCTGACTCTTCAGACAGTAATCAGCTTTTTCAAAGATACAGTGGGTGGCTCTGAAAAGAGCCTTTGGGTTATCAGATTAAATCTTGGCCGCTTTACTTGCTCTTGGTGCTCACATGGCTGGTTTTCTTCGGCAGAAGCACGGCCTGAATATTAGGCAGCACCCCGCCCTGAGCGATGGTCACCCGTCCCAGGAGCTTGTTGAGCTCCTCGTCGTTGCGGATGGCCAGTTGCAGGTGTCTGGGGATGATACGGGTCTTCTTGTTGTCCCGGGCCGCGTTGCCGGCCAGCTCGAGGATTTCAGCCGTCAGATACTCGAGCACAGCGGCCAGATGGACCGGGGCTCCGTCACCCACACGTTCAGCGTAGTTCCCCTTTCGCAGGTGCCTGTGAACACGGCCCACAGGGAACTGCAGTCCGGCCCGGGATGAGCGAGACTTGGCCTTGGCCCGAGCTTTACCGCCGGTTTTTCCTCTTCCAGACATTTTCACAATCTCACAAAGAATGAGGAATGACTTCTGTATTTACCCTTCTTATGGTCTGAAAGAGCATCTGATTGGTTGTACCTTATTACACCTCATTTGCCTATTTCGTTAACCAATCAGATAGCTGGAAATTAGAAGAGGGCGGGATTTACCGGCCTCAACGATCAGACCAGGAATTTTATGAATTTCAAAAAGCCCGCCAATTTCAGTGCAGTGAAGGATCGGATTTCGATCAATGTCGCCCTGAGCACAAGATTTTAAACCCGTTCTTTTTATCTTGTCTTATTCAGCGCTCCCCGTCACTAATCGCTTCCTCTGTTTTAAAATCTGCTTCAAATTATGGCTCATTCGACCATCGCTTTCAAACTGCACCGGACGGGACTAAAGCCCCATTCACAGCATTCCGTGAAAGGACACATTTGAATTTAGTCTTTATAAAAGTGACACTTTATGCATTGTTCCCTTCTCAGAGCCGGGAGAGCTTCTGTGAAAAGAGGGACCAGGACGGAGCTCTCATTCTGCCCCGATTCCGCTGTTACTGCAAGGGGTGGGGTTACTGTTAATCTGGGGATTTTCACGTCAGTCCAGAAACATTTCAGAAACTGCATTCATAGAACGGAACAGCGAAGGGGGTCATCAAGAGGATGAGAGGCCAGAATAGTAATGCTTTAAGAACAAAGCAAATGGGAAGGAGCGGATCATAAACTCGTGTTCATTCTTGGGGCCAGTTCGAGTCACTTTTCGATTGGAATAATAATATTGCTGCAATAAAATGATCCTAAGTAAATATAGAGAAAATGCAGCTCTTTCAGAGAGGTTGTGGGTGGCTCCTAAAAGAGCCGTTTTTTTTTCACTTCATTGTGGAGTTTTACTTGGAGCTGGTGTATTTGGTCACCGCCTTTGTCCCTTCTGACACGGCGTGCTTGGCCAGTTCCCCAGGCAGCAGCAGGCGCACGGCGGTCTGGATCTCCCGGGAGCTGATCGTCGCCCGCTTGTTGTAATGGGCCAGGCGGGAAGCCTCACCTGCGATGCGCTCGAAAATATCGGTCACAAAGGAGTTCATGATGCTCATGGCCTTGGACGAGATGCCGGTGTCGGGGTGAACCTGCTTCATCACTTTGTAGATGTAGATGGAGTAACTCTCCTTCCTCGACTTTCTCCGCTTCTTGCCGCCCTTGCCCGGTGCTTTATTCAAGGTTTTCTTGGCGCCCTTCTTGGGAGCTGCTTTCTTGTCCTCAGGCATTTTCAAACTCAATTTCAGACCCAGAAATGACCGAAATCTGCTCCGAGCTCGGATTAAATCGGCAGCCCCACAGCCCTATGGTAATGAGGGATGGGTGAAGGCAATGATTGTGATTGGGTCATTGGGAGTGAGGTCACAATAATTATTAACTGTAACTCTCTGATTGGTTTCTTCAGATATCCAATCAGATTTAGTACCTGCCACCAATCACAAACACGCTCACACTGCACATTGTCCGGTTTCAGCAATTTGTTCCGAACTGTTGCAGTTCTGCTTCCGGCCAGTAGATGTCCCCAAACCCCGGGACAGTGAAGTTTGCAGATGAGAGAGGGACAGAACAGAAACTAATTCTTCACATTATATTGCACGAGTGGGATTTAGAAAAACTGGGAATGGAGACGAGCTGCAAGTACATTTTGTTGGACCAAACATTAGTTGTAATGCTGTGTTAAATTCTTGTAATTAATTTAGGGGGCATAGCCTATACTGAGGAAGAAAGCGACAAAATACAAGAAGAATTAATAAGCTTGCCGAAAGGCGGTGTAAATGGCCATTGAATTTCCATATTGAAAGGTGTGAGGTGGTGCATTTTGCTTGGGGGAATAAGGAGGCCACATACTGCTTGGAAAATAAGAGTCTAAATGGGGTAAAAGAGCAAAGGGATTTCGGGGTACAGATTGACAAATCATTAAAAGTAGCAGCACAGGATGATAAGGACATAAAATCGAACACAGCACTGGGGTTTATTTCTAGCGGAATAGAATTGAAAAGCAAATAAGTTATGTTGAACTGTAAATTAAACTGTCAACCTTCTGTCAAACTGTTTTATTGTATTTTCGGTTTCTGGATGTTTTTCTGTTGCTTCATTGAGTGAAGGATTCCATGATCAATCCTACCACCGACCTTTAGTTAACTGGTCTATCGTTCCCTGGACTTGTTCTATCACCTGATTTAAAATATAAGAATCACATTAGCTGTCATCCAGTCCTCTGGCACTATTCCTTTTTGTGATGATTTTTTCCTATATATGTAACAGTGCCTCTGCTATCTCTCCCCTTGCTTCATTTAATATGCACAGATGCAATCTATCTGGACCAGGAGTTTAACCACCCTTTCTAATATATTCACCCTGTTAATCTCTCGGGTAAATACTGAGGCAAAGTAACAATTCAATATTTCTGCCATTTCGCTGACGTTACCTGTGAGTTTATCTTGTGCATCCCTTAGTGGCACTCAATCAATTCTGATTTTCTTTTTGATATTTTTGGGTCAGTGGAATAATTTACCATTTATTTTTATATTCCTTGATAATTTGATTTCCTGGTTCCTGTTTGCTTCCCTAATTGTTTTTGTGACTTCTTCCGAACCTCTTCCTATTCGTTTTTGCCATCCTCTTATTTAATATCTATGAATGAGAAATTCCACCAGCTTGTTGTGTCTGTTCAGGGACTGATGTTTGGGAACTATTTATTGTCTATGATTAAAGTGCCAGAAACCCAAAGGGAGCAATTCAGTCCGAAACTCCACAGAAACACTCCACTTCTCCCTCCTGGTGAAATAAGGCGCTATAATGGTGAGTATAGCTGCCTTCCAAGCAGTTAATTCCAAATGGTTTGAATCCCAGCACGCTGAATTCAGAAACACCAAGATTGGAACTGAATTTGATGATGTTCAGAGGGATAGTGTTGCCAAAACACAAACGGGTTTAATTCATGTAAAAATACTTCTAAAATTCATTTATTTCCCCCATAACGTTGAATTTACCTCTGTTCCTTTGTATTATTATTTGCCCTGATCTGAATGGTGGATACGGGACTCAATTCCTCGGATTCAGTGAAATTAATTGATTTTCTGAAGGTTTTCCCTCTGCTGATTCCCGTTCCTTATTTAAATTTTTGTCGGATTAACCTTTCTGATCGAGAGAAGGGTTATTGTCCTGAACCGTTAACCCGAGCTTCCCTTCTCCACAGATGCTGCCGGACCTGCTGAGTCTTTCCAGCATTTTCGGTTTTAATTTTTTCTATATTTTATCCCTTTCACTTTTGACGGTCGCCATTGAAACTTCCAGATTTGCACTCAGTTTTTATTTGTGTTTCAGTTTGGTTTATTTGGATTAATATAAATCGTGTCCTGAGAAATCAGACAGAAATATTGCGCAATGCAGAGTGAAATACAATGGGGCAACTTTCGAATGAGCAAAACAAAAACTTTATTATGAATCAATTGTCCAATTTTTCACTGACAAAATATGAAAAAATACGAGAGTAGAAGTTACAGAGAGAAACTATTTCCTCACATTGCACATTGTCCTGAATCTATAACAACGACAGATAATGTGAATTTGTTCCACTTTGTTACAGTTCTCACTTATGGCCAGTAGATGTCAGATTGTATAAGAGTGTGAGATTAATTCTCTGTCTGTCAGTCTCTGATACTGTATGTGAGCGTGATATTCATTCTGTATCCGTCAGTCTCCAGTACAGTCTGTGAGTGTGGGATTCATTCTGTATCTGTTAGTCTCTGGTACTGTGTGTGAGTGTGGGATTCATTCTGTATCTGTCAGTCTCTGATACTGTGTGTGAGTGTGGGATTCATTCTGTATCTGTTAGTCTCTGGTACTGTGTGTGAGTGTGATATTCATTCGGTATCTGTCAATCTCTGCTGCTATTTGTGAGTGTGGGATTCATTCTGTTTCTGTCAATCTCTGGGAATGTGTGTGAGTGTGGGATTCATTTGGTATCTGTCAATCTCTGGGAATGTGTGTGAGTGTGGGATTCATTCGGTATCTGTCAATCTCTGGTGCTATCTGTGAGTGTGGGATTCATTCGGTGTCTCTCGATCTCTGGTATTTTATCTCAGTGTGGGATTCATTCTGTAACTCAGTCTCTGGGCAAAGTGCAAGTCTGGATTCGTTCTGTATTCTTATTTCAGGTTGCAGTATGGTGCTTGAAACTGTGTCTTTAATTCACAAATGTATGCAAATCTTTTGTCCAGCATTAATGTGTAAATATGTATACGATTTTGGATTTTGTTTTAATCAAAAAAATGTGTGAGTTTTGTTGTGTGATTTTATCTTAATCTCTGTGAAGATAATGTTCACTTCAACCTTTTACTGTGAAATTATTGGACTGGTATTTATTGTGTAGCTCAGTCTGGGCTAATGGAATTGATATTGTATCTTTCAGTCTGACACTGTATGAGATTTTTGGATTGGTGTGTTCGGTGTCGCTCAGTCTGTACTAATGGAATTGATACTGTATGTTTCAGTCTGACACTGTATGAGATTTTTGGATTGGTGCGTTCGGTGTAGCTCAGTCTGTACTAATGGAATTGACACTGTATGTTTCAGGCTGACACTGTATGAGATTTTTGGACTGGTATGTGATGTGTGGTTCTGTCTGTACCAATGGAATTGACACTCTAACTTTCAGACAGACACAGCGAGGGATTTTTGGACTGCTTTGTTATGTGTCGCTGAGTCTACACTAAAAGGATTCATACTGTGTGTTTCAGTATGATAATATATCAGATTTTTGGACGATATAAAATGTGTAGCTCAGTCTGTACGAATGGAATTCAAACTGTAACTTTCAGTCTGATACTGTGTAATATATTTAGACTGGTTTGTAAGGTGTAGTTCAGTCTACACTAATGGAATTGATACTGTATCTTTCAATTTGACACTGAATGTGACTTTTGGACTGGTATCTAATGTATACCTCAGTCTGCACTAATGGGATTGATACTGTATCTTTCAATTTGACACTGAATGTGACTTTTGGACTGGTATCCAATGTACACCTCAGTCTGCACTAATGGGATTGATACTGTATCTTCCAGTACGATACTTTATGCGAATTTTGGACTGGTCTATAATGTGGAGCTCAATCTGCACTTATGGAATTGATACTGTATCTTTCAACCTGACACTGAGATTTATGGACTGGTATGTGATGTGTTGCTCAGTCTGCACTAATGTGTTTGATACTCTCTCTTTCAGTCTTATACTGTATGAGAATTTTGGACTGGTATCTAATGTGTACCTCAGTCTGCAGTGAATGAATTGAAACTGTACATTTCATTCTGACACTATGAAGTTTTTGGACATATATGTGAGTCAAAAATGGGTAACATCTGAACTGGTATCTAATTTGTATCTCAGTGCACAATAGTGGCATGAATACTGCATCTTTAAACTCATAATGTGTGAGAGTTGTGGGCTGGTATTTAATTTGAATCTTGGAGCACACTATTCTGATTCATTCTGTACCGATCAATCAGTACCATGTGTCAGTTCTATCTGGTATTTAATTTGTAGCTAAGGCTAAAATAAAGAGAGATTGACACAGTACCTTTCAATCTGATACTGGGTGTGATTTTGGACTGGGAATTATTTATCTGCCGGTCAGCAGTACTGAGTCGTTGTGAAATGGAAATTACGTCTGTCTCTCCTGCTCTGTTTCACTGTTGGATTGGGGTCAGTGTGGGACTGACTACTTCCGCTGTCTGAGACTGTGGGACTGATGACCTGTCTGTGTCTCTGTGCTCTGTGAGTGATAATGTACTTACTGTGTGTGAGAAGGAGCTGGCTGCACTGACTGCTCCTTGTGGCTCGGGTGGAGTAAACATCACACTGATTCTGGGTCCTTCAAGGATTTGACTGTAGGAAGAAAAATTATCTCTTGTAACTTAAGAACAGGTGAAGTAGAAAAAACAAAAGTGATCAATTGAATCTCTCCGTTAATAATCATTGCAATAACCACAAATGAAAACCAGGGATACAAACATACAAATAGTGTCAGTGTCTGACTCCACTGCAGTACTGCAGCTCTCAGCTTCTGCACACCAGGTGTGTTGGGCTGTTTGACAACAATTTGGTGACATCCAGACACAACACAACCCCTGCACTGATCCATGAATGGGACTACCCGATGGGGCAGGGACCTTTGTACAGGTCAGGTTTCTAATACCCTCTACCATGGAACTAACCGTTCAACCGAAACATAACAGCCGCTGTTTAAAATGTATTCACACTTGTCACCTGGTGCCTGCAATAGATGCTCTTTGTTTAACTCCCCACATCCTGACTGTCCGGCTCTGTTTCCACTGTTCACTGTCCAATAACAATAAACAGGATGAGACTGGAACTAAACCAGGAACAATTCACCACTGGTTTGGGGAGACAAAGCAGCAATGATTTGAAACAACCTGCTCTTCCCATTCTGTCTCCCTCACCCTGGACACACCCTGTACACACACAGCCCGAGATTGACCTCTCCCTTCCCCCGCTCACTCCATGTTCCGGGACCAGTTCCTGATCCACTCCGCCTCTTACAAACAGCCCCCGGACTCCCCCTGAAGGGAGGATTTCTCAAACCAATCCTGGAGAAACATGGGAGGAAAGCGGGAGTCGGTGTATTTGCTGGGATCGTGTAGGATTAATATCAGACAGCAACAGTCCCAGATTAATATAATCAGAGTGAAACTCTCGGACACTGAGAGTAATAACGAACGGACCTGATCTGCAAAACCGAATATAGTACAACAGGCAAGAGAGGGTTAAATTCGGCCCACATTGATTTTCTCACTCTCTGTACTGTCCTTGAGTGTGGGATTAACAGTGTGTCCGTCTCTGGTCTATCCATGAGAGATAAGAATGCATCTTCTTTCTCTCCAACGGGATTTTCTGGATAAAACGCAACTTTACAGGTCAGTCTGGAACTGATACTGTGGCATTGTGCCTCTCCGCTCGCTCTCTCACCGTATCTGTCTCCCTTTCTCTCTCACTCTCTGGTGCTGTATTTGAAGGTTGGATACAGTTATTGAGGGTGATATGAACACACTGATCGGAAGCGTAAGACTGAAAGTGTGTGTCTCTCTCAAGTGCTGGACATGAAGGTGGGATACTGTCTGATATAAAACAGAGAGAATGGGGTGTCCGAGCCTCACTGTAACTGGGGATGTGTTCGGCTCCACTCCCAGTTCATGGTCATTTTCTTTTCACAGATTCAGGGCGAGAGTCTCTGTGAGACGGTAACACTGGCGGAGAAACTCCGCGTCATAACTCAAACCCCAACACATGAGATTCTCCAAATCAGCTGGAATAAGGTGTTTGTAAAACGCTGAACCCGTCTGGGAGGGGATGTGTGGGGAGATAGAATCGGGTGTGGGACTGAAATGGAAGGAGACGGGTTGACTTGTTATCGAAGGGACTGTATTTAGGCAGGAATATTACTGTCTGTTAATTGTAACGGGGCTTATTTGAAAGCTCCGGGTTCCTGGGAATCCTTGAATATGAAGCCCGAGTCTGCAAGGGTTTGTGCGGACCGCTGTGTTTCGGTTCTATTATCAATATACGGTTTGAAATTGGCGAGTGGAGAAAGCTGGAGGTGGAGCTGGAAGATCAGAGGCCGCTCTCTGCTCTGTCCATCACTCTGACTCCTCCCCTCCCGCCCTCTCTATTTGATTCCCATGTGGAACCAACGCGGGTTGGTGGACTCGAAACACGGTTTACTTGTCAACAAGGCGAAAGGGCAATAATATTTCTGATCTCCTGGGCACCAGGCCGTTCACTGTTATTTGTTTCTGTACAGAGTTACATTTCAGTGATTCCCCAGTGAGTTTGATGAGTTATTTGAATAATCCAACAAAATAGAACAGAAACGGAGCGAAGCGCTGAATCCCACAGATGTGGAAAGTTTAGTCGAGCAGTTCTGGTGATGCTTTTCGAGCCCAGCATGACAAGTAATTTAAATAAATGCAACAAATCTGGTGATGTGTGGACTGGGGTCCATAAGTTACCGTTTAATGTACCGGAATGTGGTCGGTGCCCCGACTCCAGTCCCATTAATACCCCATCTCGTCCACAACGAGAAAAAAGCAGCTCAAAGCAGCACTGGTAGCATGATATCAGCGTCTCCCTTCAGACAGTAACCAGCCCTTTCACAGATACAGTGGGTGGCTCTGAAAAGAGCATTTACATCGAGTTACA
Source organism: Heptranchias perlo (assembly GCF_035084215.1). NCBI lineage: Eukaryota > Metazoa > Chordata > Chondrichthyes > Hexanchiformes > Hexanchidae > Heptranchias > Heptranchias perlo. Next base: position 26,873,016 of record NC_090370.1, on the reverse strand, counting down.
TCGAAATTACGGCACAGAAACAGGCTTGGATATTAGGCAGCACCCCATCCTGAGCGATGGTCACATCTCACAGCAGCTTGTTGAGCTCCTCGTCGTTGCGGACGGCCAGTTGCAGGTGTCTGGGGATGATGCGCGTCATCTTGTTGTCGCGGGCCGCATTACCAACCAGCCCGAGGATTTCAGCCGTCAGGTGCTCGAGCACAGCAGCCAGATAGACCGGAGCTCCGGCACCTTCACATTCAGCATTGTTCCCCTTTCACAGGACCTGTGAACACGGCCCACATGGAACTGCAGTCCTGCCCAGGATGAGCGAGACTTGGCCTTGGCCCGAGTTTTTCCACCGGATTTTCCTCTTTCAGACATTTCCACAATCTCACAAACACTTTCACAAAGAATGAAGAAATCCTCCCCAACTCGCCCTTCTTATACCTTCTGGAGTTGTGCAGTGGGGCCACTTTTGATCAGTCTCTCTCAGAGTGTTTACACTGCCCCCTCATCCTCACTGATATTCTATCTTTCAACTGTTGTAATATTTTCCATCAGCAATATTGCTGTTCCTCCTCCTTTCCCTCCTTCTCGGTCCTTTCTAAAGATCTTATAGACTTGAATATTAAGTTGCCATTTGTGCCCAGTTGGTGGTCAGGTCTCCAGAATGATTTAATGAAATGACTTAATTTTACACAATGGCTGATGTGAGATACAGCAATGTGTATTTCCAGCTGGTCAAGTATTGCAGGGATCGACTATCTCTTCAGTCCGATATCAGGTGAAGAATTACTGGCTGTTGTGTAATTTCCATTGATTGGGGCTTGGCGTCATCTACTGGACGGAAACGGGAACTGCGACAGAGCGAGAAAGGATCCGTCAGAAACCAGTTCAAATGAAGTACAAAATGCAACAGCCTGCAGTGGCTGGTCAGGATCTGATGGTTGGGAACCATTTTATTGATAACTTTTTTCAGCAATGGTGGTGTAGTGGTGAGTATAGCTGCTTTCCAAGCAGTCAATCCGGGTTCGATTCCCAGCCATCGCAATTCGATGTTCACATTAATCCGCTTTCCACAGAAAACTCTAAGTTTGCAGTTCAGCTGTTTTTTTTCCCCCAAACATAAACTGGTATAATTGGAGTGAAATGATTTATTTTCCCAACAGAAGGAATAGAGGAAAAACATACTGGAAATAGTGAGTTACTAAGGGTCTAATGAGAGTGAGGAAGGCAAATAAAATATTCGTCTTCATTGCAAGGGTGTTGGAATATAAGAGTAAGCAGGACTTACTGCAATTTTACTGTGAGGAGATAGTGTGTAAAATTGGCCGACATTCGCTGGAGTTTAGAAGAAAGAGAGGTGATCACATTGCAATGTATAAAATTCTTCGACGGCTTGACAGTGTAGTTGCTGAGAGGCTGATTCCCCTGGCTGGAGAGTCAAGAACTAGAGGTCATAGTCTCAAGATAAGGGGTCGGCCATTTAGGACCAACATGAGGAAAAAAATCTTCACTCAAAGGGTTGTGAATCTTCGGAATTCTCTCACCCAGAGGACTTTGGACGCTCAGCCGTTGAGTATATTGAAGTCTGAGATCGATCGAGTTTTGGATTTTAGGGGAATCGAGGGATATGGTGATCGGGCGGGAAAGTGGAGTTGAGGTTGAAGATCAGCCATGGTCTGATTGAATGGCGGAACAGGCTCGAGGGGCCGTCGGGCCGACTCCTGCTCCTCTTTGTTCTGTTCTTATGTAGAGAACCTTATAACCCAGTGTGCTGACGAAACTAAGTTAGGTGGCACAGTAAGCATTATAGATGGGAGCAGAAAGTTGCAAAGGGACATTGATAGATTAAGTGAGTGGGCAAGACAGTGGCAGATGGAGTTCAACGTGGGAAAGTGTGAGGTCATCCACTAGGGACCTTAAAAAGATAGATCCGAGTATTTTCTTAATGGCACGAAGCTAGGAACTGTGGGGGAGGAGAGAGATTTCGGGGTCCAAGTACAGAATTCACAAAAAAATATAAGGTGAAATGGAGATTAAATTTTGATCTTTATCTCAAGGGAACTGGAATAAAAAGGAGTGGAAGTTATGTCACAGTTATACAGAGCTCTGGTTAGACCTCATTTCGAGAACTGTGTTCAGTTCAGGGCACCGCAATGGCTTGGACTGTGAAGGGGTTTTTCTCTTTCTGATTCTATGCAATGGGAGGGAATAGGAAAGGGTTTGGTCTGTTTGGATTTTTTTTCCAGTGGCAGTGAATGTGAAGGGGTTTGGTCCATTGGGATTTCTTCTGCGTGCTCTTGCATTGATAGGGAGATCTGCATGTTGCCAAATTGTTTTGTGTTTAACTTTGTGCCCCCTCTTTTGAACCCTAAAAAGAAAAGCATAAATGTAATGGAACATGGAAAGGAGATTCGTCAGATATCAGGTTATCAGCGGAGCTCATAGGGCAGGTCACTGCTCGCCAGAGAATGCTGAGCCCGATTGGCAATATCAGCTCACTGCCATTAAATGGGTACGGTCACAATACAAACCCAAGAAAATCAAATGAACCATAACTGGACATTAAATAAGAAAAGGGCAAACAATTATTTCATAAAGAGATGAAATGTCACAGGCAGTTTTGTAGTCAGAACTTGTGATTGCGTGACGTTGATTGGTTGAATGTTGGACTGAAGTTTACATTCACATTTTTATTCGGTAATTCCCGTTGGGCAGATGAAAGGCAGTCATTTCATTCTGTGGAGCGATGTCCTTGTTCCAGTGGAATGGTCATTCTGTTAGGTTTAGTGTTTCCGAGCATCAACCTGGACGCGCTCTTTCTTGCCGCCAAAGCCACGGTGAGTGGTGCTGGTCTGGGCCCAGTATCACGGGGAAAGGAGTCAGGGGCGGATTAATCACCAAACCAAAATTCCCAAAAATTGATCATTTTATAACAAAACAAAGAAGTTCAAAAACACAGTTCTAAAACCCATCTACATCCGACAATAAAACCAACATGTGTGAGTACGTCGTCTGCAACAGGAAGTTCGAGAAATGAGGGACATAATTCTGCCATGTGGACCAGGCCTGAACCGTCCACTAAGAAGAAAAACAAATCGTAGACGAGGCAGGAGAGTGAGGCTTTTTTGAAATGTGGTTTCATCAATTGTGCAAACTCAAACCATGATCCAAAGCTCCAATGTTTTATTTGTAGCGAGGTGCTTGTAAACGAGAGTTTAAAACCGTCAAAATTAAAAAGACATTTAGAAACAAAACATGGGGATCTCGTTGATCACCCGCTTGAATCTTTTCAAAGGAAGCAACGGGGATTAAAGTTATCAGCACCAGTTCTTAATCGGTCAACTGCTCTGAATGATTAGGCACAACTGGTGTCATATTTGGTCGCATACAGTGTGGCAAAAGAGAAAATGGCCCTTACAGTTGCCGAAAAACTTATTCAGAGAAGCTGGAAGAATTTCAGCATCTCTGGATATGGTGCGGAAATCTTCGACGAGAAGCCCGCTGAAAAATTGAGAAGCGTTCCTCTCAGTGATAGCACAATGTCTCGGCGAATATGTTCTGTTGCTGAGGATTCAGAAGCCAAGATTATTACTCGGTTACAGTCAGCCGGGGATTTTGTGATCCAACTTGACGAGAGTGCTGATATTTCAAATTGTGAAACACTGTTAGTTTCTGTGAGATATGTCGGGCAAGATGACTTTATGGAAGGTTGGCTGTGTTGTCTAACTTTACCAACAAATGCAACAGGAGCACAAATATTCGAAGCACTACATGACTGTGTAGATGGAAAATACAAATTGGACTGGGCTAATTGCAAAGGAATTCCAAGTGATGGAGCAGCAAATATGACAGGTAGAAATCGTGGAGTCATGAGAAGAATATCTGAGGCAGCTGATCATGATGTTTGGAATCACTGTTTCATTCACCACGAAGCTTTGACGTCCAAATGTATTCTCCCTGATCTTATGGCAGTAATGAAGGAAGTAGTGAAAATTGTTAATTTCATTAAAGGAAGCTCACTGAATTAAAAGCTTTTTGAAGCGTTATGCTGAGAAATGGGAGCCGAGCTCACTCATTTCCTGTTTCACACTGAAGTACGATGGCTGTCACTGGGCAGGGTGCTTACAAGGGTGTAAGACCGCAGGAAAGAGATTCACATTTTTCTGGTAGAGAAACAGTCTAACATGACAAATTTGTTTTACGATGACAGTTGGTTAATGAAGTTGTCATAGCTGGCTGACAGGTTCTCAATTTTAAACGATCTGAATTTGAAGTTACAAGGAAGAGGCAATGATTTGTTTCGACATTGTGAACAGATACAAACTTTCAAAAATCATTAGAACTGTGGCAAGCCGGAGTGAAAAGTAATCGCCCGAGCTATTCCATGTTCCCAACATTGTTACAACACACTGAGGAGAACAGCATCAATGAAGAAAAAGGGAATGAAATGTAATGTGTCATACAGTTCCATCTCGCTGCTCTGTCTGACCATTTTAGTCGCTACTTCCCTGCAGAGAGGTTTGAAAATTTGAAGGCAAAGTGTTGGGTGAAAGGTCATTTTGTTTTCGAAAACCCTGAATCAATCATGAAGCGAAACTTGATGCCTGAGCAAGAAAACGAGCTGGTGCGACTCACCTGTGATTGCACACTGAAAACACGCCACAAGTCATTCAGTTTGTCATCTTTTTGGATCAGTATTTTCAAAGAATATCCTCTGTTAAGTCAGATTAGTGTTCTGTTTTTGCTGCCCTTCACAACAACCTACATGTGCGAACTTGGATTTTCGACTTTGACAAGGTGAAAAACAAGAGAAAGAAACCGACTCAACAGCGCACCTGATATGCGTGTCGAGCTTTCATCGTGTGATCCAGATTGGAACGAGATCAGGAACAAGCGACAGACCAACCTGTCACATTAAGAAAGTGAAACTCAACCTGATCTTTTTTTACTTTATTAATACTGTATTTAAAATGTTTTTCAAGTGACGTCGATGTCTAATTTTAGTTATTCCTTGAAGTGAAGTGAAGTGAAGAGCGAGCATGGATTGTCCTCCATTGGGATTTGATGAAAACTCCAGTCAGAAGATATTATTGTTTTGGGTCCCTGGGGGAAGTGTTTTTCTTTCACTGGGTCACGAGAAAAATACTTTGAAAAACACTGTTCTACATTTTCCGGTCATTGTCTGTTCAGCAAACCGGCTCTGAACTCCTCAGTCTGCATTTCGAGAAACGGTTCTGTGCGCGACGCGGGCAATAAAAAACTGAACGACGCCCGGCGACTAATGGCGGCCGTCGGCCCCACAATCCCCCGCGCCAAAGAAACCCCTCTATCTCTCCAAGGCGCTGCATTTCCGCTCAGACGGCGCAAGCTCCCCAGGCCCGCCCCACATTCTGGGAGCGCCTCTGCCCTGTCTCTTGTCTCGAGTCGGACTCGGTGGAAACGGGAGAAGAAATCGGGAAGCGGCGGGTTGGACGTGAGAGGCGCTGGGTGGTCGGTTTAATGGTGCCCGGGCCCCCCGCCCGCCAGTCCGCCGGGTCCCCCTGCTCTGATTCGGGCCCTGAGCCGCACTCGGTGTTGCTGAGACTCCGCTCAGTGTGAATGCAGGTTATTGTAGATCTGTCACCGTTGGCCTCAGCTTTGCCGGAGAGAATCAGCCAGAGACGGCGGCTACCGATGGTCGAAATACCGGCAGCTCGCTGTATTGGCTGACAAGTGCAGAATTACCACTTGGCCGAATACTGGAGGGCAGACAGTGACTGGGGCCGAACCCCACCATCACGCTGCACCTTCAGGAGAGAAAGGGAGAAAATTAGAGCTTGCGATGAATCTGGATTTCAAACAGTGAGGACGTGTCAAGGAGGAACAGTGTGTTGGACGGGGAAATTACAGCTTAATAGGGGCAAGGAGGGAGAGTGTGGGACTGGGGAAATTACAGCTGAATAGGAACAAGGAGCGAGAGTGTGGGACGGGGGATTTACAGCATAATAGGAGCAAGGAGGGGAAGTGTGGGAACAGGGATTTACAGCTTTTTAGGGGCTATGGCGAAAATAATATTCCAGAGAAACTAAAACTCTCTGTTCTGAATTTCTATCCTGTACTTACAGTGATCAATTATGTAAATTATGAGGTTCGACTCATAGACTAGGCTTGTATTCACTTCAATATACAAGATTAAGGGGTGATCGAATTGAGGTGTTTCAGATGATTAAACGATTTGATAGGGTAGATACAGAGAAACTGTTTCCTCTGTTGGGAGAGTCAAGAACAAGGGGGAATCACCATAAAATTAGAGCTGGGCCGTTGAGGGGTGATGTCAGAAGGAATTCTTCACACAAAGGGTAGTGGAAATCTGGAACTCTCCTCACTCCAAAATGCTGTTGAGGCTGGGGGTCAATTGAAAATTTGAAAATTGAGATTGATAGATTTTTGTTTGGCCAGGGTATTAAGGTTTTCGATACCAAGCCAGGTAGATGGAGTTAAGATACAGATCAGCCATGGTCTAATTGAATGACGGAACAGGCTGGGGCGGAATGGTTTACTCCTGTTCCTTTGTTTCCAGATGCAGCCACCCGCAATAAGGTTGTGAATGGCAAAGGCCTTGTTCACAAGTGAACGGACATCTGGAGGGAGATGCGGAGAGAGGAAGTAACTGGTTAGGGAGTGTCTGTAAATGAAGGAAAAATGTTGATGGGTCAGGTAGTGACTGTAAATGAAGAAGAAATGGTGACTGGTCAGACAGTGTCTTTCAATGAAGGAGAAATGGTGACAGGTCAGGTAGTGACTGTAAATGAAGGAGAAGTAGCGACGGGTCAGGTAGAGTCTTTAAAAGAAGGAGAAATGGTGACGGGTCAGGGAGTGTCTGTAACTGAAGGAGAAATGGTGACGGGTCAGGGAGAGTCTTTAAATGAAGGAGAAATTGTGACAGGTCAGGTCGTTTCTCTAACTGATGGAGAAATCGTGACTGGTCAGGTAGAGTCTTTAAATGAAGGAGAAATGGTGACAGGTCAGGTCGTTTCTGTAACTGAAGGAGAAATAGTGACTGGTCAGGTGGAGTCTGTAACTGAAGGAGAAATTGTGACGGGTCATGGAGTGTCTGTAAATGAAGGAGAAATAGTGACGGGTCATGGAGTGTCTGCAAATGAAGGAGAAAAAGTGACACGTCAGGGAGCGTCTTTAAATGAAGGAGAAATAGTGACGGGTCAGGGAGAGTCTTTAAATGAAGGAGAAATGGTGACGGGTCAGGGAGAGTCTTTAAATGAAGGAGAAATGGTGACGGGTCAGGCAGAGTCTTTAAATGAAGGAGAAATAGTGACGGGTCAGGGAGAGTCTTTAAATGAAGGAGAAATAGTGACAGATCAGGTACAGTCTTTAAATGAAGGAGAAATTGTGACGGGTTATGGAGCGTCTGTAACTGAAGGAGAAATGGTGACGGGTCAGGGAGAGTCTTTAAATGAAGGAGAAATAGTGACAGGTCAGGTACAGTCTTTAAATTAAGGAGAAATAGTGACGGGTCAGGGAGAGTCTTTAAATGAAGGAGAAATAGTGACTGGTGAGGTAGAGTCTTTAAATGAACGAGAAATGGTGACGGGTCAGGGAGAGTCTTTAAATGAAGGAGAAATGGTGACCGGTCAGGGAGAGTCTTTAAATGAAGGAGGAATAATGACAGGTCAGGGAGAATCTGCAAATGAAGGAGACATAGTGACTAGTCAGGGAGTGTCTGTAATTGAACGAAAAATGGTGACGGGTCAGGGAGAATCTGCAAATGAAGGAAAATAGTGACAGATCAGGGACCGTCTTTAAATGAAGGAGTAATGGTGACTGGTCAGAGAGAGTCCATCACCAAAATTGGGAGATGCCACAGATGGACAGCTTACCGGCAGCAATAGGGTGGGCAGTAGTGTCGAAATGAGGGGGAGAGCATATATACCCAGCCAGTGTCAGCATCTTCAGGGGAGGAGAAGGAGGGGTACCAATGAGGGTAGAACTGAACCCAGCCAGAGTCAGGACCTTCAGGGGAGGAGAGGGAGGGGAACCAGTGAGTGTAGAACTGATCCCAGTTAGATTCAGGACTTTCAGGGAGAGAAAAAACTTAAATATAAGGAAAAATGTTGTTGATGGTGCGATGGGTTTGGATTACAGCAGAGGAAGGGGAGTGAGTGTGTGGGACGGGGATTTACAATCTGGGGAAATGAGCGGGAAGAATATTCCATAGAAACTAGAATTGCCTGTTCTGAATTTCTATCCTGTATTCACAGTGAGGACTCTTGTTATCTCCTTTTACAGGGTATTAGAAGCGGAGGATTTGCAGACGAGAAACTCAAAGCAAACATCACGTCAAGATTTGACAGTCACTCGATTCACCAGCACCTGAAGATCATCGGCCTTTGAATATAGAAGGAGAAATGTTTGTCTGTTCTGTCTGTGGGAAAAGATTTCAAACATCACTGAGACTGGAAAAGCACCGAGACACACACACGAGTGAAAGTGTTCCAGTGCACTGACTGTGGAAAGAGCTTTAACCAGTTACACAGCCTGATAAAAACATCACACCATTCACAGTGGGGAGAAACCGTACACGTGTTCTTTGTGTGGACGAGGCTTCAACTGACCGTCCAACCTGGAGAGACACAAGGACACCCGCAACCCGGAGAAACCGTCACAGCTGGAAACTCATAGACGCAGACACACTGGAGAGAGGCCGCTCCCCAGCTCCGCGTGTGGAAAGGGATTCACTCAGCCATCCCACCTGCTGACACACCAGCAAGTTCACACTGGGGAGAGGCCGTTCACCTGCTCCGTGTGTGGGAAGAGATTCACTCGTTCATCCTACCTCATTGAGCATCAACTTGTTCACACTGATAAGAAACTTTTAAAATGTTCTGACTGTGAGAAGAGCTTCAAAAGTAAAAGGCATCTTCAAACACACCAATGTACTCACACTGGGGAGAGGCCGTTCACATGTTACGTGTGTGAGAAGGGATTCACTCGGTCATCCAGACTCATTGAACACCAACTTGCTCACACTGCTAAGAGACCCTTTAAATGTTCTGAATGTGAAAAGAGCTTTAAAAGAATGGGGGATCTGCTGAGACATCATCGCACTCACACTGGGTAGAAGCCATTTCCCTGCTCTGTGTGTGGGAAGGGATTCACTCGATCATCCCACCTGCTGACACACCACCTGTGACTGCAGGGGTTGGATTCTGCTGTTAATCAAATCCAGGACTGAACCGTGTTCATTCTGACAGTTGGGGTTTGTTTCTGATGTTAATAATCCGTTTAACTGGGCTGGAGTTTGGTATTCTGTACAAGTGTTAAATAAATCAGCTTTCTTTTAAACACAGTGGGCTCCAAATTGGGTCTTGTTGCGCCAGTTATTTCTGCACTAAGTGGCCTCTCGAAGTGTCAAGATCGCGTCTTGGCTGCGTGCGCACATTTCCAGCGTGACGTGTGCCGGACGCCATCTTGGACTAGTTATTAGCACGTGCGCAAATACCAAACGCTGGCAGCATGTCAAGTGTGGAGAAAATGGATACAATCAGTGTGCAATGCTGATTTAAAGTGATAGACAACATTTTGGAACTTAAGGCTCAAATCAACGCAGCCGTAACCACGACCATCTGAACATGTCTTAGACTGCATGGAGGACCCCCCACCAGCGCTATTAAAAAGCACAATGCAGGATGTACAGGCTAGCGGCTGGATTATTGCTTCTGGCTGCTGATGCATTTGTAACTGTTTATGGAGGTCTTGAGTACTTGAATACTAGGACGCGGGGACATGGCCCAACATTTAGAGCCCTGACGTACAGGAGTGAAGTTCGGAAATGGTTCTACACGCAAAGGTTGGGAGAAGCTTGGAACGCTCTTCCGCAAACGGCAGTTGATGCGAGCTCAGTTGTGAATTCTAAATCTGAGATTGATAAATTCCTGTGAACCAAAGGTATTAAGGGATAGAATCATACAATCATAGAAGTTTACAACACGGAAACAGGCCCTTCGGCCCAACATGTCCATGTCGCCCAGTTTATACCACAAAGCGAGTCCCAATTGCCTGCACTTGGACAATATCCCTCTATACCCATCTTACCCATGTAACTGTCCAAATGCTTTTTAAAAGACAAAATTGTACCCGCCTCTACTACTGCCTCTGGCAGCTCGTTCCCGACACTCACCACCCTTTGAGTGAAAAAATTGCCCCTCTGGACCCTTTTGTATCTCTCCCCTCTCACCTTAAATCTATGCCCCCTCGTTATAGACTCCCCTACCTTTGGGAAAAGATTTTGACTATCTACCTTATCTATGACCCTCATTATTTTATAGACTTCTATAAGATCACCCCTAAACCTCCTACTCTCCAGGGAAAAAAGTCTCAGTCCATCCAACCTCTCCCGATAAGTCAAACCATCAAGTCCCGGTAGCATCCCAGTAAATCTTTTCTGCACTCTTTCTAGTTTAATAATATCCTTTCTATAATAGGGTGACCAGAACTGTACACAGTATTCCAAGTGTGGCCTTACTAATGTCTTGTACAACTTCAACAAGACATCCCAACTCCTGTATTCAATGTTCTGACCAATGAAACCAAGCATGCTGAATGCCGTCTTCACCACCCTATTCACCTGTGACTCCACTTTCAAGGAGCTATGAACCTGTACTCCTAGATCTCTTTGTTCTATAACTCTCCCCAACGCCCTACCATTAACGGAGTAGGTCCTGGCCCGATTCGATCTACCAAAATGCATCACCTCACATTTATCTAAATTAAATTCCATCTGCCATTCATCGGCCCACTGGCCCAATTTATCAAGATCCCGTTGCAATCCTAGATAACCTTCTTCACTGTCCACAATGCCACCAATCTTGGTGTCCTCTGCAAACTTACTAACCATGCGTCCTAAATTCTCATCCAAATCATTAATATAAATAACAAATAACAGCGGATCCAGCACCGATCCCTGAGGCACACCGCTGGTCACAGGCCTCCAGTTTGAAAAACAACCCTCCACAACCACCCTCTGTCTTCTGTCTATGCGGCTAAGGCGGGTACATGGAGTTAGATCACAGTTCCACCATGATCACAGTGAATGGCGGAACAGGTTCGAGGGAATAAATGCCACTGCCACTTACTGCCTCCTGTTATGCGCCACCTTCTCCTGCAAGAAAGCGGGGTGTGTATCTGGGTGATGTGCCTGTCATGGTTGAATAGCCACCAGTGTGTTTGATCTGTGAGCTGTGGGTGGGCAGCTTGCAACAGTGGTAATGTGTGATGGTGAGACGAAGTACCTGATTTGAAGAGTTGAATACTGATGGAAAGAATTTGTCGGTATGTGGGTGATGGGAGGTGTAATGCGTGGATCAGTGGATGAGGCTAATGGTGCAGTTGGTAGGAATTGCCACTTGACAGTTGACCTCACTCAGCTTTAACTTCTTCCTGCACTGCATCACTATTCTTGGTGCTAGGCACCTGGCATTGACTTCGTCCCCTGCTGCCTCCCACTGCCTTTTGGTCAGATGTCTGGAGGGCCTCTTGCACCCCCTGTGGATGTCGGATGTCCCTCCTTCTGTCCACCTGTTGCACTAAGGTGTATCAGCAGGGCTCATAAGTGGCAAGTAACATTCGCGCCAGATAAGTGCCAGTCAATGAACATCTCCAACAAGAGAGAGCCTAACCACCTCCCCATGACATTCAACGTCATTACCATCGCTGAATCCCCCACCATCAACATCCTGGGGGTCACCATTGACCAGAAACTTAACTGGACCAGCTATATAAATACTGTGGCGAAGAGAGCAGGTGAGAGGCTGGGTATTCTGCAGCGAGTGACTAACCTGCTGACTTCCCAAAGCCTTTCCACCATCTACAAGGCACAATTCAGGAGTGTGATGGAATACTCTCCACTTGCTTGGATGAGTGTAGTTCCAAAAACACTCAAGAAGCTCGACACCATCCAGGATGAAGCAGCCCGCTTGATTCGCACCCCATCCACCACCCTAAACATTCACTCCCTTCACCACCGGCGCACTGTGGCTGCAGTGTGTACCATCCACAGGATGCACTGCAGCAACTCGCCAAGGCTTCTTCGACAGCACCTCCCAAACTCGCGACCTCTACCACCTAGAAGGACAAGGGCAGCAGGCGCATGGGAACAACAACACCTGCACGTTCCCCTCCAAGTCACAGACCAGCCCGACTTGGAAATATATCGCCGTTCCTTCATCGTCGCTGGGTCAAATTCCTGGAACTCCCTACCTAACAGCACTGTGGGAGAACCTTCACCACACGGACTGCAGCGGTTCAAGAAGGCGGCTCACCACCACCTTCTCAAGGGCAATTACGGATGGGCAATAAATGCCGGCCTCGCCAGCGACGCCCACAGCCCATGAACGAATACAAAAAAGAACCCTGGTGCATGCATTCTCTCAGGCCTGGTACCAACTCAGATCGGCAGATTGGTGAGGTCAGTCATCCAGATTGGAGGATGTGGGATTTAGTAGTGCACGCAACCTTTATTCAAAGTTTTAACACAACTCATCAGTTTGTAAACACAGGGACGGAACCGGTATCTGTGTTGTACGTGTGCGGTGTCTGATATCCGTTCAGACTCCGTGCAGACAGCAGACTGTTATTTTTTTAGCAAATAACAGGTACCGGTTACATTTAAGAGATTGTAAGAAGCACCCTTCCTTTCAGAGATTGAAGCTCCCCCGCCCGGTTTTGGGGGTTATCCAATTCAACCCCAGTGTGTCTAGTCCTTGATATCACGATGATAAGAAAAGCTGATTGAGGAGTTATGATGTAGTGAGTGTAAGCTTTCTTAGAACTGAGTTCCTGCATCTTTTAAAAATATGGATCTACAAGAAGTCCAAGTCCGACAGGACAGAAAATTCTATTATATCACAGGGTCCACTTCAATCAGCTTCAGCAGATTTCCACTATCCTTGTGTGAAAAAGAGCTTCCTGATTTCACTCCGAGACGCCCCAGCTCTAAATTTAAGGTTACGTCCTCTTGTTCTGGATTCCCCCACCAGAGAAAATAGTTTCTATTTCTACCCTATCAAATCCCTTGATCATTTTAAATATCTGGATCAGATCACCCCTCAACCTTCTAAACTCAAGAGAATGCAAACCAAGTTTATGCAATCGGTCCTCAAAATTGAACCCTTCAAACCCCAGAATCATTCTGGTGAATCTGCACTGTCTCCCCTCCAAGGCCAATATATTCTTGGTGATGATCAGTACTCAAGATGGGCTCTGACCAAGCTCTATAGAACTGATGCATCACTTCCTCCCCTTTGTATTCCAGCCCTGGAGATAAAGGCCAACATTCCATTAGTCTGTGATTACTTTTTGAATCTGTACACTAGCTTTTCGTGATTTGTGTACATGGACACCCCAAATCCCTTTGCTCCTCCACCGTTCCCAGTCTCTCAATTGAAGAAATTACTCCAATAATTCCTTTTTGCATCCAAAGTAAATGATCTCACCCTTCCCCACATTGAACTCCATCTGCCAGTTTGTCCATTCACTTAAACTGTCCCTTTGTAACCTTCTGTTCCCATCTACACAACTTACAGTGCCTCCTAACTTAATGTCATCAGGAAACTTGGATCGACAACTCTCCATTCCTTCATCCAAGTTATTGGTAAATATGGTGAAAAGCTTAGGCCCCATTACAGATCTCTGGGGACACCACTTGTCACATCAAAGAACGTTCCCTTTGTCCCTACTCTCTTCTCCGACCTCCCAACCAATTCCAACCAAGTCACAAGGTCACTTTCAATTATGTGCACTTTTATTTATTCTTTTAATTCCTTGTGCTGAACCTTATCAAATGCCTTCTGGAAATCCATATAGACAACATTCATAGACACTCCTTGTCCACCTTGTTAGTGACTTCAAAAACATCAACTCGATCAGTCAGACATGAACTGCCCTTCACAAATCCATGTTGACACTCTGTGTTCAGCTCAGACATGTTCAAGTGTTCAATCATTTTGTCTCTGATGATAGATTTCAGTAACTTCCCCACAACTGACGTTAAACTGACAGGTCTGTTTTTTCCTGGTTTCTCCCTCTCTCCTTTCTTACATAACGGAGTGACATTTGCAATTTTCACATCCAACGGCACAATTCCTGAGTCTAGAGAGCTTTGGGAAATTATGACTAATACATATGTAGTTCCCCCACCTGTTTCCGTTAATACCCTGGGGTGGAAACCATCAGGTCCTGGAGATTTCATTCTTTATTTCCTGTTCATTATTTATCTAGTTCAAGAGCGAACGGACTCCCCTTTGATATTAAACATTGATTAGTAGATGAGTTTAATTTGTAATCTTTTAGTTTCCGTTTATTGCTCACTTTAGTATAATTCATCTGTGTCTTTCTCTTATTGAGGTCAGTTTTTATTTCATTGTTATCACTTAATTCTTTCATAGAAACCTCAGATTCCCCAGTTTGGGATCCCTTGGTTAACTCAAGGTTTACTGGGGACATCATAGGACGATGTACAGTGGAAATTACACATCACACAATTTCTCGGTCGTGGACAGCTCCATCAGTGGAAGACCAGCAGGTTTCGGGGGGACTAAAGGGTCTCTTTCACCGAGTTGGTGGTCTTAGTAAAGGGACTCCAGAGGACTCCAATCGATTCAAAACCTCACTCACCATTCGCACGTGCTCTTTCCGTGCCTCGAAAATGTATGTATTCGTGTTTCATCCACATATTGGATGACAGCCGGGGGATTCACAGCCCTGTCAAATTTCCATCCATGTGAGCAGGGAAAATAGCGGGGTTGTTGTGAGAACCTTGAGGTAAAACGGTCCAAGTATACTGCTGTCGTTCAAGAGCAAAGGCGAATTTATACCATGAATCGGGGTGAAGGGGAGAGGATTCCAAAACATGAGAGACATCTCTCACTGAATACCTGTGAGACCGATGGACCGTTCGAGATATCACACACTGAATACCAGTGAGACCGATGGAACGTTCGATGTATCTCACACCGAATACCAGTGAGACCGATGGTCCATTCGAGATATCTCTCACCAAATACCAGTGAGACCGCTGGTTCATTCGAGATATCTCTCACCGAGTACCAGTGAGACCGCTGGTTCATTCGAGATATCTCTCACCGAGTACCAGTGAGACCGCTGGTTCATTCGAGATATCTCTCACCGAGTACCAGTGAGACCGATGGTCCATTCGAGATATCTCTCATCGAATACTAGAGAGACCGATGGACCGTTCGAGATATCTCTCTCCGAATACTGATGAGACCGATGGTCCATTCGAGATATCTCTCACCGAATACCAGTGAGACCGATGGTCCATTCGAGATATCTCTCACCGAATACTAGAGAGACCGATGGTCCGTTCGAGATATCTCTCACCGAATCCCTGTGAGACTGATGGTCCATTCGAGATATCTCTCTCACCGAGTACCAGTGAGACCGATGGTCCATTCGAGATATCTCTCACCGAGTACCAGTGAGACCGATGGTCCATTCGAGATATCTCTCACCGAATACCAGTGAGACCGATGGTCCGTTTGAGATATCTCTCACCGAATCCCTGTGAGACTGATGGTCCATTCGAGATATCTCTCACCGAATACCAGTGAGACCGATGGTCCATTCGAGATATCTCTCACAGAATACCAGTGAGACCGATGGTCCATTCGAGATATCTCTCTCCGAGTACCAGTGAGACCGATGGTCCATTCGAGATATCTCTCTCCGAGTACTAGTGAGACCGATGGTCCATTCCAGATATCTCTCTCCGAGTACCAGTGAGACCGATGGTCCATTCGAGATATCTCTCACCGAATACCAGTGAGATCGCTGGTCCATTCGAGATATCTCTCACCGAATACAAATGAGACCGATGGTCCATTCGAGATATCTCTCACCGAATACCAGCGAGACCGATGGTCCATTCGAGATATCTCTCACCGAATACCAGAGAGACCGATGGTCCGTTCGAGATATCTCACCGAGTACCAGTGAGACCGATGGTCCATTCGAGATATCTCTCACCGAGTTCATGTGAGACCGATGGTACGTTCGAGATATCTCACCGAGTACCAGTGAGACCGATGGTCCATTCGAGATGTCTCTCACCGAGTACATGTGAGACCGATGGTCCATTCGAGATATCTCTCCCCGAATACCAGTGAGACCGATGGTCCATTCGAGATATCTCTCTCCGAGTACCAGTGAGACCGATGGTCCATTCGAGATATCTCTCACCGAGTACCAGTGAGACCGATGGTCCATTCGAGATATCTCTCATCGAATACCAGTGAGACCGATGTTCGATTCGAGATGTCTCTCACCGAGTACATGTGAGACCGATGGTCCATTCGAGATATATCTCACCGAGTACCAGTGAGACCGATGGTCCATTCGAGATATCTCTCACCGAATACCAGTGAGACCGATGGTCCATTCGAGATATCTCTCACCGAATACCAGTGAGACCGATGGTCCATTCGAGATATCTCTCACCGAATACCAGTGAGACCGATGGTCCATTCGAGATATCTCTCACCGAATACCAGTGAGACCGATGGTCCATTCGAGATATCTCTCATCGAATACCAGTGAGACCGATGGTCCATTCGAGATATCTCTCACCGAGTACCAGTGAGACCGATGGTCCATTCGAGATATCTCACTCCGAGTACCAGTGAGACAGATGGTCCATTCGAGATATATCTCTCCGAATACCAGTGAGACCGATGTTCGATTCGAGATGTCTCTCACCGAGTACATGTGAGACCGATGGTCCATTTGAGATATCACTCACCGAATACCAGTGAGACCGATGGTCCATTCGAGATATCTCTCTCCGAGTACCAGTGAGACCGATGGTCCATTCGAGATATCTCTCTCCGAATACCAGTGAGACCGATGGTCCATTCGAGTTATCTCTCACCGAATACAAGTGAGACCGATGGTCCATTCGAGATATCTCTCACCGTATACCAGTGAGACCGATGGTCCATTCGAGATATCTCTCACCGAATACCAGTGAGACCGATGGTCCATTCGAGATATCTCTCACCGAATACCAGTGAGACCGATGGTCCATTCGAGACATCTCTCACCGAGTACCAGTGAGACCGATGGTCCATTCGAGATATCTCTCACCGAGTACCAGTGAGACCGATGGTCCTTTCGAGATATCTCTCTCCGAGTACATGTGAGACCGATGGTCGATTCGAGATATCTCTCACCGAATACCAGTGAGACCGACGGCCCATTCGAGATATCTCTCACCGAATACAGTGAGACCGATGGTCCATTCGAGATATCTCTCACCGAATACCAGTGAGACCGACGGTCCATTCGAGATATCTCTCTCCGAGTACCAGTGAGACCGATGGTCCATTCGAGATATCTCTCTCCGAGTACCAGTGAGACCGATGGTCCATTCGAGATATCTCTCACCGAATACCAGTGAGACCGATGGTCCATTCGAGATATCTCTCACCGAATACCAGTGAGACCGATGGTCCATTCGAGATATCTCTCACCGAGTACTAGTGAGACCGATGGTCCATTCGAGATATCTCTCACCGAGTACCAGTGAGACCGATGGTCCATTCGAGATATCTCTCACCGAGTACCAGTGAGACTGATGATCCATTCGAGATATCTCTCACCGAGGACCAGTGAGACCGATGGTCCATTCGAGATATCTCTCATCGAATACCAGTGAGACCGATGGTCCATTCGAGATATCTCTCACCGAGTACCAGTGAGACCGATGGTCCATTCGAGATATCTCTCTCCGAGTACCAGTGAGACCGATGGTCCATTCGAGATATCTCTCTCCGAGTACCAGAGAAACCGATGGTCCATTCGAGATATCTCTCTCCGAATACCAGTGAGACCGATGTTCGATTCGAGATGTCTCTCACCGAGTACATGTGAGACCGATGGTCCATTCGAGATATCTCTAACCGAATACCAGTGAGACCGATGGTCCATTCGAGATATCTCTCTCCGAGTACCATTGAGACCGATGGTCCATTCGAGATATCTCTCTCGGAATACCAGTGAGACCGACGGTCCATTGGAGATATCTCTCTCCGAGTAAAAGTGAGACCGATCGTCCATTCGAGATATCTATCACCGAATACAGTGAGACCGATGGTCCATTCGAGATATCTCTCACCGAATACCAGTGAGACCGATGGTCCATTCGAGATATCTCTCACCGAGTACCAGTGAGACCGATGGTCCATTCGAGATATCTCTCACCGAATACCAGTGAGACCGATGGTCCATTCGAGATATCTCTCACCGAATACCAGTGAGACCGATGGTCCATTCGAGATATCTCTCACCGTATACCAGTGAGACCGATGGTCCATTCGAGATATCTCTCACCGAATACCAGTGAGACCGATGGTCCATTCGAGATATCTCTCACCGAATACCAGTGAGACCGATGGTCCATTCGAGATATCTCTCACCGAGTACCAGTGAGACCGATGGTCCATTCGAGTTATCTCTCACCGAATACCAGTGAGACCGATGGTCCATTCGAGATATCTCTCACCGTATACCAGTGAGACCGATGGTCCATTCGAGATATCTCTCACCGAATACCAGTGAGACCGAAGGTCCATTCGAGATATCTCTCACCGAATACCAGTGAGACCGATGGTCCATTCGAGATATCTCTCACCGAGTACCAGTGAGACCGATGGTCCATTCGAGATATCTCTCAACGAGTACCAGTGAGACCGATGGTCCATTCGAGATATCTCTCTCCGAGTACATGTGAGACAGATGGTCGATTCGAGATATCTCTCACCGAATACCAGTGAGACCGACGGTCCATTCTAGATATCTCTCACCGAATACAGTGAGACCGATGGTCCATTCGAGATATCTCTCACCGAATACCAGTGAGACCGACGGTCCATTCGAGATATCTCTCTCCGAGTACCAGTGAGACCGATGGTCCATTCGAGATATCTCTCTCCGAGTACCAGTGAGACCGATGGTCCATTCGAGATATCTCTCACCGAGTACCAGTGAGACCGATGGTCCATTCGAGATATCTCTCAACGAGTACCAGTGAGACCGATGGTCCATTCCAGATATCTCTCATCGAATACCAGTGAGACCGATGGTCCATTCGAGATATCTCTCACCGAGTACCAGTGAGACTGATGGTCCATTCGAGATATCTCTCACCGAGTACCAGTGAGACCGATGGTCCATTCGAGATATCTCTCACCGAATACCAGTGAGACCGATGGTCCATTTGAGATATCTCTCACCGAATACTAGAGAGACCGATGGTCCATTCGAGATATCTCTCACCGAGTACCAGTGAGACCGATGGTCCATTCGAGATATCTCTCACCGAGTACCAGTGAGAAAGATGGTCCACTCGAGATATCTCTCACCGAGTACCAGTGAGACCGATGGTCCACTCGAGATATCTCTCACCGAATACCAGTGAGACCGACGGTCCATTCGAGATACCTCTCTCCGATTACCAGTGAGACCGATGGTCCATTCGAGATATTTCTCTCCGAATACCAGTGAGACCGATGGTCCATTCGAGATATCTCTCACCGAGTACCAGTGAGACCGATGGTCCATTCGAGATATCTCTCACCGAATACTAGAGAGACCGATGGTCCATTCGAGATATCTCTCACCGAATACGAGAGAGACCGATGGTCCATTCGAGATATCTCTCACCGAATACCCGTGAGACCGATGGACCGTTCGAGATATCTCTCTCCGAATACTGATGAGACCGATGGTCCATTCGAGATATCTCTCTCCGAGTACCAGTGAGACCGATGGTCCATTCGAGATATCTCTCTCCGAGTACCAGAGAGACCGATGGTCCATTCGAGATATCTCT
Organism: Heptranchias perlo; assembly: GCF_035084215.1. Classification (NCBI taxonomy): domain Eukaryota; kingdom Metazoa; phylum Chordata; class Chondrichthyes; order Hexanchiformes; family Hexanchidae; genus Heptranchias; species Heptranchias perlo. Next base: position 26,853,128 of record NC_090370.1, on the reverse strand, counting down.
CACCGAATACCAGTGAGACCGATGGTCCATTCGAGATATCTCTCACCGAATACTAGAGAGACCGATGGTCCGTTCGAGATATCTCTCACCGAATACCAGTGAGACCGATGGTCCATTCGAGATATCTCTCACCGAATCCCTGTGAGACTGATGGTCCATTCGAGATATCTCTCTCCGAGTACCAGTGAGACCGATGGTCCATTCGAGATATCTCTCACCGAATACTAGAGAGACCGATGGTCCGTTCGAGATATCTCTCACCGAATACCAGTGAGACCGATGGTCCATTCGAGATATCTCTCACCGAATCCCTGTGAGACTGATGGTCCATTCGAGATATCTCTCTCCGAGTACCAGTGAGACCGATGGTCCATTCGAGATATCTCTCACCGAATACCAGTGAGACCGATGGTCCGTTCGAGTTATCTCTCACCGAATACCAGTGAGACCGATGGTCCATTCGAGATATCTCTCACCGAATACCAGTGAGACCGATGTTCGATTCGAGATGTCTCTCACCGAGTACATGTGAGACCGAAGGTCCATTCGAGATATCTCTCACCGAGTACCAGTGAGACCGATGGTCCATTCGAGATATCTCTCACCGAATACCAGTGAGACCGATGGTCCATTCGAGATATCTCTCACCGAATACCAGTGAGACCGATGGTCCATTCGAGATATCTCTCACCGAATACCAATGAGACCGATGGTCCATTCGAGATATCTCTCACCGAGTACCAGTGAGACCGATGGTCCATTCGAGATATCTCTCACCGAGTGCCAGTGAGACCGATGGTCCATTCGAGATATCTCTCACCGAGTACCAGTCAGACCGATGGTCCATTCGAGATATCTCTCACCGAGTACCAGTGAGACCGATGGTCCATTCGAGATATCTCTCTCCGAGTACCACTGAGACCGATGATCCATGCGAGATACCTCTCTCCGATTACCAGTGAGACCGATGGTCCATTCGAGATATTTCTCTCCGAATACCAGTGAGACCGATGGTCCATTCGAGATATCTCTCACCGAGTACCAGTGAGACCGATGGTCCATTCGAGATATCTCTCACCGAATACCAGTGAGACCGATGGTCCATTCGAGATATCTCTCACCGAATACCAGTGAGACCGATGGTCCATTCGAGATATCTCTCACCGTATACCAGTGAGACCGATGGTCCATTCGAGATATCTCTCACCGAATACCAGTGAGACCGATGGTCCATTCGAGATATCTCTCACCGAATACCAGTGAGACCGATGGTCCATTCGAGATATCTCTCACCGAGTACCAGTGAGACCGATGGTCCATTCGAGTTATCTCTCACCGAATACCAGTGAGACCGATGGTCCATTCGAGATATCTCTCACCGAATACCAGTGAGACCGATGGTCCGTTCGAGTTATCTCTCACCGAATACCAGTGAGACCGATGGTCCATTCGAGATATCTCTCACCGAATACCAGTGAGACCGATGGTCCATTCGAGATATCTCACCGAGTACCAGAGAGACCGATGGTCCGTTCGAGATATCTCACCGAGTACCAGTGAGACCGATGGTCCATTCGAGATGTCTCTCACCGAGTACATGTGAGACCGATGGTCCATTCGAGATATCTCTCCCCGAATACCAGTGAGACCGATGGTCCATTCGAGATATCTCACCGAGTACCAGTGAGACCGATGGTCCATTCGAGATATCTCTCACCGATTACCAGTGAGACCGATGTTCGATTCGAGATGTCTCTCACCGAGTACATGTGAGACCGAAGGTCCATTCGAGATATCTCTCACCGAGTACCAGTGAGACCGATGGTCCATTCGAGATATCTCTCACCGAATACCAGTGAGACCGATGGTCCATTCGAGATATCTCTCACCGAATACCAGTGAGACCGATGGTCCATTCGAGATATCTCTCACCGAATACCAATGAGACCGATGGTCCATTCGAGATATCTCTCACCGAGTACCAGTGAGACCGATGGTCCATTCGAGATATCTCTCACCGAGTGCCAGTGAGACCGATGGTCCATTCGAGATATCTCTCACCGAGTACCAGTCAGACCGATGGTCCATTCGAGATATCTCTCACCGAGTACCAGTGAGACCGATGGTCCATTCGAGATATCTCTCTCCGAGTACCACTGAGACCGATGATCCATGCGAGATACCTCTCTCCGATTACCAGTGAGACCGATGGTCCATTCGAGATATTTCTCTCCGAATACCAGTGAGACCGATGGTCCATTCGAGATATCTCTCACCGAGTACCAGTGAGACCGATGGTCCATTCGAGATATCTCTCACCGAATACCAGTGAGACCGATGGTCCATTCGAGATATCTCTCACCGAATACCAGTGAGACCGATGGTCCATTCGAGATATCTCTCACCGTATACCAGTGAGACCGATGGTCCATTCGAGATATCTCTCACCGAATACCAGTGAGACCGATGGTCCATTCGAGATATCTCTCACCGAATACCAGTGAGACCGATGGTCCATTCGAGATATCTCTCACCGAGTACCAGTGAGACCGATGGTCCATTCGAGTTATCTCTCACCGAATACCAGTGAGACCGATGGTCCATTCGAGATATCTCTCACCGTATACCAGTGAGACCGATGGTCCATTCGAGATATCTCTCACCGAATACCAGTGAGACCGAAGGTCCATTTGAGATATCTCTCACCGAATACTAGAGAGACCGATGGTCCATTCGAGATATCTCTCACCGAGTACCAGTGAGACCGATGGTCCATTCGAGATATCTCTCACCGAGTACCAGTGAGAAAGATGGTCCACTCGAGATATCTCTCACCGAGTACCAGTGAGACCGATGGTCCACTCGAGATATCTCTCACCGAATACCAGTGAGACCGACGGTCCATTCGAGATACCTCTCTCCGATTACCAGTGAGACCGATGGTCCATTCGAGATATTTCTCTCCGAATACCAGTGAGACCGATGGTCCATTCGAGATATCTCTCACCGAGTACCAGTGAGACCGATGGTCCATTCGAGATATCTCTCACCGAATACTAGAGAGACCGATGGTCCATTCGAGATATCTCTCACCGAATACGAGAGAGACCGATGGTCCATTCGAGATATCTCTCACCGAATACCCGTGAGACCGATGGACCGTTCGAGATATCTCTCTCCGAATACTGATGAGACCGATGGTCCATTCGAGATATCTCTCTCCGAGTACCAGTGAGACCGATGGTCCATTCGAGATATCTCTCTCCGAGTACCAGAGAGACCGATTGTCCATTCGAGATATCTCTCACCGAATACCAGTGAGACCGATGGTCCATTCGAGATATCTCTCACCGAATACTAGAGAGACCGATGGTCCGTTCGAGATATCTCTCACCGAATACCAGTGAGACCGATGGTCCATTCGAGATATCTCTCACCGAATCCCTGTGAGACTGATGGTCCATTCGAGATATCTCTCTCCGAGTACCAGTGAGACCGATGGTCCATTCGAGATATCTCTCACCGAATACTAGAGAGACCGATGGTCCGTTCGAGATATCTCTCACCGAATACCAGTGAGACCGATGGTCCATTCGAGATATCTCTCACCGAATCCCTGTGAGACTGATGGTCCATTCGAGATATCTCTCTCCGAGTACCAGTGAGACCGATGGTCCATTCGAGATATCTCTCACCGAATACCAGTGAGACCGATGGTCCGTTCGAGTTATCTCTCACCGAATACCAGTGAGACCGATGGTCCATTCGAGATATCTCTCACCGAATACCAGTGAGACCGATGGTCCATTCGAGATATCTCACCGAGTACCAGAGAGACCGATGGTCCGTTCGAGATATCTCACCGAGTACCAGTGAGACCGATGGTCCATTCGAGATGTCTCTCACCGAGTACATGTGAGACCGATGGTCCATTCGAGATATCTCTCACCGATTACCAGTGAGACCGATGTTCGATTCGAGATGTCTCTCACCGAGTACATGTGAGACCGAAGGTCCATTCGAGATATCTCTCACCGAGTACCAGTGAGACCGATGGTCCATTCGAGATATCTCTCACCGAATACCAGTGAGACCGATGGTCCATTCGAGATATCTCTCACCGAATACCAGTGAGACCGATGGTCCATTCGAGATATCTCTCACCGAATACCAATGAGACCGATGGTCCATTCGAGATATCTCTCACCGAGTACCAGTGAGACCGATGGTCCATTCGAGATATCTCTCACCGAGTGCCAGTGAGACCGATGGTCCATTCGAGATATCTCTCACCGAGTACCAGTCAGACCGATGGTCCATTCGAGATATCTCTCACCGAGTACCAGTGAGACCGATGGTCCATTCGAGATATCTCTCTCCGAGTACCACTGAGACCGATGATCCATGCGAGATACCTCTCTCCGATTACCAGTGAGACCGATGGTCCATTCGAGATATTTCTCTCCGAATACCAGTGAGACCGATGGTCCATTCGAGATATCTCTCACCGAGTACCAGTGAGACCGATGGTCCATTTGAGATATCTCTCACCGAGTACCAGAGAGACCGATGGTCCGTTCGAGATATCTCACCGAGTACCAGTGAGACCGATGGTCCATTCGAGATGTCTCTCACCGAGTACATGTGAGACCGATGGTCCATTCGAGATATCTCTCCCCGAATACCAGTGAGACCGATGGTCCATTCGAGATATCTCACCGAGTACCAGTGACACCGATGGTCCATTCGAGATATCTCTCACCGATTACCAGTGAGACCGATGTTCGATTCGAGATGTCTCTCACCGAGTACATGTGAGACCGAAGGTCCATTCGAGATATCTCTCACCGAGTACCAGTGAGACCGATGGTCCATTCGAGATATCTCTCACCGAATACCAGTGAGACCGATGGTCCATTCGAGATATCTCTCACCGAATACCAGTGAGACCGATGGTCCATTCGAGATATCTCTCACCGAATACCAATGAGACCGATGGTCCATTCGAGATATCTCTCACCGAGTACCAGTGAGACCGATGGTCCATTCGAGATATCTCTCACCGAGTGCCAGTGAGACCGATGGTCCATTCGAGATATCTCTCACCGAGTACCAGTCAGACCGATGGTCCATTCGAGATATCTCTCACCGAGTACCAGTGAGACCGATGGTCCATTCGAGATATCTCTCTCCGAGTACCACTGAGACCGATGATCCATGCGAGATACCTCTCTCCGATTACCAGTGAGACCGATGGTGCATTCGAGATATTTCTCTCCGAATACCAGTGAGACCGATGGTCCATTCGAGATATCTCTCACCGAGTACCAGTGAGACCGATGGTCCATTTGAGATATCTCTCACCGAGTACCAGAGAGACCGATGGTCCATTCGAGATATCTCTCACCGAGTGCCAGTGAGACCGATGGTCCATTCGAGATATCTCTCAACGAGTACCAGTGAGACCGATGGTCCATTCGAGATATCTCTCAACGAGTACCAGTGAGACCGATGGTCCATTCCAGATATCTCTCATCGAATACCAGTGAGACCGATGGTCCATTCGAGATATCTCTCACCGAGTACTAGTGAGACCGATGGTCCATTCGAGATATCTCTCACCGAGTACCAGTGAGACCGATGGTCCATTCGAGATATCTCTCACCGAGTACCAGTGAGACCGATGATCCATTCGAGATATCTCTCACCGAGGACCAGTGAGACCGATGGTCCATTCGAGATATCTCTCATCGAATACCAGTGAGACCGATGGTCCATTCGAGATATCTCTCACCGAGTACCAGTGAGACCGATGGACCATTCGAGATATCTCTCTCCGAGTACCAGTGAGACCGATGGTCCATTCGAGATATCTCTCTCCGAGTACCAGAGAAACCGATGGTCCATTCGAGATATCTCTCTCCGAATACCAGTGAGACCGATGTTCGATTCGAGATGTCTCTCACCGAGTACATGTGAGACCGATGGTCCATTCGAGATATCTCTAACCGAATACCAGTGAGACCGATGGTCCATTCGAGATATCTCTCTCCGAGTACCATTGAGACCGATGGTCCATTCGAGATATCTCTCTCGGAATACCAGTGAGACCGACGGTCCATTCGAGATATCTCTCTCCGAGTACAAGTGAGACCGATGGTCCATTCGAGATATCTCTCACCGAATACAGTGAGACCGATGGTCCATTCGAGATATCTCTCACCGAATACCAGTGAGACCGATGGTCCATTCGAGATATCTCTCACCGAGTACCAGTGAGACCGATGGTCCATTCGAGATATCTCTCACCGAATACCAGTGAGACCGATGGTCCATTCGAGATATCTCTCACCGAATACCAGTGAGACCGATGGTCCATTCGAGATATCTCTCACCGTATACCAGTGAGACCGATGGTCCATTCGAGATATCTCTCACCGAATACCAGTGAGACCGATGGTCCATTCGAGATATCTCTCACCGAGTACCAGTGAGACCGATGGACCATTCGAGATATCTCTCTCCGAGTACCAGTGAGACCGATGGTCCATTCGAGATATCTCTCTCCGAGTACCAGAGAAACCGATGGTCCATTCGAGATATCTCTCTCCGAATACCAGTGAGACCGATGTTCGATTCGAGATGTCTCTCACCGAGTACATGTGAGACCGATGGTCCATTCGAGATATCTCTCACCGAATACCAGTGAGACCGATGGTCCATTCGAGATATCTCTCTCCGAGTACCATTGAGACCGATGGTCCATTCGAGATATCTCTCTCGGAATACCAGTGAGACCGACGGTCCATTCGAGATATCTCTCTCCGAGTACAAGTGAGACCGATGGTCCATTCGAGATATCTCTCACCGAATACAGTGAGACCGATGGTCCATTCGAGATATCTCTCACCGAATACCAGTGAGACCGATGGTCCATTCGAGATATCTCTCACCGAGTACCAGTGAGACCGATGGTCCATTCGAGATATCTCTCACCGAATACCAGTGAGACCGATGGTCCATTCGAGATATCTCTCACCGAATACCAGTGAGACCGATGGTCCATTCGAGATATCTCTCACCGTATACCAGTGAGACCGATGGTCCATTCGAGATATCTCTCACCGAATACCAGTGAGACCGATGGTCCATTCGAGATATCTCTCACCGAATACCAGTGAGACCGATGGTCCATTCGAGATATCTCTCACCGAGTACCAGTGAGACCGATGGTCCATTCGAGTTATCTCTCACCGAATACCAGTGAGACCGATGGTCCGTTCGAGATATCTCACCGAGTACCAGTGAGACCGATGGTCCATTCGAGATGTCTCTCACCGAGTACATGTGAGACCGATGGTCCATTCGAGATATCTCTCCCCGAATACCAGTGAGACCGATGGTCCATTCGAGATATCTCACCGAGTACCAGTGACACCGATGGTCCATTCGAGATATCTCTCACCGATTACCAGTGAGACCGATGTTCGATTCGAGATGTCTCTCACCGAGTACATGTGAGACCGAAGGTCCATTCGAGATATCTCTCACCGAGTACCAGTGAGACCGATGGTCCATTCGAGATATCTCTCACCGAATACCAGTGAGACCGATGGTCCATTCGAGATATCTCTCACCGAATACCAGTGAGACCGATGGTCCATTCGAGATATCTCTCACCGAATACCAATGAGACCGATGGTCCATTCGAGATATCTCTCACCGAGTACCAGTGAGACCGATGGTCCATTCGAGATATCTCTCACCGAGTGCCAGTGAGACCGATGGTCCATTCGAGATATCTCTCACCGAGTACCAGTCAGACCGATGGTCCATTCGAGATATCTCTCACCGAGTACCAGTGAGACCGATGGTCCATTCGAGATATCTCTCTCCGAGTACCACTGAGACCGATGATCCATGCGAGATACCTCTCTCCGATTACCAGTGAGACCGATGGTGCATTCGAGATATTTCTCTCCGAATACCAGTGAGACCGATGGTCCATTCGAGATATCTCTCACCGAGTACCAGTGAGACCGATGGTCCATTTGAGATATCTCTCACCGAGTACCAGAGAGACCGATGGTCCATTCGAGATATCTCTCACCGAGTACCAGTGAGACCGATGGTCCATTCGAGATATCTCTCAACGAGTACCAGTGAGACCGATGGTCCATTCGAGATATCTCTCAACGAGTACCAGTGAGACCGATGGTCCATTCCAGATATCTCTCATCGAATACCAGTGAGACCGATGGTCCATTCGAGATATCTCTCACCGAGTACTAGTGAGACCGATGGTCCATTCGAGATATCTCTCACCGAGTACCAGTGAGACCGATGGTCCATTCGAGATATCTCTCACCGAGTACCAGTGAGACCGATGATCCATTCGAGATATCTCTCACCGAGGACCAGTGAGACCGATGGTCCATTCGAGATATCTCTCATCGAATACCAGTGAGACCGATGGTCCATTCGAGATATCTCTCACCGAGTACCAGTGAGACCGATGGACCATTCGAGATATCTCTCTCCGAGTACCAGTGAGACCGATGGTCCATTCGAGATATCTCTCTCCGAGTACCAGAGAAACCGATGGTCCATTCGAGATATCTCTCTCCGAATACCAGTGAGACCGATGTTCGATTCGAGATGTCTCTCACCGAGTACATGTGAGACCGATGGTCCATTCGAGATATCTCTAACCGAATACCAGTGAGACCGATGGTCCATTCGAGATATCTCTCTCCGAGTACCATTGAGACCGATGGTCCATTCGAGATATCTCTCTCGGAATACCAGTGAGACCGACGGTCCATTCGAGATATCTCTCTCCGAGTACAAGTGAGACCGATGGTCCATTCGAGATATCTCTCACCGAATACAGTGAGACCGATGGTCCATTCGAGATATCTCTCACCGAATACCAGTGAGACCGATGGTCCATTCGAGATATCTCTCACCGAGTACCAGTGAGACCGATGGTCCATTCGAGATATCTCTCACCGAATACCAGTGAGACCGATGGTCCATTCGAGATATCTCTCACCGAATACCAGTGAGACCGATGGTCCATTCGAGATATCTCTCACCGTATACCAGTGAGACCGATGGTCCATTCGAGATATCTCTCACCGAATACCAGTGAGACCGATGGTCCATTCGAGATATCTCTCACCGAGTACCAGTGAGACCGATGGACCATTCGAGATATCTCTCTCCGAGTACCAGTGAGACCGATGGTCCATTCGAGATATCTCTCTCCGAGTACCAGAGAAACCGATGGTCCATTCGAGATATCTCTCTCCGAATACCAGTGAGACCGATGTTCGATTCGAGATGTCTCTCACCGAGTACATGTGAGACCGATGGTCCATTCGAGATATCTCTAACCGAATACCAGTGAGACCGATGGTCCATTCGAGATATCTCTCTCCGAGTACCATTGAGACCGATGGTCCATTCGAGATATCTCTCTCGGAATACCAGTGAGACCGACGGTCCATTCGAGATATCTCTCTCCGAGTACAAGTGAGACCGATGGTCCATTCGAGATATCTCTCACCGAATACAGTGAGACCGATGGTCCATTCGAGATATCTCTCACCGAATACCAGTGAGACCGATGGTCCATTCGAGATATCTCTCACCGAGTACCAGTGAGACCGATGGTCCATTCGAGATATCTCTCACCGAATACCAGTGAGACCGATGGTCCATTCGAGATATCTCTCACCGAATACCAGTGAGACCGATGGTCCATTCGAGATATCTCTCACCGTATACCAGTGAGACCGATGGTCCATTCGAGATATCTCTCACCGAATACCAGTGAGACCGATGGTCCATTCGAGATATCTCTCACCGAATACCAGTTAGACCGATGGTCCATTCGAGATATCTCTCACCGAGTACCAGTGAGACCGATGGTCCATTCGAGTTATCTCTCACCGAATACCAGTGAGACCGATGGTCCATTCGAGATATCTCTCACCGTATACCAGTGAGACCGATGGTCCATTCGAGATATCTCTCACCGAATACCAGTGAGACCGAAGGTCCATTCGAGATATCTCTCACCGAATACCAGTGAGACCGATGGTCCATTCGAGATATCTCTCACCGAGTACCAGTGAGACCGATGGTCCATTCGAGATATCTCTCACCGAATACCAGTGAGACCGACGGTCCATTCGAGATATCTCTCACCGAATACAGTGAGACCGATGGTCCATTCGAGATATCTCTCACCGAATACCAGTGAGACCGACGGTCCATTCGAGATATCTCTCTCCGAGTACCAGTGAGACCGATGGTCCATTCGAGATATCTCTCTCCGAGTACCAGTGAGACCAATGGTCCATTCGAGATATCTCTCACCGAGTACCAGTGAGACCGATGGTCCATTCGAGATATCTCTCACCGAGTACCAGTGAGACCGATGGTCCATTCCAGATATCTCTCATCGAATACCAGTGAGACCGATGGTCCATTCGAGATATCTCTCACCGAGTACCAGTGAGACCGATGGTCCATTCGAGATATCTCTCACCGAGTACCAGTGAGACCGATGGTCCATTCGAGATATCTCTCACCGAATACCAGTGAGACCGATGGTCCATTTGAGATATCTCTCACCGAATACTAGAGAGACCGATGGTCCATTCGAGATATCTCTCACCGAGTACCAGTGAGACCGATGGTCCATTCGAGATATCTCTCACCGAGTACCAGTGAGAAAGATGGTCCACTCGAGATATCTCTCACCGAGTACCAGTGAGACCGATGGTCCACTCGAGATATCTCTCACCGAATACCAGTGAGACCGACGGTCCATTCGAGATACCTCTCTCCGATTACCAGTGAGACCGATGGTCCATTCGAGATATTTCTCTCCGAATACCAGTGAGACCGATGGTCCATTCGAGATATCTCTCACCGAGTACCAGTGAGACCGATGGTCCATTCGAGATATCTCTCACCGAATACTAGAGAGACCGATGGTCCATTCGAGATATCTCTCACCGAATACGAGAGAGACCGATGGTCCATTCGAGATATCTCTCACCGAATACCCGTGAGACCGATGGACCGTTCGAGATATCTCTCTCCGAATACTGATGAGACCGATGGTCCATTCGAGATATCTCTCTCCGAGTACCAGTGAGACCGATGGTCCATTCGAGATATCTCTCTCCGAGTACCAGAGAGACCGATGGTCCATTCGAGATATCTCTCACCGAATACCAGTGAGACCGATGGTCCATTCGAGATATCTCTCACCGAATACGAGAGAGACCGATGGTCCGTTCGAGATATCTCTCACCGAATACCAGTGAGACCGATGGTCCATTCGAGATATCTCTCACCGAATCCCTGTGAGACTGATGGTCCATTCGAGATATCTCTCTCCGAGTACCAGTGAGACCGATGGTCCATTCGAGATATCTCTCACCGAATACTAGAGTGACCGATGGTCCGTTCGAGATATCTCTCACCGAATACCAGTGAGACCGATGGTCCATTCGAGATATCTCTCACCGAATCCCTGTGAGACTGATGGTCCATTCGAGATATCTCTCTCCGAGTACCAGTGAGACCGATGGTCCATTCGAGATATCTCTCACCGAATACCAGTGAGACCGATGGTCCGTTCGAGTTATCTCTCACCGAATACCAGTGAGACCGATGGTCCATTCGAGATATCTCTCACCGAATACCAGTGAGACCGATGGTCCATTCGAGATATCTCACCGAGTACCAGAGAGACCGATGGTCCGTTCGAGATATCTCACCGAGTACCAGTGAGACCGATGGTCCATTCGAGATGTCTCTCACCGAGTACATGTGAGACCGATGGTCCATTCGAGATATCTCTCCCCGAATACCAGTGAGACCGATGGTCCATTCGAGATATCTCACCGAGTACCAGTGAGACCGATGGTCCATTCGAGATATCTCTCACCGATTACCAGTGAGACCGATGTTCGATTCGAGATGTCTCTCACCGAGTACATGTGAGACCGAAGGTCCATTCGAGATATCTCTCACCGAGTACCAGTGAGACCGATGGTCCATTCGAGATATCTCTCACCGAATACCAGTGAGACCGATGGTCCATTCGAGATATCTCTCACCGAATACCAGTGAGACCGATGGTCCATTCGAGATATCTCTCACCGAATACCAATGAGACCGATGGTCCATTCGAGATATCTCTCACCGATTACCAGTGAGACCGATGGTCCATTCGAGATATCTCTCACCGAGTGCCAGTGAGACCGATGGTCCATTCGAGATATCTCTCACCGAGTACCAGTCAGACCGATGGACCATTCGAGATATCTCTTACCGAGTACCAGTGAGACCGATGGTCCATTTGAGATATCTCTCTCCGAGTACCACTGAGACCGATGATCCATGCGAGATACCTCTCTCCGATTACCAGTGAGACCGATGGTCCATTCGAGATATTTCTCTCCGAATACCAGTGAGACCGATGGTCCATTCGAGATATCTCTCACCGAGTACCAGTGAAACCGATGGTCCATTTGAGATATCTCTCACCGAGTACCAGAGAGACCGATGGTCCATTCGAGATATCTCTCACCGAGTACCCGTGAAACCGATGGTCCATTCGAGATATCTCTCAACGAGTACCAGTGAGACCGATGGTCCATTCGAGATATCTCTCAACGAGTACCAGTGAGACCGATGGTCCATTCCAGATATCTCTCATCGAATACCAGTGAGACCGATGGTCCATTCGAGATATCTCTCACCGAGTACCAGTGAGACCGATGGTCCATTCGAGATATCTCTCACCGAATACCAGTGAGACCGATGGTCCATTTGAGATATCTCTCACCGAATACTAGAGAGACCGATGGTCCATTCGAGATATCTCTCACCGAGTACCAGTGAGACCGATGGTCCATTCGAGATATCTCTCACCGAGTACCAGTGAGAAAGATGGTCCACTCGAGATATCTCTCACCGAGTACCAGTGAGACCGATGGTCCACTCGAGATATCTCTCACCGAATACCAGTGAGACCGACGGTCCATTCGAGATACCTCTCTCCGATTACCAGTGAGACCGATGGTCCATTCGAGATATTTCTCTCCGAATACCAGTGAGACCGATGGTCCATTCGAGATATCTCTCACCGAGTACCAGTGAGACCGATGGTCCATTCGAGATATCTCTCACCGAATACTAGAGAGACCGATGGTCCATTCGAGATATCTCTCACCGAATACGAGAGAGACCGATGGTCCATTCGAGATATCTCTCACCGAATACCCGTGAGACCGATGGACCGTTCGAGATATCTCTCTCCGAATACTGATGAGACCGATGGTCGATTCGAGATATCTCTCTCCGAGTACCAGTGAGACCGATGGTCCATTCGAGATATCTCTCTCCGAGTACCAGAGAGACCGATGGTCCATTCGAGATATCTCTCACCGAATACCAGTGAGACCGATGGTCCGTTCGAGATATCTCTCACCGAATACCAGTGAGACCGATGGTCCATTCGAGATATCTCTCACCGAATCCCTGTGAGACTGATGGTCCATTCGAGATATCTCTCTCCGAGTACCAGTGAGACCGATGGTCCATTCGAGATATCTCTCACCGAATACTAGAGAGACCGATGGTCCGTTCGAGATATCTCTCACCGAATACCAGTGAGACCGATGGTCCATTCGAGATATCTCTCACCGAATCCCTGTGAGACTGATGGTCCATTCGAGATATCTCTCTCCGAGTACCAGTGAGACCGATGGTCCATTCGAGATATCTCTCACCGAATACCAGTGAGACCGATGGTCCGTTCGAGATATCTCTCACCGAATACCAGTGAGACCGATGGTCCATTCGAGATATCTCTCACCGAATACCAGTGAGACCGATGGTCCATTCGAGATATCTCACCGAGTACCAGAGATACCGATGGTCCGTTCGAGATATCTCACCGAGTACCAGTGAGACCGATGGTCCATTCGAGATGTCTCTCACCGAGTACATGTGAGACCGATGGTCCATTCGAGATATCTCTCCCCGAATACCAGTGAGACCGATGGTCCATTCGAGATATCTCACCGAGTACCAGTGAGACCGATGGTCCATTCGAGATATCTCTCACCGATTACCAGTGAGACCGATGTTCGATTCGAGATGTCTCTCACCGAGTACATGTGAGACCGAAGGTCCATTCGAGATATCTCTCACCGAGTACCAGTGAGACCGATGGTCCATTCGAGATATCTCTCACCGAATACCAGTGAGACCGATGGTCCATTCGAGATATCTCTCACCGAGTACCAGTGAGACCGATGGTCCATTCGAGATATCTCTCACCGAATACCAATGAGACCGATGGTCCATTCGAGATATCTCTCACCGAGTACCAGTGAGACCGATGGTCCATTCGAGATATCTCTCACCGAGTGCCAGTGAGACCGATGGTCCATTCGAGATATCTCTCACCGAGTACCAGTCAGACCGATGGTCCATTCGAGATATCTCTCACCGAGTACCAGTGAGACCGATGGTCCATTCGAGATATCTCTCTCCGAGTACCACTGAGACCGATGATCCATGCGAGATACCTCTCTCCGATTACCAGTGAGACCGATGGTCCATTCGAGATATTTCTCTCCGAATACCAGTGAGACCGATGGTCCATTCGAGATATCTCTCACCGAGTACCAGTGAGACCGATGGTCCATTTGAGATATCTCTCACCGAGTACCAGAGAGACCGATGGTCCATTCGAGATATCTCTCACCGAGTACCAGTGAGACCGATGGTCCATTCGAGATATCTCTCACCGAGTACCAGTGAGACCGATGGTCCATTTGAGATATCTCTCACCGAATACGAGAGAGACCGATGGTCCATTCGAGATATCTCTCACCGAGTACCAGTGAGACCGATGGTCCATTCGAGATATCTCTCACCGAGTACCAGTGAGACCGATGGTCCACTCGAGATATCTCTCACCGAGTACCAGTGAGACCGATGGTCCACTCGAGATATCTCTCACCGAATACCAGTGAGACCGACGGTCCATTCGAGATACCTCTCTCCGATTACCAGTGAGACCGATGGTCCATTCGAGATATTTCTCTCCGAATACCAGTGAGACCGATGGTCGATTCGAGATATCTCTCACCGAATACCAGTGAGACCGATGGTCCATTCGAGATATCTCTCACCGAATACCAGTGAGACCGATGGTCCATTCGAGATATCTCTCACCGAATACCAGTGAGACCGATGGTCCATTCGAGATATCTCATCGAATACCAGTGAGACCGATGGTCCATTCGAGATATCTCTCTCCGAGTACCAGTGAGACCGATGGTCCATTCGAGATATCTCTCACCGATTAACAGTGAGACCGATGGTCCATTCGAGATATCTCTCTCCGAGTACCAGTGAGACCGATGGTCCATTCGAGATATCTCTCACCGAGTACCAGTGAGACCGATGGTCCATTTGAGATATCTCTCACCGAATACTAGAGAGACCGATGGTCCATTCGAGATATCTCTCACCGAGTACCAGTGAGACCGATGGTCCATTCGAGATATCTCTCACCGAATACTAGAGAGACCGATGGTCCATTCGAGATATCTCTCACCGAATACCAGTGAGACCGATGGTCCATTCGAGATATGTCTCACCGAATACCGTGAGACCGATGGACCGTTCGAGATATCTCTCTCCGAATACTGATGAGACCGATGGTCCATTCGAGATATCTCTCTCCGAGTACCAGTGAGACCGATGGTCCATTCGAGATATCTCTCTCCGAGTACCAGTGAGACCGATGGTCCATTCGAGATATCTCTCACCGAATACCAGTGAGACCGATGGTCCATTCGAGATATCTCTCACCGAATACTAGAGAGACCGATGGTCCGTTCGATATATCTCTCACCGAATCCCTGTGAGACTGATGGTCCATTCGAGATATCTCTCTCCGAGTACCAGTGAGACCGATGGTCCATTCGAGATATCTCTCACCGAATACCAGTGAGACCGATGGTCCGTTCGAGATATCTCTCAGCGAATCCCTGTGAGACTGATGGTCCATTCGAGATATCTCTCACCGAATACCAGTGAGACCGATGGTACATTCGAAATATCTCTCACCGAATACCAGTGAGACCGATGTTCGATTCGAGATGTCTCTCACCGAGTACATGTGAGACCGATGGTCCATTCGAGATATCTCTCACCGAATACCAGTGAGTCCGATGGTCCATTCGAGATATGTCTCACCGAATACCAGTGAGACCGATGGTCCATTCGAGATATCTCTCACCGAGTACCAGTGAGACCGATGGTCCATTCGAGATATCTCTCACCGAGTACCATTGAGACCGATGGTCCATTCGAGATATCTCTCACCGAGTACCAGTGAGACCGATGGTCCATTCGAGATATCTCTCTCCGAGTACCAGTGAGACCGATCGTCCATTCGAGATATCTCTCTCCGAGTACCAGAGAGACCGATGGTCCATTCGAGATATCTCTCTCCGAATACCAGTGAGAGCGATGGTCAATTCGAGATATCTCTCACCGAGTACCAGTGAGACCAATGGTCCATTCGAGATATCTCTCACCGAATACCAGTGAGACCGGTGGTCCATTCGAGATATCTCTCACCGAATACCAGTGAGACCGATGGTCCATTCGAGATATCTCTCACCGAATACCAGTGAGACCGATGTTCGATTCGAGATGTCTCTCACCGAATACCAGTGAGACCGATGGTCCATTCGAGATATCTCTCTCCGAATACCAGTGAGACCGATGGTCCATTCGAGATATCTCTCTCCGAGTACCAGTGAGACCGATGGTCCATTCGAGATATCTCTCTCCGAGTACCAGTGAGACCGATGGTCCATTCGAGATATCTCACCGAATACCAGTGAGACCGATGGTCCATTCGAGATATCTCTCACCGAATTTCAGTGAGACCGATGATCCATTCGAGATAACACTCACCGAATACAGTGAGACCGATGGTCCATTCGAGATATCTCTCTCCGAGTACCAGTGAGACCGATGGTCCATTCGAGATATCTCACCGAATACCAGTGAGACCGATGGTCCATTCGAGATATCTCTCACCGAGTACCAGTGAGACCGATGGTACATTCGAGATATCTCTCACCGAATACAGTGAGACCGATGGTCCATTCGAGATATCTCTCACCGAATACCAGTGAGACCGATGGTCCATTCGAGATTTCTCTCACCGAATACCAGTGAGACCGATGGTCCATTCGAGATATCTCTCATCGAATACCAGTGAGACCGATGGTCCATTCGAGATATCTCTCACCGAATACCAGTGAGACCGATGGTCCATTCGAGATATCTCTCACCGTATACCAGTGAGACCGATGGTCCATTCGAGATATCTCTCACCGAATACCAGTGAGACCGATGGTCCATTCGAGATATCTCTCACCGAATACCAGTGAGACCGATGGTCCATTCGAGATATCTCTCACCGAATACCAGTGAGACCGATGGTCCATTCGAGATATCTCTCACCGAGTACCAGTGAGACCGATGGTCCATTCGAGATATCTCTCTCCGAGTACCAGTGAGACCGATGGTCCATTCGAGATATCTCTCACCGAATACCAGTGAGACCGATGTTCGATTCGAGATGTCTCTCACCGAATACCAGTGAGACCGATGGTCCATTCGAGATATCTCTCACCGAATACCAGTGAGACCGATGGTCCATTCGAGATATCTCTCACCGAGTACCAGTGAGACCGATGGTCCATTCGAGATATCTCTCTCCGAGTACCAGTGAGACCGATGGTCCATTCGAGATATCTCTCTCCGAGTACCAGTGAGACCGATGGTCCATTCGAGATATCTCACCGAATACCAGTGAGACCGATGGTCCATTCGAGATATCTCTCACCGAATACCAGTGAGACCGATGGTCCATTCGAGATAACACTCACCGAATACAGTGAGACCGATGGTCCATTCGAGATATCTCTCTCCGAGTACCAGTGAGACCGATGGTCCATTCGAGATATGTCACCGAATACCAGTGAGACCGATGGTCCATTCGAGATATCTCTCACCGAGTACCAGTGAGACCGATGGTCCATTCGAGATATCTCTCACCGAATACAGTGAGACCGATGGTCCATTCGAGATATCTCTCACCGAATACCAGTGAGACCGATGGTCCATTCGAGATTTCTCTCACCGAATACCAGTGAGACCGATGGTCCATTCGAGATATATCCCATCGAATACCAGTGAGACCGATGGTCCATTCGAGATATCTCTCACCGAATACCAGTGAGACCGATGGTCCATTCGCGATATCTCTCACCGTATACCAGTGAGACCGATGGTCCATTCGAGATATCTCTCACCGAATACCAGTGAGACCGATGGTCCATTCGAGATATCTCTCACCGAATACCAGTGAGACCGATGGTCCATTCGAGATATCTCTCACCGAATACCAGTGAGACCGATGGTCCATTCGAGATATCTCTCACCGAGTACCAGTGAGACCGATGGTCCATTCGAGATATCTCTCTCCGAGTACCAGTGAGACCGATGGTCCATTCGAGATATCTCTCACCGAGTACCAGTGAGACCGATGGTCCATTTGAGATATCTCTCACCGAATACTAGAGAGACCGATGGTCCATTCGAGATATCTCTCACCGAGTACCAGTGAGACCGATGGTCCATTCGAGATATCTCTCTCCGAGTACCACTGAGACCGATGATCCATGCGAGATACCTCTCACCGAGTACCAGTGAGACCGATGGTCCATTCGAGATATCTCTCACCGAATACAGTGAGACCGATGGTCCATTCGAGATATCTCTCACCGAATACCAGTGAGACCGATGGTCCATTCGAGATTTCTCTCACCGAATACCAGTGAGACCGATGGTCCATTCGAGATATATCCCATCGAATACCAGTGAGACCGATGGTCCATTCGAGATATCTCTCACCGAATACCAGTGAGACCGATGGTCCATTCGCGATATCTCTCACCGTATACCAGTGAGACCGATGGTCCATTCGAGATATCTCTCACCGAATACCAGTGAGACCGATGGTCCATTCGAGATATCTCTCACCGAATACCAGTGAGACCGATGGTCCATTCGAGATATCTCTCACCGAATACCAGTGAGACCGATGGTCCATTCGAGATATCTCTCACCGAGTACCAGTGAGACCGATGGTCCATTCGAGATATCTCTCTCCGAGTACCAGTGAGACCGATGGTCCATTCGAGATATCTCTCACCGAGTACCAGTGAGACCGATGGTCCATTTGAGATATCTCTCACCGAATACTAGAGAGACCGATGGTCCATTCGAGATATCTCTCACCGAGTACCAGTGAGACCGATGGTCCATTCGAGATATCTCTCTCCGAGTACCACTGAGACCGATGATCCATGCGAGATACCTCTCTCCGATTACCAGTGAGACCGATGGTCCATTCGAGATATTTCTCTCCGAATACCAGTGAGACCGATGGTCCATTCGAGATATCTCTCACCGAGTACCAGTGAGACCGATGGTCCATTTGAGATATCTCTCACCGAGTACCAGAGAGACCGATGGTCCGTTCGAGATATCTCACCGAGTACCAGTGAGACCGATGGTCCATTCGAGATGTCTCTCACCGAGTACATGTGAGACCGATGGTCCATTCGAGATATCTCTCCCCGAATACCAGTGAGACCGATGGTCCATTCGAGATATCTCACCGAGTACCAGTGAGACCGATGGTCCATTCGAGATATCTCTCACCGATTACCAGTGAGACCGATGTTCGATTCGAGATGTCTCTCACCGAGTACATGTGAGACCGAAGGTCCATTCGAGATATCTCTCACCGAGTACCAGTGAGACCGATGGTCCATTCGAGATATCTCTCACCGAATACCAGTGAGACCGATGGTCCATTCGAGATATCTCTCACCGAATACCAGTGAGACCGATGGTCCATTCGAGATATCTCTCACCGAATACCAATGAGACCGATGGTCCATTCGAGATATCTCTCACCGAGTACCAGTGAGACCGATGGTCCATTCGAGATATCTCTCACCGAGTGCCAGTGAGACCGATGGTCCATTCGAGATATCTCTCACCGAGTACCAGTCAGACCGATGGTCCATTCGAGATATCTCTCACCGAGTACCAGTGAGACCGATGGTCCATTCGAGATATCTCTCTCCGAGTACCACTGAGACCGATGATCCATGCGAGATACCTCTCTCCGATTACCAGTGAGACCGATGGTGCATTCGAGATATTTCTCTCCGAATACCAGTGAGACCGATGGTCCATTCGAGATATCTCTCACCGAGTACCAGTGAGACCGATGGTCCATTTGAGATATCTCTCACCGAGTACCAGAGAGACCGATGGTCCATTCGAGATATCTCTCACCGAGTACCAGTGAGACCGATGGTCCATTCGAGATATCTCTCAACGAGTACCAGTGAGACCGATGGTCCATTCGAGATATCTCTCAACGAGTACCAGTGAGACCGATGGTCCATTCCAGATATCTCTCATCGAATACCAGTGAGACCGATGGTCCATTCGAGATATCTCTCACCGAGTACTAGTGAGACCGATGGTCCATTCGAGATATCTCTCACCGAGTACCAGTGAGACCGATGGTCCATTCGAGATATCTCTCACCGAGTACCAGTGAGACCGATGATCCATTCGAGATATCTCTCACCGAGGACCAGTGAGACCGATGGTCCATTCGAGATATCTCTCATCGAATACCAGTGAGACCGATGGTCCATTCGAGATATCTCTCACCGAGTACCAGTGAGACCGATGGTCCATTCGAGATATCTCTCTCCGAGTACCAGTGAGACCGATGGTCCATTCGAGATATCTCTCTCCGAGTACCAGAGAAACCGATGGTCCATTCGAGATATCTCTCTCCGAATACCAGTGAGACCGATGTTCGATTCGAGATGTCTCTCACCGAGTGCATGTGAGACCGATGGTCCATTCGAGATATCTCCAACCGAATACCAGTGAGACCGATGGTCCATTCGAGATATCTCTCTCCGAGTACCATTGAGACCGATGGTCCATTCGAGATATCTCTCTCGGAATACCAGTGAGACCGACGGTCCATTCGAGATATCTCTCTCCGAGTACAAGTGAGACCGATGGTCCATTCGAGATATCTCTCACCGAATACAGTGAGACCGATGGTCCATTCGAGATATCTCTCACCGAATACCAGTGAGACCGATGGTCCATTCGAGATATCTCTCACCGAGTACCAGTGAGACCGATGGTCCATTCGAGATATCTCTCACCGAATACCAGTGAGACCGATGGTCCATTCGAGATATCTCTCACCGAATACCAGTGAGACCGATGGTCCATTCGAGATATCTCTCACCGTATACCAGTGAGACCGATGGTCCATTCGAGATATCTCTCACCGAATACCAGTGAGACCGATGGTCCATTCGAGATATCTCTCACCGAATACCAGTGAGACCGATGGTCCATTCGAGATATCTCTCACCGAGTACCAGTGAGACCGATGGTCCATTCGAGTTATCTCTCACCGAATACCAGTGAGACCGATGGTCCATTCGAGATATCTCTCACCGTATACCAGTGAGACCGATGGTCCATTCGAGATATCTCTCACCGAATACCAGTGAGACCGAAGGTCCATTCGAGATATCTCTCACCGAGTACCAGTGAGACCGATGGTCCATTCGAGATATCTCTCAACGAGTACCAGTGAGACCGATGGTCCATTCGAGATATCTCTCTCCGAGTACATGTGAGACAGATGGTCGATTCGAGATATCTCTCACCGAATACCAGTGAGACCGACGGTCCATTCGAGATATCTCTCACCGAATACAGTGAGACCGATGGTCCATTCGAGATATCTCTCACCGAATACCAGTGAGACCGACGGTCCATTCGAGATATCTCTCTCCGAGTACCAGTGAGACCGATGGTCCATTCGAGATATCTCTCTCCGAGTACCAGTGAGACCAATGGTCCATTCGAGATATCTCTCACCGAGTACCAGTGAGACCGATGGTCCATTCGAGATATCTCTCAACGAGTACCAGTGAGACCGATGGTCCATTCCAGATATCTCTCATCGAATACCAGTGAGACCGATGGTCCATTCGAGATATCTCTCACCGAGTACCAGTGAGACCGATGGTCCATTCGAGATATCTCTCACCGAGTACCAGTGAGACCGATGGTCCATTCGAGATATCTCTCACCGAATACCAGTGAGACCGATGGTCCATTTGAGATATCTCTCACCGAATACTAGAGAGACCGATGGTCCATTCGAGATATCTCTCACCGAGTACCAGTGAGACCGATGGTCCATTCGAGATATCTCTCACCGAGTACCAGTGAGAAAGATGGTCCACTCGAGATATCTCTCACCGAGTACCAGTGAGACCGATGGTCCACTCGAGATATCTCTCACCGAATACCAGTGAGACCGACGGTCCATTCGAGATACCTCTCTCCGATTACCAGTGAGACCGATGGTCCATTCGAGATATTTCTCTCCGAATACCAGTGAGACCGATGGTCCATTCGAGATATCTCTCACCGAGTACCAGTGAGACCGATGGTCCATTCGAGATATCTCTCACCGAATACTAGAGAGACCGATGGTCCATTCGAGATATCTCCCACCGAATACGAGAGAGACCGATGGTCCATTCGAGATATCTCTCACCGAATACCCGTGAGACCGATGGACCGTTCGAGATATCTCTCTCCGAATACTGATGAGACCGATGGTCCATTCGAGATATCTCTCTCCGAGTACCAGTGAGACCGATGGTCCATTCGAGATATCTCTCTCCGAGTACCAGAGAGACCGATGGTCCATTCGAGATATCTCTCACCGAATACCAGTGAGACCGATGGTCCATTCGAGATATCTCTCACCGAATACGAGAGAGACCGATGGTCCGTTCGACATATCTCTCACCGAATACCAGTGAGACCGATGGTCCATTCGAGATATCTCTCACCGAATCCCTGTGAGACTGATGGTCCATTCGAGATATCTCTCTCCGAGTACCAGTGAGACCGATGGTCCATTCGAGATATCTCTCACCGAATACCAGTGAGACCGATGGTCCGTTCGAGTTATCTCTCACCGAATACCAGTGAGACCGATGGTCCATTCGAGATATCTCTCACCGAATACCAGTGAGACCGATGGTCCATTCGAGATATCTCACCGAGTACCAGAGAGACCGATGGTCCGTTCGAGATATCTCACCGAGTACCAGTGAGACCGATGGTCCATTCGAGATGTCTCTCACCGAGTACATGTGAGACCGATGGTCCATTCGAGATATCTCTCCCCGAATACCAGTGAGACCGATGGTCCATTCGAGATATCTCACCGAGTACCAGTGAGACCGATGGTCCATTCGAGATATCTCTCACCGATTACCAGTGAGACCGATGTTCGATTCGAGATGTCTCTCACCGAGTACATGTGAGACCGAAGGTCCATTCGAGATATCTCTCACCGAGTACCAGTGAGACCGATGGTCCATTCGAGATATCTCTCACCGAATACCAGTGAGACCGATGGTCCATTCGAGATATCTCTCACCGAATACCAGTGAGACCGATGGTCCATTCGAGATATCTCTCACCGAATACCAATGAGACCGATGGTCCATTCGAGATATCTCTCACCGATTACCAGTGAGACCGATGGTCCATTCGAGATATCTCTCACCGAGTGCCAGTGAGACCGATGGTCCATTCGAGATATCTCTCACCGAGTACCAGTCAGACCGATGGACCATTCGAGATATCTCTTACCGAGTACCAGTGAGACCGATGGTCCATTCGAGATATCTCTCTCCGAGTACCACTGAGACCGATGATCCATGCGAGATACCTCTCTCCGATTACCAGTGAGACCGATGGTCCATTCGAGATATTTCTCTCCGAATACCAGTGAGACCGATGGTCCATTCGAGATATCTCTCACCGAGTACCAGTGAAACCGATGGTCCATTTGAGATATCTCTCACCGAGTACCAGAGAGACCGATGGTCCATTCGAGATATCTCTCACCGAGTACCCGTGAGACCGATGGTCCATTCGAGATATCTCTCAACGAGTACCAGTGAGACCGATGGTCCATTCGAGATATCTCTCAACGAGTACCAGTGAGACCGATGGTCCATTCCAGATATCTCTCATCGAATACCAGTGAGACCGATGGTCCAATCGAGATATCTCTCACCGAATACCAGTGAGACCGACGGTCCATTCGAGATACCTCTCTCCGATTACCAGTGAGACCGATGGTCCATTCGAGATATTTCTCTCCGAATACCAGTGAGACCGATGGTCCATTCGAGATATCTCTCACCGAGTACCAGTGAGACCGATGGTCCATTCGAGATATCTCTCACCGAATACTAAAGAGACCGATGGTCCATTCGAGATATCTCTCACCGAATACGAGAGAGACCGATGGTCCATTCGAGATATCTCTCACCGAATACCCGTGATACCGATGGACCGTTCGAGATATCTCTCTCCGAATACTGATGAGACCGATGGTCCATTCGAGATATCTCTCTCCGAGTACCAGTGAGACCGATGGTCCATTCGAGATATCTCTCTCCGAGTACCAGAGAGACCGATGGTCCATTCGAGATATCTCTCACCGAATACCAGTGAGACCGATGGTCCATTCGAGATATCTCTCACCGAATACGAGAGAGACCGATGGTCCGTTCGACATATCTCTCACCGAATACCAGTGAGACCGATGGTCCATTCGAGATATCTCTCACCGAATCCCTGTGAGACTGATGGTCCATTCGAGATATCTCTCTCCGAGTACCAGTGAGACCGATGGTCCATTCGAGATATCTCTCACCGAATACTAGAGAGACCGATGGTCCGTTCGAGATATCTCTCACCGAATACCAGTGAGACCGATGGTCCATTCGAGATATCTCTCACCGAATCCCTGTGAGACTGATGGTCCATTCGAGATATCTCTCTCCGAGTACCAGTGAGACCGATGGTCCATTCGAGATATCTCTCACCGAATACCAGTGAGACCGATGGTCCGTTCGAGATATCTCTCACCGAATACCAGTGAGACCGATGGTCCATTCGAGATATCTCTCACCGAATACCAGTGAGACCGATGGTCCATTCGAGATATCTCACCGAGTACCAGAGATACCGATGGTCCGTTCGAGATATCTCACCGAGTACCAGTGAGACCGATGGTCCATTCGAGATGTCTCTCACCGAGTACATGTGAGACCGATGGTCCATTCGAGATATCTCTCCCCGAATACCAGTGAGACCGATGGTCCATTCGAGATATCTCACCGAGTACCAGTGAGACCGATGGTCCATTCGAGATATCTCTCACCGATTACCAGTGAGACCGATGTTCGATTCGAGATGTCTCTCACCGAGTACATGTGAGACCGAAGGTCCATTCGAGATATCTCTCACCGAGTACCAGTGAGACCGATGGTCCATTCGAGATATCTCTCACCGAATACCAGTGAGACCGATGGTCCATTCGAGATATCTCTCACCGAGTACCAGTGAGACCGATGGTCAATTCGAGATATCTCTCACCGAATACCAATGAGACCGATGGTCCATTCGAGATATCTCTCACCGAGTACCAGTGAGACCGATGGTCCATTCGAGATATCTCTCACCGAGTGCCAGTGAGACCGATGGTCCATTCGAGATATCTCTCACCGAGTACCAGTCAGACCGATGGTCCATTCGAGATATCTCTCACCGAGTACCAGTGAGACCGATGGTCCATTCGAGATATCTCTCTCCGAGTACCACTGAGACCGATGATCCATGCGAGATACCTCTCTCCGATTACCAGTGAGACCGATGGTCCATTCGAGATATTTCTCTCCGAATACCAGTGAGACCGATGGTCCATTCGAGATATCTCTCACCGAGTACCAGTGAGACCGATGGTCCATTTGAGATATCTCTCACCGAGTACCAGAGAGACCGATGGTCCATTCGAGATATCTCTCAACGAGTACCAGTGAGACCGATGGTCCATTCGAGATATCTCTCACCGAGTACCAGTGAGACCGCTGGTCCATTTGAGATATCTCTCACCGAATACGAGAGAGACCGATGGTCCATTCGAGATATCTCTCACCGAGTACCAGTGAGACCGATGGTCCATTCGAGATATCTCTCACCGAGTACCAGTGAGACCGATGGTCCACTCGAGATATCTCTCACCGAGTACCAGTGAGACCGATGGTCCACTCGAGATATCTCTCACCGAATACCAGTGAGACCGACGGTCCATTCGAGATACCTCTTTCCGATTACCAGTGAGACCGATGGTCCATTCGAGATATTTCTCTCCGAATACCAGTGAGACCGATGGTCGATTCGAGATATCTCTCACCGAATACCAGTGAGACCGATGGTCCATTCGAGATATCTCTCACCGAATACCAGTGAGACCGATGGTCCATTCGAGATATCTCTCACCGAATACCAGTGAGACCGATGGTCCATTCGAGATATCTCATCGAATACCAGTGAGACCGATGGTCCATTCGAGATATCTCTCTCCGAGTACCAGTGAGACCGATGGTCCATTCGAGATATCTCTCACCGATTAACAGTGAGACCGATGGTCCATTCGAGATATCTCTCTCCGAGTACCAGTGAGACCGATGGTCCATTCGAGATATCTCTCACCGAGTACCAGTGAGACCGATGGTCCATTTGAGATATCTCTCACCGAATACTAGAGAGACCGATGGTCCATTCGAGATATCTCTCACCGAGTACCAGTGAGACCGATGGTCCATTCGAGATATCTCTCACCGAATACTAGAGAGACCGATGGTCCATTCGAGATATCTCTCACCGAATACCAGTGAGACCGATGGTCCATTCGAGATATGTCTCACCGAATACCGTGAGACCGAAGGACCGTTCGAGATATCTCTCTCCGAATACTGATGAGACCGATGGTCCATTCGAGATATCTCTCTCCGAGTACCAGTGAGACCGATGGTCCATTCGAGATATCTCTCACCGAATACCAGTGAGACCGATGGTCCATTCGAGATATCTCTCACCGAATACTAGAGCGACCGATGGTCCGTTCGATATATCTCTCACCGAATCCCTGTGAGACTGATGGTCCATTCGAGATATCTCTCTCCGAGTACCAGTGAGACCGATGGTCCATTCGAGATATCTCTCACCGAATACCAGTGAGACCGATGGTCCGTTCGAGATATCTCTCAGCGAATCCCTGTGAGACTGATGGTCCATTCGAGATATCTCTCACCGAATACCAGTGAGACCGATGGTACATTCGAAATATCTCTCACCGAATACCAGTGAGACCGATGTTCGATTCGAGATGTCTCTCACCGAGTACATGTGAGACCGATGGTCCATTCGAGATATCTCTCACCGAATACCAGTGAGTCCGATGGTCCATTCGAGATATCTCTCACCGAATACCAGTGAGACCGATGGTCCATTCGAGATATCTCTCACCGAGTACCAGTGAGACCGATGGTCCATTCAAGATATCTCTCACCGAGTACCAGTGAGACCGATGGTCCATTCGAGATATCTCTCACCGAGTACCAGTGAGACCGATGGTCCATTCGAGATATCTCTCTCCGAGTACCAGTGAGACCGATCGTCCATTCGAGATATCTCTCTCCGAGTACCAGAGAGACCGATGGTCCATTCGAGATATCTCTCTCCGAATACCAGTGAGAGCGATGGTCAATTCGAGATATCTCTCACCGAGTACCAGTGAGACCAATGGTCCATTCGAGATATCTCTCACCGAATACCAGTGAGACCGGTGGTCCATTCGAGATATTTCTCACCGAATACCAGTGAGACCGATGGTCCATTCGAGATATCTCTCACCGAATACCAGTGAGACCGATGTTCGATTCGAGATGTCTCTCACCGAATACCAGTGAGACCGATGGTCCATTCGAGATATCTCTCTCCGAATACCAGTGAGACCGATGGTCCATTCGAGATACCTCTCTCCGAGTACCAGTGAGACCGATGGTCCATTCGAGATATCTCTCTCCGAGTACCAGTGAGACCGATGGTCCATTCGAGATATCTGACCGAATACCAGTGAGACCGATGGTCCATTCGAGATATCTCTCACCGAATTCCAGTGAGACCGATGATCCATTCGAGATAACACTCACCGAATACAGTGAGACCGATGGTCCATTCGAGATATCTCTCTCCGAGTACCAGTGAGACCGATGGTCCATTCGAGATATCTCACCGAATACCAGTGAGACCGATGGTCCATTCGAGATATCTCTCACCGAGTACCAGTGAGGCCGATGGTACATTCGAGATATCTCTCACCGAATACAGTGAGACCGATGGTCCATTCGAGATATCTCTCTCCGAGTACCAGTGAGACCGATGGTCCATTCGAGATATCTCTCACCGAGTACCAGTGAGACCGATGGTCCATTTGAGATATCTCTCACCGAATACTAGAGAGACCGATGGTCCATTCGAGATATCTCTCACCGAGTACCAGTGAGACCGATGGTCCATTCGAGATATCTCTCACCGAATACTAGAGAGACCGATGGTCCATTCGAGATATCTCTCACCGAATACCAGTGAGACCGATGGTCCATTCGAGATATGTCTCACCGAATACCGTGAGACCGAAGGACCGTTCGAGATATCTCTCTCCGAATACTGATGAGACCGATGGTCCATTCGAGATATCTCTCTCCGAGTACCAGTGAGACCGATGGTCCATTCGAGATATCTCTCTCCGAGTACCAGTGAGACCGATGGTCCATTCGAGATATCTCTCACCGAATACCAGTGAGACCGATGGTCCATTCGAGATATCTCTCACCGAATACTAGAGAGACCGATGGTCCGTTCGATATATCTCTCACCGAATCCCTGTGAGACTGATGGTCCATTCGAGATATCTCTCTCCGAGTACCAGTGAGACCGATGGTCCATTCGAGATATCTCTCACCGAATACCAGTGAGACCGATGGTCCGTTCGAGATATCTCTCAGCGAATCCCTGTGAGACTGATGGTCCATTCGAGATATCTCTCACCGAATACCAGTGAGACCGATGGTACATTCGAAATATCTCTCACCGAATACCAGTGAGACCGATGTTCGATTCGAGATGTCTCTCACCGAGTACATGTGAGACCGATGGTCCATTCGAGATATCTCTCACCGAATACCAGTGAGTCCGATGGTCCATTCGAGATATCTCTCACCGAATACCAGTGAGACCGATGGTCCATTCGAGATATCTCTCACCGAGTACCAGTGAGACCGATGGTCCATTCAAGATATCTCTCACCGAGTACCAGTGAGACCGATGGTCCATTCGAGATATCTCTCACCGAGTACCAGTGAGACCGATGGTCCATTCGAGATATCTCTCTCCGAGTACCAGTGAGACCGATCGTCCATTCGAGATATCTCTCTCCGAGTACCAGAGAGACCGATGGTCCATTCGAGATATCTCTCTCCGAATACCAGTGAGAGCGATGGTCAATTCGAGATATCTCTCACCGAGTACCAGTGAGACCAATGGTCCATTCGAGATATCTCTCACCGAATACCAGTGAGACCGGTGGTCCATTCGAGATATTTCTCACCGAATACCAGTGAGACCGATGGTCCATTCGAGATATCTCTCACCGAATACCAGTGAGACCGATGTTCGATTCGAGATGTCTCTCACCGAATACCAGTGAGACCGATGGTCCATTCGAGATATCTCTCTCCGAATACCAGTGAGACCGATGGTCCATTCGAGATATCTCTCTCCGAGTACCAGTGAGACCGATGGTCCATTCGAGATATCTCTCTCCGAGTACCAGTGAGACCGATGGTCCATTCGAGATATCTGACCGAATACCAGTGAGACCGATGGTCCATTCGAGATATCTCTCACCGAATTCCAGTGAGACCGATGATCCATTCGAGATAACACTCACCGAATACAGTGAGACCGATGGTCCATTCGAGATATCTCTCTCCGAGTACCAGTGAGACCGATGGTCCATTCGAGATATCTCACCGAATACCAGTGAGACCGATGGTCCATTCGAGATATCTCTCACCGAGTACCAGTGAGGCCGATGGTACATTCGAGATATCTCTCACCGAATACAGTGAGACCGATGGTCCATTCGAGATATCTCTCACCGAATACCAGTGAGACCGATGGTCCATTCGAGATTTCTCTCACCGAATACCAGTGAGACCGATGGTCCATTCGAGATATCTCTCATCGAATACCAGTGAGACCGATGGTCCATTCGAGATATCTCTCACCGAATACCAGTGAGACCGATGGTCCATTCGAGATATCTCTCACCGTATACCAGTGAGACCGATGGTCCATTCGAGATATCTCTCACCGAATACCAGTGAGACCGATGGTCCATTCGAGATATCTCTCACCGAATACCAGTGAGACCGATGGTCCATTCGAGATATCTCTCACCGAATACCAGTGAGACCGATGGTCCATTCGAGATATCTCTCACCGAGTACCAGTGAGACCGATGGTCCATTCGAGATATCTCTCTCCGAGTACCAGTGAGACCGATGGTCCATTCGAGATATCTCTCACCGAATACCAGTGAGACCGATGTTCGATTCGAGATGTCTCTCACCGAATACCAGTGAGACCGATGGTCCATTCGAGATATCTCTCACCGAATACCAGTGAGACCGATGGTCCATTCGAGATATCTCTCACCGAATACCAGTGAGACCGATGGTCCATTCGAGATATCTCTCACCGAATACTAGAGAGACCGATGGTCCGTTCGAGATATCTCTCACCGAATACCAGAGAGACCGATGGTCCGTTCGAGATATCTCACCGAGTACCAGTGAGACCGATGGTCCATTCGAGATGTCTCTCACCGAGTACATGTGAGACCGATGGTCCATTCGAGATATCTCTCCCCGAATACCAGTGAGACCGATGGTCCATTCGAGATATCTCACCGAGTACCAGTGAGACCGATGGTCCATTCGATATATCTCTCACCGAATACCAGTGAGACCGATGTTCGATTCGAGATGTCTCTCACCGAGTACATGTGAGACCGATGGTCCATTCGAGATATCTCTCACCGAATACCAGAGAGACCGATGGTCCGTTCGAGATATCTCACCGGGTACCAGTGAGACCGATGGTCCATTCGAGATGTCTCTCACCGAGCACATGTGAGACCGATGGTCCATTCGAGATATCTCTCCCCGATTACCAGTGAGACCGATGGTCCATTCGAGATATCTCTCACCGAGTACCAGTGAGACCGATGGTCCATTCGAGATATCTCTCACCGAGCACCAGTGAGACCGATGGTCCATTCGAGATATCTCTCTCCGAGTACCAGTGAGACCGATGGTCCATTCGAGATATCTCTCTCCGAGTACCAGAGAGACCGATGGTCCATTCGAGATATCTCTCTCCGAATACCAGTGAGACCGATGGTCAATTCGAGATATCTCTCACCGAGTACCAGTGAGACCAATGGTCCATTCGAGATATCTCTCACCGAATACCAGTGAGACCGGTGGTCCATTCGAGATATCTCTCACCGAATACCAGTGAGACCGATGGTCCATTCGAGATATCTCTCACCGAATACCAATGAGACCGATGTTCGATTCGAGATGTCTCTCACCGAATACCAGTGAGACCGATGGTCCATTCGAGATATCTCTCTCCGAATACCAGTGAGACCGATGGTCCATTCGAGATATCTCTCTCCGAGTACCAGTGAGACCGATGGTCCATTCGAGATATCTCTCTCCGAGTACCAGTGAGACCGATGGTCCATTCGAGATATCTCACCGAATACCAGTGAGACCGATGTTCCATTCGAGATATCTCTCACCGAATACCAGTGAGACCGATGATCCATTCGAGATAACACTCACCGAATACAGTGAGACCGATGGTCCATTCGAGTTATCTCTCTCCGAGTACCAGTGAGACCGATGGTCCATTCGAGATATCTCACCGAATACCAGTGAGACCGATGGTCCATTCGAGATATCTCTCACCGAGTACCAGTGAGACCGATGGTACATTCGAGATATCTCTCACCGAATACAGTGAGACCGATGGTCCATTCGAGATATCTCTCACCGAATACCAGTGAGACCGATGGTCCATTCGAGATTTCTCTCACCGAATACCAGTGAGACCGATGGTCCATTCGAGATATCTCTCATCGAATACCAGTGAGACCGATGGTCCATTCGAGATATCTCTCACCGAATACCAGTGAGACCGATGGTCCATTCGAGATATCTCTCACCGTATACCAGTGAGACCGATGGTCCATTCGAGATATCTCTCACCGAATACCAGTGAGACCGATGGTCCATTCGAGATATCTCTCACCGAATACCAGTGAGACCGATGGTCCATTCGAGATATCTCTCACCGAATACCAGTGAGACCGATGGTCCATTCGAGATATCTCTCACCGAGTACCAGTGAGACCGATGGTCCATTCGAGATATCTCTCTCCGAGTACCAGTGAGACCGATGGTCCATTCGAGATATCTCTCACCGAATACCAGTGAGACCCATGTTCGATTCGAGATGTCTCTCACCGAATACCAGTGAGACCGATGGTCCATTCGAGATATCTCTCACCGAATACCAGTGAGACCGATGGTCCATTCGAGATATCTCTCACCGAGTACCAGTGAGACCGATGGTCCATTCGAGATATCTCTCTCCGAGTACCAGTGAGACCGATGGTCCATTCGAGATATCTCTCTCCGAGTACCAGTGAGACCGATGGTCCATTCGAGATATCTCACCGAATACCAGTGAGACCGATGGTCCATTCGAGATATCTCACCGAATACCAGTGAGACCGATGGTCCATTCGAGATATCTCTCACCGAGTACCAGTGAGACCGATGGTCCATTCGAGATATCTCTCACCGAAAACAGTGAGACCGATGGTCCATTCGAGATATCTCTCACCGAATACCAGTGAGACCGATGGTCCATTCGAGATTTCTCTCACCGAATACCAGTGAGACCGATGGTCCATTCGAGATATATCTCATCGAATACCAGTGAGACCGATGGTCCATTCGAGATATCTCTCACCGTATACCAGTGAGACCGATGGTCCATTCGAGATATCTCTCACCGAATACCAGTGAGACCGATGGTCCATTCGAGATATCTCTCACCGAATACCAGTGAGACCGATGGTCCATTCGAGATATCTCTCACCGAATACCAGTGAGACCGATGGTCCATTCGAGATATCTCTCACCGAGTACCAGTGAGACCGATGGTCCATTCGAGATATCTCTCTCCGAGTACCAGTGAGACCGATGGTCCATTCGAGATATCTCTCACCGAGTACCAGTGAGACCGATGGTCCATTTGAGATATCTCTCACCGAATACTAGAGAGACCGATGGTCCATTCGAGATATCTCTCACCGAGTACCAGTGAGACCGATGGTCCATTCGAGATATCTCTCACCGAATACTAGAGGGACCGATGGTCCATTCGAGATATGTCTCACCGAATACCAGTGAGACCGATGGACCGTTCGAGATATCTCTCTCCGAATACTGATGAGACCGATGGTCCATTCGAGATATCTCTCTCCGAGTACCAGTGAGACCGATGGTCCATTCGAGATATCTCTCACCGAATACCAGTGAGACCGATGGTCCATTCGAGATATCTCTCACCGAATACTAGAGAGACCGATGGTCCGTTCGAGATATCTCTCACCGAATCCCTGTGAGACTGATAGTCCATTCGAGATATCTCTCTCCGAGTACCAGTGAGACCGATGGTACATTCGAGATATCTCTCACCGAATACCAGTGAGACCGATGGTTCATTCGAGATATCTCTCACCGAATACCATAGAGACCGATGGTCCGTTCGAGATATCTCACCGAGTATCAGTGAGACCGATGGTCCATTCGAGATGTCTCTCACCGAGTACATGTGAGACCGATGGTCCATTCGAGATATCTCTCCCCGAATACCAGTGAGACCGATGGTCCATTCGAGATATCTCACCGAGTACCAGTGAGACCGATGGTCCATTCGATATATCTCTCACCGAATACCAGTGAGACCGATGTTCGATTCGAGATGTCTCTCACCGAGTACATGTGAGACCGATGGTCCATTCGAGATATCTCTCACCGAATACCAGAGAGACCGATGGTCCGTTCGAGATATCTCACCGAGTACCAGTGAGACCGATGGTCCATTCGAGATGTCTCTCACCGAGTACATGTGAGACCGATGGTCCATTCGAGATATCTCTCCCCGATTACCAGTGAAACCGATGGT
This sequence comes from Heptranchias perlo, assembly GCF_035084215.1. Classification (NCBI taxonomy): domain Eukaryota; kingdom Metazoa; phylum Chordata; class Chondrichthyes; order Hexanchiformes; family Hexanchidae; genus Heptranchias; species Heptranchias perlo. The sequence continues at coordinate 26,818,595 of NC_090370.1, read as the reverse complement.
CCATTCGAGATATCTCACCGAGCAACAGTGAGACCGATGGTCCATTCGAGATATCTCTCACCGAATACCAGTGAGACCGATGTTCGATTCGAGATGTCTCTCACCGAGTACATGTGAGACCGATGGTCCATTCGAGATATCTCTCACCGAATACCAGTGAGACCGATGGTCCATTCGAGATATCTCTCACCGAATACCAGTGAGACCGATGGTCCATTCGAGAAATCTCTCACCGAGTACCAGTGAGACCGATGGTCCATTCGAGATATCTCTCACCGAGTACCAGTAAGACCGATGGTCCATTCGAGATATCTCTCACCGAGTACCAGTGAGACCGATGGTCCATTCGAGATATCTCTCTCCGAGTACCAGTGAGACCGATGGTCCATTCGAGATATCTCTCTCCGAGTACCAGAGAGACCGATGGTCCATTCGAGATATCTCTCTCCGAATACCAGTGAGACCGATGGTCAATTCGAGATATCTCTCACCGAGTACCAGTGAGACCGATGGTCCATTCGAGATATCTCTCTCCGAGTACCAGTGAGACCGATGGTCCATTCGAGATATCTCTCACCGAGTACCAGTGAGACCGATGGTCCATTCGAGATATCTCTCACCGAATACTAGAGATACCGATGGTCCATTCGAGATATCTCTCACCGAATACTAGAGAGACCGATGGTCCATTCGAGATATCTCTCACCGAATACCCGTGAGAACGATGGACCGTTCGAGATATCTCTCTCCGAATACTGATGAGACCGATGGTCCATTCGAGATATCTCTCTCCGAGTACCAGTGAGACCGATGGTCCATTCGAGATATCTCTCTCCGAGTACCAGAGAGACCGATGGTCCATTCGAGATATCTCTCATCGAATACCAGTGAGACCGATGGTCCATTCGAGATGTCTCTCACCGAATACTAGAGAGACCGATGGTCCGTTCGAGATATCTCTCACCGAATACCAGTGAGACCGATGGTCCATTCGAGATATCTCTCACCGAATACCAGTGAGACCGATGGTCCGTTCGAGATATCTCTCACCGAATACCAGTGAGACCGATGGTCCATTCGAGATATCTCTCACCGAATACCAGTGAGACCGATGGTCCATTCGAGATATCTCACCGAGTACCAGAGAGACCGATGGTCCGTTCGAGATATCTCACCGAGTACCAGTGAGACCGATGGTCCATTCGAGATGTCTCTCACCGAGTACATGTAAGACCGATGGTCCATTCGAGATATCTCTCCCCGAATACCAGTGAGACCGATGGTCCATTCGAGATATCTCACCGAGTACCAGTGAGACCGATGGTCCATTCGAGATATCTCTCACCGATTACCAGTGAGACCCATGTTCGATTCGAGATGTCTCTCACCGAGTACATGTGAGACCGAAGGTCCATTCGAGATATCTCTCACCGAGTATCAGTGAGACCGATGGTCCATTCGAGATATCTCTCACCGAATACCAGTGAGACCGATGGTCCATTCGAGATATCTCTCACCGAATACCAGTGAGACCGATGGTCCATTCGAGATATCTCTCACCGAATACCAATGAGACCGATGGTCCATTCGAGATATCTCTCACCGAGTACCAGTGAGACCGATGGTCCATTCGAGATATCTCTCACCGAGTACCAGTGAGACCGATGGTCCATTCGAGATATCTCTCACCGAGTACCAGTGAGACCGATGGTCCATTCGAGATATCTCTCTCCGAGTGCCACTGAGACCGATGATCCATTCGAGATACCTCTCTCCGATTACCAGTGAGACCGATGGTCCATTCGAGATATTTCTCTCCGAATACCAGTGAGACCGATGGTCCATTCGAGATATCTCTCACCGAGTACCAGTGAGACCGATGGTCCATTCGAGATATTTCTCTCCGAATACCAGTGAGACCGATGGTCGATTCGAGATATCTCTCACCGAATACCAGTGAGACCGATGGTCCATTTGAGATATCTCTCACCGAGTACCAGAGAGACCGATGGTCCATTCGAGATATCTCTCACCGAGTACCAGTGAGACCGATGGTCCATTCGAGATATCTCTCACCGAGTACCAGTGAGACCGATGGTCCATTTGAGATATCTCTCACCGAATACTAGAGAGACCGATGGTCCATTCGAGATATCTCTCACCGAGTACCAGTGAGACCGATGGTCCATTCGAGATATCTCTCACCGAGTACCAGTGAGACCGATGGTCCACTCGAGATATCTCTCACCGAGTACCAGTGAGACCGATGATCCACTCGAGATATCTCTCACCGAATACCAGTGAGACCGACGGTCCATTCGAGATACCTCTCTCCGATTACCAGTGAGACCGATGGTCCATTCGAGATATTTCTCTCCGAATACCAGTGAGACCGATGGTCAATTCGAGATATCTCTCACCGAATACCAGTGAGACCGATGGTCCATTCGAGATATCTCTCACCGAGTACCAGTGAGACCGATGGTCCATTCGAGATATCTCTCACCGAGTACCAGTGAGACCGATGGTCCACTCGAGATATCTCTCACCGAGTACCAGTGAGACCGATGATCCACTCGAGATATCTCTCACCGAATACCAGTGAGACCGACGGTCCATTCGAGATACCTCTCTCCGATTACCAGTGAGACCGATGGTCCATTCGAGATATTTCTCTCCGAATACCAGTGAGACCGATGGTCAATTCGAGATATCTCTCACCGAATACCAGTGAGACCGATGGTCCATTCGAGATATCTCTCACCGAATACCAGTGAGACCGATGGTCCATTCGAGATATCTCTCACCGAATACCAGTGAGACCGATGGTCCATTCGAGATATCTCTCTCCGAGTACCAGTGAGACCGATGGTCCATTCGAGATATCTCTCACCGAATACCAGTGAGACCGATGGTCCATTCGAGATATCTCTCACCGAATACTAGAGAGACCGATGGTCCATTCGAGATATCTCTCACCGAGTACCAGTGAGACCGATGGTCCATTCGAGATATCTCTCACCGAATACTAGAGAGACCGATGGTCCATTCGAGATATCTCTCACCGAATACTAGAGAGACCGATGGTGCATTCGAGATATGTCTCACCGAAAACCCGTGAGACCGATGGACCGTTCGAGATATCTCTCTCCGAATACTGATGAGACCGATGGTCCATTCGAGATATCTCTCTCCGAGTACCAGAGAGACCGATGGTCCATTCGAGATATCTCTCTCCGAGTACCAGTGAGACCGATGGTCCATTCGAGATATCTCTCACCGAATACCAGTGAGACCGATGGTCCATTCGAGATATCTCTCACCGAATACTAGAGAGAACGATGGTCCGTTCGATATATCTCTCACCGAAACCCTGTGAGACTGATGGTCCATTCGAGATATCTCTCTCCGAGTACCAGTGAGACCGATGGTCCATTCGACATATCTCTCACCGAATACCAGTGAGACCGATGGTCCGTTCGAGATATCTCTCACCGAATCCCTGTGAGACTGATGGTCCATTCGAGATATCTCTCACCGAATACCAGTGAGACCGATGGTCCATTCGAAATATCTCTCATCGAATACCAGAGAGACCGATGGTCCGTTCGAGATATCTCACCGAGTACCAGTGAGATCGATGGTCCATTCGAGATGTCTCTCACCGAGTACACGTGAGACCGATGGTCCATTCGAGATATCTCACCCCGAATACCAGTGATACCGATGGTCCATTCGAGATATCTCACCGAGTACCAGTGAGACCGATGGTCCATTCGAGATATCTCTCACCGAATACCAGTGAGACCGATGTTCGATTCGAGATGTCTCTCACCGAGTACATGTGAGACCGATGGTCCATTCGAGATATCTCTCACCGAATACCAGTGAGTCCGATGGTCCATTCGAGATATCTCTCACCGAATACCAGTGAGACCGATGGTCCATTCGAGATATCTCTCACCGAGTACCAGTGAGACCGATGGTCCATTCGAGATATCTCTCACCGAGTACCAGTGAGACCGATGGTCCATTCGAGATATCTCTCACCGAGTACCAGTGAGACCGATGGTCCATTCGATATATCTCTCTCCGAGTACCAGTGAGACCGATGGTCCATTCGAGATATCTCTCTCCGAGTACCAGAGAGACCGATGGTCCATTCGAGATATCTCTCTCCGAATACCAGTGAGACCGATGGTCAATTCGAGATATCTCTCACCGAGTACCAGTGAGACCAATGGTCCATTCGAGATATCTCTCACCGAATACCAGTGAGACCGGTGGTCGATTCGAGATATCTCTCACCGAATACCAGTGAGACCGATGGTCCATTCGAGAATTCTCTCACCGAATACCAGTGAGACCGATGTTCGATTCGAGATGTCTCTCACCGAATACCAGTGAGACCGATGGTCCATTCGAGATATCTCTCTCCGAATACCAGTTAGACCGATGGTCCATTCGAGATATCTCTCTCCGAGTACCAGTGAGACCGATGGTCCATTCGAGATATCTCTCTCCGAGTACCAGTGAGACCGATGGTCCATTCGAGATATCTCACCGAATACCAGTGAGACCGATGGTCCATTCGAGAAATCTCTCACCGAATACCAGTGAGACCGATGATCCATTCGAGATAACACTCACCGAATACAGTGAGACCGATGGTCCATTCCAGATATCTCTCTCCGAGTACCAGTGAGACCGATGGTCCATTCGAGATATCTCACCGAATACCAGTGAGACCGATGGTCCATTCGAGATATCTCTCACCGAGTACCAGTGAGACCGATGGTACATTCGAGATATCTCTCACCGAATACCAGTGAGACCGATGGTCCATTCGAGATTTCTCTCACCGAATACCAGTGAGACCGATGGTCCATTCGAGATATCTCTCATCGAATACCAGTGAGACCGATGGTCCATTCGAGATATCTCTCACCGAATACCAGTGAGACCGATGGTCCATTCGAGATATCTCTCACCGTATACCAGTGAGACCGATGGTCCATTCGAGATATCTCTCACCGAATACCAGTGAGACCGATGGTCCATTCGAGATATCTCTCACCGAATACCAGTGAGACCGATGGTCCATTCGAGATTTCTCTCACCGAATACCAGTGAGACCGATGGTCCATTCGAGATATATCTCATCGAATACCAGTGAGACCGATGGTCCATTCGAGATATCTCTCACCGAATACCAGTGAGACCGATGGTCCATTCGAGATATCTCTCACCGTATACCAGTGAGACCGATGGTCCATTCGAGATATCTCTCACCGAATACCAGTGAGACCGATGGTCCATTCGAGATATCTCTCACCGAATACCAGTGAGACCGATGGTCCATTCGAGATATCTCTCACCGAATACCAGTGAGACCGATGGTCCATTCGAGATATCTCTCACCGAGTACCAGTGAGACCGATGGTCCATTCGAGATATCTCTCTCCGAGTACCAGTGAGACCGATGGTCCATTCGAGATATCTCTCACCGAGTACCAGTGAGACCGATGGTCCATTTGAGATGTCTCTCACCGAATACTAGAGAGACCGATGGTCCATTCGAGATATCTCTCACCGAGTACCAGTGAGACCGATGGTCCATTCGAGATATCTCTCACCGAATACTAGAGAGACCGATGGTCCATTCGAGATATCTCTCACCGAATACTAGAGAGACCGATGGTCCATTCGAGATATGTCTCACCGAATACCCGTGAGACCGATGGACCGTTCGAGATATCTCTCTCCGAATACTGATGAGACCGATGGTCCATTCGAGATATCTCTCTCCGAGTACCAGTGACACCGATGGTCCATTCGAGATATCTCTCACCGAATACCAGTGAGACCGATGGTCCATTCGAGATATCTCTCACCGAATACTAGAGAGACCGATGGTCCGTTCGAGATATCTCTCACCGAATCCCTGTGAGACTGATAGTCCATTCGAGATATCGCTCTCCGAGTACCAGTGAGACCGATGGTACATTCGAGATATCTCTCACCGAATACCAGTGAGACCGGTGGTCCATTCGAGATATCTCTCACCGAATACCAGAGAGACCGATGGTCCGTTCGAGATATCTCACCGAGTACCAGTGAGACCGATGGTCCATTCGAGATGTCTCTCACCGAGTACATGTGAGACCGATGGTCCATTCGAGATATCTCACCGAATACCAGTGAGACCGATGGTCCATTCGATATATCTCTCACCGAATACCAGTGAGACCGATGTTCGATTCGAGATGTCTCTCACCGAGTACATGTGAGACCGATGGTCCATTCGAGATATCTCCAACCGAATACCAGAGAGACCGATGGTCCGTTCGAGATATCTCACCGAGTACCAGTGAGACCGATGGTCCATTCGAGATGTCTCTCACCGAGTACATGTGAGACCGATGGTCCATTCGAGATATCTCTCCCCGATTACCAGTAAGACCGATGGTCCATTCGAGATATCTCTCACCGAGTACCAGTGAGACCGATGGTCCATTCGAGATATCTCTCTCCGAGTACCAGTGAGACCGATGGTCCATTCGAGATATCTCTCTCCGAGTACCAGAGAGACCGATGGTCCATTCGAGATATCTCTCTCCGAATACCAGTGAGACCGATGGTCAATTCGAGATATCTCTCACCGAGTACCAGTGAGACCGATGGTCCATTCGAGATATCTCTCTCCGAGTACCAGTGAGACCGATGGTCCATTCGAGATATCTCTCTCCGAGTACCAGAGAGACCGATGGTCCATTCGAGATATCTCTCACCGAATACCAGTGAGACCGATGGTCCATTCGAGATATCTCTCACCGAATACCAGTGAGACCAATGGTCCATTCGAGATATCTCTCACCGAATACCAGTGAGACCGATGTTCGATTCGAGATGTCTCTCACCGAATACCAGTGAGACCGATGGTCCATTCGAGATATCTCTCACCGAATACCCGTGAGACCGATGGTCCATTCGAGATATCTCTCTCCGAGTACCAGTGAGACCGATGGTCCACTCGAGATCAGCGTGATTAACATCTCTGGGTATGAGGCCACAAGAGGAGCTGTTGTTTGAGAATATTTGATTAATTGCCTGCAATTAGCTTTTGCTCACCATGAGCCGTTTGATTTGCACATGAGCCGCAGAGCAGAATTACCCTCTGACAGACCATAATTTACCTGAACACCCCTGGTGCTCTCAACTTGTTATTATCGCACACAAGCTCTCCACTGCCTCCTTCTGGTAAGGGTCCTGTCTCTGTGGAGGGCGGGGGGTTATCACCTTTTACCCGAATACACGAATCGCTCACATTTTTGTTAGTGTTTGGCAAACACTGTCCGATGTCTTTCACACACCTGTCGAACCTTGGGGTCAGAGACGTAGGGAGTAAATTCACCTTCACTGCTTGGGCGGTAAACTGACGGAGCAGAAATTAAAATCGGGCCGGTTCTATCAGAGTTGGGTGATCCGCTCTCCCAGTTCAGCCCCCATCGATGGTGAAAATTTCCCTCCACCTGTTGTGAACCGATGCAGTTTGAGACAATGGACCAGCTTGTGGGCTTCCAAGATTGATACTAGGGCGGATATAAGGAAAGGTGTGGCCGATTTTAAGTATCCCCGCCTGGCGGAAATGGGGTGCTCGAGGCTAGTCAATGGTGTAAGGTCACTTACCGCCCCTTTAACCCTGGCGTTCCTGCCTCCACCTTCGTGGGTCGGTTCCTGAGAAGAGCGGACGGATTTCCGGTCAAGCTCCCTGTAATATGTAAATCGGATATTTAAAACGTACGTGGAAGCCCATTTAATGTTGGTTAAGAATGGGTGGAGGAGCCGCCCTTTCGGTGGGCATTGAGTGGTCCTGAACACTGAGAAGTTTCCTTTTAACTTATGTTTTGTGGGGAAAGGAGAAGCAGAAGAACTTTTCCTTGGCCTGCTGCAGCCGTGCAAAACCTCCCGGTCCCTGATCGTCTCAGAAATGTTTCAGGAGGTTTCCTTATAAAGCTGTGTAACAGGCCCAGCCTCATGTCCCATTAAACTCCCTGCAGTGAGTAAACACTGCTGCACAGCAGCTCAGAGAGGAAACGATCTCCCGAACTCCTCGCTGGAATTTGAATTTACATTAATATTTTACCAATCAGTAACGGTCCGGGTGTTGGTCCATTATTATTCTGTTCTGGTCAAAACAAATGTCCCAATGAACAGGAAGCTGTCTGACCCTGACAGCTCACGCTCAGTCCATCCCACCGGGCAGTGTGTGTGATGGGAAATAATCATCAACCGAAAAGGAGGATTTGATTTTATTCATTTCAGGGTTAATAATTTAATATTGAAATCATATTATTTCCAGACTATTAACAGCAAACAATTTCATGTTGGAATCATATCTTGTATCATTGCACAACACCGCATTTATTGGCTAAAATATAATTCATATCTCGTATTTCGATATGTATTGAAAGTATTGGATTGATATCACTTACATCAGTTAACTCATTAATGTTAATGGATCGTAAAATTAGGCGCCGTGAATAACGGGCGCCCGATCCGCTACCGCCCGTCTTACGCCACCGACAAACGTGAAAATCTACTCTAATTGACTTTTTAATTAATTTCGAATGAAAAGTCTTGAGATGTCGGACTCTAAGATTTAACTAATGTAACAATTAGATTCAGTGGGTATTTCACCCCGTTCTTCAGCTCCTCTCTGAATTTAGTCTGGGTCACAGCATAAATACACGTGTTGGTGCAGGAACTGAGGAGTTGAAGCAAGAATCCGGCTGACTCAATGTCACTGGCCGTATAGTTCTGGACGTTTGTTATACGCAGAGAAATAACATAAAAAACTTCTGTGCTCCATAACAATATAAAACTGCCCGATATACTAAAGAGTAAAATGATGGATTTCCTTCGGTTCTCCATGTGTGGATCCTTGTGATTTTCTCCATTGCTGCGGCCCCGGAGTCCCCTGCGGACTTTACTGGCCGCTAAAACGTGCCTGGCGGTGAGAACATTGAACAGCAAAATCAGAATGAATGGGAGACAAGGCATTAACACAAGATAAAACAATTCAAAAGCTGCCCATGAGGGTGAAGTGAAAAAGGTCGCTTTCAAGACACAACCCCGGGGTACATTGTCCATTATATATTCCCGGTCATATACAAAGTACCAGGGAATGTTTAGTAAACAGCTCAGCGCACTCACCACCCCGATAACAACAGCCGCCGTTTTCTCGGTGCAATATTTTGTTTTCAGCTCCTGACAACAAATGGCCACAAATCGATCAAAGGTGAAAACCGCTGTGAACCAGACAGAGGCCGCTATGACTGCTGAAATTAGGATGACAGTGAGGCGGCACACGGGGGTAATGGTCAAGAATGAAACTGGAAAATAAATATTAACAATGCGCCACATTATGACTTCAGTGATAACGACCAGGAGATCGGCCGCTGCCATTCCCACCAGGTAGCGAGTAATGCATTTGGAGAGTCCGCACTTTCCTCGGGACAGGATCACAATCGCCACCAAGTTAACTGTAAGAGGGAGAAAAGGAAGCAGAGAATTTACTGATCAGACCTGGAGTAAAAGCAGCAGTTTGGCAAGATCTGGAGTGAAATTTCCAGCTTTGTTGCTGCATCAAACTGTGGAACCTGATTCACTGACCTGGGACAACGCTTTCGGGCAGAGAAATGCTTTTAAGCATCAGATCCACTTGAAGGGCCGAGTGAGGGCGCAGTGCCGGTGAAGAAGGGAGATGGAGTTTTACGGAAGAATGCAACTTATTGAAGACGGATTTGGGCTCCAGACGAACGGGGAGAGAGCGAGGGCCGGGAAGGTTAGGGGACAGGGGGAGATGCAGCTGGTTTGTTGGATTAAGAGAGCCGACACAAAACAGGAAAGACCGAGATCCGTGGCGGTGTGTTTGAGGCTTCCGATCGGATTAGAAAAGACAGCTGGAGGCCGATCCAGTGAGTGAGATTGGGGGGGAGAGAAGGAAAAGGATATGTTGGAGCTGGAGGGGAGTGAGGAGCAGATGTTTTGGGAAAGCGAATAAACTGAAGGAACGGATGAGGAGAAAGAGGATTCATAGCAGTGGGAGGAGAGGCAGGGAGTCACAGGAAGAGGCTGCTGAGTGTAAGAGGAAATCTAATCTATAGGTCCCAGTAACACAACGCAATTGATGAATTCAACCTTTAATTTCTATGGTTCTGTAAAAACAATCTCGTTTCTTACATAACGTGGTCAATAAATTTACTTTGGACATTCAATTAAAATTAAATTAAAAAACATTAATTAAATTAGCCACGTTCTTTATTGATTTAAGCTGGCACATTGCTTTTAGAATACAGTATTCTAATAATTCAATGCGATCAACAAATGGCTGATTTTAATATTTAATTGCATTTCAATTATGTTTATGTATTCAGTCAGCAAACAAGTAAATGGAACATTCACATAAACAGTCTGAGGACCTGATAGCGATAAACAAATTCGGCGCGAGTACAATAAAACTCTCACAATCTGACAACATGCTAATAACACCTTCAAGTCTCATTTCCTCTTCATAATTGTACTGCAAGGTTCAGCAGTTCATTCCGGTAAGTTATTCACAACGCTGCCGCTCTCTCTCTCTCTCCCTCTCTCTCTCTGTCTTTATCTGTCTCATTCTTTCTCTCGTTCCTTCTCCCCCTCCCTCTCGTTTTCCTTCTCAGTCACTTTCTCTATTGCTTCTCTCTACCTCCCTGCACTCTCTCGACTCTCTTTCTGAATTCCCCTTTTCACATCCGCCTGCTTTCTCTTCACCAGCCCCGTGTTCCAACAATCATATTCTTAGTGTCAGTTTGTGAAATGGTGAAACCTCTGTGAACAGTTTAATGTATCTACAGATCATCCAAGTCTCCACCTGTTAGCTACACTGTTCACTTCATCTTCAGTTCATGGAATAAACAGAATCGAATGCCTGTTCCAGATGCACCTCACAATAATTGAAATTCCTTCTCCTGTAATTACAAAGTATAACGTTAGATGGCGGCATTGTTCAATTAACAAAAGGCCAACATCACCGCTGCTAATTATAATCTACAGATAAATAGAAGGGCTCGTGATTCGGACACATAAAGTGCAAACGGATACAACATAACCTCGAAACATTCCATTTTGCAGTGAATTCATCCACAGTGAAGCAGAGAATGAGATGTGAAAGAATCAGTAGCGGACTCAGTTCAGCAGCCAGAGATCTGGAGCTGTGTCAGATACGTACACAATGAAATAAAAATTCATAATATTGATAGCTTTGAAATCCCAGTTAAACTGAACCATGTTTTTTGAAGAGGGAGGATATTGCGCTGCCTCCTTGTAACACTGAGACCGTGAGCTGTCTCATTATCAATCACAGTAAACACATTTACGTAAAAATATTCCTGGACAGGTTAGTTCCACAACATGAAACTGTTGATGGCTCCGAATGGTCTGATACCAGCTCTTAGCCCAGACTCCTGATTCCAATACATTAAGTACAGAGAATAATCTAGTAACAGTGCCAGGGTTGGGTAAACAAAGTTCACTACAGATATAGTGCAATTGCAACAAGACCGTACGTTTAGAAGTTAAGGACATCCCACTATTCAACAATACATCCAGTACAGTGAATAATCCAATATCAACGCCAGGGTTGGATATACAAAGTTCATTAGAAATATAATGCAAAACCAAAAGAGCAGAGACTTTATAGATTCCATCATCCACCTGATAGAACAGGCGGCTGCGTAAAACATGGTGGGAGAAAAATAATTAGTCAAGTACAGCAGCACAGTTAACAGCGGTTTGAAATAATCACAGATGAAATAAAGGCTTACCCAGAACTCCAATGGCTGCAAGAACAGGATAGTAAATGCGTTCTATCTGAACCATTACAGGATCGCCCATTTCTGTGAGAAGCATTGACTTCTGTTGATCTGAAAACCGCAGCTCCGGTAGCAATCTGCGCTGATACAATGCAACGAGCTCTGATTTATACAGGCGTTAAATCTCCACTGAGACGGTTAGACCCCTGATCATTGCTGTTACTTACAGTCACCTGAACAAACACATTACATCAGCAGCTTTATCTTCAGTGTAAATAATGACGTGGATATATCACAAACACCTCAAAGTTCAGAATCATGTCTTAATGAGACTTCTCTCAGGAATAAAGTTAAAAGCTGTGCTCAGAAAGGACTGGTCCAACAACAATCAGCGGCTTCATTTACAGTTTTCATATGATTGTATTGACCATGTTCACTCCTGCCGATTCATTTATAATTTTCCCCGATTTCATCGCATGTGCACTGAATCCAGGGACACAAACAGACCCGTTTCACTCTGTTCCTGAAGTTTCCCAGTTAAATAATGAATTTTGAGTCTCTGACACGGGGACAGATAAAGGCCACGTTGAGGATTGCAGCCGAGAAGTGACTGTGGGTGACATTCGGGGTCGGACACTCAACGAGCTTCATTGCTATTCCACTCTCCGTTATTTTACTGCAGATGTTTACCCGTTTATTTTACATTGGTTGTTGGCTCCAGTAAAATTGGTCCCTTGTAACCCCGAGCTGAGTTCATGACCCGATTTGACCTCCATCACCAAGGCCCCGTGCTTCCCTCACTCGCCTCCATTCTTTCCTCAGCCCATTGAAACCGTTATCATTGCCTCTGTCCTCTCCAGACTCTATTCCTCCAATGCGCTACTGGCCGGCACACCCAACCTCCACCTTCCAGCCAGCTTCACGTCCTGCTCGGCCTCACCACCCTCACTGACTACCTGTTCCCGTTTGCCTAACATTTAAAATTTTCATCCTGTGCTTTAAATCCCTGCATGGCCTTCCCCTCCCCATCTCTGCCCACTCCTCCACACCTACGGAAACCCACCCATGATCTCCTCATTTATCGATCATTGGCCTCTTTTGGTGGGACTGCCCTCGCTTGGTTCTACTCACCTCTCTGATCATAGTCAGGAGAAACATCTCTTCCCACCCTATCACCGTTATATCTGTTGCCTCTAAATGTTCAATCCTTGCCCCCCTCCTCTTCCTCATCGACATGCTGCCCTTTGGTGACATTGTCTGCAGACATAGGTCAACTTTCAGATGGACGCTGACAAAACCACCGCCTGTCTTCACCCATCCAATGTCTTTGAGTTGTCAGAGCGATATTCTGTTTTAGATGAGCCACAATTTCATCCAGTTAAAAATTGGGAAGTCATGATCCTTGACCCCACAAACTCCACATACTTGCCACAGGGTCCATCCGCACCCCTCTCTTTCCGATTGTTGAGTCCCTCACCAGTCACCCAAGTCCTACTTATCTGCATTGACTTCCAGTCTCCTGAGCCTGTAGTTCACTTTTATTTTTTCGTACACTTAAATCCACCAGGGCCTCACCCCTCGATATCTCTATAGCCTCCTCCTGCAGTCCCTGCCAAATACTCTGCTGCTCGACCTTTGGCCGCTTGTGCCTCCTCAGGCCATTTGCCCCACTTTTGACAGCCGTGCCTTCAGCCATAATCACGCTCCAGAATTCCCTCCCGATGCCCCTCCATCTCCCTCTCCCCCTTTCAGGCGTCAGCCGTAGCTCAGTGGTAGCAGTCTCGCTTCTGAGTTAGAAAGTTGTGAGTTTAAGTCCCACCTCAGAGACTTGAACACATAATCCAGGCTGACACTGCAGTCTGGTACTGAGGGCGAACTGTATTGTCGGAGGTGCCGACTTTCAGAGCACACGTTAAACCGAGGGTCGATGTAAAAGATCCCACAGCAATATTCGAAAAACAGCAGGGGAGTTCTCCCTGGTGTCTTGGGCTTTATTTCACCCTCGACCAACATTACTAAAACCGATTTTCTGTTCATTTATCTCAGTGCAGTTTGTGGGAACTTGCAGTGTGCAAATTAGTTGGCTACATTACCACAGTCACTGCATTATAAAATGTATTTCATTTATTGCAAAGCGCTTTGGAACGTCCTGAGATCTTGAAAGGCGCAATATAAAGGGAAGTTATTTCCTTCTATTAGATCTTCCATGAAAGCCATCTCTTGCTTTATGGTTTTGACATCCCTCATAATATCTCCTTCTTTGGTCTGGGGTCCATCTAATCTGATTATACATCCGTAAATAGTCTTAAGATATTTATCTATGTTGAATCCGCCATATAAATCCAAGTAGTTATTGTTATATTTTACCATCCTCCACTCTCTTCATCCCACCATTAGTGGCCATTCCTTCAGGCATCTAAATTCTACTCTCCAAAACCACCTTATCCCCTCCGTCTCTCCATTTGATTCTCCTCCTTTTGCACCCTTCTTAAACTCACTCGTTGACCAAGGTTTTCGTCAGTCCTCCTGATATCGTCTTATTGCCTTCGTGCCCACTTTTACCCACTCCTCAGTGAAGCCTCACTATAGAAACAACATTAAACCCACACAGGGCACAACGTAGATTCTCGAGAATGAATCCAGGGAAGGTACTCTGTATGAGGAAAGTTGTGAAATTCCGGGAATTTTTCAACGCAAATGGATATGAGGAGACTTAAAATTCAAATAATGAAGTTGTTTGATAGATTCGTGGAGAATTGCTGTATCCTCTAGTTGTGAGGATCAGTGATAGAGCAATAGAGAATTACTGTATCCTCTGGTCGTGAGGATCAGTGAAAGAGTAACAGAGAATTACTGTATCCTCTAGTTGTGACGATCAGTGATAGACTAATAGAGCATTTCTGTATCCTTTGGTCGTGAGGATCAGTGAAAGAGTAACAGAGAATTACTGTATCTTCTAGTTGAGAGGATCAGCGATAGACTAATAGAGAATTACTGTATCCTCGAGTTGTGAGGATCAGTGATAGACGAATAGAGAATTACCGTATCCTCTGGTCGTGAGGATCAGTGATGGATTAATAGTGAATTACTGTATCCTATGGTCGTGAGGGTTAGTGATGGTGTAATAGAGAATTACTGTATCCTCTGGTTGTGAGGATCAGTGATAGACTAATAGAGAATTACTGTATACTCTGGTTGTGAGGATCAGTGATAGACTCATAGAGAATTACTGTATCCTCTGGTTGTGAGGATCAGTGATCGACTAATAGAGAATGACTGTATCCTCTGGTCGTGAGGATGAGTGATAGACTAATAGAGAATTACTGTATCCTCTGGCCGTGAGGATCAGTGATAGACTCATAGAGAATTACTGTATCCTCTGGTTGTGAGGATCAGTGATTGACTAATAGAGAATTGCTGTATCCTCTGGTTTTGAGGATCAGTGATAGACTAATAGAGAATTGCTGTATCCTCTGGTTTTGAGGATGAGTGATAGATTATTAGAGAATTACTGTATCCTCTGGCCGTGAAGATCAGTGATGGACTAATAGAGAATCACTGTATCATCTGGTTGTGAGGATCTGTCACAAGGGGTCATCAATTTCAGCTCACCATGAAAGACTTCATGTGTATATTCTTCACGCAGAGAGTTTTTTGGAGCATGGAATGTTTCACCAGAGGGAATGGAAAAACCAGAAAAGAGGAAATTGCAACTTTTACCATTGTATCATTTAAGAGAAAATTGAATACATATTTCAAATTGATGACGATAAAGGGCATTTGGAGGAAAGTTTACCATGACATACGTTTTGAATTGCTTTAACTATGAACTGTCACTGACACGATGGGTCAAATGGCCTCCCACTCTTCTGTAAACCACTATGCTTCATGTTTCTCCTAGATTGAGATTTGTGATGTGCTTGGATGATCCTGCTTGAATGTACTGCCCAATATCTAACAAAACGATTGTGTAACTTCCGGCTGTAACAATAATTCCCCATATAACCTGAACTGGATACTCATGTTTCTGCACTGCCCAATATCTAACACTATGATAACGTAACCCAGGGATGTCGCAATAGTTCCCCATATAATCTGAACTGGATATTCACTTCTGCGTTGTCACATCTCTAATAATACGACAGTGAAAACAAGGGATGTAACGATAGTTCCCCGTTATTTTCTGAACTGGATATTCATGTGCCTGCAACCCCCAATATCTATCAATATGATAGTGTAGCCCAGTGATGTAACAAAAGTTCCCCTAATAATCTGAACGTGATATTCCTGATGCCATACTTCCCCATGTCGAACAATTCGAGAGAGTAACTCGGGGGTGTAACAATAGGTCCCCCTCTAATATGAGCTGGATATTCCTGTTTTTGCACTGCCCAATATCTAACAATATGATAACGTAACCCAGCGTGTAACAATAGTTCCCCTTATAATTTGAACGGGATATTCCTGTTTCTGCATTGCCCAATATCTAACAATGATACAGTGTCACCCAGGGATGTAACAACAGTTCCTCCATATCATCTGAACAGGATAATTATGTTTCTTCACCGTCCAATTCCTAACATTACGACAGTGTAACGCAAGGATGCATCACTGATTCCGTTTTAAATTTAACTGGACATTCGTGTTTCTGGACTGCCACATAACCAATAATACCACAGTATAACCCAGGGACGTGACAATAATTCTCCATATAATCTGAACTGGATATTCGTGTTCCGCACTGCCCAATACCTAACTATACGATCGTGTAACCCATGAATCTAACAGTAGTCACCCATGGGATTAAAGGGACAGTGGCGGCGTTTTTTAAAAAAACTTCCCATTTATATTCCACATCGGTTTCATCACCACCCAATAGTTTTAGCCAATTAACCTGTTCCAAATCTTTTGTTATTTTCGTGAAGTTTGCCACAATGAAATCTGGAATGAGTTGTAAATTTTGAGTAACTTTGGTTCTATCAGCTAATTGGAACCTTTTAATATTGAGGTCATTGTTTACCAGGTTTCCCCGACACGAGCTCAGGCTCAGTATTAAGCACTCGATATTTCTTTTTATTCGTTCGTGGGATGTGGGCGTCACTGGCAAGGCCAGCATTTATTGCCCATCCCTAATGGCCCTTGAGTAGGTGGTGGTGAGCCGCCTTCTTGAACCGCTGCAGTCCGTGTGGTGATATTAGGTAGGGAATGCCAGGATTTTAACCCAGCAACAGTGAAGGAACGGCGAAATCTTTCCAAGTCGGTGAGGTGTATGACTTGGAGGGGAACGTGCTGGTGGTATTATTTCCATGTGCTATCCTTGTCCTTGTAGGTGGTAGAGGTCGCGGCCCAACTGCCCGAGCAGGATTTGAACTCATCGACTCACAGATTAGTCGTCTGTGTTTCTGGATTATTGATTCAGTAACATAACCACTATGCTAACTGTCTGGATCAAGATGTGAGCTGTCTGAGTCTGTGTAGGTGCTGTCTATGTCTGTGTAGGTGCTGACTGGGTCTGTGCAGGACAGGTCATGGTCGGTGTGGGAGCTGTCTGGTTCTTTTCAGGCGAGGTCTGGGTCTTGGCAGGAGCTGACGGAGTCTGTGTCGGAGCGATCTGTTTCATTGTAGGTGCTTTCTCGGTCTGCGTAGGCACTGACTGGGAATATGTGGGAGCTCTATAGTTCTGTGTTGAGGCTTTTTAATACGTTCATGGGATGTGGGCGTCGCTGGAGAGGCCGGCATTTATTGCCCATCCCTAATTGCCCTTGAGAAGGTGGTGGTGAGCCGCCTTCTTGAACCGCCGCAGGACGTGTGATGACCCTTCTCCCACAGTGCTATTAGGAAGGGAGTTCAAGGAATTGTAACCCAGCGACGATGAAGAAACGACGATATATTTCCAAGTCGGGATGGTGTGTGACTTGGAGGGGAACGTGCAGGGGGTGTTGTTCCCATGTGCCTGCTGCTCTTGTCCTTCTAGGTGGTCGAGGTCGCGGGTTTGGGAGGTGCTGTCGAAGAAGCCTTGGCGATTTGCTGCAGTGCATCCTGTGGATGGTACACACTGCAGCCACAATGCGCCGGCGGTGAAGGGAGTGAATGTTTATGGTGGTGGATGGGGTGCAAATCAAGCGGGCAGCTTTGTCCTGGATGGTGTCGAGCTTCTTGAGTGTTGTTGGAGCTGCACTCATTCAGGCAAGTGGAGAGTATTCCATCACACTCCTGACTTGTGCCTTATAGATGGTGGAAAGGCTTTGGGGAGTCAGGAGGTGAGTCATTCGCCGCAGAATACTCAGCCTCTGACCTGCTCTTGGAGCCACAGTATTTATATGGCTAGTCCAGTTAACTTTCTTGTCAATGGTGACCCCCAGGATGTTGATGGTGGCGGATTCGGCGATGGTAATGCCGTTGAATGTCAAGGGGAGCTTGTTAGACTCTCTCCAGTTGGAGATAGGCATTGCCTGGCACTTGTCTGGCGCGAATTTTACTTGCCACTTATGAGCCCAAGCCTGGATGTTGTCCAGGTCTTGCTGCATGCGGGCTCGGACTGTTTCATTATCTGAGGGGTGGCGAATGGATCTGAACACTGTGCAGTGATCAGCGAACATCCCCATTTCTGAGCTTATGATGGAGGGAAGTTCATTGATGAAGCAGCTGAAGATGGTTGGGCCTAGGACACTGCCCTGAGGAAATCCTGCAGCAATGTCCTGCGGCTGAGATGATTGCCCTCCAACATCTTCCTTTGTGCTCGGTATGACTCCAGCCACTGGAGAGTTTTCCCCCTGATTCCCATTGACTTCAATTTTACGAGGGCTGCTTGGTGCCACACTCTGTCAAAGGCTGACTTGATGTCAAGGGCAGTCACTCTCACCTCCCCTTTGGAATTCAGCTCTTTTGTCCAAGTTTGGACCAAGGCTGTAATGACGTCTGGAGCCGAGTGGTCCTGGCGGAACTCAATCTGAGCATCGGTGAGCAGGTTATTGGTGAGTAAGTGCCGCTTGATAGCACTGTCAACGACACCTTCCATCACTTTGTTGATGATTGAGAGTAGATTGATGGAGCGGTAATTGGCCGGATTAGATTTGTCCTGCTTTTTGTGGACAGGACATACCTGGGCAATTTTCGACATTGTCGGGTAAATGCCAGTGTTGTCGCTGCACTGGAACAGATTGGTTAGAGGCGGGGCTAGTTCTGGAGCACAAGTCTTCAGCACTACAGCCGGGATCTTGTCAGGGCCCATAGCCTTTGCTCTCTCCACTGCTCTCAGCCATTTCTTGATATCACGTGGAGTGAATCGAATTGGCTGAAGACTGGATTCTGTGATGGTGGGGATATCGGGAGGCGGCCGAGATGGATCATCCACTCGGCACTTCTGGCTGAAGATGGTTGCAAATGCTTCTGCCTTGTCTTTTGCACTCACGTGCTGGACTCCGCCATCATTGAAGATGGGGATGTTTACAGAGCCTCCTTCTCCGGTTAGATGTTTAATTGTCCACCACCATTCACGACTGGATGTGACAGGACTGCAGAGCTTTGTTCTGATCCGTTGGTTGTGGAATCGCTTAGCTCTTTCTACAGCACTGCTTCCGCTGTTTAGCATGCATGTAGTGTTGAGTTGTAGCTTCACCAGGTTGGCACCTCATTTTGAGGTACGCCTGGCGCTGCTCATGGCATGCTCTTCTACGCTCCTCAATGAACCAGGGCTGATCCCCTGGCTTGTTGGTAATGGTAGAATGAGGAATATGCCGGGCCATGAGGTTACAGATTGTGCTGGAATATAATTCTGCTGCTGCTGATTACCCACAGCACCTAATAGATGCCCAGTTTTGAGCTGGCAGATCTATTCTGAATCAATCCCATTTAGCACGGTGATAGTGCCACACAACACGTTGGATGGTGTCCTCAGTGCGAAGACTGGACTTTGTCGACCAGCTCTAACCAAAGAGAATAACTAATAAACCTTCATCCTTGTCACCCGTCCCAGAGACCAGTAAGAAGGATTATAACCAAAGGGAAAAACGACAAATTACTGATAAACCTTCATCTTAATCTCTGTAGCATGGCTCATCTTAGATCGAGGCAGCCCAGGAGGCGCAGAAGGAAATATCATTCTATGAAATAGCAAGTTCCATATTTTCACCACTCTCTGGGTGAAGATGTTTCTCCTGAAGTCCTTGTCGAATTCATTAATGACTATTTTATATGAATGGCCCAAAGTTTTGGTCTCCTCTGCCAGTGGAAACATCTTCTCCAACTCTTCCCTGTCAAAACCCTTCATTATTGTAAAGGCCTCTATTTGGTCACCCCTCAGACTTCTCTTTACGAGAGTAAAGAGCCCCAGCCTGTTCAGCCTTTGCTGATATTTATAACCTTTCAGTTCTGGTATCATTCTTGTGAATTTCTTTTGCACCTCCTGTGCTGTCTAAGATGAAACCAGTTACAGAGACTAAGATGTTGATCCACACTGAAGAAACACCAGCGAGTTCACACTGGGGAGAGGCCGTTCACCTGCAATGAGTGTGGGAAGGGATTCACTCGTTCATCCGCCTGCTAATACAGCGGCGAGTTCACACTGGGAAGAGGCCGTTCACCTGCACTGAGTGTGGGAAGTGATTCACTCGTTCATCCGCCTGCTAATAAAGCAGCGAGTTCACACTGGGGAGAGGCTGTTCACCTGCACTGAGTGTGGGAAGGGATTCACTCGTTCAACCGCCTGCTAATGCAGCAGCGAGTTCACACTGGGGAGAGGCCGTTCACCTGCACTGAGTGTGGGAAGGGATTCACTCGTTCATCCCACCTGCTGAGACACCAGCGAGTTCACATTTGACTGCAGTGTTTGGATTTTCTTGTTATTACTGATGTTAATCACATCCAGGACTGAACCATGTCCATTCTGACAGTCGGTGTTTGTTTCTGCTGATGTTAATAACCCCTCTAACTGGGCTGAAGTTTAATTGTAAGCTTCACTAAATTTCAATAAGTCCTGGTTTCGAGACAGTTACTGATGTCAGAGCAGGTCGATCCAGTAGCTCTGAGTTATACTGTCAGCTTCACATGGGTCTCTGGTCAATCTCCCTCTACACTGTTCCATCAAACAGTCCCGGGCTGGTACAACATCGTTTAGATACAGTGTAAAGCTACCTCCACACAGTCTCTTCAAGCTCTACCAGTGCAGGTGCAGCACGGGTGAGATAGAGAGCAAAGTCACTCTACATTTAACATCAAACACTCCCAGGCCAAGTACAGCACGGGTTAAATAACGAGTAAAGCTCCCTCTACACTGTCCCATCAAACACTCCCCGGGCAGATACAGGGTTAGATACAGAGTAAAGCTCCCTCTGCACTGCCCCATCAACGACTCTCAGGGCAGGTACAGCACGGGTTAAATAACGAGCAAAGCTCCCTCTAAACTGTCCCAACAAACACGCCCAGGGCAGGTACATCTCGGGTCAGATTGAGAGTAAAGATCCCTCTACACTGTCCCATCAAACACTCCCAGGGCAGGGACTGCACGGGGTTAGATACAGAGTAAAGCAACCCCTACACTGTCCCGTCAAACAATCCAAGGGCAGGTACAGCACGGGTTAGATACACTGTAAATCCCACTCTGCACTGTCCCGTCAAACGCTCCCAGGGCAGGTACAGCACGGTTTAGATACAGAGTAAAGCTCCCTCTGAACTGTCCCATCAAACACTCCAAGCGCAGGTACAGTACGGGTTCGATACAGAGAAAAGCTCCTTCTTCACTGTTCGATCAAACAATCTGATGGGCCTGATGCAAAGTAAGTCTCCTTCCAATCTGCCTGTGCAAACCCGTTCAAGTGAGAAATCTTGAACCCTGAACGGTCAGAGTGCTGACTCTCTCGGAGACCTGTCTTATCTCAGTACCTTTCTGAATGTGTAATCAGGCACTTTCAGAGATTCCCTGCTGCGTCTCCTCTTCCCATTACCTGTGATTCCCACATCCCAGCCTCATTATTCCCCTGAACACCACATCCTCGGACACAATGATCCTAAAGAGAAACAAGACACGGATATGAAGCTGTGATCAATGCAGTGAGTTTTATTTCTGAGTACAGCCCATTATTCAGACAGCAGTAATACAGCGTCAGGGGGTTATGGGACCCACACAATCAAACAGAGCCTGCTCCCCGTGAACGAAGGTTTCATTCAGTGAGAACTTGAAGAGCTCGGGCTGGTGAGATTCTATCACTGGATCTTTCAAGATTTCGGTAAGCAGCAACTGAACCCATTGTGGCAGAATATCGGCAGAGTCTCCTCGTTTGTGTCACAGACTTCCTCACGACACATTGCTCCAATCGCGTTGCAGATGCCTATGAACTCTAAAATCCAAAATAAAGAGTTAATTAATTGACCGTTCTGAACACAGAGAGAGGTAGAAAAATGAGAAAACATGAAGCTGAGTCTGTCCGTGTTACTGGGACTGACTCTGGACCACACATGAACCTCAGCGCATTTGTACGTCATTAAACCTCACACTGACCCCTCCCCGGCCTGTCGACGCTCACTCTTTGTTCTCAAGGACAGCCCAATCGGTTTTCCACAGAATGGAGCCCAGCATTCCCGCTATCTGAGAGTGGAAACAAAGAAAAGAAAGATCTGACATTTGTCGAGAGCCTTTCCCGTCAACAGAAGGGTCCAAAGAGTTTCACAGACAAAGGATTATTTCTGAAGAACCGACACTGTTTTGTCGCCAAATTGCTCACAGCAAAGTCCCACAAACAACAAATGAGACTTGAAAGGTTGAGGAATTTCTGGTCATGTTAGTTGAGAGGGTGATGTTGGTCCAAGACACCAGGAGAACTCCCATCAAATAATGCCACCAGGTGTCTCCTGCCCCATGAACAGGTCGACAAGGTCTCCATTTAGCGTTTCACTCAAAAGATGACACCTCTGACAGTGCAGCACTCCCCCAGTGCTGGGCTGTATGTATTGGAGTGGGACATCAACTCACTCAACTCCCAACTGAGGCAAACTGACACCCAGCGACTGAAAATTGAAAGTTTCACCGCTTGACTCCTTTACTTAGTCCTTGTCCTCATATTTTGATATCCATGAAGGCTTTAGAATTATTCAGAGTAAAAAAATATCTTTTGGAACCCTTTTGATCCAATCCCGGCCCCTCATGTTATGTTAAGTTGACTCATGTCTGGGGAACGGTTCCTCAGACGCCTGCAGTATCGCTCCCAATTCATCATTCTTCAGCTGTGGGTCTTAGCAGTGAGTGTTTGGGGAAGGGACTGAAGTAGTTCCCGATCCCGTCCACACTCTCAAACTCTGCAGCAAGTAGCACTGATCGGGAACAGGAACTGTGGGCTTATCCTTCCACAGTACCTGGGTACTGAGGCCAATACCCAGCTATGAGACATAGCTGCCAGACCGGGCCTGCGGCAGGTGGTGAGGGAACCAACACGATGGAAAAACTTATTTGACCTCGTCCTCACAAATCTACCTGTCGCAAATGCCTCTTTCCATGACAGAATTGATAGGAGTGACCACCGCACAGTCCTCGTGGAGACGAAGCCCCGTCTTCGCACTGAGGATACCATCCAACGTGTTGTCTGGTACTACCACCGTGCTAAATGGGATATATTCAGAACAGATCTAACAGCTCAAAACTGGGCATCCATGAGGTGCTGTGGGCCATCATCAGCAGGAGAATTGTATTCCAGTACAATCTGTAACCTCATGGCCCGACATATTCCTCACTCTACCATTACCAACAAGCCAGGGGATCAACCCTGGTTCAATGAGGAGTGTAGAAGCGCATGCCAGGAGCAGCACCAGGCGTACCTAAAAATGAGGTGCCAACCTGGTTAAGCTACAACACAGGACTACATGCATGCTAAACAGCGGAAGCGAAATGCTACAGACAGAGCTAAGCGATTCCACAACCAATGGATCAGACCAAAGCTCTGCAGTACTGCAACATCCAGTCGTGAATGGTGGTGGACAATTAAACAACTAACGGGAGGAGGAGGCTCTGCAAATATCCCCATCCTCAATGATGGCAGAGTCCAGCACGTGAGTGCAAAAGACAAAGCGGAAGCGTTTGCAACCATCTTCAGCCAGAAGTGCCGAGTGGATGATACATCTCAGCCTCCTCCCGCTGTTCCCACCATGACAGAAGCCAGTCTTCAGTCAATTCGATTCACTCCACGTAACATCAAGAAACGGCTGAGTGCACTGGATACAGCAAAAGCTATGGACCCCGATAACATCCCGGCTGTGGTGCTGAAGACTTGTGCTCCACAACTAGCCGCACCTCGAGCGAACCTTTTTCAGTACAGCTGCAACACTGGCATCTACCCGACAATATGGAAAATTGCTCAGTTATGTCCTGTCAACAAAAAGCAGGACAAATCCAATCCAGGTAATTACCGCCGCATCAATCTATCTCAATTATCAGCAAAGTGATGGAAGTTGTCGTTGACTGTACTATCAAGCGGCACTAACTAACCAATAACTTGCTCACCAGTACTCAGTTTGGGTTCCACCAGGTCCACTCGGCTCCAGACCTCATGACAGCCTTAGTCCACACGTGGACAAAAGAGCTGAATTCCAGAGGTGCGGTGAGAGTGACTGCCCTTGACATCAAGGAGGCATTTGACCGAGTGTGGCACCAAGGAGCCCGAGTAAAATTGAAGTCAATGGGAATCAGTTTGAAAACTCTCTAGTGGCTGGAGTCATACCTTGCACGAAGGAAGATGATACTGGTTGTTGGAGGCCAATCATCTCAGCCCCAGGACATTGCTGCAGGAGTTCCACAGGGCAGTGTCCGAGGCCCAACCATCTCCAGTTAGAACTTAAGAACATAGGAACATAAGAAATAGGAGCAGGAGTAGGCCAATCGGCCCCTCGAACCTGCTCCGCCATTCAATAAGATCATGGCTGATCTGATCCTAACCTCAAATCAAAATTCATGTCCAATTTCCTGCCCGCTCCCCGGAACCCCTAATTCCCTTTACTTCTAGGAAACTGTCTATTTCATTTTTTAATTTACTAAATGATGGAGCTTCCACAGCTTCCTGGGGCAGCAAATTCCACAGACCGACGACCCTCTGAGTGAAGAATTTTCTCCTCATCTCAGTTTTGAAAGTGCAGCCCCTTTTTCGAAGATTATGCCCCCTAGTTCTAGTTTCACCCATCCTTGGGAACACCCTTACCGCATCCAGCTGATCAAGACCCTTCACAATTTTATATGTTTCAATAAGATCGCCTCTCATTCTTCTGAACTCCAATGAGGAGAGTCCCAATCTGCTCAACCTCTCCTCATATGTCCACCCCCTCAACCCCGGGATTAGCCGAGTGAACCTTCTTTGTACTGCCTCGAGAGCAAGTATGTCTTTTCTTAAGTATGGACACCAAAACTGTATGCAGTATTCCAGGTGCGGTCTCAACAATACCTTATATAACTGCAGCAATACCTCCCTGTTTTTATATTCTATCTCCCTAGCAATAAAAGCCAACATTCCGTTCGCCTTCTTGATCACCTGCTGCACCTGCATACTAACTTTTTGATTTTCTTACACTAGGACCCCCAGATCCCTTTGCACTGCAGTACTTTCCAGTCTCTCGCCATTAAGATAATAACTTGCTCTCTGATTTTTCCTGCCAAAGTGCATAACCTCACATTTTCCAACATTGTATTGCATCTGCCAAATCTCCGTCCACTCACCCAGCCTGTCTATATCCCCTTGGAGGTTTTTTATGTCCTCCTCACTCTCTACTTTCCCTCCCATCTTTGTATCATCTGAAAACTTTGATATGTTACACTCGGTCCTCTCCTCCAAATCGTTAATATAGGTTGTAAAGAGTTCGGGACCCAGCACCGACCCCTGCGGAACAGCACTGGCTACTGGTTGCCAGTCCGAGAATGAACCATTTATAACAATTTTCTGCTTCCTGTTCGATAACCAATCCTCCATCCATGCCAGAATATTGCCCCCAATCCAGTGATTATTTATCTTGAGCAATAATCTTTTATGTGCCACCTTGTCGAATGCCTCCTGGAAGTCTAAATACACTGCGTCCACTGGTTCCCCTTTATCCACCCTGTATGTTATGTCCTCAAAGAACTGAAGCAAATTTGTCAGACATGACTTCCCCTCCGTAAAGCCATGCTGACTTTGTCCTGTTAAATTATGCTTATCTAAATGTTCCGCTACTGTCTCCTTAATAATAGACTCCAAAATTTTACCCACCACAGATGTTAGGCAAACTGGTCTATAATTTCCAGCCTTCTGCCTACTACCCTTTTTAAGTAAGGGTGTTACATTAGCAGTTTTCCAATCTGCCGGGACCTTTGCCGAGTCCAGAGAATTTTGGAAAAGTATGACCAAAGCATCCAAAATCCCGACTGCCACTTCCCTCAAGACCCTAGAATGTAAGCCATCATGTCGAGGGGATTTATCCACCTTGAGTCCCATTAATTTACTGAGTACCAATTCCTTAGTGATTTTAATCGTATTTCGCTCCTCCCCCTCGAGAGCCCCCTGTTTGTCCAGTGTTGGGATATTTTTGGTGTCCTCGACCGTAAAGACTGAAACAAAATATTTGTTCAGCATTTTTGCCATCTCCATGTTTCCCACCATTAATTTCCCGGTCTCATCCTCTAAGGGGCCTATGTTTGCCTGAGCCACCTTTTTTCTTTTTATATAACTATAGAAACTCTTGCGATCTGTTTTTATATTTTTGCGAATTTATTTTCATCACCTATCTTCCCTTTCTTAATCAATCCTTTACTTACTTTTTGCTATAGTTTGAAGACTTCCCAATCTTCTATCCTCCCACTAAGTTTGGCGACCTTATATGTCCTTGTTTTTAGTCGGATACTATCCTTAATTTCTTTACTTAGCCACGAATGGCTGTCATTTCTTTTGCACCCTTTTTTCCTCAGTGGAATATATTTTTTTGAAAGTTGTAAAATAACTCCTGAAATGAACACCACTGCTCATGTACCGTCTTGCACTTTAATCTATTTTCCCAGTCCATTTTAATCAATTACGCTCTCATACCATCATAGTCTCCTTTATTCAAGCTCAGTACGCTTGTTTGAGAACCAACCTTCTCACCCTCTAATTGGATATGGAATGTAACCATGTTATGGTCACTCATTCCAAGGGGATCCTTAACTAGGACATTATTAATTAATCCTGGCTCATTACACGGGACCAGGTCCAAGGTTGCTTGCCCCCTTGTAGGATGAGTTACATACTGCTCAAGAAATCCATCACTAATACACTTAATAAACTCTTCCTCAAGGCTGCCCTGCCCAATTTGATTTGTCCAGTTAATATGACAGTTAAAATCCCCCATAATTATAGCTGTTCCCTCATTACATGCCCCGACTATTTCCTGATTCATACTTCTTCCAGCAGAGTTGCAACTATCAGGAGGCCTATATACTACGCCCACTAGTGTTTTTTCCCCTTATTATTCCTTATCTCTTCCCAAACTGTTTCGTTATCCTGATCCTTTGCCCCAATATCATTTCTCTGTATTACAGTGATTCCTTCCTTTATTAACATAGCCACCCCACCTCCCCTTCCTTCCTGCCTATCCTTCCTGATTGTTAAATACCCTGGCATATTTAATTCCCATTCGTTGTCACCCTGCAGCCATGTTTCTGTAATGGCCACAAGATCATACCCATACGTAGTTATTTGTGCCGTTAACTCGTCCATTTTTTTACGAATGCGACGTGCATTCAGATATAGAACTTTCAAATATGTTTTGTGACACTTCGTTCCTGCTTTTTCATTTTTTAACACTTTACCTTTTACTCCATACGTTCTGTCCCTTCCTGACACGCTTTCCTCTGTCTCCCTGCTCAGGTTCCCAACCCCCTGTCACAGCTTTGATGCTGGGTTAATCGCCTCACGCCTTCTAGTTTTTACTTTATCTGTCGTGCCTAAAGTACACTTTCTTTCCGCTGCTCTCCACTTTTCCCTTTCACTTATTCTTGAACAACTGTTTGTTCTGTTTGTATTGTAGATTTCCCCTGGGTCTTCCCCTCTCTTGTTGCTCTCAACTTTGTTCCCTTCTGACTCCCCGCTCAGGTTCCCATCCCCCTGCCACTCTAGTTTAAATCTTCCCCAACAGCACTGGCAAACACCCCCGCGAGGACATTGGTCCCGATCCTGCTCGGGTGTAACCCGTCACGCTTGTACAGGTCCCACCTTGCCCAGAACCGGTCCCAATGTCCCAGGAATCTAAATCCCTCCCTCCTACACCATCCCTGCAGCCATGCATTCATCCTGTCTATTCTCCTGTTCCGATACTCACTAGCACGTGGCACTGGTAGTAATCCTGAGATCACTACCTTTGAAGTCCTGCTTTTTAATTTATTTCCTAACTCCTTAAATTCACCTTGCAGGACCTCATCCCTTTTTTTTACCTATGTCATTGGTACCAATATGGACCACAGCTACTGGCTGTTCACCCTCCCCCTCCAGAATACCCTGCAGCCGCTCGCTGACATCCTTGACCCAAGCACCAGGGAGGCAACATACCATCCTGGAGTCACGTTGGCGGCCGCAGAAACGCCTATCTGTTCCCCTTACAATTGAATCCCCTATCACTATAGCCCTGCCACTCTTCTTCCTCCCCTCCTGTGCAGCAGAGCCACCCGTGGTGCCCCGAACCTGGCTCTTGCTGCATTCCCCTGATAAGCCATCTCCCCCAACAGTATCTAAAGCAGAATATCTGTTTGAGAGGGAGATGGCCCCAGGGGACTCCTGCTCTACCTGCCTAGTACTTTTACTCTGCCTGGCGGTCACCCATTTCCTTTCTGCCTGCGTAATCGTTACCTGCGGTGTGACCACCTCACTGAACGTGCTATCCACGATAGTCTCAGCATCGCGGATGCTCCACAGTGAATCGACCCGCAGCTCCAGCTCCGAAAGACCGTTAGCCAGTAGCTGCAGCTGGACACACTTCCTGCACACATGGTCGCTAGGGACACTGGTAGTGTCCATGACTTCCCACATAGTGCAGGAGGAGCATATCACGGGTGCGAGCTGTGCTTCCATGACTTGCCTTAGACTCTCAGAATCTCCTCCTGCTCTCGGTCTCTCCATTTATACTGTGCTGACCTGTCGGACTCTCCTGCCTCACCTGTGACGTCGCACAGTAGTTGTCTCTTGTTGCAGGTCTGCTGCTGCTTTTATTCCCCAATCTCAGTCTTCTACTCTCAGGTCCACTGCCGCTCTGGGGAAAAAGTTAGGAAAAGCAAGGCAAAGCAGCACCTCCTTCCCCCACTTCACAGAACTCCCACACTTACCAAACTCTCAGTTCACACTGTGTTGTCCGCACACCGTGCTGTCGCACTGACAGGCCCCTGTATTTCTACAGTTTGTGACTCAGGTGAGTCAGGCCTGCCCCACCTTCAGGAACCAGTTTAATCTAGCAAACCAATTAACTTGCGACAGCAGCTCTCTCTGCTGAAGCCTGACAGAAACTTTAAAAAATAAACTTTAAAGTTGAACTTAAACAGTTGATAGCAATTGAACTTAAACAGTTGAAAGCAATATGCACTAGATTTTAAAGAGATTAACCCTTAAACTCCCACGCTTACCAAACTCTCAGTTCACACTGTGTTGTCCGCACACCGTGCTGTCTCACTGACAGGCCCCTGTATTTCTACAGTTTGTGACCTTGCTTCATCAATGACCTTCCTTCCATCATAAGGTCAGAAATGGGTATGTTCGCTGATGATTGCACAGTGTTCAGTTCCATTCGCAACCCCTCAGATAATGAAGCAGTCCGAGCCCGCATGCAGCACGACCTGGACAACATCCGGGCTTGGGCTGATATGTCGCATTAACATTCGCGCCAGACAAGTGCCAGGCAATGAACATCCCCAACAAGAGAGAGTCTAACCACCTCCCCTTGACATTCAACGGCATTACCAGCGCCGAAACCCCCACCATCAACATCCTTGGGGTCACCATTGACCGGAAACTTAACTGGACCAGCCATATAAATACTGTGACTACAAGAGCGGGTCAGAGGCTGGGTATTCTGCGGCGAGTGACTCACCTCCTGACTCCCCAAAGGCTTTCCACCATCTACAAGGCACAAGTCAGGAGTGTGATGGAATACTCTCCACTTGCCTGGATGAGTGCAGCTCCAACAACACTCAAGAAGCTCGACACCACGCAGGACCAAAGCAGCCCGTTTGATTAGCAGCTCATCCACCTCCCTAAACATTCACTTCCTTCACCACTGGCGCACCGTGGCTGCAGTGTGCACCATCCACAGGATGCACTGCAACAACTCGCCAAGGCTTCTTCGACAGCACTTCCCAAACCCGCGACCTCTACCACCTGGAAGGACAAGGGCAGCAGGCACGACGGAACAACACCACCTGCACGTTCCCCTCCAAGTCACACACCATCCCGACTTGGAAATATATCGCCGTTCCTTCATCGTCGCTGGGTCAAAATCCTGGAACTCCCTCCCTAACAGCACTGTGGGAGAACGTTCACCACACGGACTGCAGCACTTCAAGATGGCGGCTCACCACCACCTTCTCAAGGGCAATTAGGAATGGGCAATAAATGCTGGCCTCACCAGCGATGAAAGAATACAAAAAAAATTGCATAGTCTCCTAACCAAGTCAATGTTCCGACTGAGATCCGCTAAATTGGCACTGGCCAGTAATTTGTGCTTTAATTCCTGGTCTGTTTGGATCCTCACTCAACACCCACCATTCCTATTACCCGCTCAGGTACCAACTAAACAATCGGGGGATTTACCTGTCCAACTGGTTTAGATTAAATTCTTCAATCATTCTTACACTATTACAATAATGCTCATTTAACCAATGAAACCGTGAACTCCAGTCAGGGAATAAAATAGTTGAAAGAAAATTAAACATCTTGAACACTGGCTGCTGAGAGATCGGAGAAATTTGCAACTTATACCTTGGTAATATTGAGCAGTGGAGGACTGAATCAGCACCAGGACTCCAAATGCCAAGAACAGCACGTTCATCATCTTCCACTGAGTTCCTCAGATTCAGGATCAGACAGCTGGAGTTCACAAGTCTCGTCTTGCATCTGGACTAATAGGGTTGCTGTATTTATAATCATATATACGGGGAGTAAATCTCTGAAAATATCCTGGGAAAAGGAGTCTCCCTTCTGTGTGACCGTGGGTAAATTGGCAGCTTGCCTCAGTTGGCAGTTCTCTATCTTTCAGATCACAAGGTTGTGTTTTTGGCCCCACTTCAGGCTTTGAAGCATGAGCTCATCTGACAGGATGTGGGAAGCACAGAAGCAAGACATTTACCTCTTAACTCCATCGCCAGCATCGCCTCCACATGAGCTCTAAATCAGGTCCCTCTCTCCTGTCCACTCCCCATGCGCTTTATTATGCCAACTAGTGCACCGAGCCCCTGTCGGGCACTGATGGATTGAGTCAGTACCAGGAGTCCAAGCACCCAGAGCAGGGATTTTATCAGTTCTGGCACGGATCGTTTGCTGCATTTTACCATCACATACACGGGGCCTGACCGCTCTCAGAAAATATCCTGGGAAAAGGTGTTTCCTTTCCGTGTGCCTGCTAATCTGTTGTCAGCTGGACTAAGTTGTCAGTTCTCGGTCTTTCCGATCACAAGGATGTGAGCTTGGGCCCATCTAAAAGGCTTAACGCGTGAGTTCAGCTGAGAGAATGTGCCAGTTCGACGAACAGAGCATTTAACCCATCATTCCAAACCTCAAATTTCTTTCCACATGAATCCGAAATCTAATCTCTCGCTCCTGCTTGCTCCCCTTGATCTTTAATACTTCCCAGTCTGATCTCTCTTCCACCTTTAAACAGTCACAGAATGATCCGGGACTGACAGCACAGCCCTTTTAAACAGACACAAAATGATCCGGGGCTGACAACACAGCCCTTTTAAACAGATATTGACACAGAATGATCGGTGACTGATAAATATTAATGACCTGGACTTGGGTATATATGCTGGACTGTGATCTCATCTCTCAGAATTTGGACTGTGATCTCATCTCTCACTATCTGGACTGTGGTCTAAGCTCTGAGTGTCTGGACTGTGATCTCGTCTCTCAGTGTCTGGACTGTGATCTCATGTCTCACGATCTGGACTGTGGTCTCAGCTCTGAGTGTCTGGACTGTGATCTTATCTCTCAGTATCTGGACTGTGATCTCGTCTCTCAATGTCTGGACTGTGATCTCATCATCAGTATTTGGACTGTGATCTCGTGTCTCATTATCCGGACTGCGATCTCATCATCAGTATTTGGACTGTGATCTCATCACTCAGTGTCTGGACTCTGATCTAATCGATCAATGTCTGGACCCTGATCTAATCTCTCAATGTCTGGACGACTCTCTGTGTCTGGACTGTGGTCTCCTCTGTCAGTCTCTGGACTGCGATCTCATCTCTCAGTGTCTGGACTGCGATCTCATCTCTCAGTGTCTGGAATGTAATATCATCTCTCAGTGACTGGATTCTGATCTCTTCTCCCAGTGTCTGGACTGTGATCTCATCTCGCAGTGTCTGGAATACTCGCTATTATCTCTGTGTCTGGACTGTGGTCTCCTTCGTCAGTGTCTGGACTGTGATCTCATCCCTGATTGTTTGGACCGTGATGTCATCTCTCAGTATCTGGACATTAATCACATCTCTCTGTGTCTGGATTCTGATCTCATCTCTCAGTGTCTGGACTCTGATCTCATCTCTCAGTGTCTGGACTGTGATCTCAGCTCTCAGTATCTGGACTGTGATCTCCTCCCTCAGTACCTGGACTGTGATCTCATCTCTCAGTGTCTGGACTGTAATTTCATCTGTCAGTGTCTGGGCTCTGATCTTATCTCTCAGTGTCTGGACTCTGATCTCATCTCTCAGTGACTCGATTGTGATCTCATCTCTCAATGTCTGGACTGCTCCTATTCTCTCTGTGTCTGATATGTGGTCTCCTTTGACAGTGTCTGGACTGTGATCTCATCTCTCTGTGTCTGGACTGTGATCTCATCTCTCTATGTCTGGACTGTGATCTCATCTCTCAGTATCTGCGCTGTGATCTCATCTCTCAGTGTCTGGACTGTGATGTCATCTCTCAGTGTCTGGACTGTGATCTGCTCCCTTACTTTCTGGACTGTGATCTGCTCTCTTAGTGTCTGGACTCTTATCTTATCTCTCAGTGTCTGGACTGTGATCTTAAATCTCAGTGTCTAGACTGTGATCTCATCGCTCTGTGTCTGGACTGTGATCTCATCTCTCACTGCCTGGACTTTGATCTCCCCTCTCAGTGTCTGGACTCTGATGTCATCTCTCAGTGTCTGGACTCTGATCGAATCTCTCAGGGACTGGATTACTAACTGTTCTCTCTGTGTCTGGACTATGGTCTCCTCTGTCAGTGTCTGAACGGTGATCTCATCTGATAGTATCTGGACTGTGATCTCATCTCTCAGTGTCTGGACTGTAATATCATCTCTCAGTGTCTGGACTGTGATCTCCTCTCTCAGTATCTGGACTGTGATCTCCTCTCTCAGTATCTGGACCGTGATCTCATCTCTCAGTGTCTGGACTGTGATCTCCTCTCTCAGTATCTGGACTGTGATCTCATCTCTCATTGTCTGGACCGTGATCTCATCACTCAGTATCTGGACTGTGATCTCAGCTCTCAGTGTCTGGACTGTGACGTCATCACTCAGAGTCTGGAATGTGATCTCATCTCTCTGTGTCTGGACTCTGATCTCATCTCTCAGTGTCTGGACTACGACCTATTCTCTCTGTTTCTGGACTGTGGTCTCATTTCTCAGCATCTGGACTGTGATATCATCCCTCATTGTCTGGACTGTGATCTCATCTCTCAGTGTCTGGACTGTGATCTCATCTCTCAGTATCTGGACTGTGATCTCCTCTCTCAGCATCTGGACTGTGATCTCATCCCTCAGTGACTGGACTGTGATCCCCTCTCTCAGCATCTGGACTGTGTTCTCGTCAATCAGTGTCTGGACTGTGATCTCATCTCTCAGCATCTGGACTGTGATCTCATCCCTCAGTGTCTGGATTGTGATCTCATCTCTCATTATCTGGTCTGTGATATCATCTCCCTGTTTCTGAACTGTGATCTCCTCTCTCAATCTCTGGACTGCTCCTATTCTCTCTGTGTCTGATATGTGGTCTCCTTTGACAGTGTCTGGACTGTGATCTCATCTCTCTGTGTCTGGACTGTGATCTCATCTCTCTATGTCTGGACTGTGATCTCATCTCTCAGTATCTGCGCTGTGATCTCATCTCTCAGTGTCTGGACTGTGATGTCATCTCTCAGTGTCTGGACTGTGATCTGCTCCCTTACTTTCTGGACTGTGATCTGCTCTCTTAGTGTCTGGACTCTTATCTTATCTCTCAGTGTCTGGACTGTGATCTTAAATCTCAGTGTCTAGACTGTGATCTCATCGCTCTGTGTCTGGACTGTGATCTCATCTCTCACTGCCTGGACTTTGATCTCCCCTCTCAGTGTCTGGACTCTGATGTCATCTCTCAGTGTCTGGACTCTGATCGAATCTCTCAGGGACTGGATTACTAACTGTTCTCTCTGTGTCTGGACTATGGTCTCCTCTGTCAGTGTCTGAACGGTGATCTCATCTGATAGTATCTGGACTGTGATCTCATCTCTCAGTGTCTGGACTGTAATATCATCTCTCAGTGTCTGGACTGTGATCTCCTCTCTCAGTATCTGGACTGTGATCTCCTCTCTCAGTATCTGGACCGTGATCTCATCTCTCAGTGTCTGGACTGTGATCTCCTCTCTCAGTATCTGGACTGTGATCTCATCTCTCATTGTCTGGACCGTGATCTCATCACTCAGTATCTGGACTGTGATCTCAGCTCTCAGTGTCTGGACTGTGACGTCATCACTCAGAGTCTGGAATGTGATCTCATCTCTCTGTGTCTGGACTCTGATCTCATCTCTCAGTGTCTGGACTACGACCTATTCTCTCTGTTTCTGGACTGTGGTCTCATTTCTCAGCATCTGGACTGTGATATCATCCCTCATTGTCTGGACTGTGATCTCATCTCTCAGTGTCTGGACTGTGATCTCATCTCTCAGTATCTGGACTGTGATCTCCTCTCTCAGCATCTGGACTGTGATCTCATCCCTCAGTGACTGGACTGTGATCCCCTCTCTCAGCATCTGGACTGTGTTCTCGTCAATCAGTGTCTGGACTGTGATCTCATCTCTCAGCATCTGGACTGTGATCTCATCCCTCAGTGTCTGGATTGTGATCTCATCTCTCATTATCTGGTCTGTGATATCATCTCCCTGTTTCTGAACTGTGATCTCCTCTCTCAATCTCTGGACTCTGATGTCATCTCTCAGTGTCTGGACTCTGTTTTCATCTGTCAATGTCTGGATTCTGATCCAATCGCTCAGTGTCTGTACTACCACCTATTCTTTCTGTGTCGGGACTGTGCTCTCATTTGTCAGTGTCTGGACTGTGATCTCATCCCGCATTGTCTTGACTGTGATCTCATCTCTCAGTGTATGGACTATTATCTCATCTCTCAGTGAGTGGGCTGTGATTTCACCTCTCAGTGTCTGGACTACTACCTATTGTCTCTCTGTCTGGACTGTGGTCTCCTTTGTCAGTGTCTGGACTGTGATCTCATCCCTCAGCGTCTGGACTGTGATCTCATCTCTCATTATCTGGACTGTGATCTCATCTCTCAGTGTCTGGTCTGTGATCTCATCTGTCATTGTCTGGACTGTGATCTCCTCTAACAGTCTCTGTACTCTGATCTATTCTCTCAGTATCTGGACTCTGACCTCATCTCTCAGTATCTGGACAGTGATCTCAGCTCTGAGTGTCTGGACTGTGATCTCATCTCTCTTTGTCTGGACAGTGATCTTATCTCTCAGTGTCTGGACTCTGATCTAATCTATCAATGTCTGGACTCTGATCTAATCTCTCAATGTCTGGACGACTCTCTATGTCTGGACTGTGGTCTCCTCTGTCATTGTCTGGACTGTGATCTCCACTCTCAGTGTCTGGACTGTGATCTCCTCTCTCAGCATCTGGACTGTCATCTCCATTCTCAGTATCTGGACTGTGATCTCAACTCTCAGTGTCTGGACTGTGATCTCCTCTCTCAGTGTCTGGACTGAGATCTCATCTCTCAGTATCTGGTCTGTGATCTCATCTGTCATTGTCTGGACTGTGATCTCCACTCTCAGTGTCTGGACTCTGATCTCATCTCTCAGTGTCTGGATTCTGATCTAATCTCTCGGTGTCTGGACTGCTACCCATTCTCTCTGTGTCTGGACTGTGGTCTCCTCTGTCAGTGTCTGGACTGTGATCTCATCTCTCAGTATCTGCACTGTGATCTCCTCTCTCAGTGTCTGGACTGTGATCTGCTCTCTCAGTCTCTGGTCTCTGATCTCATCTCTCAATGTCTGGACTCTGATCTCATCTCTCAGTGTCTGGGCTCTGATCTAATCTCTCAGTGTCTGGACTAATACCTATTCTCTCTGTGTCTGGACTGTGGTCTACTCTGTCAGCGTATGAACTGTGATCTCATCCCTCATTGTCTGGACTGTGATCTCAACTCTCAGGATCTGGACTGTAATCCTATCTCTCTGTGTCTGGACTGTGATCTCATCCCTCAGTATCTGGACTGTGATCTCATCTCTCAGTGTCTGGTCTGTGATCTTCTCTCTCAATGTCTGGACTCTGATCTCATCTCTCAGTGTCTGGACTCTGATCTGATCTCTCAGGGATTGGACTACTAACTATTCTCTCTGTGTCTGGAATGTGGTCTCCTCTGTCAGTGTCTGAACTGTGATCTCATCTCTCAGTGTCTGGACTGCGATCTCATCACTCTGTGTCTGGAATGTAATATCATCTCTCAGTGACTGGACTCTGATCTCTTCTCTCAGTGTCTGGACTGTGATCTCATCTCGCGGTGTCTGGACTACTCGCTATTATCTCTGTGTCTGGACTGTGGTCTCCTTCGTCAGTGTCTGGACTGTGATCTCATCCCTGATTGTCTGGACTGTGATATCATCTCTCAGTATCTGGACATTAATCACATCTCTCTGTGTCTGGATTCCGATCTCATCTCTCAGTGTCTGGACTCTGATCTCATCTGTCAGTGTCTTGACTGTGATCACATCTCTTATTGTCTGGACTCTGATCTCATCTCGCAGTGTCTGGACTTTGATCTCATTTCCCTTTATCTGGACTATGATTTTATCTCTCAGTCTCTGTACTCTGATCTCATCTCTCAGTATCTGGACTCTGACCTCATCTCTCAGTATCTGGACTCTGATTTCATCTATCTTTGTCTGGACAGTGATCTCATCTCTCAGTGTCTGGACTGTGATGTCATCTCTCAGTGTCTGGACTGGGATCTCAGCTCTCATGAACTGAAATGTGGTCTCAGCTCTCAGTGTCTGGAATCTGATCTCATCTCTCATTGTCTGGACTCTGATCTCATCTCGCAGTGTCTGGACTTTGATCTCATTTCCCTTTATCTGGACTGTGATTTGATCTCTCAGTGTCTGAAATGTGATCTCATCTTTCAGTATCTGGACTGTGATCTCATTTGTCAGTGTTTTGACTCTTATCTCATCTCTCAGTGTGTGGACTGATCTCCTCTCTCAGCGTCTGGACTGTGAGCTCCTCTCTCAGTATCTGGACTGTGATCTCATCACACAGTGTCTGGTCTGTGATCTCATCTGTCATTGTCTGGACTGTGATGTCATCTCTCAGTGTCTGGACTGTGATCTCCTCTCTCAGTCTCTGTACTCTGATCTCCTCTCTCAGTATCTGGACTCTGACCTCATCTCTCAGTATCTGGACTGTGATCTCATCTATCAGTGTCTGGACTGAGATCTCAGCTCTCATTAACTGAACTGTGGTCTCATCTATCAGTGTCTGGGCTGTGATCTCATCTTTCAGTATCTGGACTGTGATCTCATCTGTCAGTGTTTTGACTCTTATATCATCTCTCAGTGTGTGGACTGATCTCCTCTCTCAGTGTCTGGATTGTGAGCTCCTCTCTCAGTATCTGGACTGTGATCTCATCACACAGTGTCTGGTCTGTGATCTCATCTGTCATTGTATGGACTGTGATCTCGTATCTCAGTGTCTGGACTGTGATCTCCTCTCTCAGTCTCTGTACTCTGATCTCCTCTCTCAGTATCTGGACTCTGATCTCATCTCTCAGTATCTGGACTGTGATCTCATCTATCAGTGTCTGGACTGAGATCTCAGCTCTCATTAACTGAACTGTGGTCTCAGCTCTCAGTGTCTGGGCTGTGATCTCATCTTCCAGTATCTGGACTGTGATCTCATCTGTCAGTGTTTTGACTCTTATATCATCTCTCAGTGTGTGGACTGATCTCCTCTCTCAGTGTCTGGATTGTGAGCTCCTCTCTCAGTATCTGGACTGTGATCTCATCACACAGTGTCTGGTCTGTGATCTCATCTGTCATTGTATGGACTGTGATCTCCACTCCCAGTGTCTGGACTGTGATCTCCTCTCTCAGTATCTGGACTCTGACCTCATCTCTCAGTATCTGGACTCTGATTTCATCTATCTTTGTCTGGACAGTGATCTCATCTCTCAGTTTCTGGACTGTGATGTCATCTCTCAGTGTCTGGACTGGGATCTTGTCTCTCAGTGTCTGGACTGTTATCTCAGCTCTCATTAACTGAACTGTGGTCTCAGCTCTCAGTGTCTGGGCTGTGATCTCACCTCTCAGTGTCAGACTGTGATTTCACCTCTCTGTGTATGGAAAATGATCTCATCTCTCAGTGTCTGGAATCTGATCTCATCTCTCAGAGTCTGGGCTCTGATCTAATCTCTCAGTGTCTGGACGACTACCTATTCCCTCTGTGTCTGCACTGTGGTCTCCTTTGTCAGTGTCCGGACTGTGATCTCATTCCTCAGTGTCTGGACAGTAATTTCATCTCTCGGTGTCTGGACTGTGATCTTATCTCTCAGTGTCTGGACTTCAATATTATCTGTCAGCGTCTGGACTGTGATCTGCTGTCTCAGTGTCTGGATTCTGATCTCATCTCTCAGTTTCTGGACTGCTACCTATTCTCTCTGTGTCTGGACTGTGGTCTCCTTTGTCAGTGTCTAGACTATGATCTCATCCCTCAGTGTCTGGACTGTGATCTCATCTCTCAGTATCTGGGCTGTGATGTCATCACTAAGTGTCTGGACAGTGATCTGCTCTCTTAGTGTCTGGACTGTGATCTGCTCTCTCAGTGTCTGGACTGTGATCTCATCTCTCAGTATCTGGGCTGTGATCTCATCTTTCAGTATCTGGAATGTGATCTCATCTGTCAGTGTTTTGACTCTGATCTCATCTCTTAGTGTGTGGACTGATCTCCTCTCTCAGTGTCTGGACTGTGAGCTCCTCTCTCAGTATCTGGACTGTGATCTCGTCTCTCAGTGTCTGGACTGTGATCTCAGCTCTCAGTTTGTGGACTGTGATCTCGTCTCTCAGTATCTGGACTGTGATCTCAGCTTTCAGTATCTGGACTGTGATCTCAGCTCTTAGTATCTGGACTGTGATCTCATCTCTCAGTATGTGGGCTCTGATCTAATCTCTCAGTGTAGAGACTCTGATCTCATCTCTCAGTGTATAGACTCTGATCTAACCTCTCAGTGCCTGGACTTCTACCTATTCTCTCTGTGTCTGTACTGTGGTCTCCTCTGTCAGTGTCTGCAGTGTGATGTCATCCCTCAGTATCTGGACTGTGATCTCATCACTCTGTGCCTGGACTGTGATCTCTTCGCTCAATGTCTGGACTGTAATATCATCTCTCAGTGTCTGGACAGTGATCTGCTCTCTCAGTCTCTGGACTCTGATCTCATCTCTCAGTGGCTGGACTATGATCTCCTCTCTCAGTGTCTGGACTGTAATCTCAACTCTCAGTGTCTGGTCGGTGATCTCATCTGTTATTGTCTGGACTGTGATCTAATCTCT
Organism: Heptranchias perlo; assembly: GCF_035084215.1. Taxonomy (NCBI): domain Eukaryota; kingdom Metazoa; phylum Chordata; class Chondrichthyes; order Hexanchiformes; family Hexanchidae; genus Heptranchias; species Heptranchias perlo. The sequence continues at coordinate 26,778,745 of NC_090370.1, read as the reverse complement.
CAGTGTCTGGACTACCATCTATTATCTCTGTGTCTGGACTGAGGTCTCCTTTGTCAGTGTCTCGACTGTGATCTCATCCCTCAGTATCTGGACAGTGATCTCATCTCTCTGTGCCTGGACTGTGATCTCCTCTCTCAGTATCTTTGTTGTGATGTCATCTCTCAATGTCTGGACTCTGATCTCACCTCTCAGTGTCTGGATTGCGAGCTCCTCTCTCTCTCTCTCTCTCTGGACTGTGGTCTCCTCTGTCAGTTTCTGGATAGTGATCTCCTCTGTCAGGATCTGGACTGTGAGCTCCTCTCTCTCTGTCTGGACTGCGATCTCCAATCTCAGTGTCTGTTCTGTTACCTCCTCTCTGTGTCTGAACTGTGATCTCCTCTCTCTGTCGACTCCGATCTAATCTCTCGTTGTCTGCACTATGGTGGGGCCTTTGAATGATGCCCCCCATGATAAAATAGATACACTCAGCACTGACCTGCGAAGGAACTGCTCGAGTGGCCAAACACCAGTGAGAGACAGAACCTTCCGGAGTGAAGAGAAAGTGTTTTGTAATAACTCGTCTGAACAATGTAAACACCTTCACGGACTTAATACTTTGGAATGTGAGGCATGCAAAATACAAACAATGTTAGTTTAAACTCTTCCTCGGACCGGTACAGAATGGGTTAGAGAGAGAGTAAAGCTCTCCGGGAAGCTGCAATCGGGACAGATTCAGGGTAAAGCTCCATCGACACTGTCTCTTTAAACACTCCCAGGGCAGGTGCAGTACGTGTTTGCTGCAGAGTAAATCTTCCTCCACACTGTCCCTTCAAACACTCCCAGGTCAGGTAGGGCACGGTTTAGATACAGAGTAAATCTCCCTTTACACTTTTCCATCAAATCGTTTCAATGCAAGTACAGCACGGATTAGATACAGCGTTAAGCTCCATTAACACTGTCCCATGAAATACTGCCGGAGCAGGTACAATACAGGTTAAATACAAAATACAGCTCCCTCTACGCTGGTCCATCAAACACTCCCAGGGCAGTTACAACACAGGTTAGATACAGAGTAAAGCTCCCTCTACACTGTCCCATCAAACACTGACAGAGCAGGTACAATACAGGTTAAATGCAAAGTAAAGCTCCCTCTACACTGTCCCATTAAACACTCCTAGGGCAGGTGCAACACAGGTTAAATACAGAATAAAGCTCCCTCTACACTGTCCCATCAAACACTCCCATGGGTGCGATGACACTGGTTTGATACAGAGTAAAGCTCCCTCTACACTGTCCCATGCTCTGTATATGGGTCTCATTCCCGCACCGAGAACTACGAACAGAGGCCGGGATCGAGCCTGTGCCTTTCCCAGAGATCACTGCCTCCCCACATTCTCAGTCATTCCCCCTCTCTGTAATGTTCGGATCCAGTTTCTCAGTCCCACAGGTTTTGCGATATAAATTGCTGTCTTTGTTGACCCTGTGCATTTCGTTAATCAACTTTTTTCCTGGAACAAAACCATTAAAGCAGTAACAAGTGACTGTTGTTTCGCTGCCAACAGTTCATTTCTGTGCTATTAGTGGCGATGAGACCTGAGGTCACAACGAGTGTGAACACATTCCAAAGGGCCAACAGTTCACGGTCATTTCCAAAACATCTCCTTCTCTCGCTATTTACTTTTCCCTCATCTCTCTCTCGATTTTCTGTTCCACAATCTATCTTTCTCTCTCTCTCTCCTACTCTCTCTATCACTCTACTCTCTCTGTCTCCCTTTACCCTCTCCCTCTCTTTTTCTCTTACCCTTAACATAGACTGTACAGCACAGAATCAGTCATTCGTCCCAACAGGTCGATGCCGGTGTTTATGCTCCACACGATCCTCCTCCCACCCTTCTTCATCTCACCTTATCACCATGTCCTTCTATTCCTTTCTCCCTCGTGTGTTTATCTAGCTTCCCCTTTAATGCATCTTTGCTCGTCGCCTCAACTACGTCATGAGGTTGCGAGTTCCACATTCTCACCACTCTCAGGGTAAAGGCGTATCGCCCGAATTACCTATTGGATTTATTAGTGACTATATTATATTTATGACACTTAGTTCTGCTCTCCCCGGCAAGTGAAAACATCTTCACCATGTCTACCCTATCAAAAGCTTCATTAATCTAAAGACTTCTACCATGTAACTTCTCAGTCTTCTCTTTTCTAGAGAAACGAGCCTCTGCCTGTTCTCTCTTTCCTGATGGGTACAACCTCTCCGTTCTATGATATTGTTTCAGTAAACTGTCCTAGATGCACTCGAGAAATGTATTGCCTTCATAAATGGGAAAATTAAAATCTCCCTTCATAACTGCTCTGCCTTTGGTACAGGCTCCTCTGATCTCCGTATTTCTGTGTGGGCTCAATATTTTCTGTTTGAAGTATTTGTTTCATTAATTGAATTTCTTTCATGCCCCAGTTCCACTCAGTTGGTTGTGATCTCCAGTGTGACCGAGCCGCCTACAGGTTCCGGCTCTGAACAACAACTTGATTCCATGATCCGGGACTGACAGCCCAACCATTTTAAATAGGTTCAGTATGATCCTGGACTGACAGCACAACCCTTTTAAACAGACACAGAATGTCCCGGAACTGAGAGCACACCTTTTAAACAGACACAGAATGAACCGGGACTGATCGCACCAACGCTAAAACGTTTTTTCGGTGGTCTTTCCTGTGTGAATTTCCTTCCAAACGTTGCAATTATAAGTCGCTCACAATCAATAATAAAAATAAGAAACTGCGCCCTGAAAAAATAATAATTAAAAAGTGTCTGTGACTCGAACGCGCCAGCCTTGGCGTTGTTTGTATTGCACTGTAAACGACTGAACTAAGCGGCCACTCGTAAGCAAAGTTTCAGCACCAGGATTCCAAGTAACGAGAGCAGCACTTTCATCATACACACATATACAGACATACACACACATACAGAAACACATACACACTTAGAGGTACATGCACACACGTAAAGGTACATACAGACTGATAAACATACACAAACATAAAGGCACACACACACATACGGACACATACACATACAGAAACATATGTGCATACAGGCACATGCACATACGGAAACACATACGCATACATAAAGTAACACATAAACACACACACATATACATGCACACACATACAGAAACACATACACATATACAGACAAACACACTGAAATTTATGCACACATATATACATTTATACAGGCACATACAGGCATGTACACAAGCGTACACATACAGAAACACATATACTTACAGACACACATAGACAGACATACACATATATAAAGAAACACATAAAACATATACACACACATTTCGAGTTACATCGAGTCGACAGCACGGAAACAGACCATTCGGCCCAACCGTTCTATGTCGGCGTTTATGCTCCACACGAGCCTCCTCCACCCTACTTCATCGAACGCTATCAGCATACCCTTCAATTCATTTCTCCCTCGTGTGCTTATCTTGGATTTAAAAGGGATTTGGGTGTACTTGAACATGAGTCACAGAAATTTAACATGCAGGTGCAGCAAAGAATTAGGAAGGGGTTGGAGTGTAAGAGTAAGGAGGTCTTGCTACAATTATATTGGGCTCTGGTGAGACCACACCTGCAGTACTGTGTACAGTTTTGGCCTCCTTACCTAAGGAAGGATAAACTTCCCTGAGAAGGGCTACAATGAATGTTCAATAGATTGATTCATGCTCCCCAGAGGCATCCCTGTGTATAGAAATACGCTCAGCAGAATAGCAGATATTGCTTGTTATTTATTCAAAAATTTCCGATCAATTTAGAAAATGACCAAACGGATGCAGTTACAGAGATAGGCTGAAAAAAATAAGGCAAAAGAAGGCTTAGAAGATTTACAGAGAGAAGCAAATTAGAGGCATGGGGAAATCATGGATAAAAAGAGGGCGGATATGCCACTTGAAGGAAGAAGGTAATAAAATGTGTTGAGGAATGTGCGCTAGGTGCGGTGAGGAGGCAGAGGTGTAACAGAAGTTAGAAGCAAAAGCAGGCTTCCTTCCAGAGTAACATCGAAATCTTGCAGGACTCCAGGCCACTGGTGGACCTTGCAGATCCTGAGCAGCTCGTTGGAGAATAGGGATGCAGCAGCTGTGATCAGCTCATGCAATGTGTTCAGAGTACAGTCTGGGCTCAGTGTGTAAGTGTTTGTGTTGGGACAGTCCTGTTACATCAGGGATCTTAACTTAGAAGGTAGACACGGATAGAGTGAGAGAGAGGTGGTGGAGGAGTGGCAGAGAGACAGGAAGCAATGACAGAGGGAAACAAGAGAGACAGAGAGACAGATAGGGAGAGGGAAAGATAGGCAGAGAGAGACTTGGAGAGACAAGAGAGGGTGGGAAAGTGAGAATGAGGCAGATGGAGAAAGGGGGGAGAGAGAGCATAGATGCAGAGAAGGCGAGAAAGAGAATGGGCAAAATTGTGGCAAATGGAATTCAATGTAGACAAATGTGAGGTCATCCACTTTGGACCAAAAACGGATAGAACAGGGTACTTTCTAAATGGTAAAAAGTTAAAAACAGTGGATGTCCAAAGGGACTTAGGGGTTCAGGTACATGGATCATTGAAGTGTCATGAACAGGTGCAGAAAACAATCAAGAAGGCTATTGGAATGCTGGCCTTTATAGCTAGAGGACGAGAGTACAAGGGGGCAGAGGTTATGCTGCAGCTATACAAAACCCTGGTGAAACCGCACCTGGAGTACTGTGAGCAGTTCTGGGCACCGCACCTTGGGAAGGACATATTGGCTTTGGAGGGAGTGCAGCGTAGGTTTACTAGCATAATACCGTGACTTCAAGGGTTAAGTTACGAGGAGAAATTACACAAATTGGTGTTGTATTCCCTGGAGTTTCGAAGATTAAGGGGTGATCTGAGCGAAGTTTATAAGATATTAAGGGGAACAGATCGGGTGGATAGAGAGAAACTATTTCCGCTGTTTGGGGATTCTAGGAGTTGGGGGCACAGTCTAAAAATTAAAGCCAGACCTTTCAGGAGCGAGATTAGAAAACATTTCTACACACAAAGGATGGTAGAAGTTTGGAACTCTCTTCCGCAAACGGCAATTCATATTAGCTCAAATGCTAAATTTAAATCTGAGATAGATAGCTTTTTTTCAATCAAAGGTATGAAAGGATATGGGCCAAAGGTGGGTATTTGCAATTCGACCACAGATCAGCCATGATCTTTTCAAAAGGCGGAGCAGGCACGAGGGGCTGAATGGCCGACTCCTGTTCCTCTGTTCCTAATACTTCGACCAGGTCACTCCTCAATCATCTCTTTTCTAGAGAAAAGAACCTCTGCCTGTTCTCTCTTTCCTGGTGGGTACAACCTCTCAGCTCTATGATATTGTTTCAGTAAACTGTCCTAGATGCAATTTCGAAATGTATTGCCTTTATGCCCCAGTCTATGTGAAAATTAAAACCAACCTTCATAACTGCTTTGCTTTAGCTACAGCCTCCTCTGATCTCCGTATTTCTGTGTGGGCTCAATACTTCCTCTTTGAAGTGTTTGTTTTATTAATTTAATTTGTTTCATGCCTCAGTTCCACTCTGTGGGTTGTGACCTCGAGTGTGACCGAGCCGTCCACAGTTTCAGGCTCTGATCAGCAACTTGATTCTATGATCGGGGATTGGCAGCAAAACCATTTAAAATAGGCACAGAATGATCCGGAACTGACAGCACACTCCTTTTAAACAGGCACAGAATGATCCGGGACTGACAGCACACTCCTTTTAAACAGGCACAGAATGATCCGGGACTGACAGCACACCCCATTTAACACGGACATAATGACCGGGGACTGACAGCACACCCCATTTAACACGGACATAATGACCGGGGACTGACAGCACACCCCTTTTAAACAGAAACAGAATGATCTGGGTTTGATTGCACCAACGTTAAAAGACAAATGTTATATTAGACTTTATTGCAAGGGTGTTGGATTGTAAGAATGAAGAGGTCTTGCCGCAATTATATGGTGCTCTGGTGAGACCACACCTGGAGTACTCTGTACAGTTTAGTTCTCCTTATCTAAGGAAGGATAAAGTTGCCTTAGAGAGGCTGCAATTAAGGTTGACTGGATTGATTCCTGCTCTGCAGAGGTTTCTCAATGTAGAGTAATGCGCTTAGCAGAATAGCACGTATTGCGTGTTATTTATTCAAAAAATTCCGATCAATGTGGAAAATGACCAAACAGATTCAGTTCCAGGGATAGGCTGACAAAAATAAGTAAAAAGAAAGCCCTGAAGATTTACAGAGAGAAGCAAGTTAGAGGCATGGGGAAATCATGGATAAAAAGAGGGCGGATATGTCACTTGAAGGTGGAAGGTAATAAAATGTATTGAGGAATGGGGGCTAAGTGCGATGTGGAGGCAGAGGTGTAACAGAAGTTACAACCAAACGCAGGCTTCCCTCTCGAGTAACAGCGAAATCATGCAGGACTCCAGGCCACTGGTGGCCTTGCACATCCTGAGCAGCTCATTGGAGAACTCGGGGTTCCACAGCTGTGACCAGCTCATGTATTGTGTTCAGAGTACAGGCTGGGCTCAGTGTGAAAGTTTTACTGTTGGGACAGTCCTGTTACATCAGGGATCTTAAATTAGAAGGAAGACACGGACAGAGAGAAAGAGGTGGGGGAGGAGTGGCAGAGAGACAGGAAGCAGTGGAAGAGGGAAATAAGAGAGACAGACACAGAGAGGGAGAGATAGGTAGAGAGAGAGAGACTTAGATATACAAGAGAGGGTGGGAAAGAGAGAATGAGGCAGATGGAGAAAGGGGGAGACAGAGGATAGCTTCAGAGGAGGCGAAAAAGAGAATGAGGCAACGAGCAGAGAGAAGTGGAGTCACAGGTGGATAGGGTGGTGAAGAAGGCATTCAGCATGCTTGGTTTCATTGGTCAGAACATTGAATGCAGGAGTTGGGATGTCTTGTTGAAGTTGTACAGGGCATTGGTGAGGCCACACTTGGAGTACTGTGTACAGTTCTGGTCACCCTATTATAGAAAGGATATTATTAAACTAGAAAGAGTGCAGAAAAGATTTACTAGGATGCTACCGGGACTTGATGGTTTGACTTACAGGGAGAGGTTAGACAGACTGGGACTTTATTCCCTGGAGAGTAGGAGGTTAAGGGGTGATCTTATAGAAGTCTATAAAATAATGAGGGGCATAGATAAGGTCGATAGTCAAAATCTTTTCCCAAAGGTAGGGGAGTCTATAACGAGGGGGCACAGATTTAAGGTGAGAGGGGAGAGATACAAAAGGATCCAGAGGGGCAATTTTTTCACTCAAAGGGTGGTGAGTGTCTGGAACGAGCTGCCAGAGGCAGTAGTAGAGGCGGGTACAATTTTGTCTTTTAAAAAGCATTTGGACAGTTACATGGGTAAGATGGGTATGGAGGGATATGGGCCAAGTGCAGGCAATTGGGACTAGCTTAGTGGTATAAACTGGGCGACATGGACATGTTGGGCCGAAGGGCCTGTTTCCATGTTGTAACTTCTATGATTCTATAAGGGCGATACAGATGGAATGAGGGGGAAAGAAAGTGTGGCAAAAAGAGGGACGGAGAGGCAGAGAAGAGAGAAAGGCAGAAAGTGTGAGAGAGACAAAATGGCAGAGAGAAATATGAGATAATGTAGACAGAGAGTGAGAGAAAGGAAACAGAGTCCGAGTAAAGGTGATTGAAAGAGAGAGAGCGAGGCGGGGAGTGATATAGCCAGGGATAATTAAACATAGGCAGAGTGAAGAGACGCAGAAATAGATGAAACATAGAGAGAGATAAAATGAGTCAAAGAGCGAAGGAGTGAGAGAAAACGTGACCGAGGGAGTCACGCAGAGGCAGAGAGAGAGAGACGGGAGGCGGAACATATTTTAACCCTGCTTCCCCGTTCAGTTTAATATTTCTTGTATTTTTTATTCTTCTACAATAAGAGCACCGTTGGATTTTAATCGCTGATTTTGAACCAATAGAATTTTGTTCAGTAGGTACTTGTTTTGAGACAGTTACTGATGTCAGAGCAGGTTGATTCAGCAGCCCCGAGTTATATTGTCAGTTTCACATGGGTCTCTGGTCAATCTCTCTCTACTATGTCCCATCAAGCATAGAAACATAGAAAATAGTAGCAAAGGTAGGCCATTCGGCCCTTCGGGCCTGCTCCGCCATTCAAAATGATCATAGATGATCGTCGAACTCAATACCTTGTTCCCGCTTTTTCCCCATATCGCTTGATCCATTTAGAATTAAGAAATATATCTATCTCCTTCTTGAATACATCTAATGACTTGGCCCCCAACTGCCTTCTGCGGTAGAGAATTCCACAGGTGCACCACCCTCTGAATGAAGAAATTTATCCTCATCTCGGTTCTAAATGGCATACCCCGTATCCTTGGACTGTGACCCCTGGTTCTGGACTCCCCAGCCATCGGGAACATCGTCCCTGCATCTAGTCTGTCTAGTCCTGTTAGAATTTTATATGTTTCAATGAGATCACCTCTCATTCTTCTAAACTCTAGTGAATATAGGCCGAGTCGACCCAATCTCTCCTCATACATCAGTCCTGCCATCCCAGGAATCAGTTTGGTAAACCTTCGTTGCACTTCCTCCATGGCAAGGACATGCTTCCTCAGATAAGGGGACGAAACTGCACACAATACTCCAGATGTGGTCTCACCACGGCCCTGTATAACTGCAGTAAGACATCCCTGCTCCATTACTCAAATCGTCTTGCAATGAAGGCCAACATACCATTCGCCTTCCCAACTGCTTGCTGCACCTGAATGCTCACTTTCAGCGACTGGTGTTCAAGGACACCCAGGTCTCGTTGCACCTCCCCTTTTCCCAATCTATCACCATTCAGATAATAACCTGTCTTTCTGCTTTTACAACCAAAGTGGATAACCTCACATTTATCCACGTTATACTGCATCTGCTGTGTTCTTGCCCACTCACCCAATTTGTCTAAATCACATTGGAGCCTCTTTGCATCCTCCTCACAGCTCACATTCCATCTCAGCTTTGTGTCGTCTGCAAACTTGGAAGTGTGACATCTCGTTCCCACATCCAAATCATTGATATCAATTGTGAATAGCTGGGGCCCAAGCACTGATCCCTACGGTACCCCACTAGTCACTGCTTGCCACCCGGAAAAATACACATTTATTCCGACTCTCTGTTTCCTGTCTGTCAACCAATTTGCAATCCATGCCAGTATATTGCCCCCAATCCCATGTGCTTTAATTTTGCACAATAACCTCTTGCATGGTGCCTTATCAAAAGCCTTGTGAAAATTCAAGTACACCACATCCACTCGTTCTCCCTTATCTATTCTATTGGTTACATTCTGAAAAAATTCCAGTCGATTTGTTAAGCATGATTTCCCTTTCATAAACCCATGCTGACTTTGTCCAATCCCGTTAATGCCCTCCAAGTGTTCTGTAATCACATCTTTTATAATAGACTCGAGCATTTCCCCACTACTGATGTTAGGCTAACTGGCCTGTAATTTTCTGTTTTTTTTCTCTCCCTCCTTTTTTAAATAGTGGGGTTACATTTGCCACCCTCCAATCTGTAGGAACTGTTCCAGAGTCTATATAAATTTGGAAGATGATCACCAATGCATCCAATATTTCCAGGGCCGCTTCCTTTCGTACTCTGGGATGTAGATTATCAGGCCCTGGGGATTTGTCAGCCTTCAGCCCCATTAATTTCTCCAGCACTATTTTTTTTACTAATACTGGTTTCCATCATTTCCTCCCTCTCACTAGACCCTTGGTTCCCTACCATTTCCGGGAGGTTATTTGTGTCCTCCTTTGTGAAGACAGAACCAAAGTATGTGTTTAATTGTTCTGCCATTTCTTTGTTCACCATCATAATAGCCTCCATTTCTGACTGTAAGGGACCGACATTTATCTTACATTTGTCTACACGGTTTAGATAAAGTGTAAAGTGACTTCCACACAATGTCTTCAAACTTTCCCAGTGCAGGTACAGCACGGGTGAGATTGAGAGCAAAGTCCCTCTACATTATGGCATCAAACAGTCCCAGCGCAGGTACAGTTCGGGTTAAATAACGAGCAAAACTCTCTCTATACTGTCCCATCAAACACAATCAGGGCAAGTACAGCACGGGTTAGATACAGTGTAAAGCTCCCTCTACACTTTACGATCAAGCACTCCCAGGGCAGGTACAGCTCGTGTGAGATACAGAGTAAAGCTCCCTCTATACTGTCTCATCAAACAATCCCAGGGCTGGTACAGCACGGGTTAGATACATAGTAAAGCTCCTTCTTCACTGTCCGAACAAACAATCCGATGGATCTGATGCAAATAAGTCTCCTTCCAATCTGCCGGCGCAAACCCGTTCAAGTGAGATATTTTGAACCCCGAACGGTCAGAGTGCTGACACTCTGGGGCACCTGTCTTATTTCAGCACCTTTCTGAATATGTTATCAGGCACGAGGACCCCCAGATCCCTTTGTACTGCAGTACTTTCCAGTTTCCCGCCATTGATTTTTACAATGGGTTTTGATAGAGTGAAGAAGGAGAAATTGTTTCGACTGGCAGGAAGGCCGGTAACCAGAGGAAACTGATTTAAGATAATTGGTCAAAGAACCAGAGCGGGGAAATTGTGAGAAATTTCGTTTCCGCAGCGAGCTGTTATGATCTGGAATGCACTGCACGAAAGGTTGGAGGAAGCAGATTCAATTGTGACTTAAAAAAGGGAATTGGATAAATACTGGAAGGGCAAAGAATTGCAGGGCTGTTGGGAAAGAGCAGGAGAGTGGGACCAATTGGATAGCCGAGAAAGAGCCGACACTGTCATGATGGGCCGAGTCGCCCCCTCCTGTTTTGCAAGTTTCAATGAACGCTGAGGTATAAAACTCCCTTTCAAGGAAAAATGGCACTTTTGCCTAAAACATTCCCGCTCACCCCAGAGGGCCTTTAGAATCATAGAATCACAGAATGGTTACAGCACGGAAGGAGACCATTCAACCCGTCGAGTCCGTGCCGGCTCTCTGCAAGATCAATCTAGCTCGTCCCACTCCCCCGCTCTATCCCCATAGCCCTGATTTTTTCCCTTCAATTAATATCCAATTCCCTTTTGAAAGCCACGATTGAATCTGCCTCCACCACCCCCTCAGAAGGTTGATCATTCCTGATCACAACCACTCGCTGTGTAAAAAAGTTTTTTCTCATGTTGTCTTTGGTTCTTTTGCCAATCACCTTCAATATTTGTCACCTGGTTCGTGACCCCCCGCGCCAATGGGAAGTTTATCTCTATCTACTCTGTTCAGACCCTTCATGATTTTGAATACCTCTATCAAATCTGCTCTCAAACTTCTCCGCTCTAAGGAGAACAAACCCAGCTTCTCCAGTCTATGCACGTAACCGAATTCCCTCATCCCTGGAATCACTCCAGTAAATCTCTTCTGCACCCTCTCTAAGGCCTTCACATCTTTCCTAAAGTGCGGTGCCCAGATCTGAACACAATACTCCAGTTGTGGCCGAACCAGTGTTTTATAAAGGTTCATCATAACCTCCTTGCTTTTGAACTCTATGCTTCTTTTATAAAGCGCAGGATCCTGTATGCTTTCTTAACCGATTTCTCAATCTGCCCTGCCATCTCCAACGATCTGTGCACATTTTCTCCCAGATCTCACTGTTCAGAGAAACACAGCTAAGTTTGACCGTCCACATTGAACAATAACATTGGTAACTTCAGTGATTCGATTAACATTGAACTTTCCTGTCTTCCTCCACCCACCCCCTGCAGGTACTGACTGTCGCTGAGGGAGGGACGGGCTCCACAAATATAGGATGCCTCATTGGCCCTTCACCCCAAGGGCCTGATCTTGTGTGTCAGAAAAGAGACTCGGTGTTAGCACCTACCGCAACTTCCACCAGGGGACACTGCTGACCAGGAGTGAAAGAGTGATAGAGTTGGAGAGGGAGAGAGAAAGAGACAGATAGAGGGAGAGAGGCAGAGACAGAGCGACAGAGAGAGAGAGAGAGAGATAGAGTGAGATAGACATAGACAGAGCGAGAGAGAGAGAGAGGGAGAGAGGCAGAGACAGAGCGAGCGAGAGACAGAGGCAGAGAGGGAGAGATAGTGAGAGAGGGAAAGAGACAGACCGACATAGGGACATAGAGGGGGAGAGAGACAGAAAGAGCAAGAGAGAGAGGGGTAGTGAGAGAGACAGACAGGAAGGGGAGAGAGGGAGATCGAGGGTGAGGAAGACAGGGGAAGGGAAAGACAAACACACACACGCACAATCAGAGTCAGAGAGACAGAGAGTCAGAGGTAGAGATAGAGTGGGAGACAGATACAGAGAAGGAGAGAGCGAGAGATAGAGCGAGAGAGAGGTAGGCCATAGAGGGAGAGGGTGTGAGAAAATCAGAGAGGAAAGACAGAGGGAGAGAGAGAGAGAAGGACACACACTCAGACAGTGACAGAGACAGAGACAGAGAGTGAGAAAGACAGTGATAGAGAGGGGGAGACAGAGAGAGACAGAGACAGAGTCGAATAGAGGGACAGAAATATAGAGAGAGACGGAGTGAGAGTGATATAGAGAGAGACGGAGTGAGAGAGAGAGACAAGGAGTTGGACAAAGAGAGTGAGAAAGATTGAGGCAGAGAGATAGAGACAGAGAGAGGCAGAGAGGGACAGAGAGAGAGAGGAAACAAATCTGTGATGATTAACAAAAACAAAAAGAGAGTGAGAGAAAAGCAGATAGAGAGACAGCGAGCGAGAGATAAGGAGAGAGAAATAGATATCGAGAGATAGAGAGACAGGGAGCGAGAGACAGAGCAGAGAGAGGGGAGAGGGGGAGTCAGTAAAAGACAGAAAGACAAGAGGGAACAGTGAGAGGGGTAAACGGAGAGAGAGGGAGAGAGAGAGACACAGAGAGAGAAACAGAGAGCGAATCGCAGACAGAGACAGAGAGACAGAGAGACACACACACAAAGAGAGACAGAGAGAGTGTGACAGAGTCAGAGAGAGAAAAGGGGAGAGAGAGAGAGAGAGTGAGACGGGGAGGAAGACTGTGCAGTGTGAGGAAACAATTCTGTAATAATCAACATAAACAAAGGAGAGGGGGAGAGAGACACACAAAGAGTGAGAGGGTGGGCAGGGGTGGTGGGGGGGGAGAGGGGAGACACTGAGAAAGAGAAAGATAAGAGGGGAAACAGAGAGAGATACAGAGCGAGAATGAAGGAGAGAGTAGAGACAGAGAGAATAACGACGGAGAGAGTGTAGAGGGAGCGAGAGACAAAGCAGACACAGAAAGACAGAAAGAGCCGGACAGAGAAAGATTTGAGGCGGAGGCAAGATTAAAAAAGCAAAATAAAGACAGAGAGATAAAGACAGGGAAAGCGGGAAATCGTAAGAGAGATAGAGAGAGTGGAGAGAGTTAGAGACTCAGAAGAGGGAGAAAATGAGAAACAAGATGGAGGGGCAAAGCGATAGTGAGAGACTGAGAGACAGACACAGAGCTAAGGAGAGACAGATAGCACAGAAGAAGAAAAAAGAGACGTAGACAATAGGGAGATAGAGAGACAAAGAGAGAGAGAGAAAGAGAGATAGAGGGAAGAAAAGGGGAGGGAGAGAGACGGGGCGGAGAGAGCGGACAAAGAAAGTGAAACAGGATGAGAGAGATAAAAAGACAAAGAGAGACAGACAGGGAGATAGAAATGAACAGTCAGAGAGGGAGAGGGGGAGATAGAAAGGGAGAGGGGGCAGAGAGATGGAGAGGCAGAGAGAAAGATACTGAGAGAGAGAGAGGGAGAGAGAAGGGGAGATGGAGACAGTGAGAGAGGGACTTAAACAAAGAGAGAGACAGCGAGATAGAGATAAACAGAGCGGGACACAGTCAGAGAAGCACAAACAGAAGGAGAGTCAGGGAGAGAGAGAGACGCACACACGAAGAAAGACAGAGAGATGGACAGAGAGAGTGGCAGAGTCAGAGAGAGAGAAAGCGGGACAGCGAGAGACAGTGAGATAGATAGATAGAGAGAGAGAGAGACTGTGCAGTTTGAGGAAACAACTCTGTAATAATCAACAGAAACAAAAAGAGAGAGTGACAGAGATACAGGAAAAGTGAGATAGATCAGAGAGGGGGCAGAGGGGATACAGTGAGAGACGGAAAGACAAGAGGAGAGACTTAGAGAGAGAGACAGAGAGAGAGAGACAGAAGTTGGGAGCGACATAGAGAGACAGACGAAGATCGTGTGGCACAGCAACATAGAGACAGAGAGAGATAATGAGCGAGAGGAAGAGAGAAACAGTTGAGGAAGATTGAGAAAGAGAGGGAGAGGGAGAGACAGAGCGAGACATTAGGACAGAAAGACAAAGGGGCAGAGAGACAACGAGAGGGAAAGACAGATAGAGAGACAGGGACATAGAGTGACAGAGAGCGAGTCACTGACAGAGAGAGAGATAGAGTTCTCTGTCTATACCTGTTTAAAAGACGGGTGTGCTCTCAGTCCCGGATCATTCCGTGTCTGTTTAAAAGGGGTGTGCTGTCAGTCTCGGATCATTCTGTCCCTGTTTAAAAGGTGTGTGCTGTCAGTCTCGGATCATTATGTCCCTGTTTAAAAGGGATGTGCTGTCAGTCTCGTATCATTCGGTGTCTGTTTAAAAGGGGTGTACTGTCAGTCTCGTATCATTGGGTGTCTGTTCAAAAGGGATGTACTGTCAGTCCCGGATCATTCTGTGTCTGTTTAAAAGAATATACATAGAATTACAGAGAATGTGCAGTGCAGGAACATGACATTCGGTCCAACAAGTCCATGCCAGTGTTCATGCTTCACACGAGCCTCCTCCCACCCTACTTCACTTCACCCTATCATCATATCTTTATATTCCTTTTTCCTTCTTGTACTCATCTAACTTCCCCTTAAATACATCTCTGCTATTCGCCTGAACAACTCCTTCTGCTAACAAGCTCGACATTCCTACCACTCGCTGGGTAAAGACGTTACTCCTGAATTCCCGATTGGATTTATTGCTGAATTTATTCATCCCAGTTTTGGTCTCTCCCACAACTGGAAATATCTTCTCTATGTCTACCATATAGAACCCCTTCCTATTTTTAAAGACTTCTATAAGTTCACCTCTCAGACTTCTCTTCTCTGGAAAAATGCACCACAGCCTGTTCAGTCTTTCCTGATAGTTATAACCGCTCAATTCTGATACCATCATTGTAAATGTTGTTTGAACTTTTTCCAGTGCCTCTCTGGGCTTTTTGTAATATGGGGACTAGAATTTTGCACAGTACTCGAAGTAGGTTCTAACCAAGGTTCGATATAAATTTAACATAACCTCTCTGCTTTTGAATTGTGCTCCTCTAGAAATTAACCCTGGTGCTTTGATTGCACTTTCTATGGCTTTCTGTATCTGCATTCAGCTGCCTCGGCCCTAAGCTCTCCGCCTCTCCACTTCTCTCTCACCCTTTAAGACCATCCTAAAAACCTTCCCCTTTGACCATGCATGTGTTCACGTGACGTAATATCTCCTTATGTGTCTCGATGTCAAATTTTGTTCCATAGTGCTCCTGTGAAGCGCCTTGGGGCGTTTTACTACTATAAAGGCGCTGTATTAATGCAAGCGGTGGCTGATGTTGTTGTGGTGGTGGTGGCCGTTGTGATTGTTGTTGTCGCTGTTGCTGCTGCTGTTGTTGCACTGCTATATTTAATGATTTGTTAACCGCTTAAGTCATCTTGTAAATTATGTAATCCTCTTTAGTGAGTCTGTGCGAAGTTATATGTTCATTGTCCATTGCTCTTCTCACCGTTTGTATCTCACCATCTCATCTTTTATGAAACGTTCCCGATTGGTCTTTTGCATTCACTCAGTCTTCTGGCTATCTGTCCCGGTGGCTAAACATAACAAGTCTGCCCTTACAGATTGTGAGTCCATTAATGTTTGTTCACAGGTTCTAATAATGTCCTGAATATGAGGTCTTAGAACCTGCTCATTTGTAGATTCCTAGTTTTGATATGTGTAAGTGCCTTTAATATTGAGAAATGTGTAATAAAGCTATTAGAATTATTTGAGTTTTCATCGCCTGGCCTACCCCTGTCCACAGAGATTATTCCATCATACTATTGATTTGTGCCTTGTAGGAGGTGGTGAATCTTTGTGGAGTTAGGAGGTGAGCCACCTGCTACAGAATACCCAGTCTCAGACCTGCTCTATTAGCCACGGCTTTATGTGCTTGGTCCAGTTGAGTTTCTGGTCGATAGTGTCCCCCAGGATGTTGATGGTGGTGGATTCGATAATACTGATTCCATTGACGGTCAAGTGGAGGTAGTTGGAATCTTCCTTGTTGGAGATGTTCTTTGTTTGGCACTTGTGTAGTACGAATTTACCAGACTAATACCAGGGATGAAGGACTTCAGTTATGTGGAGAGACTGGAGAAGCTGAGATTGTTCTTTTAACAGCAGAGAAGTTTAAAGGGAGATTTCATAAAGCTGTTCAAACTTACGGGAGGTTTTGAAAGAGTAAATGTTAAAAGAGGAGAACCTTTTTCCACTGGCAGGAGGGTCGGTAACCACAGCAAACAGATTTAAGATAATTTACAAAACAACCATACGGGAGGTTATGAGAATTGTTTTATGCAGCGAGTTGTCATGACCTGGAGTGAACTTTCTGAAAGGTTGGTGGACGTAGATTCAATAGTAACTTTGAAAAGGTAATTGGATATATACTTGAAAAGGAAATAATTGCAGAATTATTGGGAAATGGTTTCATTGCCCACCACCATTCACGATTGTCTGTTCTCGCCCCACCTGCCACAAGCCCAGTCTGGCAGCTATATGTTTCAGGACATGGCCAACCCTGACATTGGTGATACTGCGGAGCCAATCTTGATGATGGACATTGAAATCCCCCCACCCAGAGAACATTCTGTGCTCTTTCTACTCAGCGATTCCAACAAGTGATGTTCAACGTGAAGGAATACTGATTCGTCAGCTGAGGGAGGGCGATAATGGTGATAATCCGCAAGAGGTTTGAGCTGAAGCCATGACACTTCATGGGGTCAGTCGGCAAAGTTCAGTAATCCCAAGGCCACTCCCCCTTTCAAGTATATATCCAATTCCCTTTTGACAGTTAATATTGAATCTGCTTCCACCGCCCTTTTAGGAAGTGTATTCCAGTTCATAATAACTCGATGAGTAGAGAAATTGCACCTCATCTCTCCTCCGGTTCGCTCGCCAATTATATTCAATCTGTGTACTCTGGATATCGACTCTCCTGCCAGGAGAAACAGTTCCTCTGTTTTTGTGTGTATCAAACCCTCTCTTAACTTTGAACACATACATTAATTATCATAGAATCATAGAAGTTTACAACATGGAAACAGGCCCTTCGGCCCAACATGTCCATGTCGCCCAGTTTATACCACTAAGCTAGTCCCAATTGCCTGCACTTGGCCCATATCCCTCTTTACCCATCTTACCCATGTAACTGTCCAAATGCTTTTTAAAAGACAAATTTGTACCCGCCTCTACTACTGCCTCTGGCAGCTCGTTCCAGACACTCACCATCCTTTGAGTGAAAAAATTGCCCCTCTTGACCCTTTTTTATCTCTCCCCTCTCACCTTAAATCTCTGCCCCCTCGTTATAGACTCCCCTACCTTTGGAAAAGATTTTGACTATCTACCTTATCTATGCCCCTCATTATTTTATAGACTTCTATAAGATCACCCCTAACACTCCTACTCTCCAGGGAAAAAAGTCTCAGTCTATCTAACCCCTCCCTATAATTCAAACCATCAAGTCCCGGTCGCATCCTCGTAAATCTTCCTAAATCTCGCCTAAACCTTCTTTGTTCTAAGGAATAACCCCAGCTTCTCTATTCTCTCCACATAACTGAAGTCCCTCATCCCCAGCAGCATTCCAGTAAATCTCTCCTGCATCATCTCCAAGGCCTTGACATCCTTCTGAAAGTGTGATGCTCAGAACGGGACACAATACCACAGGCGACGCCGAACCAGTGATTTATAATGGTTTAGCATAACTTCCTTGCTTTAGTACTCTATGCCTCTATTTGTAAAGCCGAGGAACCCGCATTATTTTTTAACAGCCTTCTCAACATGTCTTGCCACCGACAAAGATTTCTAAATGTTAACCCCCTGGTCGCTCCAATCCTGCACCCAGTTAAAAATTGTGCCACTTAATCTATATTGCCTCGCTTCATTCTCCCTTCCGAAATGCATCACTTCACACTCAAATGTTAGCTGCGTGAATTTATAACTACTCACATGAAGTTTCTCTGAGTTTGTCCCTGTCTATATGATAGTTGTGTGTAACTATAAATAGTGACAGGTTGTTTCTCTGAGTTTGTCCCGGTCTATATGATAGTTGTGTGTAACTATAAATAGTGACAGGTTGTTTCTCTGAGTTTGTCCCGGTCTATATGATAGTTGTGTGTAACTATAAATAGTGACAGGTTGTGTCTCTGTGTGTGTTCATGTCTATATGATAGTTGTGTGTAACTATAAATAGTGACAGGTTGTGTCTCTGAGTTTGTCCCGGTCTATATGATAGTTGTGTGTAACTATAAATAGTGTGTTCATGTTTATATGATAGTTGTGTGAGTTTACAAATATTTACAGGGTGTTTCTATGAGACTGTTAAAGTTTACAGTTTTATTCTGCGAGACTGCGAAATTTCGAATGGGTTTAATTAGGTGTTCTGATGTTTCCAGGATATTTATCTCATTTGTTATTATTTTTTTAGGTTTTCCTTTGATTCCTTGGTATCATCCTTTGCTCCTTTTATTTTTCCATCCCCTCTGTAAACACAATAATATGTTTGGCTGGGTAAGGTCACTCTTTGCAAACACGTTGTTGTTGTCTTGTTCGAGTTTAAGGCCTGAGTCGGGAGTTGCTCATCGTTGCATCGCCGGGATCCGTGCTTGCTAAGATTCTGCTAGTTTAGGAAAAGTTATTTATCGTGAAATTTGTACCCTGATGGCTTGGGATGGAATAAAAGAGAGAACCAGTTTTTGCGATCCCGCTTTTTTTCCGCTGTCATTCCTTGCTTTTCTTTATCACGATCTCGTATTTGTTCCTCCGCTTTAACTCAATACAGGAGGAGAAACTCCGTTCTCTCGGTTTTATCCTCTGTATTTTACTTACCATCAATTTCAACATCAGTATTTTATGTGAAGCTAGATTCTGTTGTAGAAAAATGTTATGGTGACAACAAGTCTGTTTGTTTAATGTCAGTTATAATGATGCCTAATTATGTGACTGGGGGATTTCTCCCTGCTTTAAATAAGGAGCTCCCTTCGCTTTGTCAACTCATACAGTCAGTTCATTGCTTTCAGCACAAAAACGATCAGCCACTCTCACAGAATTAATATCATGGATTGGAGAATCGATGTTCAATACCCTTTCCTACAAATTCGGATAGTAAAAATATTTCAAGATATACAGAAGATTTACTATCCCCTCCTTGTTGCCGCTGGTGTTCCTCGTAAGTTTCTACGTCCAGTTATTAATTCTCAACCATGTTTGACTGTAATATTATTCTTGCTGTTTACCTTGGGATATTCAGTTATTAATGGCATTCTGTGTTTCAACTTTTTGTGTCTTTGTTAATGCATTGATTGACAAATAAAACTACTGGCATATCTTTGCTGCTATTGCTGTGGCTGGTAAATCTCTATATCCAGTTATTAATTCTGAAAATCATGCTTAACTGTGTTTCTCTCCATGTCATTTCCCAAATTATCCAGGCTTCTGTCGGCTATTGATTCTGTACGTGATACCGTGTTACCAAGATTCAAATATTCTATATCAAACGCCAGCAATGATATTAGACGAGTCTATTTATTGAACAACTTTCAGTCTCATATCTACTGAACATTTCTAACAGATCAGACGTATGGTTTAGGACACTTTCCACCTTCTGCTCTCTATGTTTACTTACACAGAGTGACAGGACTAATCCTGGCACATCACAAACACACCTTTAAATGTCTGAAAATATCCGCTGATGGTTCAGTTCCAGTCATAGTATCATAGTAGGTACAGCACCGGAGGAGGACATACGGCCCATCGTGCCTGTGCCGGTTCTTCAAAAGAGTTATCCAAATAATGCCATTCCCCTGCTCGTTCCCCGTAACCCTGTATTTTTTCCCTTCAAGTGTTTGTCTAATACCCTGTTGAAAGTGACCATTGAATTGCCTTCCGCCTTGCTTTCAGGCAGTGAATCCCAGATCATTTCAACTCGCTGGGTTAAAAAAAAAACGTTTCCTCATGTCTCCTCTGGCTGTTCTGCTGATCACCTTAAATCTGTGTCCTCTGGTTACCGACCCTTTTCCCACTGGAAACATTTTGTCCTTTTTGACTCTTTCAAAACCGTTCATGATTTTGAACAGTCAGTGTCTCCTTTCCGAACATCTCCAGTTCTGTATTAGTGTCGCTGTTTCTGCCGATTAGAATAGGATTACAAGTATAATTTACATTCTCACAAAATGTTCATTCAGTTACATTGCGATATATTTATTTCCTATCTTTGTTTTGAAATTACAGTTGAATCCTACGCCCGTCTGGCACAGTTGAGTGAATCTCTCAGTGAGTCCCAGAGTGACCCTCAATTGTCTTCTGATGTACTTTCGGATAAGCGCCCTCAGCTGATGGGAACTGAAGTACTGAGGATAAGAAAAAAAATTGGCATTTCCTCGTCTATTTTTCTCTGCACGATTTCCAACCAATGTTGAAAAAAGTACCAGATTAAACCTCTCCCATTTGTATTCGGATACTTTACAAAAGCAATCACCGACCACTTTGCCGATTGGATAATTCGTCTGATTTCGATACTAATCAATGCATTTAGTGGAACATTACATGGTCAATGATATCACACTATTAGAAGTCAAAGCCCATTCTTATTCATGTTATTGTGGTGTTATTTGGAAAACCTTCCTTTCAGTGAGCTGCAATTTGTGTATTTCAACAAAAATGTTGAAAACTCAATCTTCAAAACACTTTTTACAGCCGAGTTATCTTTACAACTGCAGTGCACTTGTATTTATTATCTTAACATTTACATGAGTGCATTTTAAATATAATTACCTGTAATTATTGCATGTCAATATTGCATTTTCCGCAGTTTACTGTCGCATTAATTTCAGTTCTCAGTGAAATGCAAACGCATTAATATTCTAACCAGGAGCAGGAATCCAAGTAACATTTTCCCTTCCCTAATACAGGGCACAGAAGCGAATTGCACCGCTCCAAATGTTGACTGATCCCGGGACACGAAGGATTCCTGAGAGGTTCTGGTGTTTCAGTCCCTGTGACCTCGGATGGTGCTTTATCTGCTGGGCTGTAGGCAGTTGTCATTTAATCTCTCATTGATCTTACATCAGTTACTTTCATCATGTATTTATTCCCATTTATTTATTGATTCCATCGATGCGGTTTACAATAAAGCGTCTCGTCAGCTCCAAAGGTAATGGAATTAGATTTAATAATTGAATGTCAGGAATGAGTTGCAGATTTCACCCGAACTCCATCAAACTGTTATTTTTGTTCACAGCCTGATTTATAATTTCCCTGTTTATTTCCATTCCTTACAGTTAACTTCGTGACGATTGTGATCCTGTCCTGAGGAAAGTGCGGCCTCTCCAAATGTGCCACTCGCTACCTGGTGTCCATGAAAGTGGCGGATGTACTGGTCGTTATCATCGATCTGATATTGAGGCAGATTCCGATTGTTTATTTTCAACAGTTTCGTTTCCTATTGTACATCCCCGTGTGTAATATCCACGCCGCCCTGATTTATGCAGCCACAGACTGTTCTGTCTGGTTCACAGTCACTTTCACCTTTGATCGATTTGTGGCCATTTGTTGCCAAAAGCTGAAAACTAACTATTGCACCGAGAAAACGGCGGCTGTGGTTCTGGGAACAGTGACTGTGCTGAGCTGTTTAAAGGACATCACCTGGTACTTTATGTATACGGGTAAATATACACTTGATAATGATCCGTGGTTTTGCTCTGTAACACTCGCAGTTACGGAATCACAATTGTGGACAGCAATCGAACTCCTTCATTGTATTCTCACCCCGTTTGTCCCGTTTGTTCTGATTCTGCTGCTCAATGCTTTAATCGTCAGTCACATTTCAGTGGCCAACAGAGCCCGCAGGAGACTCCGGGGCCACGACAGTGGGGAGAGAGCGAGTGACCAAGAGATGGTGAGCCGAAGGAAATCCATCATTTTTCTGTTTGTTATCTCGGGGAATTTCATCCTGTTATGGCAGTGCTGATGGTGCAATCTGCATGGAACCGGATGTGGAATTTTTTCCGTGATATTCGATCTCTTCCTGGATTTGTACAAGAAATAGGATTTATGCAACAACTTCTCAGTTGTAGCACAAACACTTGTATTTGTGACCCAGACTAAATTCAGAGACCAGTTGAAGAATATGGTGCAATATCCCATTGCTATAATTGTTAAATTCATTAAGTAACGAGATGAGACGCAAGCTTTTCTGAATAGAAGTCAACTATATATAATTATGTGTCCAAACCACTCTACCCCGGTTTCATCCCAGAGTGGCCAATGAACTGTTCCCTGGAGAGAGGGAATCTCAAATTCAAACCAGGCCACTGCAGGAATCTGCCTGCGTACTTGACTTGCCGGAGGAAGGTGGACGAGTACATTCCCAGAGTTCGTCCAGTAAACACTTACATTCCCAGAGTTCGTCCAGTAAACACTTACATTCCCAGAGTTCGTCCAGTAAACACTTATATTCCCAGAGTTCGTCCAGTAAACACTTACATTCCCAGAGTTCGTCCAGTAAACATTTACATTCCCAGAGTTCGTCCAGTAAACACTTATATTCCCAGAGTTCGTCCAGTAAACACTTACATTCCCAGAGTTCGTCCAGTGAACACTTACATTCCCAGAGTTCGTCCAGTAAACACTTATATTCCCAGAGTTCGTCCAGTAAACACTTACATTCCCAGAGTTCGTCCAGTAAACACTTATATTCCCAGAGTTCGTCCAGTAAACACTTATATTCCCAGAGTTCGTCCAGTAAACTCTTACATTTCCAGGTATCGTCCAGTAAACTCTTACATTCCCAGGGACAATCCAGTAAACTCTTACATTCCCAGGGATCGTCCAGTGAACTCTTACATTCTCAGGGATCGTCCAGTAAACTCTTACATTCCCAGGGACCGTCCAGTAAACTCTTACATTCCCAGGGACCGTCCAGTAAACTCTTGCATTCCCAGGGACCGTCCAGTAAACCCTTACATTCCCAGGGATCGTCCAGTAAACACTTATATTCCCAGAGTTCGTCCAGTAAACTCTTACATTTCCAGAGTTCGTCCAGTAAACACTTACATTCCCAGAGTTCGTCCAGTAAACACTTATATTCCCAGAGTTCGTCCAGTACACTCTTACATTTCCAGAGTTCGTCCAGTAAACTCTTACATTCCCAGAGTTCGTCCAGTAAACACTTATATTCCCAGAGTTCGTCCAGTAAACTCTTACATTTCCAGAGTTCGTCCAGTAAACACTTACATTCCCAGAGTTCGTCCAGTAAACACTTATATTCCCAGAGTTCGTCCAGTAAACACGTAGATTCCCAGAGTTCGTCCAGTAAACACTTACACTCCCAGAGTTCGTCCAGTAAACACTTATATTCCCAGGGACCGTCCAGTAAACCCTTACATTCCCAGGGATCGTCCAGTAAACTCTTACATTCCCAGAGTTCGTCCAGTAAACACTTATATTCCCAGAGTTCGTCCAGTAAACTCTTACATTCCCAGGGACCGTCCAGTAAACTCTTACATTCCCAGGGATCGTCCAGTAAACCCTTACATTCCCAGGGATCGTCCAGTAAACTCTTACATTCCCAGAGTTCGTCCAGTAAACACTTATATTCCCAGAGTTCGTCCAGTAAACTCTTACATTCCTAGGGATCGTCCAGTACACTCTTACATTCCCAGGGATCGTCCCGTAAACTCTTACATTCTCAGGGATCGTCCAGTAAACTCTTACATTCCCCGGGATCGTCCAGTAAACTCTTACATTCCCCGGGATCGTCCAGTAAACTCTTACATTCCCAGGGATCGTCCAGTAAACTCTTACATTCCCAGGGATCGTCCAGTAAACCCTTACATTCCCAGGGATCGTCCAGTAAACTCTTACATTCTCAGGGATCGTCCAGTAAACTCTTACATTCCCCGGGATCGTCCAGTAAACTCTTACATTCTCAGGGATCGTCCAGTAAACTCTTACATTCCCCGGGATCGTCCAGTAAACTCTTACATTCCCCGGGATCGTCCAGTAAACTCTTACATTCCCAGGGATCGTCCAGTAAACACTGCCATTCCCAGGGGTCGTCCAGTAAATACTTACATTCCCAGGGATCGTCCGTTAAACATTTATATTCTAAGGGATCGTCCGGTAAACACCTACATTCCCAGGGATTTTGCAGTCAATACTTACGTTCTCAGGAACCATCCAGTAAACACTTACATTCCCAGAGACCATCCAGTAAACTCTTACATTCCCGGTGATCATCTGATAAACACTTAAATTGTCTGGGATAATCCGGTAAACACTTACATTCCCAGGGAGAATCCGTTAAACACTTACATCCCAGAGAACAACCAGAAAATATTTAAATTCCCACAGACCATCCGGTAAACACTTGCATTCACAGCGAACATGTGATAAACACATATATTGCCAGGTATTTTCCGGTAAACACTTCAATTCCTATGACTAAACGATAACATTTTACATTCCCATGGACCATCCGGTAAACATTAACATTCAAAGGGACTATCCGGTAAACACTTACATTCCCGAGGATCATCCGTTAAACACTTGCATTCACAGGAACCATCCGGTAAACACTTACATTCCCAGGGGACCAACCAGTAAACACTCACATTCCCAGGGTCCATCCGGTAAACACTTACATTCCCAGAGATTATCCGGTAATCACTTGCATTCCCAGGGTCCATCCGGTAAACACTTACATTCCCAGAGATTATCCGGTAATCACTTGCATTCCCAGAGACCATCCGGTGAACACTTACATTCCAAGGGACAATCCCATAAACACTTACCTTCCCAGGGACGATCCGTTAATCATTGACATTTCCAGGAGCCAAAGTGGAAATATTTACGTTTCATGTAACAGTCCAGTCAACACTAATATTGCCAGGGTCCATCCAATAAAGGCTAACATTCCCAGGTAGCATCCGGTAAATAGTCACATTCCCGAGGCCATCCAGTAAACACTTATA
Organism: Heptranchias perlo; assembly: GCF_035084215.1. Classification (NCBI taxonomy): domain Eukaryota; kingdom Metazoa; phylum Chordata; class Chondrichthyes; order Hexanchiformes; family Hexanchidae; genus Heptranchias; species Heptranchias perlo. The sequence continues at coordinate 26,753,419 of NC_090370.1, read as the reverse complement.
TTCCCAGAGATCTTCCAGTAAAAAGTAACACTCCCAGCAACTATCTGGTAAACACTGATTTTCCCAAGAACTTCCGGCAGACACTTATAGTCAAAGGGACTATCCAGTAAACCATTCATATCCAGGGATCATCTGGTAAACACTTACATTCCCAGGGACCATCCGGGAAACACTTACATTCCCAGGGACCATCCGATAAACACTTACATTCCCAGGGACCATCCGATAAACACTTACATTCCCAGGGACCATCCGATAAACACTTACATTCAAAGGGACCGTCCGGTAAACTTTTATGATTCCCAGGGACCATCCAGTAAACACTTACATTCTCATGGACCACCCAGTAAACACTTACATTCTTAGGGACCGTCCGGTAAACACTTACATTCTTAGGGACCGTCCGGTAAACACTTACATTCCGAGGGGCTGTCCGGTAAACACTTACATTCTTCAGGACCGTCCGGTAAACACTTACATTCCTATGGGCTGTCCGGTGAACATTGACATTCCTCGGGACCGTCCGGTAAACACTGACATTCTTCAGGACCGTCCGGTAAACACTTACATTCCTATGGGCTGTCCGGTAAACATTGACATTCCTCGGGACCGTCCGGTAAACACTGACATTCTTCAGGACCGTCCGGTAAACACTTACATTCCTATGGGCTGTCCGGTAAACATTGACATTCCTCGGGACCGTCCGGTAAACACTGACATTCTTCAGGACCGTCCGGTAAACACTTACATTCCTATGGGCTGTCCGGTAAACACTGACATTCCTCGGGACCGTCCGGTAAACACTGACATTCCTCGGGACCGTCCGGTAAACATTTATATTCCTCGGGACCGTCCGGTAAACACTTACATTCCTATGGGCTGTCCGGTAAACATTTATATTCCGAGGTACCATCCGCTAAACAATGACAATTCCCAGAGACCACCCAGTAAACACTCCAATTATCAGGCACTTTCCGTTATACACTTACGTTCCCAAGGACCATCTGGCAAACACTGACATTCTCAGGGGCATCCGGTAAACACTTACATTCCCAGAGACCGTCTGGCACCTACAATCCTGGGATCTCCTCTACCTCCCGCCCCATTAACACACTGGTCACCGACGCCAACAGTCCTGGGATCTCCTCTACCTCCCGCCCCTTTGTGCGGAGAAATGTTTTCTAATCTCACTCCTGAAACGTCTGGCTCTAATTTTTAGACTGTGACCCCAGTCCTAAAATCCCCAACCAGCGGAAATAGTTTCTCTCTATCCACCCTATCTGTTCCCCTTAATATCTCATAAACTTCGATCATATCACCCCTTAACCTTCGAAACTCGAGAGAATACAACCCCAATTTGTGTAATCTCTCCTCGTAACTTAACCCTTGAAGTCCGGGTATCATTCATGTAAACGTACGCTGCACTCCATCCAAGGTGCGGTGTCCAGAACTGCTCACAGTGCTCCAGGTGCGGTCGAACCAGGGTTTTGTATGGCTGCAGCATAACTTCTGCCCCCCTTGTACTCTCGTCCTCTCGATATGAAGGCCAGCATTCCATTTGCCTTGTTGATTATTTTCTGCACCTGTTCATGACACTTCAATGATCTGATGCACCTGAACCCCAAAGTCCCTTTGGACATCCACTGTTTTTAACTTTTTACCATTTAGAAAGTACCCTGTTCTATCCTTTTTGTTCCAAAGTGGATTAACTCACAGTTGCCTACATTGAATTCCATTTGCCAGTTTTGCCCATTCACCTAATCTATCAATATCCCTTTGTAATTGTATGTTTTCATCTACACTGCTTACAATGACACCAATCATTGTGTCATCGGCAAACTTAGATATGTCTCGGGATCTCCTCTACCCCTCGCGCCATTAACACATTGATCACCGGCATATTTATGGTGTCATATTATAATAGTAGGTAAAGCACAGGACGAGGCAATTCGGCCCATCGTGCCTGTGCTGGCTCTTTGAAAGAGCTATCCAATTAGTCCCATTCCCTCCTCTTTCCCCATCTCCCTGTTTTTTTTCCCAATTCAAGTGTTTATCCAATTATCTTTTGAAAGTTATTATTGAATCTGTTTCCACCACCCTTTCAGGTAGCACATTCCAGATCATTACAACTCCCTGCGTATCAAAGAATTATTATAGCATGTTACAGCACAGAAGGAGGCCATTCAGCCTATCCTACCTGTGATGGCTCTTTGAAAGTGCTACCCAATTAGTCCCATTCCCCTGCTCTTTCCCCATAACACTGTATTTTTTCATTTCTATTATTTTTCCAATTCCCTTTAGAAATATCCTGTTGAATCTGCTTCCACCAATTGTTCAGCCAAAGAATTCCAGGTCATAACACCTCTCTGCTTTAAAAAAAAGTTTCCTCATGTCGCCTCTGTTTCGATTGTCAATGAACTTAAATCTGTATCCTCTAGTTACAAATCCTTCTGTCACTGGAAACAATTTCTCCTTATTTATTCTATCAAAAACTTTCATGAATTTGAACACCTTTAACAAATCAATGCTGACCTTCATTTATTAGCCTATACTTTTCCAAGTGTCAATTAATTCTTTCCAGGGTTATTGTCTCCACTTTTTTGAAAAGTGGTGTAACATTTGCAATTCTCCAATCCTCTGGCAAAGGAGGATTGGAATATTGTCGGCAGAGCCGCCGCAATTTCTACCCTTACTTCCCTCAGTAAATTGTGATGCATCCCATCTGGACCCGGTGACTGTTCTACTTTGAGTACCGCCAACCTATTAAGTACCTCCTCTTTATCTATTTTTAGCCTGTGCAATATCATTCCTACCTCCTACTTCACTGCTACATTGGCAGCATCCTCTTATCTAGTGGAGACAGATGCGTAGAATTCATTCAGTACCTCAGACATACCTTCTGCCCGCACAGGAAAATCTCATTTCTGTCTCTAATCGGCCCCACCCTTCCATTACCTAACCTTTCACTATTAATATGTTTATAAAATACGTTTGTATGCCTTTTTATTATTGCCACTATTTTCATATTCTCTCTTTGCTCCACTTATTCTACTTTTCGCATTTCGTTTGGCTCTCTACTGTGTTATGAACCGTACACGTGTCATAAGCCTCCTGTATCTGTTTCGTTTTAATCTCTACATCTTTAGTCTTCCAGAGAGATCTCGCTTTCGATGTCCTTCCTTTCCCCCATGGGAATATATCGACTGTGTACCTGAACTATCTCATCGTTGAAGGCCTCCCCTTGTTCAATTGCTGTTTTGCCTCCCAGGTCATGATTCCAATTCACCAAGGATTTTCAAAAAGGAATTGGATAAATACTTAAAGGGAAAATATTCAGGGCCACAGGGAAAGAGCGGGGGAATGGGACTAACTGGACTGCGCTTATAAAAGCAGGTACGGGCTCGATTGGCCAAATGGCCATGTCCTGTGCTTAAACCATTGTAAGATTCTATGAGGCAAGATCTCTTTTTAACTGAATGAAATTAGCCATCCTCCAGTTAATATGTTTATGCTTCGTTGTTCCGTGTCCTATTGAATAACGATTGGAAACCTAATAATATTGTGATCATTGTTCCCCAAATGCTCCCCCAATGATACATGCTCCACCTGCCTACATCATTCCCCAGAATGATCAACGGAAATAAAAAGAGAGAGTGAGAGAAAGAGAGAGATAGAGAGACAGAGAGAGAGACAGAGAGACAGAGAGGGAGACAGTTGGCGAGCCATGGAGAGACGGAGAGCGATACACAAAGCAGAGAGGGGGCAGAGGATAGTCAGGGAGAGAAAGAAAGACAAGGGGAAGAGACAGGGGTAGAGACAGAGAGAGACAGAGATGGGGACAGAGAGGGAGATATAGAAAGAGAGATACAGAGAGCTGGAGAGAGAGAGAGAGAGATCGGGAAAAGGAGAGGAGTTATAGAGAAACAGAGAGAAACAGACATAAAATCACAGACAGCAAGAGTGACAGGGAAAGGCACAGACACACACAAAGAGAGACAGAGAGAGTGTGACCGAATCACTGTCAAAAGGGGAGAGAGCGAAACAGAGAGAGACTGCTTTGTGAGGAAACAACTCTGCAATGATCAACAGAAACAAAAAGAGAGGGGGTGAGAGAGACACAGGGAGAGAGAGAGAGGGGGGGGGCAGAGAGCGGGACAGGGAGACAGTGAGAGAGAAAGTCAAGAGGGGGAGACAGAGAGAAATACAGAACGGGAGAGAAAGAGAGAGTAGAGACGGAGACAAAGTGCATGGAGGGAGAGAGAGACACAACAGGCACAAGAAGACAGATAGACCGAAAGAAAGGTATAGAGAAAGAGTTGAGGTGGAGGCAAGAATGAGAAAGTAAAATAAATAGAGAGGAAAAGCCAGGGAGAGATGGAAATAGAAAGATTGAGAGAGTGGAGAGATCAAGAGGGAGGAAGAAACACAGAGAGGACGGAGAGACAGTAAGAAAATATGGAGGGACAGGGGGATAGTGAGAGTGAGAGATAGAGATAGAGACAAGAGGGAGAGTTAGAGAGCATAGACAGAGAAAGAGACGGAGACAAGAGGGAGAAAGAGAGATAGAGAGAAAAAAAGAGACGGAGAAGCAAAGATAGGGGCAGAGAAAGAGAGAGAGGCGGGGCAGAGTGAGTTGGACCAACAAAGTGAAACAGTGTCAAAACGGAAAAGAGACAAAGAGAAACAGAGACAGAGAGATAAATATGAACAGAAAGAGAGAGAGAGACCGACAGGGAGAGAGAGAGGCAGAAGGAGTGACAAGGAGAGAGACAGAGAGAGAGACAGAGACACAGAACGACACAGAGAGACAGAGCAAGAGTGTGTGAGACAGAAAAATAGAGACAGAGAGAGATAATGAGCGAGTGGAAGAGAGAGTGAGAGAGGGACAGACAGAGAGATGGAGAGGGAGAAACAGACATTAACAAGGGGAGACAGAGAGAGAAACGGTTGAGAAAGAGTGAGGAAGACAACTAGAGGGACAAGCAGAGAGACGGGGACATAGAATGATAGAGAGTGAGTCAGAGAGAGATATAGAGTTCTGTGTCTATATCTGTTTGAAAGGGGTGTGCTTTCGGTCCCTGATCATACTGTGTCTATTTAAAAGGAGTGTGTGTAACATGAGCCAGAAACATCTCTAATCTCTGCAGAAATGTGTGAAATAGGGCTGAAAAATCTCGACTCATTGCAAAATGTGCAACGTTGACCTGAAACATCTGTAATCTTCGCAACAATGTCTAACATAGGCCTGAAACATCTGTAATCTCGACAGTAATGTATCATATAGTCCTGAACCATATATAATCTCTACAAAAACCTTTAACATAGGCCTGAAACATCTGGATTTTCGCAAATATGCGCAGCAAAGACCTGAAATATCTGTAATCTTTGTAACATTGTGTAACTTTGCTCTAAACGTTTCTAATCCCTGCAACATTGTGTAACATCAGCCTGGAACATCTACGATCGCAACATCAATGTGTGACACAGGCCTGGAACATCTCTAATCTCATCAACAGTGTGTAACATGAGCCAGAAACATCTCTAATCTCTGCACCAAAGCATGAAATAGGCCTGAAACACCTCTAGTCGCAACAATAATTTATAAAATAGACATGGAACATCTCTAATCTCTACAACAATGTGTTACATAGGCCGGAAACATCGCGCATCTCGACAACGTTTTATAACATAGATCTGAAACGTCTCTAATGTTTACTTCAATATATGTCATTCGTCTCAAACATTTCTAATCTCTATAACGATGCGTAACATGGTCCTGAGAAGTCTCTAATCCCTATCTCAATGTATAGTATAGTACTGAAACATCCCTAATCTCCGCAATAATATGAAACATAGGCTTGAAGCATCGCAAGTCTCTACAAAAATGTCTAACATGGGCTTGAAACATCTCTAATCTCTAAAATATTGTACAATATACCCTGAAAATCGCTAATCTCTACATCAATGCATAAATTAGACCTGAAACATTTCTAATCTCTTGAACAATACGTTTCATAGGAATGAAACATCTGTAAACTTCGCAATAAAGTATAACATTTGCCTAAAACATCTGCCCTCGATAGAACAATGTAAAGCACAGGCGTGAAACATCTGTAATCGCTGCAACAATGTGTAACCAAGGCTTGAAACATCTTTAATCTCTATAAGAATGTATAACATAGACCTGAAACATCTCTAATCTTTACAACAATGTGTAACATAGATCTGAAGCATCTGCAATCTATACAACAACCTGTAACTCTGTCCTGAAACCCCTATAATCATTAAAAGAAAGTGTAACATAGGCCTGAAACATCTCAATTCTCCAGAACAAAGCCCGACAACATAGAGAAGTTATAATCCCATATTATTCTTTTTAAAAATATAACGGATGTTTCAGGACTATGTTACAGATTTTCCCAGAAATTACAGATGTTTCAGGCCTATGTAACACATTGTTATCGGAATTACAGGTGTTTCAGGGCAATTTTATATATGGTTGAAGAGATTAGTGATGTTTCAGTACTATTTTATACCTTGTTGCACAATGAGATATTTCTGTCTTAAGATACACATTGTTATTGAGATTAGAGATGTTTCCGCCTTATTGTATTCAATGATACAGAGATTATATATGTTTCATGCCTATGTTAGACATTGTTGTCGAGATTAAAGACGTTTTAAGCCTATGATAAACCATTTTGTAGCGTTGAGAGATGTTTCATGCCTATGTAATACATTTCCGTAGCGATTATAGATGCTTCAAGGCTATGCGATACATTGTAGCAGAATTTAGAGATGTTACAGGCGTATGGTATACATTGGTGTAGAGCTTAGAGATGTTCCAGGCCTATGTTGCTGATTGATGTCGAAATTAGATATATTTCAGGCCTATGCTGTACATTGTTGCAGAGATTACAGATGTTTCCATCCTATGTTATACATTGTTCTAGCAATTGCAGATGATTCAGACCTCTGTTACACAGTGTTGAAGACATTACTGATGTTTCAGGCCTATTTTGCACATTGTTTCAATGAATAGCGATTATTCAGGCCTCTGTTACAATTGTTGTACAGATGACAGATGTTTCAGACTTATGTTGAATATTTTTGTAGAGATAAGCGATGTTCCAGCCTTATGTTACATGTTGTTGCAGCGAATGCATTCGTTTCAAGCATATTTTATACATGGTTGCAACGATTACAGATGTTTCAGGCCCACGGAGAATCGTAGATTCACAGCATGATTACGACTCAGAAGGAGGCCATCGAGCATGTGTCGGCTCTCTGGAAGCAAAATCCAGTTAACCGCACTACCCACCCTTTCCCCGTAGCCCTGCAGATGTTTGCCTTCAATTCCTTATACAATTCTCTTTTCAAAGCCAAGATTGAATCTGCCTCCACCACCCTTTCAGGCATTGCATTTCAGACCATAACCGCTCGCTGCGTAAAACATTGTCCTAATTTCGCCTTTCGTTCTTTTGCCAATCACTTTAAATCTGTGTCCATTGGTTCTTGACCCTTTCGCCAATGGGAAGAGTTTCTCTCTATCCACTCTGCCTCGACCCCTCATGATTTTGTACACCTCTATCAAATCTCCTCTCAACCTTCTGTGCTCGAAGGAGAACAATCCCAACTTCTCCAGTCTATCCACTTAACTGAAGTCCCTCATCCATGGAACAATTCTAGTAAATAGTTTCTACATCCTCTCTCAGACCTTCACAGCCTTCCTAATGTGCAGTGCTTAGAACTGGACACAATAATCCAGTCGTAGCTGAGCCAGTGTTTTATAAAGGTTCATCATAACCTCCTTGCTTTTGTACTCCATTCCTCTATTAATAAAGCCGAGGATCCCTTTCGCTTTTTTAACCTCCTTCTCGACCTGCCCTGCCACCTTCAACGACTTGTGCACATAAAACCCCAGATCTCTCTGTTCCTGCACCCCATTTACAATTGTACCCTTTAGTTTATATTACCTCTCCTCGTTCTTCCTACAGTGGTGCATTATTTTGCAATTAATAGCAATATTTCAGGCCAATGTTGCACATTGATTCAAAGATTAGAGAGGTTTCAGACCTGTATTACATATTGGTGCAAAGATTACAGATGTTTCAGGCCTATGTTATACATTGTTGTAGAGATGAGCGTTGTTTCAGATTGATGTTACTCCTTGTTGCAGAGATTAGAGACTTTCTAGGCCCACGTGTCACACTTTTGTAGAGATTAGAGATGTTCCAGGCCTATGTTATGTATTGTTGACGAGATCAGAGAAGTTTCAGGTCAATTTTATACATTGTTGCAGAATTTATTGATATTTCAGGACAATGTCACACGTTGTTATGGTGATTGCAGATATCTCAGGCCTATGCTTACCTATTGTTGCAGAGATGACAGGTGTTTCCGGCCTATGTTAATCATTCTTGCAAAGATTACCGGTGGTTCAGGCCTATGTTGCACATTTGGCAAAAATTACAGATGTTTCAGGCCTATGTTACAGATTGTTGTACAGATTGGTGATGTTTTATCCCTAGGTTATAAATTGTTGCAGAGATGAGCAATGTTTTAGGCCTATGTTACGCGTTGTTTTAGAGATTAGAGATGTTTCAGTCCTATGTTAGACATTGTTGTAGCAACTGCAGATGTTTCCGTCCCTTGTTGAACTTTGTTGTAGACATTACCGATGTTTCAGGCCAATGTTGCACATTGTTGCAAAGATTACTGATGTTTCGGGTCCATGCTGCACATTTTTGCAACAATTACAGATGTTTCAGGTTTATGTTACAAATTGTTGCAGAGATTAGAGATATTTCAGTTCTATTTTATATATTGTGCAAATATTAGAGAAGTTTCCGGCCAATGTTGTACATTATTGTTTAATATTAGCGTTGTTGCACGAGTAAAGACTTTTCTGGCTTACGCAACATATTGTTATTGAGATTAGAGATGTTTCAGGCCTTTTTTATACATTGATGTAAAGATTTGAGATGTTCCAGTTCTATGTTACACATTTTTGTATTTATTAGAGATGTTTCAGGCCTATGTTACACATTGTTGGATAAACTAGATATGTTCCAGGCCTATGTTACTCATTGTTGCATATGTTAGAGATGTTTCAGGCCTATGTTACACATTGTTGTATATATTAGAGATGTTTCAGGCCTGTGTTACACATTATTGTATACATCAGAGATGTATCAGGCCTACGTTACGCATTTTGTATACATTAGAGATGTTTCAGGCCGATGTTACACATTGTTGCAAAGGTTAGAGCTGTTTTGTGGTTGTGCCAGCTCTGTGAAAGCCTATCCAATGAGTCCCATCCCCCTGCTCTTTCGCCATAGCATTGTATTTTTTCCCTTGAAGTCTTTATCGAATTCCCTTTTGAAAATTAACATTGAATCTGCTTCCACCGCCCTTTCAGGCAGCGCATTCCAGATCACTGCAACTCGCTGCGAAAAAATGTTTCCTCATGACACCTCTGGCTCTTTTGCCGATCAACTTTAATCTGTGTTCTTTGGTTACCGACACGTTTCCCACTGCAAACTGTTTCTCCTCATTTACTCTGTGAAAACCGTTCATGATTTTGAAAAACTCTATCAAATCGCTCCTCAACCTTCTCTATTTCAAGGAGAACAACGCAGCTTCTCCAGTCCCTCCACATAATTGAAGTCCCTCAACCCTGGCACAATTTTAGTAAATCTCTTCTGCACCTTCCCTAAGGCCTTGACATCCTTCCAAAAGATTGATGTCCAGAATTGAACACGATACTCCAGTTGAGGCCTAACCAGCGTTTTATAAAGGTTTAGCATGACCTTCTTGCATTTTTACTCTATTCCTCTATTAATAAAGCCTTGCATCCCATATGTTTTTACAGCCTTCTCAACTTGCCCTGCCAACTTCAAAGATGTGTGCACATATACCCCCAGATCTCTATGTTCCTGCACGCCCTAAAAATTGTACCATTTAATTTATATTGCCTCTTCTCATTCTTCCAGCAAATGTAGCACCTCACTTCTCTGCGTTAAATTGCTCTACCATGGGTCTACTCATTTCACCAGCCTGTGTCTGTCCTCCTGAAGACTGTAACCATCATCCACATTGTTTACCACGTTACTGAGTTTCCTGTCATCTGCAAACTTTCAAATTATAGCCTGTATACCCAAGTCCAGGTCATTAATATATATCATTACCGGATCATTCTGTGTCAATATCTGTTTAAAAGTGGTGACCTGTCAGTCCCGGATCATTTTGTGTCTATAACTGTTTAGAAGGGGTGTGTTGTCATTCCTGATCATTCTGTGCCTGTTTAAAAGGGGTGTGCTGTCAGCCCCGATCATTCTGTGTCTGTGTCTGTTTAAAACGGATATGTTGTCAGTCCCGGATCATTCTGTACCTGTTTAAAAGCGTTGTGCTGTCAGTCCCGGATCATTCTGCGTCTGTGTTTGTTTAAAAGCGATGTGCTGTCAGTCCCGGATCATTCTGTGTCTGTGTCTCTTTAAAAGCTATGTCCAGTCAGTCCCCGATCATTCTGTGTCTGTTTAAAGGTGGAAGAGAGATCAGACTTGGAAGTTTTAAAGAGGAAGGGGATCGAGCAGGTGCGAGGCGTTAGATACAGCTTCCGTGTCGAGAATACTGGAGTTGGGGTTGATGGGTTAAATGTCCTGTTCGCCTAACTGGCGCATCCCGCCAGCTGCACTCACGCCTTTTCGATGGGCCGAAGGTCACAAACTTGTGATCTGAAAGATCGAGAACTGAAAATTTAGTCATGCTGCCAACAGATCAGCAGTCACACAGAAAGGAAACAACTTTTCCCAACATATTTACAGAGAGGAATCAGCCCCCGTGTGTGTGATGATAAAATGCAACAAACTCTCTGTGCCAGAACTGATAAAAGCACTGCTCTCGGTACTTGAACTCCTGGTACTGACTCAGTCCATCAGTGCCCGAGAGAGGCTCAGTGGACTAGTTGACATTTAAAGCGCATGGGGAGTGGACAAGGGAGAGTGGTCTGATTTGGAGCTGATGTGGAGGCAATACTGGCGATGGAGTTAAGGGTTAAATGTCTTGCTTCTGTACTTGGCGCATCCTGTCAGATCAGCTCATGTTTTAAAACCTGAACTGGGGCCAAAAACACAACCTTGTGATCTGAAAGGTAGAGAACTGCCAACTGAGGCAAGCTGCCAACTGATCCACCGTCACGCAGAAGGGAAATTCCTTTTCTCAGAATATTTTCAGAGAGTCACTCCCTGTGTATGTGATTATAAATACAGCGACTCTCTGAGTCCAGATACAGAATTTGTGAACTCCAGCCGTCTGATCCTGTCTCTGAGGAACTCAGCGGAAGATGATGAACGTGCTGTTCTTGGTATTTGGAGTCCTGCTGCTGATTCAGTCCTTCACTGCTCAAGATTACGAAGGTGTTGGTGGCAAATTTCTCCCATCTCTCAGCAGCCAGTGTTCAGGCAGTTTAATTTTCTTTAAACAATGTTATTCTCTGACTGAAGCTCACGGTTTGATTGGTTAAATGAATATTATTTAAAGAATGCATGAAAAATTTAACCTGAACCAGTTCCACGGGTAAATCCCCCGATTGTTTAGTCGGTACCTGAGCGGGTAGTGGGAATGGTGGGTGTTCTGTGAGGATCCAAACAGACCAGGAATTAAAGCACAAATTACTGACCGGTGCCAAATTAGCGGATCTCAGTCAGAGCATTGAACTGGTTGGGAGACTCTGTAAGTGGCCTCAGCAGCCAGGTACGACGGAAGGGTAAGCCCACAGTTCCCGCTCCAGATCAGTGCTACCTGCTGCAAAGTGTGAGAGTGCGGACGGTGTCCGGAACTACTTCAGTCCCTTCCCCAAGCACTCACAGCTCAGAATCACAGATGAAGAATGGTGAATTGGGAGCGATACTGCAGGCGTCTGAGGAACCAGTCCTCAGGCACGAGTCAACTTTCCATAACATGAGGGGACGGTATTGGATCAAAAAGATTCCAAAACATGTCTCTTTAATCTGAATAATTCTGCAGCCTTCATAGAGATACGAATATGAGGACAAGCAATAAGTAAAGGCGACAAGTGGTGAAACTTTCAATTTTCAGTGGCTGGGTGTCAGTTTGCCTCAGTTGGGAGTTGAGTGAACATGTTGTGGGTTGATGTCCCACTCCTGTACAAACAGCCCAGCACTGGGGGAGTGCTGCACTGTTAGAGGTGTCATCTTTTACATGAAACGTTAAATGGAGACCTTGTCTACCTGTTCATTGGGCAGGAAACACCTGGTGGCATAATTAGAAAAGCTGGGACTTCTCCTGGTGTCTTGGACCAACATTACTCTCTCAACGAACATGACCAGCAATTCTTCAAACTGTCAAATCTCATTTGCTGTTTCTGGGACTTTGCTGTGAGCAATTTGTCTACAAAACAGTGTCAGTACTTCAGAAATAATCCTTTGTCTGTGAAACTCTTTGGGCCCTTCTGTTGACGGGAAAGGCTCTATATAAATGTCAGATCTTTCTTTTCTTTGTCTCTCGTCTCCGATAGCGGGAATGGTGGGCTCCATTCTGTGGAAAAACTATTGGGCTGCCCTTGAGAACAAAGAGTGAGTCTCTCTACAGGTCGGGGAGAGGTCAATGTGAGGTTTAATGAAGTACAAATGAGCTGAGGTTCATGTGCGGTCCAGAGTCAGTCCCAGTAACACGGACAGACTCAGCTTCATGTTTTCTCATTGATCTCCCACCCTCTGTGTTCAGAACGGTCAATTAATTAACTCTTCATTTTGGATTTTAGTGCCCTTCGACGTCTGGAACCGGCTTGGAGCAATGTGTCGTGAGGGCTCCTGTAACACAAACGAGGAGACACTGCCGATATTCTGCCACAATGGGTTCAGTTGCTGCATACCGAAATATTGAAAGATCCAGTGTCGGATTCTCACCAGCCCGAGCTCTCCAAGTTCCCACTGAATGAAACCTTCGTTCACGGGGAGCAGGCTCTGTTTGATTGTGTGAGTCCCATAACCCCCTGACCCTGTATTACTGCTGTCTGAATAATGGGCTGTACTCAGAAATAAAACTCACTGCATTGATCACACCTTCAAATCCGTGTCTTGTTTCTCTTTAGGATCATTGTGTCCGAGGATGTGGTGTTCAGGGGTATAATGAGGATGGGTTGTGGGAATCGCAGATAATGGGAAGAGGAGACCACAGCAGGGAATCTCTGAAAGTGCCTGATAACATATTCAGAAAGGTACTGAAAGAAGACAGGTACCCCAGAGTGTCAGCAGTCTGACCGGTCGTGGTTCAAAATATCTCACTTGAACGGGTTTGCTCAGGCAGATTGGAAGGAGACTTAATTTGCATCAGGCCCATCAGATTATTTGATCGGACAGTATAGAGGGAACTTTAGTCTGTATCTAACCCGAGCTGTATCTGCCCTGGAAGTTTTTGATGGGACATTATGGAGGGAGCTTTACTCTGTATTTAACCCATGCTTTACCTGCTCTGGGAGTGTTTCACGGGACAGTGTAGAGGGAGCTTTACTCGTTATTTAACTCGTGCTGTACCTGGCCTGGGAGTGTTTTATCGGACAGTTTATAGCGAGATTTACTTTGTATCGAACCCGTGCTGTACTTGCCCTGGGAGTGTTGGATGCCATCATGTAGCGGGACTTTACTCTCTCTCTCTCACCCGTGCTGTAGCTGGACTGGGAGAGTTTGAAGACATTGTGTGATGGTAGCTTTACACTGTATCTAAACCATGTAGACAAATGTAAGACAAATGTAGGTCCCTTACAGTTATAAATGGGGGATATTATAATGGGGAACAAAGAAATGATAGAACAATTGAACACATACTTTGGTTCTGTCTTCACAAAGGAGGACACAAATAAACTGCCAGAAATGTTAGGGAACCAAGGGTCTAGTGAGAGGGAGGAACTGAAGGAAACCAGTATTAGTAAAAAAAATAGTGCTAGGGAAATTAATGGGGCTAAAGGCTGACAAATCCCCAAGGCCTGATAATCTACATCCCAGTGTACGAAAGGAATTGGCTCTGGAAATATTGGATGCATTGGTGATCATCTTCCAAAATTCGATAGACTCTGGAACAGTTCCTAAAGATTGGAGGGTGGCAAATGTAACCTCATTATTTAAAAAAGGAGGGAGAGAAAAAACAGAGAATTACAGACCAGTTAGCCTAAAATCAGCAGTGGGGAAAATGCTCCAGTCTATTATAAAGGATGTGACAACAAAACACTTGGAAGGCATTAATGGGATTGGATAAAGTAAGCATGGGTTAATGAAAGAGAAATCATGCTTACAAATCTACTGGAGTTTTTTGAGGATGGAACTAGAAGAACAGATAGGAGAGAACCAGTGGATGTGGTGTATTTGGAATTTCAGAAGGCTTTTGATAAGGTCCCACACAAGAGATTAGTGTGCAAAATTAAAGCACATGGGACTGGGGGGAATGTACTTGCATGGGTTAAGAATTGTCTGACAGACAGGAAACAGCGAGCAGGAATAAACGGGTCTTTTTCCTGGTTGCAGGCAGTTACTTGTGGGGTACCGCAGGGATCAGCGCTTGGGCCCAGCTATTCACAACATATATCAATGATTTGGATGAGGGAACGAGATGTTACATTTCCAAGTTTGCAGACGTCACAAAGCTAGGGTGGAATGTGAGCTGTTATGAGGATGCAAAGAGGCTGAAATGTGATTTAGACAAGTTTGGTGAGTGGGCAAGAACATGGCAGATGCAATATAACGTGGATAAATGTGAGGTTATCCACTTTGTTTGGAAAAACAGAAAGGCAGATTATTATCTGAATGGTGATAGATTGGGAAAAGGGGACATGCAATGAGACCTGGGTGTCCTTGCGCCACAGTCGCTGAAAGCGAGCATTCAGGTGCAGCAAGCAGTTAGGAAGGCGAATGGTATGTTGGGAACATAGGAACAGGAGTCGGCCATTCAGCCCCTCGTGCCTGCTCCGCCATTTGATAAGATCATGGCTGATCTGTGATCTAACTCCATATACCTGCCTTTGGCCCATATCCCTTCATACCTTTGGTTGCCAAAAAGCTATCTATCTCAGATTTAAATTTAGCAATTGGGCAAGTATCAATTGCCGTTTGCGGAAGAGAGTTCCAAACTTCTACAACCCTTTCTGTGTAGAAATGTTTTCCAATCTCCCTCCTGAAATGTCTGGCTCTAATTTTTAGACTGTGCCCAACCAGCGGAAATAATTTCTTTCTATCCAACCTATCTGTTCCCCTTAATATCTTATAAACTTCGATCAGATCACCCCTTAACCTTCGAAACTCCAGAGAATACAACCACAATTTGTGTAATCTCTCCTCGTAACTTAACCCTTGAAGTCCGGGTATCATTCTAGTAAACCGACGCTGACCTCCCTTCAAGGCCAATATGTCCTTCCGAAGGTGCGGTGCCCAGAACTACTCGCAGTACCCCAGGTGCGGTCTAACCAGGTTTTTTTTTTATAGCTGCAGCATAACTTCTGCCCCCTTGTACTCTAGTCCTCTAGATATAAAGGCCAACATTCCATTTGCCTTCTTGATTATTTTCTGCACCTGTTCATGAAACTTCAATGATCTCTGTAACTGAACCCCGAAGTCCTTTGGACATCCACTGTTTTTAACTTTTTTCCCATTTAGAAAGTACCCTGTTCTATCCATTTTGATCCAAAGTGGATGACCTCACATTTGTCTACATTGAATTCCATTTGCCACAGTTTTACCCATTCACCTACTCGATCAATATCGCTTTGTAATTTTATGGTTTCATCCACACTGCTTACAATGCCACCAATCTTTGTATCATCGGCAAACTTAGATATGAGACTTTCTCTGCCTTCATCTAAATCGTTAATAAATATTGTGAATAATTGAGGCCCCAAGACAGATCCCTGCGGGACTCCACGAGTCACATCCTGCCAATGTGAGTACCTGTCCATTATCCCTACTCTCTGTCGCCTTTCGCTCAGCCAACTTCCTAACCAAGTCTGTACTTTTCCCTCGATTCCATGGGCTTCTATCTTAGCTTACAGTCTCTTATGTGGGACCTTATCAAATGCCTTCTGGAAGTCCATATAAATAACATCCATTGACATTCCCCTGTCCACTGCTTTAGTCAACTCTTCAAAAAACTCAATCAGTTTTGTCAGGCACGACCTACCTTTCACAAATCCATGCTGGCTCTCTCTTGTTAACTGAAAATTCTCGAGGTGTTCAGTCACCCTATCCTTAATTATAGACTCCAGCATTTTCCCCACAACAGATGTTAGGCTAACTGGTCTATAATTCCCCGGTTTCCCTCTCTCTCCTTTCTTGAAAAGCGGAGTGACATGTGCAATTTTCCAATCTAGAGGGACAGTTCCTGAATCTCGAGAACTTTGAAAGATTATAGTTAGGGCATCCGCAATGTGCTCACTTACTTCCTTTAAAATGTTGGCCTTCACTGCAAGAGGATTTGAGTACAGGGTCAGGGATGTCTTACTGCAGTTATACAGGGCCTTGGTGAGATGACATCTGGAGTATTGTGTGCAATTTTGGTCCCTTATTTGAGGAAGGATGTCCTTGCCATGGAGGGAGTGCAACGAAGGTTTCCCAGACTGATTGCTGGGATGTCAGGACTGACGTATGAGGAGAGATTGGGTCGACTGGGCCGATATTCACTCGAGTTCAGAAGAATGAGAGGTGATCTCATCGAAACATATAAAATTCCAACAGGACGAGACAGACTAGATGCAGGGAGGATGATCCCGATGGCTGGGGAGTCCTGGGGACCCAGTCTCAGGATGCGGGGTGTGCCATTTCGAACCGAGATGAGGAGAAATTTCTTCACTCAGAAGGTGGTGAACCTATGGAATTCTCTACCACAGAAGGCAGTGGAGGCCAAGTCATTAGATGTATTCAAGAAGGAGATAGATATATTTCGCAATGCTAAAGGGATCAAGCGTTATGGGGAAAAAGCGGGAACAGGGTACTGAGTTAGACGATCAGCCATGATCATTTTGAATGGCGGAGCAGGCCCGAAGGGCCGAATGGCCTCCTGTTGCTTCTATTTTCGATGTTTCTATGTTTGATGGGACATCGTAGAGGGAGATTGACCAGAGACACATGTGAAGCTGACAATATTACTCGGGGCTGCTGGATCAACCTGCTCTGACATCAGTAACTTTCTCAAAACAAGTACTTACTGAACGGTGCTCTTATTATAGAAGAATAAAAAAGACAAGAAATATAAAACTGAACGGGGAAGCAGGGTTAAAATATGTTCCGCCTCCCGTCTCTCTATTTCATCTCTTTCTGCCTCTCATCTCTCTGCTTCTGTTTAATACTCTCTGGCTATACCATTCCCCGCCTCGCTCTCTCTTTCATTCACCTTGACTCGGTCTCTCTTTCCTTTCTCTCACTGTCTCTCTGCAATATCTCTTATTTCTCTTTGCCATTTTGTCTCTCTCACACACTCTGCCTTTCTCTCTTTGTCTCTCGGTCCCTCTTTTTGCTTCACTCTCTTTCCCCCTCATTCCATCTGTATCGCCCTTCTCTCTTCTCGTTGCCTCGTTCTCTCTCTCGCCTTCTCTGCAGCTATCCTCTCTCTCCCCCTTTCTCCATCTGCCTCATTCTCTCTTTCCCACCCTCTCAAGTCTCTCCAACTCTCTCTCTCTGCCTATCTCTCCCTCTCTCTGTCTAACTCTCTTATTTCCCTCTTTCACTGCTTCATTTCTCTCTGCCACTCCTCCCCCACCTCTCCCTGGCTCTCTATCTGTCCGTGTCTTCCTTCTAATTTAAGCTCCCTGATGTAACAGGACTGTCCCAACACAAACACTTTCACACTGAGCTCAGCCTGTACTCTGAACACATTGCAGGGGCTGATCACAGCTTCTGCACCCCAAGTTCTCCAATGAGCTGCTCAGGATGTACAAGGCCCACCAGTGACCTGGAGTCCTGCATGATTTCGCTGTAACTCGAGAGGGAAGCCTGCTCGGGGTGTGCTGTCAGTCCCGGATCATTCTGCGTCTGTTTAAAAGCGGTGTGCTGTCAGTCCCGGATAATTCTGTGTCTGTTTAAAAGGGGTGTGCTGTCAGTCCCGGATCATTCTGTGTCAGTTTAAATGGGTTGTGCTCTCAGTCCGGGATCATTCTGTGTCAGTTTAAAAGTGGTGTGCTCTCAGTCCCGGATCATTCTGTGTCAGTTTAAATGGGTTGTGCTCTCAGTCGCGGGTCATTCTGTCCCTGTTTAAAAGGGATGTGCAGTCAATCCTGAATTATCCTGTGTCTGTTTAAAAGCGGTGTGCTGTCAGTCCCGGATCATTTTGTCCCTGTTTAAAAGTGGTATGCTGTCAGTCCCGGATCATTCTGTGTCTGTTTGAAAGGGGTGTCCTGTCAGTCTCGGATCATTCTGTATCTATTTAGAAGGGATGTGCTGTCAGCCCCGGATCATTCTGTGTCTATTTAGAAGGGATGTGCTGTCAGTCCCGGATCATAGAATCAAGTTCCTTTTCAGAGTCTGAACCTGTAGACGGCTCTGTCACACTGGAGATCACGACCCACTGAGGGAAACTGTGGCATGAAAGAAATTCAATTAATGAAACAAATACTTCAAACAGAAAGTATTGACCCCACACAGAAACGGAGACCACAGGAGCCTGTAGCAAAGGCAAAGCAGTTATGAAGGGAGATTTAATTTTTCACATCGACTGGGTCATAAAGGCAATACATTTCTAGAGTGCATCTTGGACAGTTTACTGAAACAATATCATGGAGCTGAGAGGTTGTACCCATCAGGAAAGAGAGAACAGGCAGAGGCTCTTTTCTCTAGAAAAGAGAAGACTGAGGAGTGACCTGGTGGAAATCTTAAGAAATAATGAAGCTTTTGATAGGGTAGACAAAGAGAAATGTTTTCACTTGCGGGCGAGAGCAGAACTAAGTGTCATATATAGAAGATCGTTAATAATGAATCCAATCGGGAATTCGGGAGATACTCCTTGACCCAGAGAGTGGTGAGAATGTGGAACTCGCTTCCACATGAAGTAGTTGAGGCGACTGACAAAGATGTATTTAAGGGGAAGCAAGATAAACACACGAGGGATAAATGAATATAAGGACATTGTGATAGGGTGAGGTGAAGAAGGGTGTGAGGAGGATCGTGTGGAGCATAAACACCTGCATAGACCTGTTGGGATGAATGGCCTGATTTTGTGCTGTACAGCCTATGTAGAGGGTAAGACAAAGAGAGAGAGAGATAGAGTCGAGGGAGATAGAGAGAGTACAGGGACAGAGAGAGTGGGAGAGAGACACAGAAAGAGAGAGAGAGATAGAGAAAGAGATAGGGTTTGTGGAAAAGAACATCGAGAGAGAGAGAGGAGGGCTCAGTAAATAGAGACAGATGAGATATTTTGGAAATGCGTGTGAACTGTCGGCCCTTTGGAATGTGTTCACAATGAGGTGTGACCTCAGGTCTCATCGCCACGAATAGCAGAGAAAAGTGCTGTTGGCAGCTGAACTCTCGTCACTTGTTGCTGCTTTAATGGATTTTTTCCAGAAAAAAAAGTCGATTAACTAAATAAACAAGGACAAAAAAAGAGCAATTTATTACTCAACACCTGTGGGACTGAGAAACTGGATCCCAACATTACAGAGAGGGGGAATGACTGAGAATGGGGGGAGGCAGTGATCTCTGGGAAAGGCCCAGGCCCCATCCCGGCCTCTATTAGTAGATCTCGGTGCTGGACTGAGACCCATACACAGAGCATGGGACAGTGCAGAGGGAGCTTTACTTTGTATCCAACCCGTGCTGTACCTCCCCTGGGAATGTTTGATGGGAAAGTGTAGAGGGAGCTTTACTCTGTATATAAACCGTGCCCGACATTCCCTTGGAATGTTCGGAGGGATAGTGTAAGTGGAGCTTTACTCTGTATCAAACCTGTACTGCACCTGCCCTGGCAGTGTTTGAAGAGACTGTGTTACATGGAGCATTATTCTGTATCCAAGCCTATTGCAGCTGCCCTGGGATCTTTACTCTCTCTCTAACCCATTCTGTACCTTTCCTAGGAAGAGTTTAAACTAAGTTGGTTTGTGCATTGCATACCTCACATTCCAAAGTATTAAGTCCGTGACAGTGTTTACATTGTTCAGACGTGTTATTACAAAACTCTTTCTGTTCACTCCGGAAGGTTCTGTCTCTCACTGGTGTTCGGGCACTCGAGCAGTTCCTTCACAGGTCAGTGCTAAGTGTGGCTCTTGTATCATGGGGGCCATCATTCCCAGGCCCCACCAAAATGCAGCCACAGAAAGAGTTGATCGTCGAGCAGAAACAGAGTGGAGATCACAGTCCAGACAGAGAGAGAGGAGCACACAATCCAGACACTGAAAGAAGAAATCACAATCCAGACACAGACAGAGGAGGTCACAGCCCAGACACTGAGAGATGAGATCACAGTCCCGATATTGACAGAGGAGATCACAGTCCAGACACTGACAGAGGAGGTCACAGCACAGACAGAGAGAGAGGAGCTCACAGTCCAGACATTGAGAAAGGAGATCAGTCCAGACACTGACAGAGGAGATCACAGTCCAGACACAGATAGAATTGATCGTCGTCCAGTCACTGAGAGATAAGATCACAGTCCAGACACTGAGAGAGATCATAGTCCTGACAGTGAGAGAGATCATAGTCCTGACACTGAGGGAGAGGAGATCAAAGTCCAGACTGTGGGAGAGGAGATCAAATTCTCGACAGTGAGGGAGGAGTTCACAGTCCAGACATTGAGAAAGGAGATCAGTCCAGACACTGACAGAGGAGATCACAGTCCAGACACAGATAGAATTGATCGTCGTCCAGTCACTGAGAGATGAAATCACAGTCCAGACACTGAGAGAGATCATAGTCCTGACAGTGAGAGAGAGGATCACAGTCCAGACACTGAGGGAGAGGAGATCAAATTCTCGACAGTGAGAGAGGAGTTCACAGTCCTGAAACGGAGAGGAATTCACAGTTCAGACAGTGAGAGATGAGATCACAGTCCAGACACTGAGAGAGGAGATCACAGTCCAGACACTGAGAGAAATTCACAGTCCAGACACTGATATAAGATGAGATCACAGTCCAGATACTGAGAGATGATATCACATTACAGACACTGAGAGAGGTGACCACAGTCGAAAGACCGTGATGAGATCACAGTCCAGAATTTGCGAGGGATTACAGTCCAGACACAGAGAGAGTAGATGGTAGTCCAGACATTGAGAGATGAGATCACAGTCTAGAAACTAAGAGATGAGATCACAGTCCATCCACTGAGAGAGATCATCGTCCTGACAGTGAGAGAGAGGATCACAGTCCAGACACTGAGGGAGAGGAGATCAAAGTCTGGACAGTGAGAGAGGAGATCACAGTCCTGAAACGGAGAGGAATTCACAGTTCAGACAGTGAGAGAAGAGATCACAGTGCAGACACTGAGAGACGAGATCACAGTCCACACACTGAGAGAAATTCAGAGACCAGACACTGATATAAGATGAGATCACAGTCCAGATACTGAGAGATGATATCACATTACAGACACTGAGAGAGGTGACCACAGTCGAAAGGCCGTGATGAGATCACAGTCCAGAAATTGCGAGGGATTACAGTCCAGACACGTACCGAGGTGATCACAGTCCAGACACAGAGAGAGTAGATGGTAGTCCAGACATTGAGAGATGAGATCACATTCTAGAAACTGAGAGATGAGATCACAGTCCAGACACTGAGAGAGAGGAGATCAAAGTCCAGACAGTGAGAAAGTAGATCACAGTCCAGATACTGAGAATGGTGATCAAAGTCCAGACACTGAGGGGAGATTAAAGTCCAGACACTGAGAGAGGAGATGGCAGTCCAGACACTGAGAGAGGTGATGGCAATCGAGGCACTGAGAGAGGAGATGGCAGTCCAGTCAGTGAGAGAGGAGATCACAGTCCAGCAACCGAAAGAGGAGATCACAGTCCAGACACTTGGATGAGATCACAGTCCAGGCACTGAGGGAGGAGATCACAATCCACACACTGAGAGAGGAGATCACAATGAGAGAGGAGATCACAGTCCAGCCAATGAGAGCGGATCACAGTCCTGACCCTGAGAGAAGAGATCATAGTCCAGACAGAGAGAGAGGAGATCATATTCCAGGCACTGAGGGAGGAGATCACAGTCCAGACACTGAGAGATTAAATCATAGTCCAGACACTGGGAGAGGAGATCACAGTCCAGACACTGAGAGAGATCACAGTCCAGACACTGAGGGAGGATATCACAGTCCAGACACTGAGATATGACATCACAGTCCAGACACTGAGAGAGGAGATCACAGTCCAGACACTGAGAGAGATCACAGTCCAGACACTGCTGGAGGAGATCCCATTCCAGACACTGAGAGAGGAGATCACAGTTAAAATTTAACTTCGAGCTTTAAAACTTGACATGAAACTTCAATTCGTTAACGGTTGACAACAACTGCAAGTCAGTGGCAGTTACCAGTTAACAGTCAATCAGCTGTAAGTGATTTCCAGAATAGGGGCTAATTACTGTGAGTTGGAAGCTGATTGAGCCGTTGCAACTGCTGTTTTCACAATGTATATAAATTAGAATATTATCTACTAAAGCACAGAGCCCATCGCGAATATGGATGGATGGATCGTGAAACAAATGCAAACTTGAGAATTTGGTGAGAGAGGGAATTAGGTGTAGAGAGGGAAGGAGTTGCTAAAAATGTTTTTAAAAGCGAAAGAACACAGACTAAAAAGTAATTATCCTCAAATAAATGTCGACTAAGATAGGGCAGAGCAGGTTGTGTGTCTGGACTGCAGTATGTGGGAGTTTGTGGACAGCGAGAATATCCCGAGCGAAGAAATCTGCAGTAGATGTTTCCGCCTCGAATCTCTACAGCTTAGAATCTTTGAGCTGGAGACACGACACACAGAAGGGAGGTGGAGAAGTATCTGGACAATTTGCTCCAGAACTCGGTCACATCTCGTGGAGAGGTACAAGATCAGAATGGGTTTGGTGTGACTGATTGGTTCCAGTTACTCTGTATACTATGTGAGCAAAAGGACGAAGATCCACGGAATCTGATTCCATCCAACAGGTACAATGTACCTGCTACCTGTGAGGAAAAGGATAAAGACTGTCGGAAGGAGAGTCAGAATGCTAACCGTGGTACCCTGGAAAAGGAGGCTGTCCAAAGGGAGGAGGAGCAGGAGTGTTACCTGGTAGTTAGAACATAAGAACATAAGAAATAGGAGCAGGAGTAGGCCAATCGGCCTCTCGAGCCTGCTCCGCCATTCAATAAGTTCATGGCTGATCTGATCCTAACCTCAAATCTAAATTCATGTCCAATTTCCTGCCCGCTCCCCGTAACCCCAAATTCCCTTTACTTCTAGGAAACTGTCTATTTCTGTTTTAAATTTATTTAATGGTGTAGCTTCCACAGCTTCCTGGGGCAGCAAATTCCACAGACCTACTAGCCTCTGAGAGAAGAAGTTAATCCTCATCTCAGTTTTGAAAGAGCAGCCCCTTATTCTAAGATTATGCCCCCGAGTTCAGGTTTCACCCATCCTTGGGAGCATCCTTACCGCATCCACCCGATCAAGCCCCTTCAAAATCTTATATGTTTCAATAAGATCGCCTCTCATTCTTCTGATCTCCAATGAATAGAGTCCCAATCTACTCAACCTCTCCTCATATGTCCACCCCCTCATCCCCGGGATTAACCGGGCGAATCTTCTTTGTGCTGCCTCGAGAGCAAGTATGTCTTTTCTCAAGTATGGAGACCAAAACTGTATGCAGTATTCCAGGTGCGGTCTCACCAATACCTTATATAACTGCAGCAATACCTCCCTGTTTTTATATTCTATCCCCCTAGCAATAAAAGCAAACATTCCGTTGGCCTTCTTGATCAACTGCTGCAGCTGCAAACTAACTTTTTGACTTTCTTGCACTAGGACCCCCAGATCCCTTTGTACTGCAGTACTTTCCAGTTTCTCGCCATTAAGATAATAACTTGCTCTGCGATTTTTCCTGCCAAAGTGCATAACCTCACATTTTCCAATATTGTGTTGCATCTGCCAAATCTCCGCCCACTCACCCAGCCTGTCTATATCCGCTTGTAGGTTTTTTATGTCCTCCTCACTCTCTACTTTCCCTCCCATCTTTGAATCATCTGCAAAGTTTGATATGTTACACTCGGTCCCCTCCTCCAAATCATTAATATAGATTGTAAAGAGTTGGGGACCCAGCACCGACCCCTGCGGAACACCACTGGCTACAGGTTGCCAGTCCGAGAATGTACCATTTATCCCAACTCTCTGCTTCCTGTTAGATAACCAATCTTCCACCCATGCCAGAATATTACCCTCAATCCAGTGATTCTTTATCTTGAGCAATAATCTTTTATGTGGCACCTTGTCGAATACCTTCTGGAAGTCCAAATGCACGATCGAGAGTCCCATATAGAATGTTACCTCCCTGGTGCCAGGGTGAGGGAAATCTCAAACCGGCTTGAAAGGATATTGGAGACGGACGGGGAAGATCCAGTCGTTGTGCCCCATGTTATGACCAACCATATAGGAAAGAGTAGACGACAGGTCGTGTTCAGAGCGTAACAGGAGCGATTTTTTCAAAAAAAAAGTCTCTCAAGGGTTATAATCTCTGGATTATTACCTGAGCCACGTGCAAATTGTCGTTGGGATAAGAAGATTAACGGAGGTGAACAGGTGGCTGAAGG
Source organism: Heptranchias perlo (assembly GCF_035084215.1). NCBI lineage: Eukaryota > Metazoa > Chordata > Chondrichthyes > Hexanchiformes > Hexanchidae > Heptranchias > Heptranchias perlo. The sequence goes on along the minus strand of NC_090370.1, from coordinate 26,728,648 downwards.
AGTGGTGTGGGAAGGAGGGGTTCCATTTCATGGGACACTGGCACCAGTACTGGGACAGCAAGGAAATGTACCGTTGGGAGGCTACAATTGGGAGGTAGGGCTCTGTTGGAAAAGTAATATGAATAACAATAATAAAACAAAAAGGAAGAGAACAGCGTGATAGTCAGGTAAAGGGAATACTGAAAGATGTAAAATAATTAAATCAGGAGAGAGAAATAAAGAATGTATGAGAAATACAATATTACAATATGGATAGGGTGTGTGGCCCAAATAAGCGTCCTTCAAACAAACGCATGGAGTATAAGGAACACATTGAATGAAATGCAGGCACAAATTCAACCTACAGGGTACGACATGGTAGCCATTACTGAGGCATGGCTGCACAACGGTCAGGACTGGGAACTGAATATACCAGGTTGTAAGTCCAAAGGAAGGAAAGGGAAACTGGTGGAGGGGTAAGAGTAGCCTTCGTGATTAAAGATGCAATTGCTTCAATGATAAGAGCGGATACAACGAGAGGTAAGCAGGCAGTGAAATCTTTATGGTTAGAATTAGGAAATAGAAAAGGATTTAAGACTGTAGTGGGAGTTGTGCATGGGCCCCTTGTAGAAGCTGTGAAGTTGCAGAATGTATAGATGCGGAGATTAGACAAGCATGTAGCAAAGGCAAAGTGGTTTTAATGGGGAACAGGTTTAAACTTTCATATAGATTGGGATAAACAGACGAGCTCATGTCAGAAAGATAATGAATTTTTTGAGTGTGTTCAGGAAAGCTTTCTGCAACAATGAGTCCGAGGACGAACAAGGGGGCAGGCCATATTAGATTTAACAATGGGTAATGAGCCAGATTTAGTTAATATCCTAACGGTGTATGAACATTTATCTAAAATGGAAAATTGCACATGTCACTCCACTATTTAAGAAAGGTGACAGAAGGAAAATAGGGAATTATCGACCAATTAGCCAAGCACCTGGTTTCGAGAAATTACCAGAGTCTATAATTAAGGATAGTGACTGAACACCTTGAACATTTTCAGCTGATCAGTAAGAGCCAGCATGGATTTGTTTTGAAGAGGTGAATAAAATGGTGGAGAGGGGACTGTCTATGGGTGTTGTTTGTATGGACTTCCGAAAGGCATTCGATAAAGTCCCCCAGAAGATGCTGTTAGCTAAAGTTGACGCTCTTGGAACTAAGGGGAATTTATTGATCTGGTTTGCAAGTTGCAGAGCGGCAGAAGACATTGGGCCAGAAATCGCTGCGAGCGGCGAGGCTCTGCTCACCACAGCTCCTGCGAATTAAATTAACAAAAATACTTACTGTAGGCTCTGTGGCGATGAATTGCTTGAATTTGAACTTTACAAAAATTGGGCACTATCAACCCAGCCTCTGAGCAGCGTGATTTGCTGCGCAGCTGGAAAGGTGTGTGAGAAAAAGACACGACCACAAAATCGGTAAGGACGAGAGTCCCGCCCACAGAATCAGGCTGCATTGCTCAAACAAGCAAGCAGACTTCATTCCTTTAAAGTTCGCATTCTGTATGTCATTGCAAATAAAAACAATAATAATAAAAAGCCAAAGAAATCATTGAATTACATTAAAGAGACAGAAGGGAAAAGTTTTTAAAAATAATATTGTAATTTTAATTCTTTTTCAACAACCAAAAACTAATATAATAAGGAATAATATGAGAGACCCCATTTTTAAAAGTTAATCTTTACTTGTATGGCAGTCATTAAAAAATACCGAGCTGTTAAAATTCAGTTTGGACCTTTTATTTAGTAGAATGATACCTGGACTTCAAGGGTTAAATTATGACGAGAGATTACACAAACTAGGGTTGTATTCTCTGGAATTTAGAAGACGAAGGGGTGATTTCATCGAAGTTTTCAAAATATTAACGGGAACTGATAGGGGAGATGGAGAGAAACTACGTCCACTGGTTGGGGAATCTCGGACTCGGGGTCAGAGCCGAACAAATCGAGGCAGAAGTTTCAGGAGTGAAGTTAGGAAACACTTCCACACGCAAAAGGTGGTCGATGTTCGGAATTCACTTCCGCAAACAGCAGTTGATGCGAGATCAATTGTTAATTTTAAATCTGAGGTTGATATATTTTTGTTAACCCCGTGTTCAGGGATTATGGGATTAAGGTGGGTATGTGAAATTAGGTCAGAGATCCGCCATGATCCCATTGAATGGCGGAACAGGCTCGAGAGGCTGAATGGCCTCCTCCTGTTCCTGTGTTCCTGGTCAATGTCATCACCTACCACAACCACCAGCAGGGGCCGCTGCTGACCAGCAGTGACAGAGCAGAGAGACAGAGAAAGAGGCCAGAGAAAGAGACGCATCCAAAAGAAGAGTGAGAAATGGGCAGGGGGAGGGAGAGAGAAAAATAAAGACAGATTCATATAGTTGGGGAGAGAGAACGAGACAGACAGACAGGGGACAAAGAGAGAGACAAACAGAGAAGAGAGAGCAAGAGATAGAGATAAATAGGGGAGGCAGAAAGAGAGACAGAGAGAGACGGGGATAGAGGCAGAGATAACTGAGGGAATGAGAGAGAGAGACGGAGAGAGTTACGGAGAGGAGGACGGAGAGAGAGACGGAGATGGGGGGGGGGAGAGAAAGAGATGGAGAGGGGGACAGAGAGACAGTGATAGAGAGGCAGATAATCAGTAGGGAGAGAGAGACAGAGAGAGAGGTAGAGACACACAGATGGTGAGGGAGAAAGAATGAAAGACACAAACAGAGGGAGAAACAGACAGACAGACAGAGAGGGCGGTGGGAGGAAGCGAGAGAGAGAGAGAGAGAGACGGGGATCGGTCAGAGAAGGAGAGTGGAGACGGAGACTGAAGAAGGAGAGACAAATTAGAGGGAGTGAGACAGGGAGAGAGATACATCGAGAGGGAGAATGAGTACATGGAGAGCGACAGAGAGACAGACAGACTGTAAGCGTCAGAATAATTGAGAGAGAGAAAAAGTGGGCGTGAGGGAGAAAGAAATAGACAGACAGAGGGAGAAACAGACTGATAAAGAGAGAGAAACAGGGGAGACAGAGCAACAAGGAAGATAGAGAGGGAGAGAGGGGAATGGATCTAAGAGTGTAGAGGGAAGGAGATAGAGAGACAGAGCGAGTAGAGACATGGAGAGAGGGGGAAAGGAAGAGAGAGAGAAAGAGAGTAGAGGGTGAATGACCGGGAATGAGAGATAATCAGAGGATGTCAATGGGAGAGGGTCAGAGGCAGACAAAGTGACAGATTTAGAGAGTATCGGGAGAGTCATAAGGGAATAAAGTTGAGAGCAGCAAGAGAGGGGAAGACCCAGGGGAAATCTACAATACAAATAGTACAAACAGTTGTTCAAGAACAAATGAAAGAGAAAAGCGTAGAGCAGCGGAAAGAAAGTGCACTTCAGGCACGACAGATAAAATAAAAACTAGAAGGCGTAAGGCGATTAACCCAGCATCAAAGCTGTGGCAGGGGGTTGGGAACCTGAGAATGGAGACAGAGGAAAGCGTGTCAGGAAGGGACAGAACGTATGGAGTAAAAGGTAAAGTGTTAAAAAAGGAAAAAGCAGGAACTAAGTGTCACAAAACATAATTGAAAGTTCTTTATCTGAATGCACGTAGAATTCGTAACAAAATGGACGAGTTAACGGCATAAATTACTACGTATGGGTATGATCTTGTGGCCATTACAGAAACATGGCTGCAGGGTGACAACGACTGGGAATTAAATATGCCAGGGTATTTAACAATCAGGAAGGACAGGCAGGAAGGAAGGGGAGGTGGGGTTGCTATTTTAGTAAAGGAAGGAATCACTGTAATACAGAGAAATGATATTGGGACAAAGGATCAGGATAATGAAACAGTGTGGGTAGAGATAAAGAATAATAAGGGGAAAAAAGCACTAGTGGGCGCAGTATATATGCCTCCTAATAGTTGCAACTCTGCTGGAAGAAGTATTAATCAGGAAATAGTCGGGGCATGTATCAAGGGAACAGCAGTAATTATGGGGGATTTTAACTATCATATTAACTGGACAAATCAAATTGGGCAGGGCAACCTTGAGGAAGAGTTTATTGAGTGTATTAGGGATGGATTTCTTGAGCAGTCTGTAACTGATCCTACAAGGGGGCAAGCAACTCATGTCCTAGTTAAGGATCCCCTTGGAATGAGTGACCATAACATGGTTACATTCCATAACCAATTAGAGGGTGAGAAGGTTGGTTCTCAAACAAGCGCACTGAGCTTGAATAAAGGAGATTATGATGGTATGAGAGCGGAATTGATTAACGTGGACTGGGAAAATTCGGTCAGACGGTACATGAGCAGTGGTGTTCATTTAAGGAGTTATTTTACAACTTTCAAAAAAAAAAATTCCACTGAGGAAAAAAGGGTGTAAAAGAAATGACAGCCATCCATGGCTAAGTAAAGAAATTAAGGATAGTATCCGACTAAAAACAAGGACATTTTAGGTAGCCAAACTTAGTGGGAGGATAGAAGATTGGGAAGTCTTCAAAAGATAGCAAAAAGTAACGAAATGATTGATTAAGAAAGGGAAGATAGATTATGAAAATAAATTCGCAAAAAATATAAAAACAGATAGCAAGAGTTTCTTTTGTTATATGAAAATAAAGGGTGACTAAGGCAAACTTAGTTCCCTTGGAGAATGAGACCTGGAAATTAATGGTGGGAAACGTGGAGATGGCAAAAATGCTGAACAAATATTTTGTTTCAGTCTTTATGGTAGAGGACACTAAGAATATCGCAACACTGGACAAACAGGGGGCTCTGGGGGGGGGGGGGAGGAGCTAAACACGATTAAAATCACTAAGGAATTGGTACTCAGTAAATTAATGGGACTCGCGGCGGATAAATCACCTGGACCTGATGGCTTACATCTTCGTGTCTTGAGGGAAGTAGCAGCTGGAATTTTGGATGCTTTGGTAATAATTTTCCAAAATTCTCTGGACTCGGCAAAGGTCCCGGCAGATTGGAAAACTGCTAATGTAACACCCTTCTTTAAAAAGGGTAGTAGGCAGAAGGCTGGAAATTATAGACCAGTTAGCCTAACATCTGTGGTGGGTAAAATTTTGGAGTCTATTATTAAGGAGACAGTAGCGGAACATTTGGATAAACATAATTTAATAGGACAAAGTCAGCATGGCTTTATGAAGGGGAAGTCACGTCTCACAAATTTACTTGAGTTCTTTGAGGACAGAACGTACAGGGTGGATAAAGGGGAACCAGTGGACGGAGTGTATTTCGACTTCCAGAAGGCATTCGACAAGGTACCACATAAAAGATTATTGCTCAAGATAAAGAATCACTGGATTGGGGGTAATATTCTGGCATGGGTGGAGGATTGGTTATCCAACAGGAAGCAGAGAGTTGGGATAAATGGTTCATTCTTGGACTGGTAACCAGTCGCCAGTGGTGTTCCGCAGGGGTCGGTGCTGGGTCCCCAACTCTTTACAAACTATATTAACGATTTGGAGGAGGGGACTGAGTGTAACATATCAAAGTTTGCAGATGATACAAAGATGGGAGGGAAAGTAGAGAGTGAGGAGGACATAAAAAACAACAAGCGGATATAGACAGGCTGGGTGAGTGGGCGGAGATTTGGCAGATGCAATACAATATTGGAAAATGTGAGGTTATGCACTTTGGCAGGAAAAATCAGAGAGCAAGTTATTATTTTAATGGGGAGAAACTGGAAAGTACTGCAGTACAAAGGGATCTGGGGGTCCTCGTGCAAGAAAATCAAAAAATTAGTATGCAGGTGCAGCAGGTGATCAAGAAGGCCAACGGAATGTTTGCTTTTATTGCGAGGGGGATAGAATATAAAAACAGGGAGGTATTGCTGCAGTTATATAAGGTATTGGTGAGACCGCACCTGGAATACTGCATACAGTTTTGGTGTCCATACTTGAGAAAAGACACACTTGCTGTCGAGGCAGTACAAAGAAGGTTCACTCGGTTAATCCCGGGGATGAGGGGGTGGACATATGAGGAGAGGTTGAGTAGATTGGGACTCGACTCATTGGAGTTCAGAAGAATGAGAGGCAATCTTATTGAAATATATAAGATTTTGAAGGGGCTTGATCGGGTGGATGCGGTAAAGATGTTCCCAAGGATGAATGAGACGAGAACGAGGGGGCATAATCTTAGAATAAGGGGCTGCTCTTTCAAAACTGAGATGAGGAGAAACTTCTTCTCTCAGAGGGTAGTAGGTCTGTGGAATTTGCTGCCCCAGGAAGCTGTGGAAGCTACATCATTAAATACATTTAAAACAGAAATGGACAGTTTCCTAAAAGTAACGGGAATTCGGGGTTACGGGGAGCGGGCAGGAAATTGGACATGAATTTAGATTTGAGGTTAGGATCAGATCAGCCATGATCTTATTGAATGGCGGAGCAGGCTCGAGGGGCCGATTGGCCTACTCCTGCTCCTATTTCTTATGTTCTTATGAGAGAGTGAGACGGGGATGGGTCAGAGGGCGAGAGACAGAGACAGAGAAAGAGGGACAGAGAGATGGGGATGGGTCAGAGAATGTAATGGCAGAGATTGTAGTGGCAGAGAGTGTAGTGGCACAGAGTGTCGTGGCACAGAGTGTAGTGGCACAGAGTGTAGTGGCAAGGGCCAAGAGAATGAGTAAAGGGGAAGAGTGAAAGTGAAGGTGAGATATAGAGAAAGGGAGAGAGTCAGTGAATGAGAGAGGTGGAGAGTAGAGGTGGAGGTGGGGAAAGATGGAGAATAGAGGGAGAGAGTGAGAGGGAGAGTGAAGAACGAAAGAGGGAGATACAGTGTCGAGGCAGCGACAGATTAGGAACAGTCAGCATGGTTTTGTGAGTGGAAAATCATGTCTCACGAATTTGATTGAGTTTTTTGAAGGGGTAACCAAGAAGATAGTTGAGGGCTGTGCAGTAGACGTGGTCTACATGGACTTCAGCAAAGCCTTTGACAAGGTACCGCATGGTAGGTTGTTACATAAGGTTAAATCTCACGGGATCCAAGGTGAGGTAGCCAATTGGATTGACGACAGAAGACAGAGGGTGGTTGTCGAGGGTTGTTTTCAAACTGGAGGCCTGTGACCCGCGGTGTGCCTCAGGGATCGGTGCTGTGTCCGCTGTTATTTGTTATTTATATTCATGATTTGGATGAGAATTTCGGAGGCATAGTTCGTAAGTTTGCAGATGACACCAAGATTGGTGGCATTGTGGACAGTGAAGAAGGTTATCTAGGATTGCAACGGCATCTTGATAAATTGGGCCAGTGGGCCGATGAATGGCAGATGGAGTTTCATCCATAAAAATGTGAGGTGATGCATTTTGGTGGATCGAATCGGACCAGGACCTAATCCGTTAATGGTAGGGCGTTGGGGAGAGTTATAGAACAAAGAGATCGAGGAGTACAGGTTCACAGCTCCTTGAAAGTGGAGTCACAGGTGGATAGGGTGGTGAAGAAGGCATTCAGCATGCTTGGTTTCATTGGTCAGAACATTGAATACTGGAGTTGTGATGTCGTGTTGAAGTTGTACAAGACATTAGTAAGGCCACACTTGGAATACTGTGTACAGTTCTGGTCAACCTATTATAGAAAGGATATTATTAAACTAGAAAGAGTGCAGAGAAGATTTACGAGGATGCTACCGGGACATGATGGTTTGACTTATAGGGAGAGGTTGGATAGACTGAGACTTTTTTCCCTGGAGAGTAGGAGGTTTGGAGGTGATCTTACAGAAGTCTACAAAATAATGAGGGGCATAGATAAGGTCGATCGTCAAAATCTTATCCCAAAGGTAGGGGAGCCTATAACGAGGGGGCATAGATTTAAGGTGAGAGGGGAGAGATACAAAAGGGTCCAGAGGGGCAATCTTTTCACTCAAAGGGTGGTGATTGCCTGGAACGAGCTGCCAGAGGCAGTAGTAGAGGCGGGTACAATTTTGTCTTTGAAAAAGCATTTGGAAAGTTACATGGGGAAGATGGGTATGGAGGGATATGGGCTAAGTGCAGGCAATTGGGACGAGCTTAGTGGTATAAACTGGGCGACATGGACATGTTGGGCCGAAGGGCCTGTTTCCATGTTGTAAACTTCTATGATTCTTCTATGATTCGTGATGGACCCTCCTACCTCTTGGTAATTTCAGTGGTTACTTTTTATATAAAGATTAATGATGAACCCTCCTCGCTGTTTGCAATTCAGTCGTTACTTTTTATATAAAAATTATTGATGGACCCTCCAATCTGTTGGTAATTTGAATGGTTACTTTTTATATGAAGATTAGAGATGGACCCATTTGCCTATTTGTAATTTCAGTAGTTACTTTTCATACAAAGATGAGTGATGGAACTTCCTTCCTGTTGGTAATTTGTGTCGTTACTTTTTATATGAAGATTAGTGTGGACTCTTCTACCGGTTCGAAATTTGAGTTGTTACTTTTATGTAAAGATTAGTGATGGACCCTCCTACCTGGTGGCAATTTGAGTTGTTACTTTTATGTAAAGATTAGTGATGGACCCTCCTACCTGGTGGTAATTTGAGTTGTTACTTTTATATAAAGATTAGTGATGGACTCTCCTACCTTTTTGAAGTCAGTAGTTACTATTTACATAAATATTAGTGATTTGCCCTTTTACCTTTTGGTAATTTCAGTCATTACTTTTTCGATAAATATTAGTGATGGACCGTCCTACTTGTTGGTAATTTCAGTCGCTGCTCTTTATATTAAGATTAGGGATGGATTCCACTACCTGTTGGTAATTTCAGTGGTTACTTTTTTATAAAAATTAGTGATGGACCCTCCTACCTGTTGGTAATTTCAGTATTAACTTTTTATATTAAAAATAGTAATTGATCCTCCTTGCTGTTTGTAATTCAGTCGTTATTTTTTATTTAAATTTAGTGATGGGACCCTCTTACCTGTTCGTAATTCCGTATTTACTTTTTATATAAAGTTTAGTGATGGACACTCCTCCCTGTTGGTAATTTCAGTAGTCACTTTTTATATAAAGATTGTTGATGGACCCTCCTCCCTGTTGGTAATTATAATATGATGTGGAGATGCAGGTGATGGACTGGGGTGGACAAATGTAAGGAGTCTTACAACACCAGGATATGGTCCAACAGCTTTATTTGAAATCACAAGCTTTCGGAGGCTTCCTCCTTCGTCAGGTGAGTTGTTGGCTGATTTGCCAGGTGCCCGGCGGAGGGCAATAATCGGCCATTGCGAATGTGTTAACCCTTCACTGAGCTGAACTGTGTGTTCGAACAGTCTTTGATCAGTTAAATAAAAGTGTACCGGGCACAAAACGGTTCAGTGAGTAAAAAGTGCCAGTATCAAAGTTATAAATAAATGCATATCCAGTGAGAAAGGCCAGTTTCCCACCCGTTTACTGAATATCAAATTCTAACATGGGGAGGAGGCACCGCTGGACTAAGATCGTGTAAATCTCTGGAGTTCGTGTGACTGCTTTCTGTCCCGGAACCGCTTTAAAATGTGTCTGTGGGAAGATTGGTGGGGTCTCTGAAGGGATAAGCCCTGAAATTCTCGGTGTAAAATAGCCGGCCTTCAGTCAGTGTCTGAGCGAAAAATTAGTGAATTGTTCCATCCACGAGCAACAGAGAGCTCCCTACGCCGGGGAACATATCTGACCGCGGGAAATCGGCTTCACAAAAGAGGAAGAGGCAGAAAAAGTTAATTAAAAACAATTTGACACCACATTAACCTCACATTGATCCCGCAACGATTGTCCGTCTCTCAATGCCCGTGTAGATTTTGCAAATTATTTCCTTGTTATTTCATTACAGCCAATCGAGTAAAAGTTCCTTGCTTTATTTTAGCAGTTCATCACTTGGGAATTTGATCTGATCCTTGTTATGTGAGATTGAGAGCTCCGCCTCCTGTGAAAGCTGCTGCCCGACATCAGGATGGATTTCAACGCAAACATTCCTCATTTGTTTCAGAACAGGGAGCGGCCTTTCTGGTGGAATCTAATCGAACCGGGTTGACAATTCGCTGCCACGACAACTGTGAACAAAGTCGGTTATAAATTTTACGTTTTCTCTTCTTGTTCCAGGGAAGTTCAGTAAAACAGATACTTGGTTAGAAATAAATTGTTACATTTGCATCAGGAACATTGTTTGCTAAAAGTCCCATCGATTTCCTCATATTTGCGCTTTCAACCCTGGGGCCAAGAGCCAATGTTTCGTCAGTGAGCTGCAGAGAGGCTGTTTCTGTAAGTGAGGACATTAACCATTTAACCGCCGAATTAAACTGCTGCTGAGCATCAATCACCTCAATCACTGGGGGAATGAGGACTGACTTTCCACAGTTACATTTATCATAATAAATATTCAGCAGATACACCAGTTACATTGTTAAATCCGGAAAGGACCATTTCTGTGCTGTGATCGGTATAAAGTTTGGATTTCCCTCATTTTGAGCGGGTTCATAGACTGCAATAAATAGCCCCTCCCCGGGATGGAAGTGTCCGAAGAGAGGAAGTGTTTGAGGGCAGATTGTGGTGATAATTCCGAGGGACGGATTGTTGTGATCAATCCCAGGGACAGATTGTGGTGATAATTCCGAGGGACGGATTGTTGTGATCAATCCCAGGGACAGATTGTGGTGATAATTCCGAGGAACGGATTGTTGTGATCAATCCCAGGGACAGATTGTGGTGATAATTCCGAGGGACGGATTGCTGTGATCAATCCCGACTAAAATATAATACCTCACACTCATTAGATACAGGGAAGGAATTTCCTGTCAAGGACGAGTCCAGAACAAGGGGCAAAATATTAAGATTGGCCCTCGGCCGTTCAGGAGTGAAATGTGGACGGACTTTGTTGCACAAAGTTTACTGTAAATGTGGAATTCCCTCCTCCAATAGGTTGTGAGTTCTGGTTCAACTGAAATTTTGAAGACTGCTAGCTGCAGCTTTTTTTACGTGAGCGTATCACGCGAAATGGATCAAGGGCAGGGAAATAGAATTCAGGTACAGAGCAGCCATGATCTCATTAAATGGGAGGACAGATTCGAGGGGCTTACTGGCCTACTCCTGTTCCGATGTTCCTCTATTTAAACATGTGCTGGACTATGAATTCCGGAATTTGGTGAATGTGAAGGTTAACCAGAGTTTCTGTACAATGACTTCAGCACTGGAGGGTTTGTACGTTCCCCTTAAATGGATGCATCGTAGTATCATAGTAGGTACAGCACAGGAGTCCATTCGGCCCATGATCCCTGTGCTGGCTCTTTGAAAGAGCTGTCAACTTAGTCCCTTTCCCGTGTTCTTTCCCCATATCCCTGTAAATCTTTCCTTCAAAATTTTAATCCAATTCCCCTTTGAAAGTTACTCTTGAATCTCTCTTTTTGCCCGTCTAATTCCCTCCTTTTTTAAAGATCTCCTCTGTTCTTTCTGTATTCAGCCTGGTTCTCCACTGTATTATGAACCTTACATTCGTCATAAGCCTCAATTTTCTGTTTCATTTTAATCTCTATCTCTTTACTCATCCAGGGAGCTCCAGCTTTGGGTGCCCTTCCTTTCCCCCTCGTCGGGATGTGTCTACACTGTACCCGAACCAAGTGGGCTCTGACTGGCTGTTTTTATGTAAGGCTGAGCTCCATCGGTTCTGTACTTCGCAGAATTCCAGGGGAGTAAAGATCAGATAATCGGTGCAAGAGAATCGAAGGTAAACTTTGTTAAATATAGTTCAGTAAACACACCCATTGTTCCACCCTGTGCCCAGTCAGAATTAAACAGCGAAACCATGAAACCAACCTGCGATTTTATTTCGGGGACGGTTAAAAGTTCAGTCCAAGAGATTCTGCATCTGCAGATTTTAAATACTAAGATCCTGAAATTAATGCTTTTTGTATCTGCCGAGATGCTAAACTGATGTGTCCAGGATTCTGGATCGCAATTCACCCCCCAAACAAACCCACGCTATCATAAAAATATTAGTGTTCAGTCGATAACCAGTGAGACAGGTCAGAACATCGCAATCTCTGGCGCCATTTCGGAGTCTCCGCCTCTGCCGGGCGAGTCCCAGCAGTTCTCCCGCACCGACCTGGCAGGACAAGGCAACGCTTGAACAGAAGGTTTTTTTTTTAATCTGTGAGTTTGACAGTGCAGTCGTTCGAACTGTTCTGCTTGAACCGCAGCAATGCACAAACACAGCCTGCCGGCTCCGGGCATTTTATTGGTGATGTTTTAAGTACCCCTTGTTCCCTGCACTTGATTGTGCCGAGATTGACTGCATTAATCCGGTCCTCGGGGGGAATATTATGGCCTGGTTGTTCCTTCCTGGCATTACTTTCCTTTCATTCCTGGCGTCACTTGTTCAATGCATTATTTCCCAACAATATCAGGAAAGATTTAACAGGCTGTGTCTCTTTTCTCTATTCAGTTGAAGACGGAGAGGTGAACTGATAGAGGTCTTTTATATTCGGAAGGGGTTCCATAGGTGAGAACTGGAGAGGATATTTCCCCTTGAGAGCAGTCCAAAAATAAAGGCCATGAAGATAAGAAAGTTTCCAATGAAACCAAGATGGATTTCAGGGGAGACTTGTTGCTTAGAGAGTGACGAGAAAGTGCAATTCGCTACCACGTGGAATGGTTGAGGTCAAAAGTGCAGATGCATTTAAGGGGAAGGCAGATAATTACATGAGGGTGCTAGAAATAGAAAGATAAGTTAATAGGGTGCGATGAAATGGTGTGGGAGAACGCTCGTGTGGAGCACAAATCCAGGCAAAGACCTGTTGGGCCAAATGGGCTGTTCCTGAGCTGTAAAATTCCATGTCAGTCAATGAATATTTTTATTACACCAGCTCTTTCATCATCACACAGTGTCAGAATTATCAGCCCTATATTTAGCAGGGATACTGTCAGTAATATCAGCCCTATATTGAACAGGGATACAGTCAGTAAAGCAGAGCTCTATTGAGCACAGACACTGTCAGTAATATCAGCGCTGTATTGAACCGAGATAAAGTCAGTAACCGCGCCATAATAGCACAGATACTGTCAGTAATATCAGCTCTATAATCAACACAGACATTGTCATTTAACAACCCTATGAGCATCACAAATACTGTCACTATTAAGCTCTATAAAATCAGCACAGATACTTTCAGTAATATCAGCTCGACAATCAATAGAAGTACTGCCAGTAATATCAGTTCATTGATAAATACAGGTACGTTCAGTAATATCAGCTCGATAATAAATACAAATACTGTCAGTAATATCAGCTCGATAATCAGTACAGGTGCGTTCAGTAATATCACCTGTATGATCAGCAGAGATACTGCCAGTAATACCAGCTCTATAATCAGTGCAGATACTGTTCATAATATCAGCTCTACAATTAATGCAGATACTCTCAGTAACATCAGCTCTTTGATCAAGACAGGTACTCTCAGAAGCATAAGCTCTGTAATCAAAACTTATACTGTCAGAAGTGTCAGCTCGACAATCAGTAAAGGTACTGTCAGTCCATTTAACAGTGTATTTAATGAGGTACAAACTCACAATTTACCCATATTGTCCATTTAACAGTGGATTTAATGAGATATAAACGCGCCATTGACCCACAATGTCGATTTGATAGTGTATTTAATGATGTATCAACGGAACATTTCCAAACACTGTTCATTGAACAGTGTATTTAATGATATATAAACCCACCATTTACCCACACTGTCCATTTAACAGTGGAATTAAAATTTATATAAACCCACCATTTACCCACACTGTCCATTGAACAGTGTATTTAATGATATATAAACCCACCATTTACCCACACTGTCCATTGAACAGTGCATTTAATGATATGTAAACCCACCATTTACTCACACTGTCCATTTAACAGTGGATTTAATGATATATAAACCCACTATATACCTACACTGTCCATTGAACATGTATTTAATGATATGTAATCCACCATTTACCAGTACTGCCAATTGAAAATTGTATTTAATGATATATTAACTGACCATTTACCAATACTGTCAATTTAACAGTGTATTTTATGCTATATGAATTGACCATTTACCCAAGCTGTCCATTTAACAGAGTATTTAATTATCACGATAATCCGTCCCTGGGATTGATCACAACAATCCGTCCCTCGGAATTATCATTGCAATCTGTCCCTGGGATGGATCACAACAATCCGTCCCTCGGAATTATCACCACAATCTGTTGCTGGGATTGATCACAACAATCCGTCCCTCGGAATTATCACCACAATCTATCCCTGGGATTGATCACAACAATCCCTCCCACGGGATTATCACCACAATCTGTTCCTGGGATTGATCACAACAATCCGTCCCTCGGAATTATCACCACAATCTGTCCCTGGGATTGATCACAACAATCCGTCCCTCGGAATTATCACCACAATCTATCCCTGGGATTGATCACAACAATCCCTCCCACGGGATTATCACCACAATCTCCCCCTGGGATTGATCACAACAATTCGTCCCTCGGAATTATCACCACAATCTGTCCCTGGGATGGATCACAACAATCCGTCCCTCGGAATTATCACCACAATCTGTCCCTGGGATTGATCACAACAATCCGTCCCTCGGAATCTGTCGTCAAAAACTTTCTCTCTTCAGACACTTCCATCCCGGGGAGGGGCTATTTATTTCTGTCTGTGAACCCCCTGAAAATAAAGGAAATCCAATCCTTGTACCAATCACAGCACAGGAATGGCCCTTTCCGGATTTAACGATGTAACTGGTTTATCTGCTGAATATTTACTGTGATAAATGTAACTGTGGAAAGTCAGTACTCATTCCCCCAGTGATTGAGGTGATTGATGCTCAGCGATCGTTTAATTCGGCCGTTAAATGGTTAATGTCCTCACTTGGAGAAACAGCCTCTCCTCAGTTCACTGACGAAATACTGGATTTTGGCCCCAGGGTTGAAAGCGCAAACATCAGAAAATCGATGGGACTTTGAGCAAACAACGACGCTGATGCAAATGCAACAATTTATTTCGAACCATTTAACAGTTTATTTAATGATATATAAAGCCACCATTTACTCACACTGTCCATTGAACAGTGGATTTAATGATATATAAGCCCACTATTTACCAGTACTGTCGATTGAAAAGTGTATTTAATGATATATTAACTGACCATTTACCAATACTGTCCATTTAATAGTGTATTTTATGCTATATTAATTGACCATTTACCCAAACTGTCCATTGAATAGTTTATTTAATGATATATAAACCCACCATTTACCCACACTGTCCATTTAACAGTGTATTTAATGATATATAAACCCACCATTTACCCACACTGTCCATTATACAGTGTATTTAATGATATATAAATCCACCATTTACCCACACTGTCTATTTAACAGTGTATTTAATGATATATAAACCCACCATTTACTCACACTGTCCATTTTCCAGTTTATTTAATGATATATAAACCCACCATTTACCCACGCTGTCCATTTAACAGTGTATTTAATGATCTATAAACCCATCATTTACCCACGCTGTCCATTTAACAGTGGAATTAAAATTTATATAAACCCATCATTTGCCCACACTGTCCATTTCACAGTGCATTTAGTGATATATAAACCCACCATTTACCAACACTGTCCATTTAACAGTGCATTTAATGATATATAAACCCAACATTTACTCACACTGTCCATTTAACAGTGTATTTAATGATATATAAACCCACCATTTACCCACACTGCACATTTAACAGTGGATTTAATGATATATAAACCCACTATTTACCTACACTGTCCATTGAACAGTGTATTTAATGATATGTAATCCAACATTTACCAGTACTGTCTATTGAAAAGTGTATTTAATGATATATTAAATGACCATTTACCAACACTGTCCATTTAACAGTGTATTTTATGCTATATTAATTGACCATTTACCCAAACTGTCCATTTAACAGAGTATTTAATTATCACCATAATCCGTCCCTTGGATTGATCACAACAATTCGTCCCTCGGAATTATCATTACAATCTGTACCTGGGATGGATCACAACAATCCGTCCCTCGGAATTATCATTCCAATCTGTCCCTGGGATGGTTCACAACAATCCCTCCCACGGGATTATCACCACAATCTGTTCCTCGGATTGATCACAACAATCCGTCCCTCGGAATCTGTCGTCAAAAACTTTCTCTCTTCAGACACTTCCATCCCGGGGAGGGGCTATTTATTTCTGTCTGTGAACCCCCTGAAAATAAAGGAAATCCAATCCTTGTACCAATCACAGCACAGGAATGGCCCTTTCCGGATTTAACGATGTAACTGGTTTATCTGCTGAATATTTACTGTGATAAATGTAACTGTGGAAAGTCAGTACTCATTCCCCCAGTGATTGAGGTGATTGATGCTCAGCGACAGTTTGATTCGGCCGTTAAATGGTTAATGTCCTCACTTGGAGAAACAGCCTCTCCTCAGTTCACTGACGAAATACTGGATTTTGGCCCCAGGGTTGAAAGCGCAAACATCAGAAAATCGATGGGACTTTTAGCAAACAACGACGCTAATGCAAATGTAACAATTTATTTCGAACCAAGTATCTGTTTTACTGAACTTCCCTGGAACCAGAAGAGAAAAAGTAAAATTTACAACCAACTTCGTTCACAATTGACGTGGCAGCGAATTGTCAACCCGGTTCGATTAGATTCCATCAGAAAGGCCTTCCCTGTTCTGAAACAAATGAGGAATGTTTGTATTGAAATCCATCCTGATGTTTGGCAGCAGCTTTCACAGAGGGCGGAGCTCTGAATCTCACAACAAGGATCAGACCAAATTCACAATTTGCAACTTGCTAAAATAAATCAAGGAGCTTTTACTCGATTGGTTGTAATGAAATAATAAGGATATAATTTGCAAAATCTAAACGGACATTGATAGGCGGAAAATCCTTGCGGGATCAAGGTCAGGTTAATGTTGTTTCAATTTGTTTTTTTAATTAACTTTTTCTGCCCCTTCCTCTTTTCTAAAGCCGACTTCCCGCGGTCAGATATGTTCCCCGGCGGAGCAAGCTCTCCATTCCTCGCGGATGGAACAATTCACGAATTGTTCGCTCAGACACTGACTGAAGGCCGGCGACTTGACACCGGGAATTTCAGGGCTCATCCCAACATGGATCCCATCAATCTCCCCAGAGACACATTTTAAAGCAGGACAGAAAGCAGGAACATGAACTCTGGAGATTGACACCATCCTCGTCTAGATGTGCCTCCTCCCCATGTTAGAATTTGATATTCTGTGAACACGGGAGGGAAACTGGCCTTTCTCACTCTATAAGCATTTATTTTTAACTTTGACACTCGCTCGTTTTACTCACTGAAATGTTTCGTTCTCGGTACACTTTTATTGAACTGATCAAAGACAGATCGAACACACAGTTCAGCTCAGTAAAGGGTTAACACATTCGCAATGGCCAAGAATCGCTCTCTGCCGGGGACCTGGAAAATCAAAAGATGGTAACCCGAGGGAGGACTGAACGCCATCCAATCACAGGATAGGAGCAAAATCGGAGACAAAACTTGTTCCTGATGAATTATAATTAATTGGTTTAATCGGAATTTGGTGGAGGAATGGAGCAGGTACTTCAGTTTTTTCTAAAATGTGTTATTGAGGATGTTATTTGTTAAATTGGTTCAACTGAAGAAAGAAAGGCCGCTCCGTGCAAACAGAAACAAATTTCAGGAATGTTTTAAAGGGAAACCGGTTCAGGGCTGAAACAATCTTTCACACAGATAGGTGGTTCCTGATCGCTAATCTTAGGAATTTGAGTAATTACTTTTAATATCAACAGGTAGGAGGATCCATCACGAATCTTTATGGAAAAATATTCACTCAAATTACCAACAGGTAGTAGGGTCCATCACTAATCTTCACATAAAAATTAACTACTGAAATTACCAACAGGTAGGAGGGTCCATCACTAATCTTTATACAGAAAGTAACTACTGAAATTACCAACAGGTAGGAGGACCCCTTCCCTAGGCTTTATATAAAAAATAACTAAGCACTCAAATTAATCTTGTGTTTGATAACTCTAATGTAATTAGTGTATATGTAAATGTAAGTTTTTGTTGCTCTTCTCCTTTTATTACACTCGTGTTAGAGTGAATGAAACAACAGATAACCGCATCTTACAAGGTCTCAAACTTGGTTGTATATTAATGCCAGAGAATAACTTCAACTATAGTTTGATGAAATTATTGTCCGAGATTAATCTCTTTGACATTTCCACAGTGTGGACAGGAAATTACGGTGACTAATAGTTTGATTGGTTGCTCTTGCCTTTGTGCGCACACACAGCGAGGCACACAAACAATTGGGAATTATGATTATAAAAAAGCCGTCAAATTTACAAATTATATATTTGTGGTGTTTTCCGAGATTGGAAGACCCCTAAAGATGCTCCAAAAATAAATGTGCAACACCTGTTTAAAGTTACACGATTCATAACATTATACATTAGTGCTAATATTATTGAATGGTATAAAATTCCTTACCTCCTACAGTGCTCATTAGTTAGGTGCTGATACCATGAGAGATATGGTAAATATATTCAAATAGAAGCATCAAACAAAACACATCTCCATGAACACACGGACAATGTCACTACCCATAGAGAGCAGAGAAATCACACCCAGCTCCATCTTGTGTATGTAGATAGATATCAGGTTCATAAAATGCCAGAATTTAATATCAAAACTCAACAAATCAAAAATATTAAAACAAATCTGTGAATAAAATAATACAATCGCGCCAGACTGGGTAAAACCGAGTGAAGGATTATTTAATTCATCACCTCGCTCAAAATTGCACTCCAGAATATTCACTCCCTCAGGAATAATTCTCGTGTTGGCCTGCACTGTGAGTAAATCTTACCAATTGATGCTCCCAGTGCAGAATCTCGGCCGTCTGGAACTGGGTTGTGGAGATCAGCGGGACTCATTGGGTTTCACTGGGCAGCTGTCTGTGCCGCACCCGATGTGGAGAGTTGTTGGGAACAGTCGGGAAATGCTCAATTCCAGAGCGAACAGTTGTTCCACTGATGGGGGAGGAGGGACTTGATATCGCGACAAGGCGACGTTTTATCCTTCTTATTTTAATATTTCAGTCTAACCCTCCTGTTAATATATTCATTACAGAGCATCAGGATCTTGGAACGCCTGTCACCACCATGGCTGAAGGTCCAAACAGGGGAGAAGATCCAACATCATCAACAAGAATGAGAATAGACACCGGTTGGTTCAGAACAGCCTTAAAATATCAATTGTGTCCTGATAAACGGTTCAGATCACGAACAAGAACCTGCCGCTCAATCAGGAAGAGAAAACCGAGCAGATACTGTGCAGATAGAGGAAAGTGAGTGAACATCTAATGGGGCAGTGTGCAGTCTCAGGTGGAGGGACATCAGTACTGGAACTGTTCGCTTGATAACTGGTGTTGGGGACTGTAAGGTGGATAGAGACAGTGACTCAGGATGGTCTTCCTGAGTAATAGTTTGACACCAGGGAGTAAGGGGACACCCCAAGTGGCGCAGGTATGAGAGGCAGGTTGGGCACAGGAATAGGGGAGCGATAGTGGTGCGATATTCTATAGTCAGGCGAATAAACATACTGTTCTGCAGCCATGAACAGGTCCCAATTTGTAAGTTGCCTTCCTGATGTCAGAGGGACTAACTTCCTGGAACAGGTGGGACCATCTCTGGGAAGGAAAGGAGAGCAGTAAATAGTCATGGCCGCAACCAATAACAAGGAAAGAGCTAGGTTTACAGAGGGAATATTAACATTTGAGCTCTCGACTGAAAAACAAGGCCTCAAGGTGGTGATCTCTGGATTGTTTTGTGCTGGGCTGCTTAAGGAGGACAATATGAGGCAGGTCAATGTGCAGCTGCAGGGCTGGAGCAGGAGGGAAGAGTTCATGTTTTTGGGACACCAGGGTGAGTTCAGGAAGAAGGGAAGGGATGGTTACGATCTGAACCGACAAACAACAACGGTTTGACAGACTGAGCACATGGAGCAGTGGGAGGGTTTCACCTGATAGGACTGGAGCGTGTGAAATATGCGGGTCTGAGACCAGAGAGTGGAAATAATAAAACTGTTGGAGCAGGAACAGAAGATTTATGATATAGTCAAAAGTTATTAGCAGGAAAACGGAAGGAGGTTTTGAAGTAGTGACAGGAGAAGTAACTTGATATGAAAAGCGAAGAAAAACGAGAACGGGTCAACATTCCAATGAATTGGAGTTCAGGTTGTGTGTTATGTCTGTGAATCGACAAATCATTCCAAATACGTTTGGAAAGTCAGAATCTTGGGAGATATGATCCAGTATCTATAAGACTGGGCTGTGGTGGATGAGGTTTTGGGGAGAAACAAAATATTTTATTTTGTTTCTAAAAGTGATGGCAGGTGTGAAAATGATGTTGTACCAGAGGAGGATATGGGACCATATTTCGAGTCAACTGAGGAGACGGATCTGGATCTGAATTTAATAGCCGAGGGAGATAAGTCACTGAACTCAGAGATAAGGCACCCGAGGCTGTTAAAGGAAGTTAGAGAGGAGATAGGATGGAATTTGATCACAATTCAAACAGCTTTCCATCTCAGCCTTGTACATATTCAATGACTCATCATCCACAGCCCTCTGGTGTGGAGAGGTCCAAAGATTCAAAACACTCTGCGTGAAGAAATTCCTCCTCATCTCAATCTTGAATGGCCGACCCTTTATCCTGAGACAATGTCCCCTAGTTCTAGAAACAATCTCTCAGCATCGACCCTGTCAACCCCCCTCATAATCTTATATGTTTCAATTAGATCAGCTCTCGTTGCTCTAAACTCCAGAGAGTACAGGCCCAATCTACTCAATCTCTCCTCATGGGACAAACCTCTCATCCCACTAATTAATCTATTGAAACTTCGTTGCAACGCCTCCAAGGCAAGGAAACCCTTCCTTAAATAAGGAGGCCAAAACTGGACGCAATACTCCAGGTGAGGTCTCACTAAAGCTTTAATAATTCTTCCTCTCTCTTGTACTCCAACCCCCTTGCAATAAAGGCCAACATGCCATTTGCTTTCCTAATTAGCTGCTACAGCTGCATACTACATTTTTGTGTTCCTTGCACAAGGATAAGTCTCTGTGAACACCAATATTTAATAGTCCCCCACCATTTTAAAATATTCTGTTTTTCTATTCTTCCTCCCAAAGTGAATAACCTCACATTTCCACACATTATGCCCCAACTGTCACCGTCTTGTCCACTCACTTAATCTGTCTCTATCCTTTCGCAGACTCTTTGTGTCCTCCTCACAATTCACTTTCCAACCTAGCTTTGTATCGTCAGCGAACTTGGAAACATTACACTGTCCCTTCATCTAATTCAGCAATATAGATTGTAAATCGCTGAGGCCCAAGGACTGATCCCTGCGGCACCCCACCAGTTGCACCCTGCCAACCCGACAATGACCCGTTTATTCATTCTTTCTGTTTCTTTCCTTTAACCAATCCAGGATCATTCTGTGTCTGTTCAAAAGGGGAGTGCTGTCAGTCCCGGATCATTCTGTGTCTGTTTAAAATGGGTGTGCTGTCAGTCCCGGATCATTCTGTCTCTGTTCAAAAGGGGTGTGCTGTCATTCCCGGATCATTCTGTGTCTGTTTAAAATGGGTGTGCTGTCAGTCTCAGATCATTCTGTGTCTGTTTAGTCGAAACATCCCTACGAGGGGGAAAGAAAGGGCACCCAAAGCTGGAGCTCCCTGGATGAGTAAAGAAATAGAGATTAAAATGAAACAGAAAATTGAGGCTTATGACGAATGCATGGTTCATAGCTACTTTTTCATCCCCGAATTCTCCGCTCCTCCACTTAAGTTATTTCTGTAAATCTTCCTTAAATCAGCTTTTTATTTTCCCCATTTTACCAGCCTGACCCAGTAACTGAAATATATTTGGTCATTTTCCAACTGAATTGCTTACTTTGCATACCAAGGAGCAGAATGCGTTTTCGTAAGTTACACAGATTGCTCAGGGGCAACTGAGGTATCTGTTTTGTTGAAGTTCGAATTCAAACAATATTCTGTCCAAATCAAACTGTGAGATAGGACTTTGTGTCACATGAGGTGAAACACTCCGAACATTCACCCCTGGGACCTACAGATCTCAGGTAGAATTGTTATGTTTTGCTCAGACCCGAACATGTTTCGTGCCAGTAATGAAAGTCATCCTCAATAGTCCCTGAACTGATTAAATTGTTCTAAGGTGCCATTCAAGTGCCGTCAAAAACCTATTTAAAACCTGTTTCTTCAATGTTATTTTCTCCACCTATCTCCTTACCAGACACTGTCCCTCCCTCACATTCTGTTGAATTCTTTGTAAAGCAATCTCCGATATTTATTTACAAGCAAAGCCTGACACTGAATACAGATCGAAACTGAATATTGCCCCCACTCTGAACACTGTCCCCACTCTGGGAACACAGAGCCCACAGGAGGTGGGGTGGGCGGCGCTGTAATCAATGTAGCGGTGAGAGCCGGTGTTCTTCATAAGTCACTGAATTGGCAGCGTTGCTCTGAGGTGCAGATCATGTGGACCCAAAAGAAAACCTATTTCTTCAAAATGCTTTTCCTCCATTTTCTCTTCAACCCGCACTCTCTACCATATTCTGCGTGCAGTCGAATTCTTTGTAAAGTCATCTGAGCATCTATTTATAAACAGCCTGACACTGAATACCGACCACCACTGCATAAGGAACATATTCTGAATACAGACTCCTCTCTGCACACAGACTCTGTTCTGAACTTGTCTTTGTCAGTGTACAGGAAACTTCATTGTCCATCTGGACGATGCTGTTCCTCTCCCCTCACTTCTCCTTCACCCTCCATGGCTTCACACACTATTGTAACATTACATATTTCATTTACATTTCACCCTCATCTTCGTCATCGAATCTTCCTCTCCTGCACTTTATTTTTTTCTCTTAGTATAATGTAAATTGGCTGGTTATTTTCAACATTTTAGTTGCTTTTCTCTGTAAAACCATTGCATATTTCATTTACATTGCCCGCTCCTTTTCATCTCTGAATTCTCCTCTCCTCCAAGTTAGTTCTTTCTGTAAATCTTCTTTCAATCAGCTTTTCATTTCCCCTTTTTACCATCCTGGCCCAGTAACTGAAATATTTTGGTCATTTTCCAACTGAATTGCTTACTTTGCCTCCCAAGGTACAAGGCCACCTCATCAACAGAATACGTTTTCGTAAGGGTCACAGATTGCTCAGGGGAAACGGAGGTAACTGTTTTTTTGAAGTTCGAATTCAAACAATACTCTGTCCAAAACAAACTGTTAGATAGGACTTTGTGTCACATCAGGTGAAACACTCCGAACATTCACCCCTGGGACCTACAGATCTCAGGTCGAATTGTTATGTTTTGCTCAGACCCGAACATTTTTCGTGCAGTAATGAAAGTCATCCTCAATTGTCCCTGAACTGATAAAGTTGTTCTAAGTTGCCATTCAAGTGCCATCAAAAACCCATTTAAAACCTGTTTCTTCAATGTTATTTTCTCCACCTATCTCCTAACCACGCACTGTCCCTCCCTCACATTCTGCGCGCTGTTGAATTATTTGTAAAGCAATCTCCGATATCTATTTACAAACAAAGCCTGACACTGAAAACAGATCGAAATTGAACATTGCCCCCACTCTGAAAACTGTCCCCACTCTGGGAACACAGAGCCCACAGGAAGCGGGGTGGGAGGCGGTGTTATCAATGTAGCTGTGAGAGCCGGTGTTCTGAATAAGTCCCTGAATTGGCAGAGTTGCTCTGAGGTGCCGATCATGTGGACGCAAAAGAAAACCGATTTATTCAAAAGGCTTTTCCTCCATCTTCTCTTCAACCCGCACTCTCTCCCACAATCTGCGTGCATTCGAATTCTTTGTAAAGTCATCTGAGATATCTATTTATAAACAAAGCCTGACACTGAATACCGACCACCACTGCATCAGGGCCATACTCTGAATTGAGACCCCTCTCTAAACACAGACCCGAATCTGAAGATGTCTTTGTTAGTGTACAGGAAACTTTATTGTACATCTGGACTTCGCTGTGCCTCTCTCCTCACTTCTCCTTCTCCCCGCACCACCCCTTCGGCTCCACCCATCGTTGTTTCATTACTTATGTCATTTACATTTCCCCCGCCTTTTCGTCATTGAATCTTCCTCTCTTCCACTTTGTTTCTTTCTCAAAGTATGCGGTAAATCTGCTTTTTATTTCCCCCACTTTAGTTGCTTTTCTCTGTAAATATAACTCGTTGGTCAGTTTTCAATTCAATTCCTTTGGATTCCGAGCAACAAAGCCACCTCATCAACAGAATATATTTTCACGCGGACAGAGATTGCTCAGGGGGAAGGAGGAATTCTGTTCAGTTGAAGGCGTAATTCTCAGAAGGTTGTATCCAGAAGAAACTGTAAGACACCGCCCTGTGTCACATGAGGGGAACACTATGAACATTTGCCCCTGGGAACTAAATACCTGAGATAAATTACTGTGTGGAGTTCAGGCCTTGAAGTATTCAGCGCCAGTGATGAAAAGATTCCCTTAATATATCCTGAATTTGTAAAGAGGCTGTGAGGTGTCTGCAAGTGCCTCCAAAAGCTGCTTTCAATCCAATTTGTTCAGAGAGCTTTCCCTCCATCTATCTCTTTAAGCTGCACTCTCTCACACAGTATGCACGCAGTTGAATCCTTTATATATTAGTCTGAGTTTTCTTTTGTTAAACAAAGCCTGACACTGAACACAGATCCCACACGGAACACAGACTCCTCTCAGAACACAGACTCCACTCTGAACATCGACCAAATTCGGAACACAGACCACACTCTGAACAAAGACACCACTGTGAACACAGGCCCAACTCTAAACACAGACCCCACTCTGAACACAGGCCCAACTCTGAACACAGACCCCACTCTGAACACAGACCCCACTCCATATGTAGGCTTCACACTGAACGCAAACACCATTCTGAAAACAGATCCCACTCTTAAGATTCCTGTGTTAGTGTAGACAGAGTTTTATTGTACATCTGGACGATGCTGTTCTTCCCTCCTCAATTCTCCATCACCCCCGTGGCTCCACCACCTTCGGAACATTACATATCTCATTTACATTTCCCCCTTCCTTTTCATCCCCGAATTCTCCTCTCCTCCCCTTTAGTTTTTTCTGTAAATCTTCTTTAAATCTGCGATTTATTTTCCCAATTTTACCAGCCTGACTCAGTTACTGAAACATTTTGGTAATTTTCCAACTGAATTGCTTACTTTTCATACCAAGGAACAAAGCCACCTCATCAACAGAATATATGTTCGTAAGGGACACAGATTGCTCATGGGGAACGGACGTATCTGTTTTGTTGTAGTTCGAATTCAACCAATATTCTGTCCAAAACAAACTGTGAGACAGGACTTTGTGTCACACGAGGAGAAACGCTCCTGACATTCACCTCAGGGACAACAGATTTCAGATAAAATTCCTGTCTGGAGCTCAGACCCGAACATATTTCGTGCCAGTAATGAAAGTTATCCTTAATAGACCCAGAACTCGTAAAGTTGATCTAAATTGCCATTCAAGGGCCTTCAAAAACCTGTTTAAAAACTCTTTCTTCAAAGTTAGTTTTTCCGCCTATCTCTCGCTCACTGCACTGTCTCTCCCTCACATTCTGCGCGCAATTGAATTCTTTGGAAAGCAACCTCCGATATCTATTTACAAACAAAGCCTGACACCGAATACAGACCGAAACTGAACATTGTGCCCACTCTGAAAACTGTCCCCACTCTGGGAACACAGAGCCCACAGGAAGCGGGGTGGGAGGTGTTGTTGTCAATGTCGCTGTGAGAGCCGGTGTTCTCAATCAGTCGCTGAATTGGCAGCGTTGCCCTGAGGTTCCGATCAAATGGACGCAAAAGAAAACCTATTTCTTCATCAGGATTTTTCTCCATTTTCTCTTTAACCCTCACTCGCTCACACAATCTGCGTGCATTCGAATTCTTTGTAAAGTCATCCGAGATGTCTGTTTGCAAACAAAGCCTGACACTGAATACCGACCACCACTGCATAAGGGCCATACTCTGAATAGCGGCACCTCTCTGAACACAGACTCCATTCTGAAGATGTCTTTGTTAGTGTACAGGAAACTTTATTTTACATCTGGACGATGCTATTCCTCTCCCCTCACTTCTCCTTCACCCTCCATGGCTTCACACACTATTGTAACATTACATATTTCACTTACATTTCACCCTCATCTGCGTCAGCGACTTTGCTTCTTTCTCTAAGTATACTGTAAACCTGCTTGTTATTTTCGCCATTTTGGTTGCTTTTCTCTGTACATATAAGACTTTGGTCAGTTTTTAACTTAATTCCTTACTTTGGATTCCTAGCAACAAAGACACCTCATCGACAGAATATATTTTCATAAATTGCTGAGGGGGAAGGAGGAATTCTGTTTTGTTGAAGGCGTAATGCTCAAAAAAGTGTATCCAGAACAAACCATGATACACCGCCCTGTTTCACACGAGGCGAACACTATGAACATTCAACCCTGGGACATAAATACCTGAGATAAAAGTACTGTGCGGAGTTGAGGCCTTCGAATATTTACATCCAGTAACGTAAAGATGCCCTGAATAAGTCCTGACTTGGTAAAGAGGCTGTAATCCTGAATTGATAAAAAGTCCACCCTCTGAACACAGACCCCACTCTGAAGATTTCTGTGTTAGTGAAGACAGAGCTTTATTGTACATCTGGTCGGTGTTGTTCCTCTCTCCTCACTTCTCCTTCACCCCCGTGGCTGCACCCACCTTTGGAACATTACATATGTCATTTACATTGCCCCTTCCTCTTCATCCCCGAATCCTCCTCCCCTCCACTTTAGTTCTTTTTAATAACCTTCTTTAAATCTGCTTTTTACATTCCCCAATTTATCTGCCTGAGTGAGTAACAGAAACATTTTGATCATTCTCCAACTGAATTCCTTACTTTGCATAGCAAGCAACAAAGCCACCTCATCGAAAGAATATATTTTGATCCGGGACAGAGATTGCTCAGATGGAAGTAGGTATCTGTTTTGTTGAATTTCGAGTTCAACCAATATTCTGTCGGAAACAAACTGTGAGGCAGGACCTTGTCTCATGTGAGGAGAAACACTCTGAACATTCACCCCTGAGACTTCAAGATCTCAGGTAAAATTTCTGTTTGGAGTTCAGAGCATAACATAGTTCGTGCCAGTAATGAAAGATGTCCTCATTAGTACCGGAAATGGTAAAGTTGCTCTCAGATGCCAATCAAGTTCCTTCAAAAATCTCTTTAACCCGCACTCTCTCTCTCTCTCTCTCTCATATGTTGCACGCAGTTGAATTCTTTGTAAAGCAATATGAGATATATATTTACAAACAAAGCCTGACACAGAACACAGACCGACACTGAACACAGGCCCCACTCTGAACACATTCCCCACTCTGAACACTGTTCCCACTCTGAACACAGACCCCACTCTGATCACAGACTCCACTCTGAACACAGACTGCACTCTCAACACAGACCCCACTCTGAACACATTTCCCACTGTGAACACATTCCCACGATGAACACAGACTCCACTCACACCACAGGCTCCACTCTGAATACAAACCCCACCCTGAACACTGTCCCCACTCTGGAAACAGAACCTTTTGGATGTGGGGTGGGAGGAATTGTAATCATGCTCACTGCTGGAACCGTTGTCCTTTATAAGTCCCTGAATTGGCAAAGTTGCTCTGAGGTGCCGATCATGTGCCCTCAAAGGAATCAATAAAACCTATTTCTTCAAAGGGCATTTCCTCAATATTCGCTTTAATCCGCACTCTCTCACACATTCTGCGTGCAGTCTTTGTAAAGTATCCTGAGGTATCGATTTATAATCAAAACCTGACACTGAATACCAACTACCACTGCATAAGGACCATACTCTGAACACAGACCCCTCACTGAACACAGATCCAATCTGAATACAGGCTTCAGTCTGTACACGGACCCTACTCTGAGCATCTGAAGATGTCTTTGGTAGTGTACAGGAAACATTATTGTACATCTGGACGATGCTGTTCCTCTCCCCTCACTTCTCCTTCTCCCTCCATGGCTGCACTTACCTTTGTTACATTACATATGTCATTTACATTTCCCCCTCCTCTTCGCCATCGAATCTTCCTCTCCTCCACTTTACTTCTTTCTCTAAGTATGCTGTAAATCTGCTTTTTATTTTCCCCATTTTAGCTGTTTTTCTCTGTAAATGTAACACTTTGGTCAGTTTTCAACTGAATTCCTTACTTCGGATTCCTAGCAACAAAGCCACCTCATCGACAGAATATATCTTCATACTGAACAGAGATTGCTGAGGGGGAAGCAAGAATTCTGTTTTGTTGAAGGCGCAATTCTCACAAAATTGTGTCCAGAACAAACTGAGACAGGGACCTGTGTCACATGAGGGGAACACTATGAACATTCACCCCTGGGAACTAAATATCTCAGATAATATTGCTGTGCAGAGTTCAGACCGTAACATATTTAGAGCCAGTAATGAAAAGACATCCTTAATAAGTCCCGAATTGGTAAATAGTCTGTAAGGTGTCTGCAAGTGCCTTCAAAAGCTGCTGTAAAACCAATTTATTCCGAGAACTTTGCCTCCATCTATCTCTTTAAGCCGCACTCTCTTATACATTCTGCAAGCAGTTGAATCCTTTATAAATTCGTCTGAGGAATCTATTTATGAACAAAGCTTGACACTGAACACAGATCCCACACGGAACACAGACCCCATTCTGATCAAAGACCCCACTCTGAACACTGTCCAAACTCGGAACACAGACCTCACTCGGAACACTGTCACCACTCTGAACACTGTCACCACTCTGAACACTGTCACCACTCTGAACACAGACACACATTGAACGCAAATCCAATTCTGAACACAGACCTCACTCTGAACACTGTCCCCACTATGAACACAGACCTCACTCTGAACACAGACCCCACTCTGAACACAGACACACATTGAACGCAAATCCAATTCTGAACACAGACCGCACTCTGAACACAGAACCCACTCTGAACAAAGACCCCAATCTGAACACGGACCCCACTCTGAACAAAGACACCATTCTCAGCAAACCCCACTCTGAACATTGACCCAACAC
This sequence comes from Heptranchias perlo, assembly GCF_035084215.1. Classification (NCBI taxonomy): domain Eukaryota; kingdom Metazoa; phylum Chordata; class Chondrichthyes; order Hexanchiformes; family Hexanchidae; genus Heptranchias; species Heptranchias perlo. The sequence goes on along the minus strand of NC_090370.1, from coordinate 26,699,366 downwards.
TGAACACAGACCCCCATTCTGAACAAAGATCTCACTCTGAACATGGACCCTTCTCTGAACATTGACCCCACTCTGAACAAGTAGACCCGATTCTGAACAAATAGCCCACTCTGAACACAGACCCCACGCTTAACACAGATCTCACTGTGAACACAGATCACGCTCTGAACACAGATCACACTCTGAACACAGACCACACTCGGAACACAGACCCCACTCTGAAGACAGACCCCACTCTGAAGACCGACCACACTCTGAACACAGACCCCACTCTGAAGACAGGCCCCACTCTGAACACCGACCACACTCTGAACACAGACCACACTCTGAACACAGACCCCACTCTGAAGACAGGCCCCACTCTGAACACAGATCACACTCTGAACACAGATCACACTCTGAACACAGACCTCACTCTGAAGACAGACCCCACTCTGAAGACAGACCACACACTGAACACAGACCCCACTCTGAAGACAGACCACACTCTGAACAAAAACCCTGCTCTGAAGATTTCTCTGTTCGCGTTGACGGAGCTTTATTGAACATCTGTTCCAAAGAAAACAAACGTGGCATGTTCAATCTTTACTCATAGATAAAATTCTCCAGCTCTGGCAATATCCTCGCAAATCTCTTCTGTCCACTCTCAAGTGCAATCACATCTTTACTGAAATGTGGTGACCAGAATTGTAGCAAGTCCTCAAGCTGTGGCCTGACCAATGTTTTATGCTGTTCTAGCATAACCTCCCTTGTATTCTATGACTCCGCTAATAAAGGAAAATATCCCGTATGCCTTTTGAACCATCTGGTCTACTTGTCCTGCTACCTTCAGGGATCTGTGGACATGCACTCCAAGGTCCGTTGGTTCATCTAATCCTCTCAGTATCCCCCCATTTATTGTGTACTCCATTGCCTTGTTTCCCTTTTCCAAATGCATTTCCTCACAATTCTCTGCATTGAATTCCATTTGCCACTTTTCTGCCCACCTGACCAGTCCATTGATATCGTCCTGAAGTCGACAGCTTTCCTCCTCACGATCAATCACACGGCCAATTTTTGTATCATCTGCAAAATTCATGGTCAAGCTCCTCACATTCAAGTCCAAATCAATAATATATACCACAAAAAGCAGAAGAGACCTACTACTGAGCCTTGCGGGACCCGAATGGAAACAGCCTTCCAGTCGCAAAAACAACCGTCAACCACGGTAGGAACAACTCGGGTTCGATACAGAGTGAAGCTCCTCCAACACTGTCCCTTCAACAATCCCAGGGCAGGTACAACAGAGGTTAGATACAGAGTAAAGCTCCATCAACACTCTCCCATGCTCTGTGTGTGGGTGTCAGTCCTACACCGGATGAGATCTACTAACAGAGGCCGGGATGTTGCCAGGGCCTTCTCCAGAGATCACTGCCTCCCCCCATTCTCGGTGATTCCACCTCTCTGTGATGCTGTGACCCTGATTCTCTCTCTCTCTCTCTCTCTCTCTGTCATTCCACTCTCTCTCTGACCAGTCTCTATCACTCACTCAGTCCCCGTCTCTCCCTCTCTCTGTATGTATCTCCCTGTTTCTCTCTCTCTGCCTGTTTCTCTCTCTCTCGCGTCCCTCGATCGGTCACTCTCACTCTCCCCCTTGTCTTTCTCGGTCTTCCCCTCTGTCTCTTTTTAACTTTTTGTGCTGTCCTTCTCTTCCTCTTCTCTCTGTCTCATCCCCTCTTCTCTCTCGCTCTCTCTCTGAATCTCTCTCTCTCTACTCTCTCTTTCTCACCTTGCTCTCTCTCTATCTCTCTGCCCCACTCTCTCTCCCTCGACCTTCTGTCTCCTTTAACTCTCTATTTCTCACCCTCCTCTGTCTCTGTATCTGTCTGTCTCTCTCTCTCTCTCTTAATCGCTCTACCTCTACTCTCTCTCGCTCTCTGTCTCTCTCTCCCTCGAAACTCTCCCTTTCTCTTCTCCTCGACTCTCTCTCTCTCTGTACCCGTCCTCTCTGTGATAATAAACTAATTGGCAAAAGATCCAGAGGGGAAATGAGGACACACTTTTCACTGAGGTTTATTATGATTTGAAATGCAACATATGAAAGTGCAGTGAAACCACATTCCATAAGAACTTTCAAAAGGCAATTGGACATGCCCTTGAAGAGGACTAATTTGCAGGGTTGTGGGGAAAAAGCTGGGATGTGGGAATAAATCGGGCACTTCTTTCAAAGAGCCAGCACAGGTATGACGGGCCGAATGTGTGGTAAAATTCCCGGATTTCGCAGACTGTACAGTTCAGAAACAGGCCATTCGGCCCAACAGTTCCATGCCAGTGTTTATGCTCCAAACGAGCCCCCTCCCATATTTCTTCATCTAACCCCATCACCATATCCTTCTATTCATTTCGCATCTCATTGAAACATATAAAATAGAATATAAGATTCGGAGGGGGCTTGACAGGATCGATGCTGAGAGATTGTTTCCCCTGGCTGGCGAGTGTAGAACAAAGGCGAACAGTCTTCGGATAAGGGTTCGGCCATTTACGACTGAGATGAGGAGGAATTTCTTCACTCAGAGGTTTGCGAATCTTTGGAATTCCCTACCCCAGAGGGCTGTGGATGCTCAGTCGTTGAGCATGTTCAAGGCTGGGATTGATAGATTTTTGGACTTTAGGGGAATCAAGGGGTATGTGGATCGGGCGGGAAATTGGAGTTGAGGTTGAAGTTCAGCCATGATCTGATTGAATGGCGGAGCAGGCTCTCCCTCTCTCTGCATGTATCTCTCCTTAAATCCATCTTTGCTATTCGCCTCAACGATCCTTTGTGGTAGAAAGTTTCACATTCTCAGCACCATCTGGGGAAAGAAGTTTCTCCTGCATTCATTTTGCGATTCAATTCGATTTATTCGTGACTATCTTATAATAATGACCCCTGGTTCTGGTCTCCCCTGCAAGCGGAAACATCTTCTCTGCGTCTACCCTGTCAAACAGATCATTAATCTTAAAGACCTCTATCACGTCAGTCCTCAGTCTTCTCTTTTCTGGAGAAAAGAGCCCCAGCTTGTTCTCTCTTTCCTGACATGTGTAACTTCTCAGTTCTATGATATTGTTTGAGAAAACTGAGCTCGATGCACTCGAGAAATGTATTGCCCTTATGTCCCAGTCTATGAGAAAATTAAAATCTCCCTTCCCAACTGCTTTGCCTTTGCTACAGGCTCCTCTGATCTCCGTATTTCTGTGCAGGCTCAATACTTCCTGTTTGAAGTATTTGTTTCATTAAATGAATGCTTTTCATGCCCCAGTTCACCTCAGTGTGTTGTGATCTGCAGCGTGATAGAGCTGTCTACGGGTTCAGGCTCTGAACAGCAACTTGATTCTGTGATCCGGGACTGACAGCACACCCATTTTAAACTGGCACAGAATGATCCGGGACTGACAGCGCACCCCTTTTAAACAGACACAGAATGATCTAGGACTGACAGCCCAACCCTTTTAAACAGACACAGAATGCTTCCGGACTGACAGCGCATCCCTTTTAAACAGACACAGAATGATCCGGGACTGACAGCCCAACCCTTTCAAACTGACATGGAATGATCCGGGACTGACAGCAACAACATGAAAATACTTTTTGAATGCTCTAAGCAACTGAGTTAACCGGCCACTTCCAGTTTACTTTGCAACGTTGGCATTCCCGGGAAACAAATCCTCTGCAGCTGTCTATCAAAGGAACTGCTGGAGGGTAGCAATTTATGAAAATGTACAACATAGGCCTGAAACAGCTGTAATCTCTGCAACAATGAATATCATAGGCCTGAAACATCTGTAATTTCTTCAACAATGTATAACATAGGCCTGAAACATCTGTAATCTCTGCAACAATGAATAATGTCGGCCTCGAACTTTTGTAATCTCTGCAACAATGTATATCATAGGCCTGAAACATCTGTAATTTCTGCAACAATTAATACGCTGGGCTGAAACATTTGTAATCTCTGAAACAACGTGTAGCACAGGCCTGAAACATCTCTAATCTCTGTAACATTGTATAACATAGGCGGGAAACATCTCTAAACTCTGTAACTTTGTATAACATAGGCCAAAAGCATATCTAAACTCTGTAAAATTGTATAGCATAGTTCTGAAACATCTCTAATCTATGTAACATTGTATAACAAAGGCCTGAAACATCTCTAAACTCTGTAACATTGTATAACATAGGCCTGAATCATCTCTAATCTTGATGCAGCACTAAATCTGACCTCTCTCTCCTGCTCGCTGCTCGACTCTTTAATATCTCACCTAGTCTGGTCTCTCTTCCACCCGTCCCTCCCGGGCAGTCAGCAGCAAGATTCTAAGTACCGAGAGCAGCACTTTCATCACACACAAACATATACAGTCACATGCACACACACATACAAACACATATAGGCACATACATACACATAAAAGCACATCCACACACATAAAGTCACAGATGCACACACACATACACACACACATGAACATACACATATATACAGGCACATACACACATATACACGCATATACATACATATAAATTCACATCACACGCATATGGGCAAAAACACAAACTTACATATATATATATATGTATGTAGGGAGGCACATACATACACACACACACATACACACACACACACACACACACTCATGCGGGAACACACACAAATAAAGGCACATACACACATAAAGGTAGATACGCACAAATATTCATACATACTCAGACAGGCAAATACACACACATAAAGGCAAATAGACACACATCAAGGCAAATGCACATACATACACATACACAAAAATAAAGATATAGAATCATGGAATGGTAAAGCACGGAAGGAGGTAATTCGTCCCACTATGTCCGTGCCGGCCGAGAAAGAGCTATGCAGCTTAATCCCACTTTCCAGCTCTTGGTCCGTAGCCGTGTCCGTTAAGGCACTTCAAGTGCTCATCCAAGTGTTTTTTGTTAAATGAGTTGCGAGTTTCTTCCACTTCCACCCTTTCAGGCAGTGAGTTCCAGACCCCCACCACCCTCTAGGTGAAATCTTTTGTCCTCAACTCCCCTCCAATCCTTCTACCAATTCCTTTAAATCTCTGTCCCCTGGCACTGACATCTCTGCTAAGAGAAATAGGTAATTTTTATCCACTCTATCTAGTCCCATCATTATATTATGTACCTCAATTAAATCTCTCCTCAGCCTCCTTTGCTCCAAAGAAAACAAACCCCAGCCTATCCAATCTTTTCTCATAGCTCAAATTCTCCAGCCCTGGCAATGTCGTCGTAAATATCCTCTGTACCCTACCGAGTGCAATCACATCTTTCTTTTAAAGTGCGATCAGAACAATACGCAGTATTCAAGCTGTGGCCTAACCAATGTTTTATACAGTTCTAGTATAACCTCCCTGCTCTTATATTCTATGCCTCGGCTAATAAAGGAATGTATGCCATATGCCTTCTTAAGCACCTTATCTACAAGTCCTGCTACCTTCAGGGATCTGTGGATATGCACTCCAAGGTCCCTTTGTTCCTCTACAACTCTCAGTATCCTCCCATTTATTGTTTATTCCCTTGCCTTGTTTGCCTTTCCCAAATGCATTATCTCACACTTCTCTGGATGGAATTCCATTTGCCACTTTTCTGCCCACCTGACCAGTCCATTAATATCTTCCTGCAGTCTACAGCTTTGCTCCTCACTGACAACAACACAGCCAATTTTTGTATCACCTGCAAACTTCTTGATCAAGCCCCCCACATTCAAGTCCAAACCATTAATATATGCCAGAAAAAGCAATGGACCGAGTACTGAACCTTGCAGAACCCGCCTGAAAACAGCCTTCCAGTCGCAAAAATGCCCTTCGACAATTATCCTTTACTTCCTGCTACTGAGCCAATCAATCACTTTCTCTTGGATCACATGGGATTGTACTTTTTGACCAGTCTGCCATGTGTGAGCTTGTCAAAAGCCTTGCTAAATTCCATGGACACGAGATCAAACGCGTTACCCTCCTTCTTACCTGCTCAAAAAATTCAATCAAGTTATTCAGACACGACCCTCCCTCAACAAATCCATGCTGACTGTCCTTGATTAACCCGTGCCTTTCTAAATGAAGGTTTATGTTATCACTCAGAATCGATTCCAATAATTTGCCCACCACCGAGGTTAGACTGACTGGATATATTACTCTATCTATCTCTTTCTCCCTTTTTAAACAATGGTACAGTTTGAGCAGTCCTCCAATCCTCTGGCACATACCTGTAGCCAGGGAGGATTGGAAAATGATGGTCAGAACCTCCGCTAATGCCTCCCTTATTTTTTTTCCGAGCAGCCTGGGATACATTTCATCCGGGCCAAGTGATTTATCGACTGTCAAAAATGCCAATCTCCTTAATATTTCCTCTCTCGCTATGTTTATCCCATCCGATATTTCACACTCCTCCTCCTTAACTTCAATTCCTGCATTACCCCTCTCCTTTGTGAAGACAGAATTAAAGTATTCATTAAGAACCAGACCCACATTTTCCACCTCCAGACATGGGTTAGCTTTTTGATCTCTCATAGTCTGTACTTTTTCCACAGTTATCCTCTTGCTCTTTATGCATTGATAAAACATTTTTTGGGTTTTCCATAATTTTAATTAGCAGTATTTTTCTTTGCTTTCCTAATTTCCTTTTTAATTTCACCTATTTAATTTAATTTCATTTTCCATACTCCTCTAGGCTTTCTGCAGTATTGAGCACTTGGTGTCTGACATAAGATTGCCTTTTTTTGCTTTATCTTACCCTGTATGCTACTTGTCACCCAGGAGGCTCTAGATTTGGCAGTCCCACCCTTTATCTTTGTGGCAACACGTTTACTCTGAAACCCTTGAATTTCCCTTTTAATGGCTCCGACTGCTCTGACACTGATTTACCTTCAAGTAGCTGTTTCTATTTCACTTTTGCAAAATCACTTCTCAGCTTAGTAAAATTGGCCTTCACCCAATTTTGAACTTTAACTCCTGTTCTATCTCTCCTCCACCCGATTTCATCTAACCCTATCAGCATACCCTTCTGTTCATTTCTCCCTCGTGTGCTTATATAGGGATTTAAAAGGGATTTGGGTGTCCTTGTGGAGGAATCATAGAAAGTTAGCATGCAGGTCCGACAATCAATTAGGATGGCAAATGGCATGTTAGCCTTTATTGCAAGGGGGTTGGGTTAAATTGTAAGGGGGACTTGCTGCAATTGTACAGGGCTCTGGTGAGATCGCACCTGGAGTACTGTGTACAGTTTTGGTCTCCTTACCGAAAGAAAGATATACTTGCCTGAGAGAAGATGCAATGAAGGTTCATTAGGTTAATTTCTGCTCCCTGGATTCATCTCTGTTTGTGGAAATACGCGAAGCAAAATATCAGGTATTGCTTGCCAGCTATTCAAAAATTTCACATCAAATTAGAAAATGAACAAACAGATTCAGTAACAGAGACGGACTGTCAAAAATAAGGAAAAACATGGTCCAAAAGATTCGCAGAGAGAAGCAAATCAGAGGCATGGATAATTCATGGATGAAGAAGAGTGTGTAAATGTCACTTGAGGTTGGAAGATAATAAAATTAGTTCAAGAATCGAGGCTGGATGAGACGTGGAGGCAGAGGTGCAGCAGAAGTTAGGACCAAAAGCAGGCTTCGCTCTCGAGCAATGTCAAAATCTTGCAGGATTCCATGCCACTGGTGGGCCTTGCACATCCTGAGCAGCTCATTTGCGAACTAGGGGTGCAGAAGCTGTGATCAGCTCATGCAATGTGTTCAGAGTACAGGCTGGGATCAGTGTGAAAGTGTTTGTGTTTGGATAGTCCTGTTGCATCAGGGATCTTAACTTAGAACGAAGACACGGACAGAGGGAGAAAGTGGGTAAGTGACAGACAGATAGGAAACAGTGACAGGTGGAAATAAGAGCGAGAGAGGGAGATTTAGAGAGAGAGAGAGAAGAGAGGGTAGGCGAGATAGAATGAGGCAGAGAGATGGAAAGGGGGGAGGGAAGGTATAGCAGCAGAGATGGAAAGGAAGAGAATGAGGCAGAGAGCGAAAGACGAGCGAGAGACAGGAAAGCGGCAGAGTTGGCGAGAAAAAATGAGGCAGAGAGAAGAGAGAGGGACGATACAGATGGAGTGAGGGGGAATGAGAGCGAGGCAAGAAGAGGGAACGAGAGATAGAGAAGAGAGTAAGGCAGGAAGTGTAAGAGAGACGAGGCAGAGTGAAATAAGCGAGAGGTAGCGAGAGAGAGAGAGAGAGAGAGATTGAGAGACAGAAAAGAGAGACCCCGTCAAAGTGAATGAAAGAGGGAGAACGAGGCAGGGAGTGACAGGGCCAGAGTTAAATAAACAGAGGCAGAGAAATCAGAGGCAGAGAAAGATGAAGCATAGAGAGAGATAAAATAAGTCAAAGAGAGAAAGAGTGAGTGAAAACGAGACCGAGGGAGGCGGCAGAGGCAGAGAGAGAGACAGAAGGTGGAACATGTTTTATCTTTGCTTCCCTACACAGTTAAATATTTCTTATATTTTTTATTCTTCTATTATAAGAGCGCTGTTGGGTTATAATCACAGATTTTGAACCCATACAATTGTGTTCAGTAAGTAATGATTTTGACAGAGATACTGATTTCAGAGCAGCTTCATCCAACAGCATCGAGTTATACTGCCAGCTTCACATGGGTCTCTTGTCAATCTCCCTCAACACTGGCACATCAACTCTCCCAGGGCAGGTACGGCAAGGGTTAGATAGAGATTGAAGCCCCATCTACACTGTCTCCATCAAATACTCCCAGGGCAGGAAGAGCACGGGTTCGATTCAGAGTTAAAGCTCCCGCTTCAATGACCAATCAAGCAATCTGATGGGCCTGATGCAATATGTGTCTCCTTCCAATCTTCCTGAAAAAACCCGGTCAAGTGAGATATCTTGAACCTTGAACGCCTGTCTTATTTCAGTAACTTTCTGAATGTGTTATTAGGCACTTTCAGAGATTCCCTGCTCTGGTCTCCTCTTCTCATTACCGACGATTCCCACATCTTCCCGAAGCCTCATAAGACCCCTGAGCACGCAAACCTGGGACACAATGATCCAAAAGAGAAACAAGACACGGATATGAAGCTGTGATCAATGCAGAGAGATTTATTTCTGAGCACAGCCCATTATTCAGACAGCAGTAATACAGGGTCAGAGGGTTATGGGACGTCCACAATCAAACAGAGCCTGCTCCCCGTGAACGAAGGTTTCATTCAGTGAGAACTTGGAGAGCTCGGGCGGGTGAGAATCCATCACTGGATCTTTAACTAGTTCGGTCTGCAACAATGGAACCCATCGTGGCAGAACAGCGGCAGAGTCGCCTCGTTTGTGTTACAAGATCCCTCACGACACATTGCTCCATGCGAGCTGCAGTTGGACATGTACACTAAAATACAAAACGAAGAGTTAATTAATTGACCGTTCTGAACACAGAGGGTGGGAGATCAATGAGAAAACATGAAGCTGAGTCTGTCCGTGTTACCGGGACTGACTCTGGACCACACATGAACCTCAGCTCATTTGTACTTCATTAAACCTCACATTGACCTCTCCACGACCTGTGGAGACTCACTCTTTGTTCTCAAGGACAGCACAATAGGTTTTCCACAGAATGGAACCCACCATTCCCGCTATCTGAGACCAGAGAAAAAGAAAAGAAAGATCTGACATTTATATAGAGCCTTTCCCGTCAACAGAAGGGTCCAATGTGTTTCAAAGACAAAGGATTATTTCTGAAGTGCCGACACTATTTTGCGAACCAAATTGCTCACAGCAAAGTCCCACAAACAGAAAATGAGACTTGACAGTGTGGGGAGTTTCTGGTCATGTTAGTTGAGAGAGTAATGTTGGTCCAAGACACCAGGAGAACTCCCAGCACTTCAAATAATGCCACCAAATGTTTCCTGCCCCATGAACGGGAAGACAAGGTCTCCGTTTAACGATTCATTCAAAAAATGACACCTCTAACAGTGCAGCACTCTCCCAGTGCTGGGCTGTATGTACTGGAGTGGGACGTCAACCCACAACATGTTCACTCAATTCCCAACTGAGGCAAACTGACACCCGGCGACTGAAACTTGGTAGTTTCACCGTTGATTCCTCTACTTAGTTCTTGTCCTTATATTCTGATCTCTATGAAGACTGCAGAATTATTAGGATTCAGAAACCTGCTTTGAAACCCTTTTGATCCAATCCCCTCCCCTCATGTTATGAAAACCTGACTCGTGTCTGGGGTCCGGTTCCACAGATGCCTCCAGTATCGCTCCCAATTCACCATTCTTCATCTGGGTCTGAGCAGTGAGTGTGGGGGAAAGGGGCTGAAGGAGTTCCTGATGCCGTTCGCACTCTTACACTTTGTAGCAGGTAGCACTGATCGGGAGCAGGGACTGTGAGTTTCGCCCTCCGTAATACCTGGGCACTGAGGCCAATTACTGAGTCTCCCAAACAGGTCAATGCTCCGGCTGAGATCCACTGACTTGGCACTGGCCAGTAATTTGTGCTTTAATTCCTGGTCTGTTTGGATCATCAAACAACACCCGCCATTCCCACCACCCGCTCAGGTACCGACAAAACAATCGGGGGATTTAGTTGGTTCAGGTTAAATTCTTCAATCATTCTTACAATAATATTCGTTTAACCAATCAAACCGTGAGCTTCATTCAGATCATAAAATAGTTTAAACAAAACTTGGTGCTGAGAGATCAGAGAAACTTACGTATGCTGCTTGCGCCACCTCTGCCTCCTCCTCCTCCCAACCTCCACCCATCAGCAGTGATGGACTGAGTCAGCACCAGGACTCCAAATACCAAGAGCAGGACTTTCATCATCTTCCGCTGAGCTCCTCAGAGTCAGGATCAGACGGCTGGAGTACGCAAGTTCTGTATCGAGACTCAGAGAGTTTGCTGTATTTATAATCGCATACACGGGGAGGGACTCTCTGAAAATATTCGGAGAAAACGAATATCCCTTCTGTGTAACCGTGAATCAGTTGGCAGCTTGCCTCAGTTGGCAGTTCTCTATCTTTCAGATCACAAGGTTGTGTTTATGGCCCCACTTCTGGTTTTAAAACTCAAGCTGACCTGAAAGGATGTGCCAGGCACACAAGCAGGACATTTCACCCTTAACTCCACCCGAAGTATTGCATCCACATGAGCTCTAAATCAGACCCCTCTCTCCTGCACGCTCCCCGTGCACTTTAATATGCCATCTGGTGTGATGTCTCTGGTGTGATGACTCCAAGAACCGAGAGACGCGCTTCCATCAGTTCTGGCACAGAGAGTTTGCTGCATTTTTTCATCACACACACGGGGACTGACCGCTCTCTGAAAAAATCCTGGGAAAAGTTGTTTCCTTTCTGTGTGACTGTTGATCAGTTGGCAGCTGGACTAAGTTGGCAGTTCTCGATCTTTCAGATCACAAGGTTGTGAGCTGTGGCCCAACTAAAAGGCATAACGCGTGAGTTCAGGTGAAAGAATGTGACAGGTACACGAACAGGACATTTAACGCATCAACTCCAACAACAGTATTATCTCCACGTGAAGTCAATATATAAACCGTCGCTCCTGCTCGCTCACCTTGCTCTTTAATATTTCACAGTCTGATCTCTTTTCCACCGGTAAACAGACACAGAATGTTCCTGGACTGACTGCACACCGCTTTTAAACGGACACGGAATGATCCGGGACTGAGAGCACACCCCTTTTAAACAAACACAGAATGATCCGGGACTGAAAGCACAGCCCTTTTAAACAGGAACAGGATGACCCGAGACTAACAGCAAATCCATTTGAAACAGACACAGAATGATCCGGGACTGACAGCAAACCCTTTTTAACCAGACACAGAATGATCCGGAAGTGACAGCGCATCCCTTTTAAAGAAAAACTAAATGATTGGGGATTGAAGTTGAGGAGGAGTGTGAAATATTGGATGGGATAAACATAGTGAGAGAGGAAGTATTAAGAGGATTAGCTTCTTTGAAACTGGATAAATCACTCGGGCCGGATGAAATGTATCAGAGGCCGTTCAAAGAAGCCTGGGAGGAAATAGCGGAGGCTTTAACAATCATTGTTCAAACTTTACTGGATCCAGGCCCAGTGCAGGAGTAATGGAGGATTGCGAACATTGCACCGCTGTTTAAAAAGGGAGTGAGGGATAGGCCGATTATTACAGGCCAGTCAGCCTAAACTCAGTGGTTGGCAAATTATTGGTATCAATTCTGAGGAACGGGATATACTGTCACTTAGAAAGGCATGAACTGATCAAGGACAGTCAGCACGGATTTGTTAAGGGGAGATCGTGTCTGACTAACTTGATGGAATGTTTCGATGAGGTGACAAGGAGGATCGATGAGAGTAGCGCAATTGATGTAGTCCACATGGATTTTAACAAGGCTTTTGACACGGTCCCACATGGCAGATTGATCAAAAAAGTAAAGGCCCATGGGATCCAAGGAAGAGTGGCAAATTGGATCCAAAATTGGCTCTTTTGCAGGAAGCAAAGTGTAATGGTTGACGGATATTTTTGCCACTGGAAGGCTGTTTCCAGTGGGGTGCCGCACTGCTCGGTACCAGGTCCTTTTCTTTTTGTGGTATACATTAACGATTTGGACTTAAACGTAGGGGGCACGATTAAGAAAGTTGCGGATAACACAAAGATAGGCCTTGTGGTTGATAATGACGAGGAAAGCTGTGGACTGCAGGAAGATATCAATGTACTGGTCAGGTGGGCAGAAAAGTGGCGAATGGAATTCAATCCGGAGAAGTGCGAGGTAATGAATTTGGGGAGAGCAAACAAGGCAAGGGAATACACAATAAATGAGAGGATACTGTGAGGTATAGATGAAGTGAGGGACCTTGGAGTGCCTGTCGACAGATCGCTGAAGGTTGCAGGAAAGGTTGATAAGGTGGTTAAGAAGGCATATGGAATGCTTTCCTTTGTTAGCCTAGGCATAGAATATAAAAGCAGGGATGTTATGCTGGAAATGTATAAAACACAACTGAGGCCACAATTTGAGTACTGCGCACAGTTCTGATCACCACATTACTGGAAGGATGTAATTGTACGAGAGAGGATGCAGAGGAGATTTACGAGAATGTTGCCAGGACTGGAGAATTTTACCTCGGCTGGTGTTCTTTTCTTTGTGATAGAGGAGGCGGAGGGGTGATTTGATTGAGGTGTCCTAAATTATGAGGGGCCAAGATAGAGCAGGTAGGAAGGACCTATTTCCCTTAGTGGAGGGGTCAATAATCAGGGTGCATGAATTGAAAGTGATTTGTAGAAGGTTTAGAGCGGAAATGAGGAATCTTTTTTCACCCAGGGAGTGGTGGGCGTCAGGAACACACTGCCTGAGAGAGTGGTAGAGGCAGAAACCCTCAACTCATTAAAAAAATGCCTGGATGTGCACCTGAAGAGCCTTGACCTACAGGACCATGGACAAAATGCGGGAACGTGGGATTGGGCTGGGTGGCTATTTTCTCAGCTGGCGCGTACACGATGGGGAGAATGGCCTCATTCTGTTCCGCAATTTTTCTATGACTCTATGATTCTAGGCATGGAATGATCTGGGACCGACAGCGCACGCCTTTTCAACAGCCACAGAATGATTCGAGGCTGACAGCACACCCATTCGAAACAGGCCCAGAATGATCCGGGACTGACAGCACACCCCTTTCAAACAGACACAGAATGATCCGGGACTGACAGCACACCCCTTTCAAACAGACACAGAATGATTCGGGACTGACAGCACACCCCTTTTAAACAGACACAGAATGATTCGGGACTGACAGCACACCCATTCTAAACAGCCACAGAATGATTGGGGACTGACAGCACACCCATTCTAAACACCGACAGAATGATTCGGGACTGACAGCACACGCCAACAAAACAGGCCCAGAGTGATCCGGGACTGGTATATATTAATCACCTGGACTTGGGTATACAGGATATAATTTGAAAGTTAGCAGAAGAGACGAAACTCAGAAACGGGGTAAACAATGTAGAGGATGGTAACAGTCTTCAGGAGGACACAGACAGACTGGTGAAATGGGTCCATCCATGGCAGATGTAAATTAACGAAGAGAAGTGTGAAGTGATACGTTTGCTGGAAGAATAGGAGAGGCAATGTGGGGGAACAGAGCGATCTGTGGGTATATGTGCACAAATCTTTGAAGGTGGCAGGACAAGTTGAGAAGGCAGTAAAAGATGAGAGATCCCGGACTTTATTAATAGAGGATAGAGGACAAATGGAACAATAACATACTAAAACTTTATAAAACACTGCTTAGGCCTCAACGGGAGTATTATGTCCAATCTGAGCACCGCACTTTAGGAAGGATGTCAAAGCCTCAGAGAAGGTACAGAAGAGATTTACCAGATTGATTCCTGGGATGAGGGACTTCAATTATGTGGAGTGACTGAAGAAACTGCTTTGTTCTCCTTGGAACAGAAAAAAGTTAAGGGGTGATTTGATAGAGGTATGCAAAATCATTAACAGTTTTGATAGAGTAAATAATTAGAAGCTGTTTGCAGTAGCAAACGGGTCGGTAACCAAAGGACTCAGATTTAAGATGATCTGCAAAAGAGCCAGAAAAGATATGCGGTCGGTTTTTTTTCGCAACGAGTTGTAATGATCTGGAATGCGCTGCCTGAAAAGTGGTGGAAGCAGATTCAATAGTAACTTTCATACTAATGTGCAAAAGGGAATTGGATAAATTCTTGAAGGGTAAATAATTGCAGGGCTTTGAGGAAAGAGCAGTGAAATGAGATTAATTGAACAGGTCTTTCACAGAGCTGTCACAGGCACGACGAGGTCTAGTCTTTGAAAAATGTGTAATATCGGCCTGAATCATCTCTCATATGTACAACAATGTGTAACATAGGCCTGAATCATCTCAAATGTACACAACAATGTGTAACATAGGCCTGAATCATCTCTAATATACACAACAATGTGTAACATTGGCCTGAATCACATCTAGTGTATACAACATTGTGTAACATCGGCCTGAATCATCTCTAATGTACACAACAATGTGTAACATAGGCCTGAATCATCTCTAATGTGCACAACAATGTGTAACATCGGCCTGAATCATCTCTAATGTACACAACAATGTGTAACATAGGCCTGAATCATCTCTAATGTGCACAACAATGTGTAAAATAGGCCTGAATCATCTCTGATGTACACAACAACGTGTAACATAGGCCTGAATCATCTCTAATATACACAACAATGTGTAACTTAGGCCTGAATCATCTCTAATGTACACAACAATGTGTAACATAGGCCTGAATCTTCTCTAATGTACACAACAATGTGTAACATAGGCCTGAATCATCTCTAATGTACACAACAATGTGTAACATAGGCCTGAATCATCTCTAATGTGCACAACAATGTGTAACATGGGCCTGAATCATCTCTAATGAACACAACAATGTGTAACATAGGCCTGAATCATCTCTAATGTACACAATGTGTAACATAGGCCTGAATCTTCTCTAATGTACACAACAATGTGTAACATAGGCCTGAAACATCTCTAATGTACACAACAATGTGTAACACAGGCCTGAAACATTACTAATCTCTGAACCATTGTGTAACATAGGCTTGAAACATCGGCATTCGTTGCAACAATGTATAAAATAGGCCTGAAACATCTGCAATCGTTACGACAACTTGTAACATAGGCCTGCATCATTTCCAATCCCTGCAACAATGTATAACATAGCACTGAAACATCGCTATCTCAACAATAATATATGACTTAGGTCAGAAACGTCTCTAATATTTGCAACAATATATAAAATAGGCCTGAAACATCTCTAATTACGACAACAATGCATAACATGGGTCTAAAACTTCTCTTTACTCCACAAAAAATATATAACATAGGCTTGAAACATTTCTATTGTCTGCAACAATATATAACATATGCCTGAAACACATTGAATCTCTATATCAATGCATGCAATAAGGCTAAAACTTCTCTTATCTCAACAACAATGTGTATCATAAACCAGAAACGTCTCTAATCTCTTACACAATGTATACAATAAGCCTGAAACTTCTCTAAATGCTACAACAATGTATAACATGGGCCTGTATCAGCTCCAATATCTACAACAATGTATAACATGGGCCTGAAACATGTATAATTTCTGCAACAATATGTAACATAGGCCTGAAACATATCTAATCTCTACAGCAATGTATAAAAAAGAACTGAAGCGTCTTAAATCTCAACAAAAATGTGTTACACATGTCAGAAAAATCTTTACTCTCTGCAACAATATAAAAAAAAGGCCTGAAACCATTCCAAACTCAACAATAATATATAACATCGGCAGCAAGCGGCTCTGATTTTTGCAACAAGATATAAAATAGGCATGAATCATCTCTAATATCTATAACAATGTATAATATAGGCCAGGATCATTTCTAATCTCTGCAACAAGATGTAACATAGGCTTAAAACATCTGTAACATCTGTTACAATGTATAACAAAGACCTGAATCATTTCCAATGCCGAAAACAATGTGTAACGTAGGACTGAAACATCACTAATCTGTAAAACAAGGTGGGACACAGGCCCGAAACATTTCTACCTATTGCAACAATGAGCAACAAAGCCCTCAACTATCTGTAATCTTTGCAACAATGTATAACATTATCCTGAAACAGCTGGCATCTCTACAACAAGGTGTAACATCGGCCTGAAATATCTGCAATCGCTACAGCAATATATAACATGGTCCTCAAACATCACTAATTTATACAACAATAGATAAAATTGACGTGGAACATCTCTAATCTCTACAACAATGCATAACATCGGCCTGCAACAATTTAGAAAATGGGCCTGATGCAACTCTAATCATAGAAACATAGAAACATAGAAAATAGGAGCAAGAGTAGGCCATTTGGCCCTTCGGGCCTGCTCCCCCATTCAAAATGATCATGGCTTATCGTCTGACTCAGTATCCTGTTCCCGCTTTTTCCCCATAACCCTTTAGCATTAAGAAATATATATATCTCCTTCTCAAATACATCTAATGACTTGGCCTCCACTGCATTCTGTGGTAGAGAATTCCACAGGTTCACCACCCTCTGAGTGAAGAAATTTCTCTTCATCCCTGCTCCTGTACTCAAATCCTAATGCAATGAAGGCCAACATACCATTCGCCTTCGTAACTGCTTGCTGCATCTGAATGCTTGCTTTCAGCGACTGGTGTACAAGGACACCCAGGTCTCATTGCACCTCCCCTTTTCGCAATCTATCACCATTCAGATAATAATCACTACAAAAATGTATGCCAAAGGGTGAAAACGTCTCCAATCCCAACAGTAATGTGTGACATAAGCCTGAAACATCTCCAATCTCTTGCAACAGTGTATAACATATGTCTGAAATATATCTAATTTCTACATCAATGTGTAACATGTGCCTGAAACATCTCTAATCTCCAGAACAATCTGTAAAATAGGCCCGAAATATCTGTGATCGTTGCAACAATGTATATCATGGCCCTGTCACTTTTATATGTTGTAATACTATGTAACACATTGTTGTAGAGATTAGAGATGTTTCAGGCCAATGCTACACATTGTTGAAGAGATTAGAGATGTTTCAGGCCGATGTTAGACATTTTCCGAGATTAGAAATGTTTCCAGCCGATGTTATAGATTGCTTTTGAGCTTCGAGATGTTGCAGGGCCATGTTACACATTTTTGAAGAGATTACAGGTGTTTCAGGCCTATGTTGCACATTGTTGTAGAGATTGAAGATGTTTGAAGCCGACTTTAGACATTGTAGTAGAGATTAGACATCTGTCAGGACGATGCTGCACGTTGCAGTCGCGATTACAGGCGTTGCAGCCTGTGTTACACGTTGTTGTATAGATAACATGTTTCAGGCCTATATTACACATTGTTATGGAGATTAGAAATGTTTCTAGCTCATGTGATACATTGTTGTTGGGATTGCAGATGTTTCAAGCCGATGTTACGCATCTTTGTACAGATTAGAGACGTTCCAGGTCTATTTTTTTACATTGTTGTAAAGATTAGAGTTTTTTCAGGCCATTGTTATGCATTGTTGTAGAGATTAGAGAGGTTCCAGGTCTATTTCAAACAATGTTGTCGAGATTAAAAATGTCTCAGGCCGACGTTATACAGAGATTACAGATGCTTCTGGCCTAAATTTCACGTTGCTTTAACGATTACAGATGTTTCAGGCCTGTGTTACCATAGTTGTACAGAAGACCGATGTTTCAGTCCCATGTTGTACATTGTTGAGAAGATAACAGTTATTTCAGGTCTGCGTTGCACACTTTTGCAATGAAAAGTGGTAATTTAGGACTGTGTTCCACATCGTTGTAGAGATTAGTGCTGTCCATGTTGCAGATTTTTTGCAATGAACAGAGGTCGTCAGGCCTATGTTACACATTATTGTAGAAATTCTTGATGTTTCAGTCCCAAGTTATACATTGTTGCAAAAATTACAGATATTTCTGACCTATATTACGGGTTGTTGTCGAGATTAGATTTGTTTCATGCCTATGTTATACATTGTTGCAGAGATTGTAGGTGTTTCAGGCTTAAGTCAGACATTGGTGCAGATATTTTAAATGTTTCCTGTCTATGTTATACATTGTGGTAGAGACTATATATGTTTCAGTCTTGTGTTCCTCATTGTTCTTTAAACGACAAATGTTTCAGGTCCATGTTATACATTGTTGTGAATATTACAATGTTTCATATCTATGTTGCTCATCTTTGCAATGAGCTGAGGTATTTCAGGCCTATGTTACAGATTGTTGCAGAGATTAGAGATGTTTCAGGTTGACGATACAAACTGTTGTTGAGATTAGAGGTGTTTTAGCCCTATTTTATACATTGACGTCGAGATTGGACATGTTTCAGGCCTATTTTATACATTGTTGTGGAGATTAGATATATTTGAGTCTTATGCTGTATATTGTTAGAACGATTACGGATGCTTCATGCCGATGTTACACATTGTTGTAGCGATTGCAGATGTTTCAGGTCTATGTTACACATTTTTCTAGAAATTAGACTTGTTCCAGGTCTATTATATACATTGTTGTAGAGGTTAGAAATGTATCAGGCCTATGCACACATCGTTGCAGAGATTAGAGATGTTCCAGTCCCATTGTGGTAGAGATTAGAGATGTGGTTCCTCATTGTGATAGAGATTAGAGACTTTTCGGGCCCATGCGACACATTGTTGCAGCGATGACAGATTGTTCCGGCACATGTTATACATTGCTGCGAAGAGTGATGATGTTTCAGGCTATGTTGCACATTTCTGTAATTAATGGATGGGCATCAGGCTTATGTAACACTTGTTGCAGAGATCAGATTTGTTTCTGCCCTGTTGCAGAATATTGCAGACATTAGAAATGTTTCAGGCCTATTTCATATATTGCTGCAGAGACGAGAGTTGTTTCTGGCCCATGTTACACCTTTTTGTTGAGATTTTTGCAATGAACAGAGATGTCTCAGGCCTATGTCGCACATTGTTGTAGCGATTGCAGATGTTCCAGGCCTTTGTTACATAATGTTGTAGCGATGACAGATGTTTCAATCCCATGTTGCACATTTTTGCAATGAATACACGTGTTTCTGTCCTACCAGGTCTTGGGGACCTCAAGTGTCCACAGCGGTAGAACGGCAACTGAAGCCCGCAGCAAAGAGCACACAGCACAGGTAAGCTTTCCCATTCCTTGACAGAACAGAATCACCACTTCCCTTCGGGCTTGAACTTGCAGGTTAACGGGAGTCCCCTGGGAAATAGTGGACAGTTTAAACTCCGGTCGTTGTCATACATTTCCTTGAAAAATAAGTTTCTAAGTGGCGTAGAAGCACAAAGAGTCCGTGAGATATCGATTCATAAATTATTAAATGTGGCAATGCTACAACAACAAGAACTTACATTCATATCATGCCCTTAACGTCCCAAGGCACTTCACGGGAGTGTTACCAAACAAAATTTGAAAAGGACCCACATAAGGAGATTGGTGAGCAAATGTCTGGTCAAATAGATAGGTTTAAAGGAGTGTCCATGAGGAAGAGAGAGAGGTCAAGAGGCGGAGAGGTTTAGGAAGGGAATTCCAGAGATCAGGGCCGAGGCTGGTCAACAAGGCCATAGAAAGTGCAAACAAAGCACTGGGGTTAATTTCTGGAAGAATAGAATTAAAAAGCAGAGAAGTCATGTTAAACTGATATAGCACTTTGAATGGACCTCACTTGGAGTACTGAGCACATTTCTCGTCCCCATGGTACAAAAATCCCGTAGAGGGACTGGAAAAAGTGCAAAATGATTTACAATGGTGATACCAGAACTGAGACATTATAACGATCAGGGAAGACTGAACAGGCTGTGGTGCATTTTTCTGGAAAAGTGAAATCCGAGAGGTGACCTTACAGAAGTCTTCAAAATGACGAAGGGGTTGTCTTGGGTCGACGGAGGGAGAATGTTTCCACATGTGGGGGAGACCAAAATTAGGATGCAAAAATATCAGAAATTCAGCAGAAACGTCTTTACCCAGAGAGTCGTTGGAATGTAGAGCGTGTTAGCACAAGGAATAGTTGAGCTGAATAGCATGAATGCATTTAAGGGGAAGCTGGATAAGTACATGAGGAAGAAAGGAATGAAGGATATCATGATAGAGTGAGGTGAAGCAGAATGGGAAGAAACTCGTGTGAAGCATGAACTATGGCATGGACCTGTTGGGCCGAATGGCTTTGTTTGTGTGCTGTAAATTCGATGTAATTTTATCGTGAATTGTGAAAAGTCGAGGTGCAGCACTCAAAACAAACTTCAGCAAGCGGCTGGGTGTCACAGAGAGTCAACACTTCGGCCGCTACGGATCTGAAGGTCTTACTTGAAATGAATGTGGGGTTTTCAAACACAGTCCTTGCTGAGAGGTTGGATTTGTGCCAAACCGAGCCTGAAATGGGCGGACCGGCTTTTATGTGCCGATCAAGAGCACCCAAAAACATCTTCAAAACCTCTCCCTCAATCACTGAGGCAGAAGGGAATATAAGGTTATATTGATAGGATTAGATGAAATCAGTCGGGAGGAGGCTCGTGTGGAGCATAAACACCGGCATGGATCAGTTGGGCCGGAATGGCCTGTTTCTGTGCTGAACATTCTCTGTAATTCGATGTTATTCCCTCCTTCTGCTTGGCTTCGTTCTTCGAGGGAATGGGAATTCGACAATATTGAAAATGGAGAGTCAACTTTTGTAAGTAAACTTCAGTGGGAGATCCTCTCTCGCCGCGGGATGTAAAAAAATGCCGGACAGACTGAAGACTCTGAGTTAGAAATGGTCGGGTGTAAAACACATTCGGAACATGTTGGAAAAGGTTACGCCCTGTGTCTAAAAACAACGCGACAGGACTCGAAGCTGTAATCTTCGAACAGCAACACGATTCAGACTGAAATCAAGCGCCTTTTCCATTCGACCACGCGGCCACTGACACGAGAATAAAATCTATTGGAGAAAACTCTGAGCAGTTTCAGGGCCCGTGATCTCCAGGTTGAAAGGATGAACGAAAAATAACAGGTATCGAATAACTGAAAAGTTCCACTGCGAGCCGGGTTAGAATCTGCCCGAGGAAAGCCCAATGGATTTCGAATCCAACGACCTGAACCTATCGGCCATCGTAGCTGAAATCTCACAGGCCCCCAAGGAGAATAATGCAGTACTGGAGGGAGAGGATGTCTTGGAGGGGTCAGAGAGTTAAGAAATAAAAGAGGTGCCATGACACTACTGGGTGTATTCTGTCGGCCACCAACCAGTGGGAAGGATATCGAGGAGCACATTTGCAGGGAAATTACAGAGAGGTGCAAAAGCCATAGAGCAGTGATATCGGGGGACTTCAACCATCCTAATATAGACTGGGGTAGTAATAATATATGCGGCACAGAGGGGGAGGAATTTTTGAAATGTATTCAGGATAACTTTCTTAACGAGTACGTTTCCAGCCCAACGAGGAAGGAGGCATTGCTGGACTTGGATCTCGTGAATGAGGTGGGCCAAGTGGAGCAAGTGTCAGTGGGGGAGCATTTAGAGAGAAACTGGCGGATGGGTCAAGAACCAGAGGAGTGAGATTTAAGGTAATTTGCAAAAGAACTAAAATTGACATGAGGATTTTTTTTTACACAGTGAATGGTTCGGATCTGGAATGCACTGCCCGAGAGGGTGGTGGAGGAAAATTCAATCATGGCCTTCAAAAGGGAACTGGATAAGTACTTGAAAGGAAAAAATGCAGTGCTACGGGGAAAGGGCGGGGGAGTGGGACTAGCTGGATTGCTCTCTCCATCAATCTCTCTCTTTGCCCCCCTCTCCACCTATCTCTCTCTCTGTCTCACTCTTCTCTGCTCGCTCTCTGTCACTCTTTGTGTCCTTTTTGTATTTTTCTCTCTCATTGTTTTCCCCTTTGCTCCCGCCCTACTCTGTGTCTCGCTTTCTCTGTCTCTCTATCTCTCGCTATCTGTCTTTCTCTATCTTTCTCTCACTCTCTATCTCCTTTTTCTGTTAATCATTACAGATTCGTTTCCTCAAGCTGCACAGTTTTCCTCTGTCTGCCCCGCTGTGTCTCTTTCCCCTTCCCTCTCCAGACTCTCTCTGTCTCTTTCTCTCTGTGCCTCTCTCTCTCTCTGTCTCTCTCTCTGTCCCATTTCCTGTCTGTGTTTGTGTGTGTCTCTCTCTCTCTCTCTGTCTCTCTCAATCTGCCTCTCGCTATGTCGTTTTCTGTCTCTTTGTATGTCTCTCTGTCTATCTCTCTCTATCTCTCTATGTGACTCTATCTCCGTCTCTCTCCCTCTCTTTCCTCTCTGCCTCTCTGTCTCTCTCTGCCACTCTGTCTCTCTCTGTCGTTTTTCTCGCTCTGTCTCTCTATCTCTCTCCCGTCCCTCCCTCTCCTGCTCTCTCTCTCTCCTTCTCCCCCTCTCTATCACTCTCCTTCTCTTTCTCCCTCTCTCCCTGTCTCTCTCTCTCTGTCACTCTAAGTTTCTGTGTTCGTCACTCTCTCGGTCTCTCTCCCTCTCCCTGCCTCTTCCTCTACCTCTCGCTTCCCCTTCCCCGGCTAGAGAATCTCGAAACGAGACAGGATAGATGCTGAGATGTCGTTTCCATTGGCTGGAGAGTCTGGAACGAGGGAGCATTGTCGCAGGATAAGCGGTCGGCCATTTAAGACTGAGATGAGGAGGAATTTCGTCACTCAGAGGTTTGCGCATCTGTGAATTCTCTCCCCCCAGAGGGCTGTGGATGCTCAGTCGTTGAATACATTCAAGGCTGAGATCGATAGGTTTTTGGACTCATGGGGAATAAAGGGATATGGGAATTGGACGGGAAAGTGGAGTTACTGTAGAAGATCGGCCACGATCTTATTGAATGGTGGAACAGGCCCAAGGGACCGAATGGCCTACTCCTGCTCCTATTTCTTATGTTCTTATGATCTTATATTCTCTCCCTCTCTCTCTGTCTCCACCTCTCTCTGTCCACTCCCTCTCTCTCTCTGTCTCCACCTCTCTCTGTCTGCCCCCTCTCTCTCTCTGTGTCTCAGTCTCCGTGTGTGTGTGTGTGTCTTTCTCTTACTTTCTTTTTCTCACCTTCCATCTCTCCATCCCTCTCCTGTCTGCCTGTCTCGCTCTCTCTTCCATCACTCCTGGTCAGCAACGACCCCTGCTGGAAAGTGTGGTCGCGGCTGACAACGAGAGCCCCTTGTGACACAGGAGATAAGGCCCTTGGTGTGAATTGTCAATGAGGCAGCCTGGGTCTGTGGAGCCCGTCCCTCAGCAACAGTCGATACGTGTAGCGGGTGGGAGGAGGGAGAATGGAAAGATCAATGTCAAGTGAATCACGAATATCACCAGAGTTACTGTGAAATGTGAAGGGTCCAACTTCGCTGCATTTCACCAACAGTCCACTGGGTGGCGGAGGGGGGGGGGGAAGCGGGAATATTTTCGCAAAGGTGCCATCTTCTGGAAGCACGAAGTATTAAACCTCAGCGTTTGATGAGTCGTGCAGCACAGGAAGAGGTAATTCAGCCCATCGTGCCTGTGTCATCTCTTTAAAAGAACTATCCAATTAGTTCCACTCCCCTGCTCATTCCCCAGAGCCCTGCAATTTTCTCCCCTTCACGTATTTATCCAATTCCCTTTTGATGGTCACCATTCAATCTGCTTCCTCTGCCCTTTCGTGCAGTGCATTCCAGATCATAACAACTCGCTGCGTAAACGAAATTCCTCATCACCTCCCCTCTCTGGTTCTTTGGCCAATTATCTTAAATCTGTGTCCTCTGGTTAGCGACCTTCCTCCCAGTCGAAACAATTTCTCCTTCTGAACTATATGAAAACCCCTTGTAAATCTGAAGACCTCTAATATTTCTCCTCTTAACCTTTTCTGTTCGAAGGAGAACAATTCCAATTTCTCTAGTCTGTCCACGTAGCTGAGCTGCCTCATCCTGGAACTATACCAGTCAATCTCATCTGAACCCTCTGCAAGGCCTTGACATCCTTCCTAAAGTGTGGTGCCAATAATTGGACACAGTACTCCAGCCGCGGTCCAACACAGTGATTTATAAAGGTGTTGCAGAGGGACAGAAGGAGGCCATTTAACCCCTCGAATCTGTTCCGCCATTCAATAAGATCATGTCTGATCTGTGACCTAACTCCATCGGCGCTCCTGAGCCCCATCTACCTTAATACCTAAGGTGAACAAAAATCTATCTATCTCAGGTTTGAAATTAACAATTGAGCTCGCATCAACTGCTGTCCGTGGAAGAGGATTCCAAACTTCTACCAGCCTTTGCGTGTGGAAATATTTCCTAACTTCACTCCTGAAAATCATGGCTCTAATTTTTAGGCTATGTCCCCTAGTCCCAGACTCGCCAAACAGCGGAAATAGTTTCCCTCTATCTACCCTATCAGTTCCCGTTAATTTCTTGAAAATTTCGATCAAATCACCTCTTAGTCTTCCAAATTCCAAGGCATACAACCCGAGATTGTGCAATGTCTCCTCGTAGTTTAACCATTGGAGTCCAGGTATAATTCTAGTAAATCAACGCTGCACTCCCTCCAAGGCCAATATATATTTCCTTGGTGCGGAGCACAGAAGTGAATACTGTATTCAGGAGTGGTCCAGCCGGGACTTTGTACAGTTGTAGCATAACTTCAACCACCTGTAGTCTCGTCCTCTAGATATAAAGGCCAGCATTTCCAATCGCCCTTTTGATTATTTTCTGCACCTGTCCATGACATTTCAATAATCTATGTACAAAGTCTCTTTGGCCCTTCGCTGTTTCGAGCATTTCACCATTTAGAAAGTACTCTGATCAATTCTTTTTCGGTCCAAAGTTGATGACCTCACACTTGCTTACATTGAAATCCATTTGCCACAGTTTTGCCCATTCACTTAATCTGTGACGATCTCGCTGTAGTTTTATGATTCCATCTACACTTGAATGTTGCCTATCTTTGTGTCATCGACAAATTTGGATATGTGGCTCTCTGTCCCGTCATCTGAGTCGCTAATAAATACAGTGAATAGTTGAGGCCTCAAGAGAGATCACTGAGAGACACCACCAGTCACATCCTGCCAAATTGAGTACCTGCCCATTATCCCAAAGATACGAAGCAGAGAGAAAATCCCGAGATATTTCGGTGAGAAACTGTTGAAGAAATTGGAAGGAAAAATCAAATGCAGTTTTCAGGTGAAAGAAAGATTTGCATTTTATAGCCACTTTCACGTCCTCAGGACGTCCCAAAGCGCTTTTCTTGCCAATGAACCGAGTTACTGTTGTAATGTAGGAAACGCGGCAGCCAATTTGCACAGCGCAAGGTCCCACAAACAGCAATGTGAGAGTGATCAGGTAATCTGTTTTTCGTGATGTTGGTTGAGGGATACATATTGTCCCAGCACACCAGGGAGAACTCCCCCTGCTCTTCCTCTAACCGTGGCCGTGGGATCTTTTATGTCCACTTGAGAGGACAAATGGGGCCTCGGTTTAACGTCTCATCTGAAACATGGCACCTCCGACAGTGAGGCACTCACTCGGTACTGGCACCGGGAGTGCCAACCTGGATCATGGGCCTAAGTCTCTGGAGTGAGAAATGAACCCACGACCTGCTGACTCAGAGGCGATAGAGCTACAAACTGAGCTCGATGGAAGGGTAGGATATAATTGGAGGCAGTGAAGATTCAATCTCCATTTACAAGTCATCCATTCTCTCCTTACTCCCATTGAACTGGTCAGTGTCCTGTGAATTTGAACATGGGCAGATAAAGAATACGAAACACGAGAACGAGAATTTTCAAATTAGATGATAGAGATCAATTGCCACAAGCTGGTTTAAATGATGATGTTATCGTCTGTAAAAATGGCTGCTTTCGATTACAAGAATGTCACTTTAAATAAGTAAAAACTGCTTTAATAAACACATGGTTTTAAATGATGAAGTTATATTTGTTCTCTGAAATTTTCGATATGTGGTTTTAATTGAGAGATGTCTTGCATTAAGTTACACATGCACACACACACACACACACATATTTATATATATATAGTTTTGAGAGATAAATATGCAAATTATACGAATGCTGCCTTGGATTATATACATGTTGTTTGGATTGATAGGGAGGCCATTTGATTCATGCTTAATATTTTAAATTATACAAATGCTGATTTGAAATAAAAAAATAAAATATTAAATTGTTTGCTGTGTATACTGAATTGAAAAATCTGTAATATTGATATACGCATCACGGGGATGGGCACCAGGATGTAGCATTAGAAAGGAGAAACAATGTCCACAAAGGATTAGGAGAGACTAGAGTAAGAAATAATACATTATTAGGTGGGATCAGACGAATCCAAAATACGAGAAGGTCTAAGGTAGGTTCAGACCGCATGTGTGTAAACGCACCAAACATGGTAAATAAGGTTGGTGAGCTGCAGGCACAAATAGCCACATGGAAATATGGTATTGTGGCGATAACAGAGACCTGGCTCATAAAAGGGCAGGATTGAGTACTGAATATTCCTGGATACAACGTGTTCATTAAACATAGGAAACGAAAAAAAGGATGCGGGGAGATTTGGGCTAGTAGCAGTATTGATTGAGGAGAAAATGTCAGTGCTGGAGAGAAAGGATGTCCTTGAGGGATCACGGATAGAATCTATTTGGTTAGTGTTAAGAAACAATAGAGGTGCCAATACACTAATCAGTGTATTATATCGGCCACCATATTTTTGGAAGGAGATGGAGGAGCAAATTTGCAGGGAAATTACAGAGAGTAGCAAGAAATACAGAGTAGTGATAACTGGGGACTTCAACTATCCTAATATAGACTGGGATAGTAATATTATGAAGGGCAGAGTGAGGGATGAATTTTTGATTGTGTTTCGGAAAATTTCCCTGGTAAGTATGTTTCCGGCCCAATGCTGAATCAGGTTCTGGGGAATGAGGTGGGTCAAGTGGAACAAGTGTCAGTGGGGGAACATTTAGGGAACAGTGATAATAATATCCTAAGTTTTAGGTTAGTGATGGAAAAGGACAAGGAACAAACGAGATTAAAAATCTTGAATTGGAAGTGGGCCAATTTTGGTGAGTTGGGAACTGATCTGGCCCTGGGAAATTGGAATCAAAGATTTCCAGGGAAAACTGTAATCGAACAATGGGCAGCCTTTAAAGAGCAGATGGTTCGGGGACAGACCAGATACATTCCCACGAGGGGGGAGGGTAGGGCAACCAAAGGCAGAGCTCCCTGGATGACGAGGAGAGGCAATATAAAATAAATGGTACAATACTGAAGGTGGTGCAGGTCCAGATAGACCTGGGGGTATATGTGCACAAATCTTTGAAGGTGGCAGAATGTGTTGAGAACGCGGTTAAAAAAGCATACAGCCTCCTGGGCTTTATAAATAGAGGCATAGAGTAAAATAGCAAGGAAGTTATTTTCAACCTTCATAAAACACTGGTTCGGCCAAAGCTGGAGAATTGTATCCAATCCTGGACACCGCGCTTTTTGAAGAATGTGAAGGCCTTCGAAAGGGTGCAGAAACCATTTACTAGAATGATTCCAGGGATGAGGGACTTCAGTTACTGGATACACTGGGGAAGCTGGGGTTGTTCTCCTTAGAGCAGAGAAGGGTGAGAGGAGATTGTCAGTGTTCAAAATCTTGAAGGGTTTAGATAAAGTAAATAAAGAGCAACTGTTCCGATTGGCCGAAGAGTCGAGAAACAAAGGACACAGATTTAAGGTGATTGGCAAAAGAACCAAAGGTGTCATGAGGAAAAACTTTTTTTACACAGCGAGTAGTTATGATCTGGAATGTCCTGTCTGAAAGCGAGGTGGAAGCAGATTCAATCGTGGCTTTCAAAAATGAATTGGAGAAATACTTGAAGGGTAAAAAATGAGCAGGGTTAGGAGGAAAGAGCAGGAGAATGGGACTAAATGGATTGCTCTTACAATGAGCAGGCACGGGCACGATGGACTGAATGGCCTCCTTCTGTAATGTAACAATTCTATGATTCTATGATTCTCTATCTATAATCGACAACAACCTGCATTTATATAGCACATTTAACGCGGTAAAACGTCCCAAGTCGCATCACAGGAACATTATCAAACACAGTTTCACACTGAGCCACATAAGGAGGCATTGGAACAGTTAACTAAAATCTTGATCAAAGAGGTAGATTTTAAGGAACGTCTTAAAGGAGGAGACAGAGGTAGAGAGGCGGAGAGGTTTCGGGAGGGAATTCCAGAGCTTGCGGACTGGGCAGCTGAAGGCGCGGCCGCCAGTACTGGAGCGATGAAAATTGGGAATGCACAAGAGGCAAGAATTGGAGGAGTTCAGAGTTCTCGGGGTGTGGGGGGTGATGTAGGGCTGGAGGACGATACAGAGATCGGGAGTGGTGAGGCCCTGGAAGGATTTTAACAGGAGGATTGGAAATTGAAATTCGAGGCGTTGCCGGACCATTATTCAATGTGCTTCACACTTCTCCACATTAAACGGCATCTGCCACCTGTCAGTCCATTCCAGTCCAAACCATCAATGACTTCCTGAACTCATTTAAATTTACGTTACTGGTTGTCAAAACTCTTAATTTTGTTTCATCAGCAAATGTTCCGATTGTGCTCCCGATTCCCAAATCCGAATAGTCTATATTTTTGGAGCGGAGATGTGGGCCCAGCACTGACCCGTCGGATAATCACTTCCACCCCTACTCCATTGGAACATAGTTACTGAGGAACATCGGGACATTGGAACAAAGGAACATCGGGACATAAGAACATAGGAACATCGGGACATGGGAACAAAGGAACATCGGGACATGGGAACATAGGAACATCGGGACATTGGAACAAAGGAACATCGGGACATAGGAACATAGGAACATCGGGACATAGGAACATAGGAACATCGGAACATAGGAAGATAGGAACATCGGGACATAGGAACATAGGAACATCGGGACATAGGAACATAGGAACATCGGGACATAGGAACATAGGAACATCGGGACATAGGAACATAGGAACATCGGGACATAGGAACATCGGGACATAGGAACATAGGAACATCGGGACATAGGAACATAGGAACATCGGGACATAGGAACATAGGAACATCGGGACATAGGAACATAGGAACATCGGGACATTGGAACATAGGAACAAGAGTAGACCATTCAACTCCTCCAGCCTGTTTCGTTCAATTAGATCACGGCTGATCTGAAACTTAACTCCATCTGCCCGCATCGGTTCCGTAACTCATAATACCCGTGCCTAACAAAAGTCTATAAATCTCAGTTTTGGAATTTTCAATGGATCCCCATCCTCAACAGCTTTGGGGGCGAGAGTTCCACATTTACACTGCCCTTTGTGTGAAGAAGTTCTATCTGACATCAACCCTGAACGGCCCGGCTCTAATTTTAATTTGATTCCCGGTGTTCTGCACTCCCCCACCAGAGGAAACAATTCCTCTCTATCATCTTAAACGCTTCCATTAGATCTTCTATTGGAATTAGAATCTTCAATTCTCAAGGGAATGACAGTCATTTAAACAAATCCTCGGATCCATCCTTTTTTGGTCCAAAACAGATGACCTCACACGTAACTGCTTTGAAATCCATCTGCCACAGTTTTGCCCAATCACTTAATCCACAAATGTCTCTTTGCAATTTTCGGCTCCCATGTACACGACTTGCTAGGCCATAAATCCTTGTGTCATTTGCAATCTTGGATAAATGGCTCTCTATTGTGTTATCCATTTTAATAATAAATATACTGAATAGTTGTTGCCCCAGTGCAGATCCTTGTTGGTTCAGTTGTTGGGGAAGGGGATCAGGGTGTGGTGAACTGATTCAAGGCTGGGAAGTTGATGGTAGGGATTCAGAGGGTGGGAACGAGGTTCAGGGGTTTGGGAAGGGATCAGGGAATCTTGGCGGTGGAAGGGGTTTATTGACTGGGAAGGTCTTCAGGGGGAGGGGAACTGGTCGAGAGGATTGAAAATGATCCAGGGGGTGGGGCAGGGTTTCAGAGGGAGGGAAGGAGTACATGGATTGTGAAGGGGTTCAGGGAGTGGGAAGCGATTCAGGGGATGGGAAGGAGTTGGGGAAGATGCTCAGGTGGTTGGAATCATATCAGCGGGTAAAAAGGGTTTCAGGGGATGGGAATGGGTTTACGGGACGAGAAGCGGTTGAGTGTATCGAGAATGGGTTCATGGGGTTGAAAAGGGGTTCAGGGGATGGGAAGCGATTAATTGTGAGTGTAAGGAATTCAGAGTGTGGGAAGGGTTTCGGGGGATGGGAAGCTGTTCAGGGAAGTCGTTCAGTATTTGGGGAAGGGCTTGAGGGAGTGCGAAGGCGTTTATGGGGTGGGGAATGTGTTCAGGTGGTTGGAAGGAGCCGACGGGCGATCCTGGTTGCCTCTCAGGGTTTGAATCCCAACTCTAGCTCCTTTCGGTGCCCGTCCCCGTTGGAAGGCGGCGGTTTCGCCTATTTCAGGACCTGGTTGGACGGATGCGGCGATGGCGACCCCACCTTCCCACAATCCAGCGCGGCGGCGAAAATCCCCCATCGGACGTCAGCTCTGGCCGCGCTGCACTCTGGGAGATGGCGTCAACTGACCACGTGACTCCTCAACCGGTCACTCGGATGCGGGGCAGCAGGAGGAGCCCAGCTGGGCCCGGCGCTGGACACGTTGAGCTGGCATCGATGTGAAGAGGTCACTTCTGGGTCGGGACAACATGTCGGATGCTGAGCGGGCGGGGCAGCTGCGTTGGAGGCGGCCATGTTGGATCTTTGTCTTACTCGGTGCGGTCACTTCCTGTGAGACGCACCGAGGCAGGAGCCCCTGCCCCCTCCCCCCGTCTGCAAACCTCCATTGTGCTCAATGTCTGGGGGACGTTTTGCTGCTTTCACAGGAGGGGATTAAGAATAATGTTAAAAAGCTTTAAAAGGGTTTAAAGTGACTCATGTTCTAAAAGGGTTAAAAAGAGGGTTAAAAGAGGTTCAATAAGTTACTGGTTGAAATGGTATTAAAGAGGTGAAAAAGAGGTCGAAATAAAATAAACGGTTAAAAGGGGGTTAAAGTTTAAAAAGAGGGTTGGAGGTGAAAAGGTGGTTTCAGAGTTTAAAAGGTTTAAAAAAGATCGTTATAAACGGTTTAAGGAGGTTAAATAGTTAAAATGGGATTAAAGAGGTTTGAAAGGGGTTTAAAAGGGGGTTAGGAGAGAGACTGTTAGCTCGTTGAGAAAGAGATGGGTTTGAAAAGGAACCACAGTGGGAGAGTTTGGAGAAAGACAGTCTCTCAAAAAAATGGGTTTAAAAAGGGGAGGAAATCGGTTAAATAGCAGGGTTTAAAAAGGACCTTTAAAAGGGATTAAAAGGGGTTTAATGACGTTTCAAATGACATTTTAAAGTGGCTTTAAAAAGTGGGGATACAATTGGTATAAAAAGGAGGTATTAAAAGAGGTTTAAAAAGAGGGTTCACGGGGGCCGATTGAACCGGGTCCTATTTGCGATTCTCTATATTAATTCTGGACCAGTGTGCGATGCTCATTTTCTCTCGTGCTCTGTCTGAGTTTGTGTCACACCTTTTCTCTGTTTCTGTTTAATTCTATCCCCCTCTCTCTCCGACCTCTCTCTCACCTGTCCCGCTCTATTTCTCACCACTTCTTTCACTGTGTGTCTCGACCTTTCCTACTGACTTTGGTTCGCTCTTTCGCCTGACTCTTTGCCGAGGTGGGACTGTCCTCGCCTGGTCCATTCCCATCTGTCCAGTTGCAGTCAGAGAATCACCTGTGACGGCTTCTCTTCCCGCTCCTGCACCTTTACCTCTGGAACCCCCCAATGCTCTCTCCTTGGCCCCCACCAATTTCTCCTCCTCATGCTGCCCCTCGCCGAGATCATCCGAGATCATAACGTCAGCTTCCAGACGGCCTGTGGCGATCCAGCGCTCGAAGGGATGTCTCTTTTTGATTCTTTGATGTCGGCTGTTCCTATCATTGTGAAGTAGACTTCATCCAGCGCTGGATTGATCACACACGAATATTGAACGTGAGCTCGGATCAGACCGTCGTGAGACAGGTTAGTTTTACCCCACTGATGATGTGTTGTTGCAATAGTAATCCTGCTCAGTACGGGAGGAACCAGGTCAGGCTGCTGACGAGACCCAGCTCCACATCCCCATCACCTCTCCCGACCCCTCCACTGCCTCTGATTTGTCAGGCTGCTTGTCGGTCATCCAGTATTAGATATTTTCCTCCGATTAAACGTTGGGAATACCGAAGCCTTTGTCTTCGGTCCCTGCCACTAATTCCATTCCCGAGAGACTGACTGCATCCCTCTCCCTGGACAATGTGTGAGGCTGAACCACAACATTCACAACCTCAGCGCCCTATTTGACTCTGAGATGAACTTCTGACCCCATATCCTCTCCAGCACCAAGACCGCCTACTTCCGAATCTGCAACATCTCCCGTCTCCACCCATTGCCTCAGCTCATCTGCTGCTGAAACCCTCATCCATGTTTTTGTTACCTCCAGACTCAACTACTTCAATGCTCTCCTGGCCGGCCTCCAACCTTGTACCCTCTGCAAACTTGTGCTCATTCAAAACTCTGCTGCCCAAATTCTCACTCGCATCAAGTCCCGTTCTCCCATCACCCCTCTGTGCTCGCTGACCGAAATTGGCTCCCGGTTCTGCAACGCCTCGATTTTAAGATTTTCATCCTTGTCTTCAAATCTATCCAGGGCCTCGCCCCACCTTATCTCTGAAACCACCCCGACAACCCTTCGAGATCTCTGCGCCCCTCCAATTCTGGCCTCTTGCGTTTTCGATTTGCATCGCCCCACCATTGGCGGCCATGCATTCAGCCGCCTGACCTCTGAAGTGCCCTCGCTGAACTTCTCTGCCTCTCACCCTTCCTTTCCACCTTTAAAACGCTCCTTAAAACCTACCTCTTTACCAATGCTTTTGGTCACATGTCCTAATATTTCCTCAGGCGGCTCGGTGTCAAATTTTGTTTGATAATCGCTCCTGTGAAACGCCCTGGGACGTTTCACGACGTTAAAGGTGCTGTATAAATGTGAGTTATTGTTGTTAATATTCACCTATGTCTCTGTCAGGGTGTTAATATTCCTGAGATCAGTGGGAGTGTTTTACTGTGCAGAGGGTGTCTCTGGCCGTGGGCGATGAAGTACAGAGTGTCTCAGTGAGAGTGTTAATATTAACCTGTGTAATCTATCGGTGTGATAATACTCATGAGTCATTGGGAGCATGTTACTGTTTACAGGAAACCTCTGGCAGTGTTGTGGTCTGTGTATCAACGGTAATATTTACAGGATGCTTCTGTCAGTTTGTTATCACATCCTGGGGGTCTCTGAGAGTGATTCATTGCTGACAGGAAGTGCCTGCCAATGTATTAGTATGGAAAGAGGGAAGTATTTTAGTGCTTGCTGCGTGTATCTGTGAGACTTGTTAATGTTCACAGGGTGTTTCCTTCAATCTGTTAATGTTTACAATTTTTCTGACAGTCTGTTTATGTTTACATTGTTTTTGTGTGAGTCTGTTAAAGTTTACAGTGTTTCTGTGATTCTATTAATATTTACAGTGTCTCTCCGTGAGTATGTTATTATTTGCAACCTGTTTCTGTGAAGCTGTTAATGTTTACAGGTTCTTTGTGTGAGACGGTTAATGTTTACATGGTAATTCTGTGATTCTATTAATATTTACAGTGTCTTTCCGTGAGTATGTTATTATTTACAACCTGTTTCTGTGAATCTGTTAATGTTTACAGGTTGTTTGTGTGAGACGGTTAATGTTTACAGGGTATTTCTGTGAATCTATTAATATTTACAATGCCTTTCTGTGAGTATATTATTATTTACAACCTGTTTCTGTGAAACTGTTAATGTTTACAGGTGGTTTCTGTGAATTTTAATGTTTCGAGGGTGTTTCTGTGAGACGGTTAATAATTATATGGCCATTCTATGCGACTGTTAATGTTTACATTGTGTTTCCTTCAGTCTGTTAATGTTTACCGGTTGTTTCTGTGACCGTGCAAATGTTCACTTGTTGTCCATTTAAGTTTACAAATGTTCAAAGGAGTCTTCCGTCATGTTACTGAAAGTTTAATTGATAATTTCTTTCAATAATTTCATACATCTTCCAACGATTGGCCAGTCCCACAATGTCTCGACAGGAAGCAGTAGTGAAATTCCCGGCCCCATTCAAGAAGCACCGCAGGGACCCTAGAAGTTGTGATCGGACCCAAACCTCCATTGAAATTGGGAACCGATGATAGCATTTTGGACTGGTTCAGTGTCACAGCCGATTGACCCCAATATCTCCATATCACAGAGCTCGGGGGCGGAGCGGGTCGGACAGAATATGATGCTGGGAATTCTTCTGTTGTTCTCATCATTTAAATGTTTTAGCAATTAGAGAAAAGGGATATTTCAGCATTTTCTTCAACTGCTCTCTGAATTTAATCTGGGTCACAGCATAAATACAAGTGTTCGTGCAGCAACTCAGGAGCTGGAGCATGAATCCCAGTTCCATGAGAACGATAGGCGGAATTACAGCCTGACCTGTGAAACCCAACACCCGTATCCATATAGAATACGACATAAACATCGCCCATAACAGCATGAAATTCCCCGAGATGACGAACAGTAAAATAATGGACTTCCTTCGACTCGTAATTTCTGGGTCACTGGGACTCTCTTCACTGCTGTGGTCCCGGAGTCTCCTGCGGGCTCTGTTGGCCACTGCAATGTGTCTGACGATTAAAACATTGAGCAGCAGAATCCGAACAAATGGGACCCCCGGGGTTAGAATATAATGAAGGAGTTCGATTGCTCCCCATACCCGGGAATCGTTAACACGATCGAATACAGTACAAAACCAGGGGAGGTTACCAAGAGTATACCAACTCGATAACATAAAGTACCAGGTGCTGTTCTTTCAACAGCTCAGGACAGTCACTGTTCCAAGAACCACAGCCGCCATTTTCTCGCTGCAATATTTAGTTTTCAGTTTCAGGCAACAAATGGCCACAAATCGATCAAAGGTGAAAGTGACGGTGAACCAGACAGAACAGTCTGTAGCTGCATAAAGCAGGACGGCGTGGATATTACACACGGGGATGTCGTACAGGAAAAGAAATCGTTCGTAATAAACAATCGGAATCTGCCTCAATATCAGATCGATGATAACGACCAGTAGATCCGCCGCTGCCATGGCCACCAGGTAGCGAGTGACACATTTGGAGAGACCGCACTGATCTCGGGACAGGATCACAATCGTCACTAAGTTAACTGTAAGGAAGGAAAATAAACAGGGAAATTATACATCAGGCTGGGAGCAAAAGCAGCAGTTTGATGGAGTTCGGGGTGAAATTTGCTGCTTTGTTACTGCATCCAGTGATGGATCTGATTATTATACTTGTGATACGGCTTTCTACTGGAGACAGAGTTTAAATACAATAATAGTGATTGGACTGGGGAATAGAGAAACAATTTAGGATTTCTGCTGGAATCAGGAGTGGATTGAGAAGTAAATAAAAGAACGGGATTAAATTACACATGAAAGATAATAGGTTTCCAATGATTCGGATCCCCCTGTAAATATTGGTAGAGCCTTTGATACAAGTGTAAATATTAATACAATCTATGGTTCAATGCAAATATTGTCATAACATGTCAACCCACTTGTTAACATCGTACCGTCCCTTTAACTCTTGTCGATATGGCCACAGAATCGAGGCGCCCCCATAAATATTCGGGAAGTCCATAGATCCAACTTTCAATATTCGTAAAGTCTCTGGATCCCGTGTTAATGTGGCATAGTCCCTGAAAACCCCTGAAAGTTTGGTACAGTCACTAAATCCCCTATTAATGCTGATTTTTTTATTCAGCCTCTGACCGTGTCAGTCAATACAAGGGTCGGTGGACAGTGCCAATATTTCATGCAATAAAAGAATCATAGAGCACACAAGCAGGAAACTCGGCCCACCGTGCCCGTGTCGGCATTTGAAAGAGTTATCCAGTTACTCCCACGCTCCTGCCCTTTCCCTACAACCCTAAAATTGTTTCCTTTTCAAGCTACTGTTGAATCTTCTTCCACCACCTTTCAGACAATGCATTTTCCAGATCATGATAACTCGCTGCATAAAAAAGCATTCTCCTCATCTCCCCCTGCTTTATTTGCCAATTATCATAAACCCGTTCCTTTGGTTACCGACCCTCCTGCCAGTGGAAACAGTTTCGACTTGTTTACTCTGTCAAAACCCCTCATTATTTTGAACACCTTTATTATATCTCCGCATGGATTTTTCTGCTCGAAGTGAACAATCCCAGCTTCTCTAGTCTCTCCACAGAATGAAATCCTTTATCCCGGCTATCATTTTTGCACATGACCTCTGCACTATTTCTTTGACGAACTTTCTAAAGTTTGGTTACCAGAATTGGGCACAATACTTCAGCTGAGGCTTAACGAAGCAGTGCCAGAGAGTGTGCATATTCAGTCAGACGCCAGAATGCGTCAGTGTTTATATGGGTGGGTGAGTCAATATTTACAGGGTTACCAGGGAGCGTGCACATTCAGGCAATCCCCGAGTGCGTTGGTATGTACAGATTCTATAACAATAAGTCAATGCGAACCGCGGACACAGGACCAGGAGGAGGCCATTCAACCGCTCGAGTCTGTTCACCACTCAATTGGATCATAGCTGATCTACATCTCAACTCCTTTTACCCCCATTTTGATCCATATCATTTGTTAATAAACAAAAAGCTTTCGATTTCAGTCCCGAAAATGTGAATTGACCCAAAACACACAGCCATTTGGGGGAAGAGTGTTCAAAGCTTCCGCTACCCGTTGTGTGAAAAAGTGCCTCCTGATTTCGCTCCAAAATGGAATATTTTGCCCTCTTCTTTTGGATTCCAACAGAATAGAAAACATGTTGTCGGTTTCTACCCGATTCAATGCATTTATGACTTTAAACACGTCGATTAGATAACCTCTCAGATTTTAAACTGAAGGGAATACAAAAGAAGTTTATGCATCCCACAAGTACTGACACGCACAAAGGAACATCCAGTGAATAGTGAGATTCACTTAGGAAAACCTATAATTACTGACACACACATAGAAAGATCCAGCAAATACTGACACTCCACTCATTCAGAAACATCCGGTAAATACTGAAACTAAACCAGGATCATTCTTTAAATACTGACACTAACCTAGGAATATCCTATAAACACTGACACTCACCTAGAAAGATCCAGCAAATACTGACACCCACTTAACAACATCCTGTAAATATTGGCACTCACCCAGGAGCATCCTGTAAATACTGACACTCAGTCAGGAACATCCTGGAAATACTGACACTCACCTAGAAACAATCTATAAATACTGACACTCACCTAGGAACAGCCTGTAAACACTGACACTCAAACAGGAACATTCTGGAAATACTGACACTCACTCACGAACATTCGTTAAATACTGACAATCACCCAGGAACATGCAGTAAATACAGACAGTCAACCAGGAGCATTCTGTAAATACTGACACTCACCTAGGAATATCCTGTAAATACTGACACTCAAACAGGAACATTCTGTAAATATTGACACTCACCCAGGAACATTCGTTAAACACCGACAATCACCCAGGAACATCTTGTAAATACTGACACTCACCCAGGAACAACCTGTCATTACTGACACTTACCCAGGAATATTCTGTAAATACTGACACTCGCCACAGGACATCCTGCAAATAAAGACACTCACTCCGGATCCTCCTCGAAATATTGACACTCACTCACGAACATCCTGTAAATACTGACACTCACACAAGAATATCCTGTAAATACTGAAACTCACGCAGGAGCTTCCGGTAAATACTGACGCTCACTCAGGAACATCCCGTCATTACTGACACTGGCTCAGAAACACCCTGAAAAACAGACACTCACCAGGCACATTCTGTAATACTGACACTCACCCAGGAATATTCTGTCAATACTGACACTCACTCTGGAACATCCTGTAAATACAGAAACTCATTCAGGCACATCCTGGAAGTAATGACACCCAGAAGACCTGCGTAAATAAATCTCCCATCCTCGAAACCCCATATAATAATTGAGGCTCAGCAGGAGACCCCGCAATTATATCTTCCATCCCGGAAAACCCCATATAGACATAGAGATTTACCAGGAGACCTCGTAATTACATCTTCCATCCTGGAAACCCCATATCGATACAGAGACTAACCAAGAGACCCTCTAATTACAAGTTCCATTCCGGAAAAACCCATATAGATATAGAGACTTAACAAGCGAACAGGAAATTACAACTTCCATCCCGGAAAACCGCATATCGATATAGAGACTTGCCAAGAGACACTCAAATTACAACTTCCATCCCGAAAAACTCCATTTAGATATGGAGACTTGCCAAGCGACCCCGCAATTACATTTTCCATCCCAGAAAACCCATATCGATATCGAGACATGCCAAGAGATCCTGTAATTACAACTTCCATCCCTGAAAAACCCAAATAGATATAGAGACTTGCCAAGAGACACTCAAATTACAACTTGCATCCAGGAAACCCCATATCGATATAGAGATAATACAAGAGATCCTGCAATTACAACTTCTATCCAGGAAACCCCATCTCGATGTGGAGACTTATCAGGAGACCCTGTAATTCTATCTTCCATCCCGGAAACCCCATAGATATAGAAACTTAACAGTGGACAATCGTAATTGCACCTTCCATCCCAGAAACCCCACATCGATATAAATACTTACCAGGAGACCCCGCAATTATATCGCCCTTCCCAGAAACTCCATATCCATATATAGACTTACCAGGAGACCATGTAATTACACCTACCATCCCAGAAGATCCATATAAATTATCGAGAATTAGCAGGAGTTCCCGTAGTTTGATCTCCCATTCCGGAAAACCCATATAGATAAAGGGACTTGCCAGTTGATAGCGTAATTACATCTCCCATTCTGGAACCCGACATAGATATAAAGACTGAGCAGGAGACCTCCGCAATTACATCACCCATCCCAGAGACCGCTTAAAGATATAAAGACTTAAGAAGAGTGCCCGTAATTACATTACCCGTCCCGGAAACCTCGTATCGATATAAAGACTTAGCAGGAGACGCCTGTCATGACATCACCCATCCCAGAATCCGCATATAGATATGCAGAATTAGCAGCAGAACCCCGTAATTTTATTTCCCATTCCAGAAACCCCATATAGGTGCAGATACTTACTTGGAGTCCCCGTAATTACATCTCCCATCCCGGAAAACCCATACAGATATCGGGACATACCAAGAAATCCTGTAATTATAACTCCCATCCCTGATACCCCATAAAGATTTGGAGACTTCCAAGGAGACCAAGTTTCCATCCAGGAAACCATCTACAGAAAAAGACTTACCAGGGGATCCCTTAATTGCATTTGCAATCCTGCAAACCCCAAATAGATATAAATTCCGAGCAGAAGACCTCCGTAATTACATCTTCCATCGCAGAAAGCCCAGATAGATATGGAGACTGAAAATGAGAGCCCAGAATTACACCTCCCATCCCGGATATATAATGCAGCGAGTGAGACTGAGAAGGAGAACCCGTAATTACCACGCATCCTGGAAACCGATACAGATATAGAGGTTTACGAGGAGACCCCGTAATTACATCTTCGATCCTGAAAACACTTATGGATGTCGAGATTTACCAGGAGACCCAGTAATTACATCTCGCATTCGTGAAACACATGTAGATATCGAGACTTACCAGGAGACCCCGTGATTACGTCTCGCATTCTGGTAACACATGTAGATACAGAGGCCGACCCGGAGACCCCCGAATTATATCTCGCATTCTGGAAACACAAGTAGATACAGAGACTTACCAGGAGACCGCGTAATTACATCTCGTATCCTGGAAACACATGTCGATATGGAGAATTACCAGGAGACCCCGTAATTACATCTTCTCCACTGAAATCCCATATGGATACAGAGACGAACCAGCAAACATCGTAGTTACATCTTGCGTCCCGAAAACCCCATGTACATATGCATTCTTTGCGGCAGCTCCAGGAGAAGTGAAGATGGGGCAGTAAATTACGAGAACACTAATACAATGAAAGGTAGTTTACAAACTAATAGCTGGATATAGAGCCTTAAACAACAATAGCATTATCAGCGAGGAGCAGACAGTAAACGGGAAGAATAGTATAACAGTGAAACAGGTGTTATAGAATTAATAGCTGATATAGAAATTACCAGGGACATTTAAGATCATTTTATTTGGTTTTTAATTATTTGTTTCTTTATGTCCAGGAGGGATGAATAATTGGAGAGTCTTTTTTATTAATTATTTTTTTTTCTTCTTGACCCAAACTGCAGCAGATTTTGTTTGCACTGAGTTCCGGGATCGACAGTTCAAGCCTTAAGCTAGCAGGTGGTGGGGATTGGAAGTCGGGCCTGGTGATTGAATAGATCTGCCAGCCCTTGATTACAAACCATGCTTGGTATCATTGCCAAATTGCAGCCACTTCACAGCAACATTAA
The DNA here is from genome assembly GCF_035084215.1 of Heptranchias perlo. NCBI lineage: Eukaryota > Metazoa > Chordata > Chondrichthyes > Hexanchiformes > Hexanchidae > Heptranchias > Heptranchias perlo. The sequence continues at coordinate 26,658,143 of NC_090370.1, read as the reverse complement.
GGATGATTTGCAAATGCATCCTAAAATCTCTTGGTCTGTGCGGCTCAGTGCCACACTACAGAGTGCATCTCCCACTAAGTCATCAGGAGGAATAATCATGATTAATATTTGGTTAATACTTGAAAATATGGTTTCTCTGGGATATGATCAAATTGGAGATAGTCAGCCCTGGTGGCCAGTCTGTAGCTACAGAAGGAATATCAAAGGATATTGCTAAGTACTTTTGTAAGCGTATTGCGCCATTCTCTTTGCATTTCACCTGTATACTTCCTTGTGTAATAATCTAATGAATGGATGTGCATGACTTGTCACATTGTAGATAGCTGGCATTATTTATAATCCCCATTCACCAAATTTTTAGTTATTGTAAACTGATAATAGAATTAATGCTTATTTTTTGTAATTGCACCAACAATTGAACTTGTTACTGCATTGCACCAATTGTTTGTCGTAGAAAGAAAGACTATCATTTCTATAGCGCCTTTCATGACCTCAGGACATCCCAAAGTGGTTTACAGCCAATTAAGTAGTTTTGAAGTGTGCCATTCAGTGTATTTGAATGGTAAGTCAGACAACGAAATGCTGTTTTTGCGAAACTAACTGCAGAGCGACACATCTCGGACAGCAAGTTCCAGATGATCTTGCATCTGTGTAGGGTATACCTTATTTCCTGTGATTCTTGGAATTGGATGATTAGTCAAGAAAAGAAAGTCACCCTCACTCATGGTAGTTTCGTTAATCAAAAGTACTTATTTAATGATGTTATAATTCATACAAGCATCCATGAAGCAAAATCAAACCATACATTTGACTTTCCTCTATAAAACCCCGTTATACATTTAATAATTCGCAACGTTATTATGTAATGACTTAACAATTCATACACACATCAGGCAAATCATTAATACATATGCAACCTTTAAACCAAGGCGTTTGCTCATTGAGGCCTGAAAGTTGATCAGCTCTTCAGTCCACGAGGTCCTCTTCTTCTTGCATGATGTTTGATTGCAGTGTGCGTTCCTTGTAACTGCTGTGTGGCGAAGAGACTGTTATTCTCTCAAAGTCTTCTTTTAATATTGATTTTACCAATAGGACTGTTGACCGGAAGTCACCGGTTATGGTTACTGGCCTAGTACAAAGAGGAGAAGAGTCAAATATCTCTTAACTCTCAATTCACTTTATTCATGCCGTTAGATCATATACATATAGCTTATACGTCTGGTTAGATACAGACATGCAGTTTACACCAGATTATACAGTTTTATACCCAAACTAGGATCTAAACGCACACCCACTAGGTTTCTCTGACACTCCCTGAGTGGTCACAGAATATAAAGGATAATACCCAAAAAGGAGAGCTGACGCAGGCCAGGCGTTCCGTTCTCGCTCTCGACGTCGTCTCTACGTCTCTGACGTAGGGTCTTCCACTTCTGCGATGGTTGGCCTCCGCTCTGGCTCCACACCCTAGATCCTTCATTCTTATTCCGAATCTTATCTCTTCAAGCTGTGCTGTCTTTCTCTTTCGTTGGTTTAGGCTTTCTCGGTTACCCTGAGTCTTCTCCTCATTGGCTCTGTCCCAAGGACGTAGGTAGCATTACCTCATTACTCCATTTCTAAATAAGGACTTGTGTCTTATCACATTTCCTTTGTCTTTCACAAAACTTAGTTAATTCAAACCGGTTCCAGCCAGCTGAGGCCAGTGTCTGAACTCAGGTTACTTCAGTTCAAAAGTCGTTCCTGCCTGTGTGTTTCAGCAGCTGGGCTCAGGTTACTTTCTGCAGCCCCTAGCCAACAGGACGTAGGATTGGGGAGTGTCACTCTTTTTGTCCAATCGCTCCCTGCTGCTATGCCTCGATTGTTAACATACTTCAATGATTGACAGTTTAGGCTTTGATCATGTGGATAGAGACCCTTTGAAGTAGAAAAGAGCATGTGCTGGAACCATGGAATATAAAAGGCCCCTTTCCTATCTCTGTTTATGGCCTTTCACGTCGAGATAGCCCCTTCCATTTCTATACACAGACATTCTTAATGGTCCCGATGTCTCCAATTTTGATTGCTTCAATGGTTTCAAATCCATTCCTTATGACATTTGACTATATGCTGCATGCAATACTATTTGATGTTTTACAAATTCCAGTTCTTTGAACAGATTACCAGATAGGAATGAGAGGTTTGAAAAGGCATGGGCCTATCATTGCTTTCCTGAACCGAAGCCTTTATGTGTGCCCTTGTTGCCTTCTCTTACATTAACCCCTGCTGTGTTGAAAAGCTTATTTGTTCAAAAGCCTATGTGTTTAAAAAACCTGACAACCCATTGAGCTCAATATTATCCATCTAGCTTATTTATTTAATAATCTAGATATCTATCCGCAGTATAATGTCTTCGATCTCGAAACCTACACTTTTCCAATACCATCAGTGTCATTGAAGGAAAAATAGGATTTGCAAGAACACAGTTTACTACATTACTGTGTTTGTAGGTTTTCAAATGTCTTTGTTTAAAAGGGGCACAGTTAACCCTTTCCTTCAAATGTCTTTTGTTAAAGGGGTTTTGAACCCCTCATCTGCCCTCACTTGAAGTTACTGTGCAATTTGCGCATAGATAACAGTGAGCATCGTTAGCCTCACCATTATTTTGACAGCAAATTCTGGTTTTTGAAGCAATAGCACATTTTTAACTTACTCTATTTTGAGTGATGCAAAAGTACATCTCAAGATTTCCCATCATTATTGAAACATCTCTGGATACCCCCCATAAATATTGGCACCATCGCTGCATCCCTCTTTAGATACTAACACAGTGTCTGGATCCCATGTAAATATTAGTCCAGTCTCTCCACGTCCAGTGAAGTTTAGTGCAGGCTGTGGATATACTTGTAAATATTGGTACATTGTCTGGATCGCTTTGCAACGGTTGTAGAGTGTGTGGATCCTCTGAAATAAGAGTTATAGCCTCACCCTGTCATAAATTAATAGCAAGAACTCTGTAGCCTTTGCAAATATTGGTAGAGTCTCTATGTTTTCTCCTTATATATTTGAACACTAACTACATCCATTCTAACTATTGGTGCATTCATTGAGACTACAGGGAGTGACTGAAAGTGTACTCTCCACTGTACACCAAGAGATAAGAACAGAAGAAATAGGAGCAGCATTCGGCCATACGGCCCCTCGATCCTGCTCCGCCATTCAATCAGATCATGGCTGATCTTCTACCACAATTCCACTTTCCCGCCCGATCCCCATGTCCCTCGATTCCCTTAGTGTCCAAAAATCCATCGACCTCAGCTTTGACTGTACTCAGCGACTGAGCATCCACAGCCCTCTAGGGTGGAGAATTCCAAAAATTCACAATCCTGCGAGTCAAGAATTTGTTTTTCTCAACTCAATCCTTAATGGCCGATCCCAAATTCTGAGAACATGACCCCTTGTTCTCGACTCATGCACATGTCACTCCGCTTTTTAAGAAAGGAGAGAGAGGGAAACCGGGGAATTATAGACCAATTAGCCTCACATCTGTTGTTGGGAAAATGCTGGAGTCTATAATTAAGGATAGGGTGACTGAACACCTCGAGAATTTTCAGTTAATCAGAGAGAGCCAACATGGATTTGTGAAAGGTAGATCGTGCCTGACAAACCTGATTGAAGATTTTGAAGAGGTGACTTATGTCGTGGACAGGGGAATGTCAATGGATGTTATTTATATGGACTTCCAGAAGGTTTGATAAGGTCCCTCATAAGAGACTGTTAGCTACGATAAAAGCCCATGAACGATAAAAGCCCATGGAATCGAGGGAAACTTACGGACTTGGTTCGGAAGTTGGCTGAGCGAAAAACGACAGACAGTAGGGGTAATGGGAAGGTACTCACATTGGCAGGATGTGACTAGTGGTGTCCCACATGGATCTGTCTTGGGGCCTCAATTATTCACAATATTTATTAACGACTTAGATGACAGCATAGGAAGTCTCATATCGAAGTTTGCCGATGACACAAAGATTGGTGGCATTGTAAGCAGTGCAGATGAAAACCTGGCGATATTGATAGATTAGGTGAAAGGGCAAAACTGTGGCAAATGGAATTCAATGTGGACAAATGTGAGTTCATCCACTTTGGAACAAAAAAGGACAGAACAGGGTACTTTCTAAATTGTAAAAATTTAAAAACAGTGGATGTCCAAAGGGACTTAGGAGTTCAGGTACATCGATCATTGAAGTGTCATGAACAGGTGCAGAAAATAATCAAAAAGGCAAATGGAATGCTGGCTTTATATCCAGAGGACTAGAGTACAAGGGGGCAGAATTTATGCTGCAGCTGTGCAAAACACTGGTTAGACCGCACCTGGAATATTGTGAGCAGTTCTGGGCACCGCACCTTCGGAAGGACATATTGGCCTTGGAGGGAGTGCAGCGTTGGTTTACTGGAATGATACCCGGACTTCAAGGGTTAAGTTACGAGGAGAGATTACACAAATTGTGGTTGTTTTCTCCAGAGTTTCGAAGGTTAAGGCGTGATCTGATCGAAGTTTATAAGATATTAAGGGGAACAGATAGGGTGGATAGACAAAAACTATTTCTGCTGGTTGGGGATTTTAGGACCAGGGGGCACAGTCTAAAAATTAGAGCCAGACCTTTCAGGAGCGAGATTAGAAAACATTTCTACACACAAAGGGTGGTAGAAGTTTGGAACTCTCTTCCGCAAACGGCAATTGATACTAGCTCAATTGCTAAATTTAAAACTGAGATAGATAGCTTTTTGGCAACCAAAGGTATTAAGCGATATGGGCCAAAGGCAGGTACATGGAGTTAGATCACAGATCAGCCATGATCTTATCAAATGGCGGAGCAGGCATGAGGGGCTGAATGGCCTACTCCTGTTCCTATGTTCCTACTCTCCAGCCAGGGGAAAGTCACCATTCTACCCTGTCAAGGCCTCAACGAATTTTGTTTGCGTTTCAATGAGATCACCTCTCATTCTTCTAAACCCCAGACGAAGAAGGCCCAATCAGCACAATTTCTCCTCAAAGGACAACCCTCTCATCCCAGGAATCAATCTAGTGAATCTTCGTTGCGCTGCTTCAAAGATAAGTACATCCTTCCTTGGGTAAGGAGGCCCAAACGGTACACAGTAAACCAGGCGTGGTAGCACTAAAGTCCTGAATAATTGCAGCAAAATGTCCTTACTCTTATACTCCAACCCCATGCCATAAAGCCTAACATGTCATTTGCTTTCCTTATTGCTTGCTGTCCCTGCATTTTAACTTTCTGTGATTCTTGTATAAGTACACCCATATCCCTCTGAATATCAATATTTACCAGTCTCTCACATTTTAAAGAATATTCTGCTTTTCTATTCTTCCTACAAAGTGGATGATTTCACATTTCCCCACATTATACTTCATCTGCTACCGATTTGACAAATCACTTAAACTGTCTTTAACCCTTTGCATCCTCGATGTGTCAATCTCACTGCTTACTTTCCCACTTAGCTTTGTACCGTCAGCAAACTTGGCTACATTACACTAGGTCGCTTCATCTGATTCATTAATATAGATTGTAAATAGATGAGGGCCATGGACTGATCCTTGCGACACCCCACTATTAAAACCTACCAACCCGAAAATGAACCGTTTATTCTTACTCTGTGTTTTCTGTCTGTCAACCGATTCTCAAACCATGCAAATATATTACCCCCAACCCCACGAGTCCTTATCTTGTATGACAACCTCTTGTGATGCACCTTATCAAACGCCTTCATAAAATCCAAACATACGACATCTATTCGTTCCCCCTTATCTGCCCTGCTAGTCAGACCCTCAAAAACTTGAATAGATTTGTCAAACACGATTTCCCTTTTATAAAACCGTGTTGACTCTGGCTGATCACATTATGATTTTCTATGTGTTCTTGCATCACAGCCCAATAATAGATTCTGTCATTTTCCCCACCACTGATGTCAGCCTAACTAACCTATCGTTCTATGTTTTCTTTCTCCTTCCTTTCTTGAATGGCGGGATTCCATTTGCTACCTTAGAATCGATGGGGATCGTAGGAGAATCGAGGGAATTCTGGAAGATGAAAACAAATGCATCCACTATCTCTGTCGCCATCTCTTTTAAAACCCGAGGATGTAAGCCTTCAGGTCCAGACGATTTGTCGGCTTTTAGTCACATTAATTTATCCAGTCCCTTTTCTTTACTAATCTTAATTACTTTAAGATCCTCACTCTCATTAGATCCTTGGTTCACCACTATTTCCGGTACTTTTTTGTGCCTTCTACTGTGAAGACAGATGCAACATATTTGTTCAACGTCTCTGCCATTTCCTCCTTATTCCCCATTATAATTTCTCCTGTTTTTGCCTCCCCTAAAACCCTTCTTTCCTCAGCAGTATTGTGTGCGGCATTGCTGTGGTCGGGGCAACACTACCGTAACTGATGTGTGGTGCAGTGATCGTACAGTGGTTACACACATGTTAAAAAAAGTGCAACGATAAACTCAACAACTCCAGGCCAGTCAGTTTAACCTCGGGAGTGGGGAAACTTTTAGGAACTATAACCCGGGACAAAATGAATAGCCATTTGGACATGTGTAGATTAAATAAGGAAAGCCAGCACGGATTTGTTGAAGGCCAGTCATGTTTGACTGACTTGATTGAGTTTTTTGATGGGGTAACAGAGAGGGTCGATGAGGGCAATGCGGCTGATGACGTTGAAATGGACTTCCAAAAGGCGTTTGAAAAATTGCCGCATTATCGGCTTGTCATCAAAGTTCAAGCCCATGGAATAAAAGGGACAGTGGCAGCATGGATACGAAATTGGCTCAGTACCAGGAAACAGAGAGCAGTGGTGAACGTTTGTATTTCCGACTGTAGGGAGGTGTACAGCGATGCTCCCCGGTGGTCGGTACTGGGACCACTGCTGATTTTGATACTTATCAATGACTTGGATTTGGGTGTTCAGGGCACAATTTCAAAATTTGTAGGTGACACAAAACTGGAAAGGTAGTGAACATGAGGAGGATAAAGATAGAGTTCAAAAGAACAGAGACAGGCTGGTGGAATGGCCGGACACGTTGCCGATGTAGTTCAACGCAGAAAAGTGTGAAATGATATATTTCGGTAGGAAGAACGAGGAGAGGGAATTTCAACTAAAGGGTACCATTCTAAAAGGGGTGCAGGAACAGAGACATCTGGGAGTATATGTGCACAAATCGTTGAAGTTGGCAGGGCAGGTTGAGAAAGCGGTTAGGAAATGCATATGGGATCGTCGGCTTAATAAATAGAGGCATAGAGTGCAAAAGCAAGGATATTATGATGAACCTTTGTAAAACACTGGTTCGGCCACAACTGGAGTATTGTGTCCAGTCTGGGCACCGCACTTTAGGAAGGATGTGAAGGCCTTAAAGCGGCTGCAGAAGAGATTTACTGCGATGATGCCAGGAATGAGTGACATGAGAGACGTACATAGACTGGAGAAGCTGGTGTTGTTCTCCTTATAGGAGAGAAGGTTGAGAGGAGATTTGATGGAGGTATTCAAAATCATGAAGGGTCTGGACAGAGTAGATAGAGAAAAACTGTTCCCATTGGCGGAGGGGTCAAGAACCAGAGGACCATAGATTTCAGGTGACTGGCAAAATAACCAAAGGCGACATGAGGAAATACTTCTTGCACAGCGAGGCTTCACATCATTCATAAAGTGCGGTGCTCAGAACTGGGCACAATACTCCGGTGGTGGCCGAGGCAGTGTTTTATAAAAGTTCATCATAACTTCTTTGCTTTAATACTCTATGCCTCTATTTATAAAGCCAAGGATCCCGTCTGCTTTCTTAAAACTTTTTTACACAGCGAAAGGTTGTGACCTGGAATGCACTGCCTGAGGGGTGGTGAAGGCAGATTCAATCGCGGCTTTCAAAATGGAATTGGATAAGTACTGGAAGGGAAAACATTGCAATGCTGCGAGGATAGGGCGGCGGAGTGGGACGTGTTGAATTGCTCTTGCTGAGAACCGGCACGGACTCGATGGGCCGAATGGCCTCCTAACGTGCTGTAACTATTCTATGATTCTATGCTGAAGTGCTGAACATCACGACCAGAAAACGAAGCCACGCAATCTGAACACATGGCCTTCGACCACGCGGCCATCCCCGCTCCCGGGTGCGTCATTCAAATCCATTAATCAACCTGCAACGCTCTGTTCCAGATTGCCTGAAATCCTAACATGGTTCGCGAGTCGCCGTCACAAATGCAATTTTTTTTGTGTTGTGCCCATGTTGATTGTCATCCATTCTCATTATACAGGCGGTATTTTGGGACTTGGTTAAAAATGTTCCGTGCTTATGTCACCAGGAATCTAAAAAGAATTTAAATTCTCCACCTCACTAAAACACAACGGGAACTATTGCCCACATTCTATCTTGCAACCCCATCAAATGCCGCCTCCATTAAAAAACCTGAACGAATAACAATCATCCTCTCCGCCACTATTGTCCAACCTCAAGTGTGTATCTACAAAGTGTGAGTGTGTTTGTTTGACTGTGATATTTATGTAATAGCAGCCAATACTGGAGCATCAATGTCCGGGCTCAGGCCACTCGACGACGCTCTATACCACTGTTGTCCAATAGAAATTGCTGACTAACCGCAGGTGTGGCTATGGCGACACCGTTTTATCCACTTGCACGGATTTTAGTAGAAAACACCTCACACTCACAATACAGGAATTGGACTTCACAAGTGTGTATTTCATAACATCTTTCACCATTCAGTAACCAAGGAAGTAAAACACTCACAACGACGAAACAACACTCGCACACTCTGCTTTTCATCTTGTCATTTTACCAACAACACAAAAAGGTTAAAGTTCACATGCAAACCGCATGCGAACATGAGCATTGAGATCAAAGGCCCAAAGACTGTGTTCATTACTCATTTTTATTTAGTGGCCAATGTATTGGAGAAAACTGGTCTGTGTCACAATGGATTGATTGGACGGGCCGTGTTCTGCTGAACCCCAAGAGCAGATATTCTTACAACAAACAAAAATAAACCTGCCGTGGACAGATGGCGGGTTGATTTTCTGATTGGTTTTCTGGAAGGAACAAATCGACTGGGTCGAAAAAATCGCCTCCAACCGAAAGAACAAAAATAGTTCGGTGCTTTTCCAGGACAAAACGTCAGAAGGGGGATTCGAGCCCACGTCACTCGAGAAAACAGCAAACTAAACGCAGCGGCTTGGACCGCTCGGCCATCCTGACTACAAAGTGATGAATTTACTTACTCTGATTTTCCCACAGAGGCCCAGTGACCGTTTCACTCTTTCTGGTTCTCGGTTCATCCTGGTGGAAAACCGAGTGACCAGGCCACAGGCTCCTCGGATTTTCCTGTGCCTGTGCTCGGTGTATGGGGAGGATTGGTCGCTCCGTGGAATATTGTTTCCCGTTCGAGGGGCAGTAACGCGCGGTCTGAGACTGGATTCAGTGCTTTCCGTCGGCAGCGGTTCATTGGTGCAAGAGAGGCCGGACAGGCGGCTTGAATGTTGCTGCTGTCGTGGCCTCTCTCACTCCGAGAGCTGGGGAACAGCCATCGTCACACCTGCGGTTGGTCAGCCATTTTGATTGGACAACACTGGCAAAGAGCGTCGTCGAGTGACCTGAGCCCGGACATTGATGTTCCAGTATTGTCGGGGCGCGATTCGACTTTCGTCACTCACAAACTTCCCATGGACACGGAGGGATTGGAGGCGGCTATTACATAAATCTCACAGTCAAATAAAAACACTCACACATTGCATATGCACACTTGAGGTTGTATAATAGTTGGGGGGCACTTGTTCAGGTTTTTTTAAATGAGGGGGCACCAGTTGGGGTTGTATGACAGAGTGGAGCAGCAGTTACCGTTGTGTTTGAGTTTGGTGGGGAATTTAACAAAGGCTGCACCAGATTCCTGGTGTCATAAGCACGGAACATTTTTTAACCAAGTCCTAAACTACCGTCTGTAAAATGAGAACGGAATAAAATTCAACACATGCAAAACACAAAAACTTATTAAAGTTTTGACTCTCTCGGCAATCATGGTGGGATTTCCTTCAGTCTGAAACAGAAAGTTACCGGTTGATTAATGGCGATTGGAACAATTATTCATCTTTTTTACAGAGTTTAATGAGTTTTGCTTAATTAATACAGTAAACTGTTTTGAAAAATGTATTCCCTGAACGGGAATCGAACACATCTCCCGCATTGAAAACATTTGTGAAGCGCAGTTCTCTTCTGAGTTGTTTCTCGAATAATTTACAGAGTGAGTTTCCGCAGTGTGGCGTTTATCACTCTCGCCTAATACACGAAAAGACCCTGGTTTGAAATTGCGTGGAATTATTTTGAAAACATTCCTCATTAAAAACGAATAAATGTAAAGAGTTGAAGAATTCATTTTGAGGTTAAATATGAATAAAATACAATATCTCACAGCCCCGGTGTATTCTTTCTTTCTCTGTACAGTTCCACAGACAGCCAAACAATACAAAGATACCGGCAGTGTCTCTCCCTCACTCCCTTTCCCTGCTCTGACGATGCAGAAAACTCCTCTCAAAGCTGCACATTCAGTTGATTTGTGAGAGATCATTAAATGATCCTGCAGCGCTGCCTTGGTTAATAACAACAGGTTTTAACCGCATTTCAGCCGCGGCAACAAAGCCATCAGTTTTACTCTGTTCCCCAGCCCCCGGAGTGAGTGAGGCCGCGACAAGCTGCAACATTGAGGCCGCCTGTCCGGTCCCGCTCTCTCCAATTACCCGCTACCGGCGGAAAGCAGTGAATGCAGCCCCAGACATCGCATTACTACCCCTCCCTGGGAAACATGCAACCACGGCCCGGTCAAAGCTCCACATACACCGAGCACATGGGTAGGAAATACTGGGGAGATTGTATCTCAGTCACTCGTCCCTCCTGAAGCATTCAACGAAGTCCAAAATGGGTGAAAATTTCTTTGAGTTTTGATGTGGAAATGAGAGAATGTGACGACTGTTCCGAGGAGTCGGGATTCCGAGGCGCTGCGTTCAGGTCGTGTGGAGACGTGGGTTCGAATCCCAGTCCTGACATTCAGTCCTTCACAAAATGGAACAATTTTTGGTGCATACGGCTGGAGGTGATTTTACGGCCCAGTTGATTTGCTCCTTCCAGAAAACCAACCCGACCTGCATCCGAATCCTAACCACCAGACCACCAGGGAACCTGCTGCAATTTTCCTGCAAGCAAGCCGACCAACGCTGATTTTCCGACTTGTCCTTTGAAATTCAGGTCACTTGCGCCCCAAACAAGCTGCTCGGACAAAATGGCATTTACTGTCAGAACACGAAAGACTTGTTCAGAGAATGAAATCACCAAGTGCGGGGAGGGATGAACATGGAATGGACAGTGAGGGGAAATACTATCACAAGCTGCTGGGATAACTGTTTCCATTTCCAAAACCCACCTCCCTGATCAACGCATCTCCTTGGAAAGGTGCAAGGTAACGCCGGCCTCTCATGCCTCATTTGAACCAAGTGACACTCACATTTTCTGCCAGTTTCACCTGCCACCTCCTTCTGCTTCTGTCTGTTATTTTCCTCCAGCTTCCTCTGCTCCTCCAGATGCCGGGGAATTAGATGTTCGAAGCAAATACAGCGACTGAAAATAAAACCTTATCAGGAAAGCAGGGAAAGGGGAAGAAAGATATTGGTCATTGAGAAACGATGGATTTTGCAGATGCCAGAATAATTAGACACACAGATCTCATCTCCCTGCCTCTTTCAGCTACTGAATATCTTAATGCTCAAGAGATGTTCTCACTGCCCCAGGCCAATTATTCCGAGTCGTACTGTCTCTCCAATCCTGCACACGTTGCTTAGCTTTGAAACTGTCCATCACCCCTGCGCTTGCTCACCCAGATTGAATCCCGGTCCGCCAATGTTCGATTTTAAAATTCTCATCCTTGTGTTCAGGTCCCTCCGAGGCCTCGCCTCTCCCTATCGCTGTCACCTCCCACAGTCCTACAACCCTCCGAGATCACTGCGTTCCTCAAAATATGGCCTCCTGTGAACCCCTGATTTTAATGGCTCCACCATTGGCGGTCTTGCCTTCAGCTGCCTGGGCCCAAACTCCGGAATACCCGACTTAAACCCCTCCGCCTCTCTCTCCTTTATGACGCTCCTTACAAACGAACTTTTTCCACAAAGTTTGAGTTCACTTGTCCGAATATCTCCTTTTGTGGATCTGTGTCAAATTTTATCTGATTACGCTCCTGTGAAGCGCCTTGGGACATTTTATTATGTTCAAGGCGCTATATAAATGTAGGTTGTTGTCAATTGTAAGGTCTCCCAGCATTTAAAGAATTAAGGATACGTCAGTAAGCTTGGTAACTCCGAAGCATCTATTGCTGCACCCGATTCCCCGTTTCCATCAGCAGCCCAGATGCACCCTCTCGAGACGATGTGTACAGTGAGACTGAGGGTAAATCACAGGGTGAAGCACCGAGCACCAGTGAGCAGGAGGAGCTGGAAATAATTATGATAATTACTATTACACAAACTTTGAACAGCCAATACCTTAAACAATAACCCAATATAAAACCAATCGCCAGTCCCCGAGTCGATGTACTCGGATCGTGATTTGCACACGGTTCTGACTCACTTGGTACCAGACGCGCTCCCGTCAACAGTAAAGAGTTGGAGCCGGATCCAGAAGAGAGCAATCAGGACTGACCTCCACGGAGCACCCAGAGTTTGGGAAGCCGAGTAACAGCAGCAGCCAGAGCGGTTTCCAAACCAGGCGCTGATGCCGGAGTGAAGCGAGTCCCATTCGGAGCCGTGTCTGCCAGCCGCCTGCCGGGTCTATTCACACTGAAGGGGTCCCATTCAGGACTCACTCCCACACACAGACTTCAGTCAAGAAGGCTGTCTCCAGTATTGGCTCAGGTCGTCGAGCGATCGAAAACGCGATGTTTAGCTCACGACTTCTTCTGCAGATGGGGGTTTAAATTGCACTGAGAACATTGTCATTTTTATTCACTTACGGAGTTATTTCTGTGCATTCGGCTGGAGGTCCTTTTTCCTGCCCAGTGAGATTTGCCCCTTCAAGAAAATCAACCCGCCCTCCATCCACGGCAGGTTTTGACGTCCATCGGTTCATCCGAAAACTGAGCTTTAAACAAAAATAGAAAATACAAAAACACAAGGCGGTTCATTCAATATAAGCGGAGAGAAGAGACAAATTTACTTTAGGCTCTACTGATTTAAACATTAAATAAACAAACAGTTTGTAAATCGCAAAGGAAGTGGCAGAACTGGGAAAAGTAACCTTGCTCACTGAACCTCCTACCTTCAAAATCTGCTCAGTAAATACTTCTTCGCCCATTTTTTCACTAACCTCCCCTTCCCTTCGTCAGTCTGAGGCTGTAATGGACTCGGGACCGAACAGGCCCCCTCGGCAATTGGGCCCTTTGCTCCCCGCACAAGCACAGTCGTTCCAACAAACCCGGATGCACCAATGCGCTCCTCCCTCAAGCAGCGCGAAATCAACAAACAAAAAGGGTTGAAAGTCGATGTGAAAGTCCATTATCTAATGTATGTGAGAATGTGCACTATTAATAAATCGAGGGAAATCTTCAGCTCATTTCTCAACATCTCCCGCTCTCTCGCAAAGAATCACAAGCTGACGGATTTATTCAGACTCAGCCCGTAGATGGAGATTTAAATGGGAGAGTCTCCAATGACAGACGAGCATCAGGTTCAAATTACAGACGATCCCCCTCTGTGTCACTATTTTAGTCAAAAATCACCAATTGGTTTCTCGCATCGTTTCAGCGTTGCCGATGGCAGAATTGATTCATATTCAGAGCATGTTTGAGAACCAAAGGACAGAATGCAAAGGGTTTGTCGAGACAACATACGGGCAGGACAGAAAATGTCTCATGATGGTGTGCAGACTGAATCTGAACGGTAATTGATCCCAATTCAGGCAATCTCATGGGTGCACAATGCAAAACGTTTCTGTAATGGCCGGCAATCGAATCCAACTGACTTGCAAAAGAAGCGAGATTTCTCCTGCTCAAACACCAATGCCTGAACGGCAACACATTACATTTGTCGCTTTGGATACCTGTCTGAAAGAATTTAAAGTCTGCCAGATCGCCTGTGATAACCGTACGCATTCTAATGTACACTCGTGCAGCAATGGTTGAATGGTTAAGCCGTGGGACTTCCAATCTAATCGGGTTTTCCTCGGGATTTTCGCATTCTCCTTGCATCGCAGCTGTTTTAGTTCAAACGAAATGATCACTTTTGCAACTCGAGGAGAGATACTCCGCAACATGGACACTTTGAATTGAAAGCCCGATGGTCTCTTGCAAGATTTCAAAATACATGAAGGAATTGTTCCCAGCTCCAACTTAAATTCTGCTCATTCGCAAAAGTTGACATTTACACTCTTTTTTCCTGTCCTTTAATCTCTCTATCTCTCCTTGTCTCAGTCTCTTGACTCTTTGCATTTTCCCCTGATGGACTTCTCAGGCTTCCTTGAACGGCCAAGGCTGATCGAACCTGCAAAACCAACAGAGAAGGGTAAAGAAAGAAAGACTGAGACGGTTGGAAAAGCAAAAGTGCGTCCCAGCTGATGAATTCGAAGCGAATGTCTCCACGTTTATCTCTCTTCTCCTTCGCAGTGAAAAATTAGCAATTTTATTCCACTCATGGTTCAGTGCAGAACCTGCGGATGCCGAGACAGATGACAATGTAGCGTTAGAGCAGTAAATTCTGCAAAGTTTTACTTGATAATCCAAGTCGTTCATTCAAAACGAATGTGGTAAAGAGAGCCTAATGTTGGTGACTTGATATAGTTCGTGCTCAACTTGACACTGCTGAACATCGGAAAAGAAAACGAGATTGGATGAACAGAAGTGGCCTGAAAGGCTGGCTGGTTGCGAATTGCACACTGGTTGCACGACCCTCTTCTTGGCGGCTGGTGTGTCGCGGGGAATAATTCTCGCTGCGGGCGGTTTTGCTGATGATTTATGCGAGAGGTCCCGGGTTCAAATCCCAATCGAGCGGTGTTCTGGCGTCACTTTTGTTGAAAATTCACTCATTTGCTTCTCACATCTTTTCAGCGATGCAGAAGGCAGGATTGATTTAATTCCAGAACCTGTTTCAGCTCTCGAGGACAGAATAACGAGGTTTCGTCAACGCAACACACGTGGAGAAAAGAAAAAGTCTCAAGATGTTGTGCAGATTGAAGCTGAATATGAATTTATCCCAATTCACACGATTTCATGAATACCGAATGAAAATGCTCCTGCATTGGGCGGTAATCGAACCCCAGCTTCCTGTGAGGCAGGCGAGAATTCGACCAATGAAACACCAATGTCCGAACGGCAGTTTGCTGCATGTGTTCACTTGGAAACAGACTGGAAGAACAGACAGTGTCACAGGCCGCAAATGAGGCTGTTTGCTGCGCGCCAAACCGACGTGGGGCTCCAGTAGCGCAATCGGTCAGCGCGCGGTACTTATAGAACAGTGTTCGGTTCGAGCAATGCCGAGGTTGTTAGTTCGAGCCTCACCTGGAGCAGTTTTACTTTTTGCTTCTGAACATTTCCACCCGAGTTCAAGATTCAGCTGGTGTGTTCCATGAAGCATCTCCTTCTTCGTGTTCTCCTGTGGGCACTGAGGGTCCTCTGGTCGGCCGTATTACAATAGCAGGTGCGAGTTTATTTGTAAATAGGCGGGAGAGGGGCGATTGGCGTCAAAATGAAATGGCAAAGGAGGCGGCACGAAATCTATAAATTTATTGAACCGAACACACAATTCTTCTTTTCGTGAAACAGACATTCTTCTGTTTGAAATGTCGTGTAGTGAAATTCGGAAGGTTAATGTGTTGCCCGGTGTCACTGAGTAACGGGTGGAATTATTCCGCTTTCAGTTGTTGATCCTTTGACAGGTCGAGAGACCATTTCCAGCTCCCGTGTGGGACAAGTTCAGCTTTTGAGGCACTGGGTGAAGTGTTTTTTTAATTAGTGCGAACGAATGACAGGACATTTGGCACAAACAAGAAGAATTGTAAACTCACGAGTTTCCTCTCCATGTTTCTCACATCAGGTTCAAAACAAACGAGGATTCTCCTCAAAACGTTACTGAGAATTTTGCAAAACGGACCCCATGTCGACGTTCCTCAAGGGAAAATTCAGAGACCAACCATGAATCTGCATGATAAAAGAATAAACATCGGGCGGCCTGGAAAGCTCAGTCAGTAGAACATCGCACTTTTGAGCAAAGTAGTGATTTGAGGGTCCAGGGTTCAAGTCCCTGCTCAGGCTATCAATTTTCGAACAGCTGGCAAGTTCTGCCTTTCCAGCGGAATAACAACTGTGGGAGAGTCGATCCCTGCGATGTTTTGTCAATATGTTGACCATTGTTGAGCATTCTCAGAAAAGGGCTTTGTTCTTCTCTGATCATTATTTTACCAGAAACATTTGGACAGTAGAATATCAGTTGGAAAGACCACTGATTGCCCGTTTGCACCACCCGTCCCTTAAATGTACAGAGATTGCTTTGTGTCGAAACTGCTTCAAAGTGAGTCTCTTCCATCGTTACCTGGAAATGTTTGGATTGGTGCAGTTATCTGCAACTTGTTAATTGGATGGTTAACACTGAGTTTAGTTGTGCTGATCTGATTTCTTTGCTCGAATAAATTAGGAACAGAGGAATATTGGAACAGGAGAAGGCCATTCAGCCCCTCGTGCCTGCTCCGCCATTTGACAAGATCATGGCTGATCAGTGAACTAATTCCTTATACCTGCCTTTGGCACATATGCCTTAATACCTTTGTTTGCCAAAAAGCGATCTCTCTCAGATTTAAATTTAGCAATTGAGCGAGCATCAATTGGCTTTTGCAGAAGAGAGTTCCAAACCTCTACCACCCTTTGTGTGTCGAAATGATTTCTAATCTCATTCCTCAAAGGTCTTGCTCTAATTTTCAGAATGTGCCCCTGACTCCGAGAATCCCCAACCAGCGGAAATAGTTTCTCTCTATCCACCCGGTTTGTTTCCCTAAATATCTTATAAACTTCGATCAAATCACGCCTTGACCTTCTAAACTCGAGAGAATACAACCTCAATTTGTGTAATCTCTCCTCGTAACTTTAGCCTTGAAGTCCGGGTATCATTTTAGTAAACCTACCCTGCACTCCCTCCAAGGCCAATATGTCCTTCCGAAGGTGCGGTGCCCAGAACTGCTCACATTACTCCAGGTGCGGTCGAACCACGGCTTTGTGCAGCTGCAGAATATTTTTTCTCCGCTTGTGCTCTCGTCCTCCAGATATAAAGGCCAGCATTCCATTTGCCTTCTTGATTATTTTCTGCACCTGTTCATGACACTTCAATGATCTGTGGACCTGAGCCCCGAAGTCCCTTTGGACATCCACTGTTTTTAACGTTTTACCATTTAGAACGTAAGCTGTTCTATCCTTTTTTGATACAAAGTTGATGACCTCACATTTGCCTGTATTGTATTCCATTTGCCAGAGTTTTGTCCATTCATTTAATCGATCAATATCCATTTGTAATGTTATGTTTTCATCTATACTGCTTACAATGCCATCACTCTTTGTGTCATCGGCAAATTTAGATATGAGACTTTCCATGCCTTCATTTAAGTCGTTAATAAATATTGTGAATTGTTGAAGCCCGAAGACAGATCCCTGCGGGACTCCACAAGTCACATCCTGCCAATGTAAGTACCTACCCATTATCCCTACTCTCTGTCGCCTTTCTCTCAGCCAACTTCCTAACCAAGTCCGTATTTTTCCCTCGATTCCATGGGCTTCTATCCAAACTAACAGTCTCTTATGTGGGACTTTATCAAATGCCTTCTGGAAGTCCATATAAATAACATCCATTGACACTCCCCATCTGGTCTTGGGGATTTGTCACTCTTTAGTGCTATTATTTTCTTCATTACTGTTGTTTTACTTATATTAATTTCATTGAGTCCCTGTCCCCGATTCAATATTAGTTTTCTTGGGATTTCCAGGATGCTATCCTCTTTTTCTACTGTAAATACTGACGCAAAATAATTAATCAACACGTCCGCATTTTCCCATTGTCAATGATCTTATCCCCACTTTCAGTTTTTAAGGGGCCAACACTGCTCCTGACCACCCTCTTTTAACGAATATAACTCGAAAAGTTCTTCGTATTGGTTTTGATATCCCTTGCAAGTTTCTTTTCATTCTCTCTTTTTGCAGCTCTTACGATCTGTTTTGTGACCCTGTGTTGATCTTTGTATCTTTCCCATTCGCTAGGATCTGTGACATTGGTTGCTTTTTTTGTGTGACCTTTCCTTCTGTCTTATACTGTCCCTTACCTCTTTAGTTGTCCATGGCTGGTTTGTTTTGGCAAGTAGAGTTGTTGCCCCTCAGGGGTATAAACTGATTCTGTATCACGTTAAATGTTTCTTAAAACATTTCCCATTGATCATCAGTCGTTTTACAGATTTGCCCAGTTGACTGTGGACAGTCTCTGTCTCATCACATTGAAGTCGGCCTTACCCAAGTCCAGAATCTTCGCAGCTGATTCACTTTTTTCCCCTTTCAAGTATTACATTGAACTCGATGATGTTATGATCGCTTTTGGACAGATGTTCACGCACAGTCAAGCTTTTAACTAAATCTGGTTCATTTCTCATTACAAAATCTGGAATGGCTTGCCCCCTTGTTGTCTCTTGGACATCCTGCTGTCGAAAACTATCCCGGACACACTCATTAAATTCACTACCTTTCTGCACCTGTCTGGAGCCGAAATTTGTCATCGGCCGCGTGGTTCAATGGATAAAGCCTCTGATTTCGGTATTTATCGAGTTGTTATCAAAAGATAGCAGGTTCGAGTCCTGTCTTGGTCGTTTTACTCGCTGTGTGAAAATTTGTCCGACGTGCGCCCCAACTGTTTTGCACCCGATCGTTTCGAACAGTCTGATGGAACCGAAATCCCGAAATTACTTTCCTTTCCGAACATAGTGTAAAAGTGACATTATTTCTGCTCTTTCGATTCAGAATGGTCGGCGAATCCATTGTGCTCTGCTCGTATGGGTCCGAATCCCATCCGTGTCGTTATTGTATTGAACTTTTGTTACGGTCCCATGTAAGTTTTGTACAATAAAAATGGGCTTGAAAGCTATTAATACCAATCCGACACCGGTGTTTTAAGTCTGTATCCCTGGATTGTTCATATTTTGTTGAAATGGAGATGGACAACTTGTCTTACCAAGTCAGGGTTTCTAAAATTTAAATGCTCTGAAGCAAAATTGTCGTTTGTCTGAGAATGGATACACAAGGTTGACTCGCGCTCAGACACTTTTCCTCATGTAAAACACACACACATTAAACTATTGTGCAATATTTGTAGGAGGTCACCCACAGGAGGAGGTCAGGGCCTGGTGTATCACAGACATTACTCACCAACATTTTGTGGGAAGAAATGAGAAATGTAACAGGACAAGACCAGATAGTCTTGAGAGAGTAAGAGTGTGGGAGTACAACAGGATAAATAGAGCCAGATATAACTTGTACTGACAGGGGATGAGGAAGAGAAGATCATGACTGATACCCATTGTTTACCATTCAGAGACCGATGATCAAAAGATTGATGTTGTTGCGCAGACATATTGAGGGAGAAGGCGCAACAAAGTGACTTGGCAAATGTATGAACACCACAACATTCGGAAACAACTCGAAACATGTGGGCGCCGTGGATCAGTGGTTAAAGCACTCTGTCGTATAAACATGAAGGTTCCTGGGTTCAAATCTCAACAATGCCATACCCTCACGTCAAATCCCAGCGGTGCTTCTGGCAAAGTGCTCCTCATCAACATCCGGGCACTTGTGCCAACAATTGGGCGGAGTCGAGAATGTCTGTGTCTGAGGTACGGAGCTCACTGAGGGAAAGGGACCAATATCCTTCGAGATACAGTCAGTAACACACGGCGTTGTGGGGTGAAAAGTGATGAACGTCAGTGAAGAAACACAGGGCTGTGGTGGAGAGTGGTTTCGTTGCGACAGTGTGAGGGAGAGAAATTAACATCCGTACCGATACAGTCAGCAATGCTGGGCGGACAGGGAGAGCAATTAACGTCAGTGGGGCCGAGTGGCGAAGAGACAAGGCCAGTGTGTGGAATGGGGGAATTCGGCCTGTCCCTTGTTGCAGCAACTGTGACCCAAAGCCCCGTTCCACCCGTGTATCCTTCTCCACTACTCCCTCTGTGTGTATCCTTGTGATGTTCCCCCCTGTCCATCACTGCTGATACTTCTGCCCTTCTGTGTCACACTGTGATCCTTCCCCACTGTGATTCTCGCGCGCTCTCACTTGTTTGGTGTCGAGTTGAGGGGTTTATCCTCCAATGTGACCCTGGGATTGCATGACCCTTGCGATCCGTCAGCAAACACTGGGTCGCTGTCCGTCAGATCAATGGAACCGATTACAACCTCGACTCCAAGCTGAAGTCACTCAGCCCTCATCGGCGGCTATGAATGGGATAGGGGATGAGGTGAGTCTGTCAGTCACGCCTCTGTGACAAACTGTATCTCCACTGATGTTAATTCTTCTCACTCAGGAAACCGCTTTCCCCCCAGAGCCCTGTATCTCGACTGATGTTAATCACACTGCCTCTCATTAACCCCTCACCGCCAGCACCCCGTGTCACTGACTTTTTCTATTCTGATTTTAATCCCTCTCCCTCACACTGTCAGTCAGGAAACCCTCTCCCCCAGCGCCTTGTGTTACAGACTGTATATCTATTGATGTTAATCCACCTCTATCACTCTGTCACTCAGTAACCCCTCTCCCCCCAGCGCCCTGTGTTACTGACTGTATCTCCACTGATGTTAATCCCTCTCCCTCACACTTTCTCTCAGTAAACTACCTCCCCCCAGCGCCCTGTGTTACTGACTGTATCTCCACTGATGTTAATCCCTCTCCCTCACACTGTCACTCACGTTCCACTCTCAGCCCAGAGCCCTGTGTTACTGACTGTCTCTGTCCTGGGTCTTGGGTCCTCCCATCTCTTGCTTCCCTCATCATTACTCTCTTCTGACTCCCCGCTCAGGTTGCCATCCCCCTGCCACTCCAGTTTAAACCCTCGCCAACAGCAGTAGCAACTCCCCCTGCGAGGCTATTAGTCCCGGATCTGTTGAGGTGCAACCCCTCCGGCTTGTACAGTTCGAACCTTCCCCAGAATCGGTCCCAATTCCTCAGGAATCTAAATCCCTCTCTCCTGAACCAACCCTCCAGCCACGCATTCACCTGATCTATTCTCCCATTCCTATACTCACTAACACGTGGCACTGGGGGTATTCCTGAGATTACTAACCTTGAGGTCCTGGTTTTTAACATAATTCCTAACTCCTTATATTCAGATTGCAGGACCTCATCCCTCTTTTTACCTATGTAGTTGTTACCGATATGGACCACGACCTCTGGCTGTTCACCCTTCCCCTTCAGAATGTCCTGCAGCCGCTCAGTGACATCCATGACCCTGGCACCAGGGAGGCAACATACCATCCTGGAATCACGTTTGCGGCCGCAGAAACGCCTCTCTGCTCCCCTAACTATCGAATCCCCGATCACGATTGCTCTCTTGACCTTTCTCCTCCTCCCCTTTACAGCTGAGTCACCCATGATGCTTTGGACTTGGCTCTGTCTGCACTCCCCAGAGGAACCCTTTCCCCCACCAGTACCCAGATCTGAATACTGGTTGAAGATTGAGATGCCCTCAGGGGACTCCTGCACTCGCTGCCTGGTCGTCCTTTTCTGTCTGGCGGTCACCCAGTCACTCTCTGCCGGCACTCTCTCAATCTGCGGGGTGACCACTTCCTGAAACGTGCTGTGCACGAAATTCTCAGCCTCGCGGATGCACTGCAGTGACGTCAGCTGCTGCTCAAGGTCCGAAACCGGGAGCTCGAGCTCCACCAGCTGACGACACTTCCTGCACATGTGCTTGTCCAGGACACGGGAAGAGTCCTGGAGTTCCCACATGGCACAGGTCGTGCATTCGACAGGTTTGAGCTGCCCTGCCATGCCTTAATTTATTAGATGAACGTAAACAAAGGAAAAACCTTAAATACGGCTTTTTTTGGTTATATTACTCCAGTTAAGCAGTTTAAGCTTTAATTTTAATGAGCTTCCAGGATTTTTACATTTCATGCTTTTAAATCAATTTTATCCAATTCGCGAAATCAGAGAGAAAAACGAAGAATCGCCAACCAATCACCGACCTGCTGTCCTGTGACGTCTCTGCTTGTTTTTTTTTCACCGATTGCCTCTGTGCCGCTCGGAGTGCGGGTCGGCCTTCGAGTCTGGGCCTTGAGCAGTCTCCGAGTCCTGCGCTCTCTCCCAGGTCTGTTTGAATTGATGTGTTGGAACATTTTAATTTATTTGCTCGAATAAATTAGATATTTTTTTAACCCCCTCCCACTCCTTGCAGACACTTCCAGCATCATCCACGTGGGCGGTAGAATGCAGAGACATTCAGCGCTCCAAATCAATCCGTGCTGCCTCTGACCGAAACTCGGGAACAATGTGAACCATTTCAGCCTCTCAGATGCCGATGTTTCCAATTTCATCTTGTGCAGCAAGAACCCCTGGTGATTTTACAGTCACTGAAGTTCGCTTCACTTTCCCCAAAGTTTGGTCGAAAAGAGAACAACGAAAAATAAAGGAAAAGTGAGCGTTTCTTCATTGGTGGCGAAGCAAAATCGCTGCTTTCATTTCTTCCACCGCTGGTCTTCCTGCGGGCGATGAACCTTCTGCACTCCGCTATTTTTATCACATGACCAGGGACTGGAAACGAGTTGAATGTGAAAGTGGGAGCAACAAACTGAATCAAGCGGATAGGTGGAGCGGGATATTGCAAAACAAACAGGGAAGCCACGAGGAGCAGGTCAGCTGTTACATCAGAACATAAGAAATAGGAGCAGGAGTCGGCCTCACGGCCCCTCGAGCCTGCTCCGCCATTCAATAAGATCATGGCTGATCTTCGACCTCGACTCTATTTTCCCGCCCGATCCCCATATTCTTTACACGACATTTCAAACAGAAGAATGTCTGTTTCACGAAAAGAAGAATTTTGTGTTCGGTTCTTTAGATTTACAGATCTGGTGCCGCCTCCTTTGCCATTTCATGCTGTCGCAAATCGCCCCAATCTCCCGCCTTTTAACAACTAAACTCACACCTGTAATTTCAATATGGCCGGCCAGAGGACCCAAAGTGCCCACATGAGAACAGGAAGAAGGAGAAGCTTAATGGAACAGACCAGCTGTACCTTGAACTCCGGTGGAAATATTCAGAAGCAAAAGTTCAAAATGCTCCAGGGGAGGATCGAACGCAACACTTCGGCATTCCTCGAGCCTGATACTATTATATAATACCGCGTGCTGACCGATTGCGCTGCGAAAGCTGCGTGGTATTAATACTCTCATTTAACACCCTCATTTTCGGTCGCGAAGGTTGTATGTTTTTTCAGACAGGTTTCCAAGTGGACACTTGCAGCCATTTGCCGTTCGGCTATTGGTGTTTTAGTGGTCGAATTCTTGCCTGCCAAACAGGAAGCGGGAGTTCATTGCCGCCAAATGCAGCAGCATTTTCTGCATTCATGACATCGCGTGAATTGGGATAAATTCATATTTAGCTTCAATCTGCAAAA
This sequence comes from Heptranchias perlo, assembly GCF_035084215.1. Taxonomy (NCBI): domain Eukaryota; kingdom Metazoa; phylum Chordata; class Chondrichthyes; order Hexanchiformes; family Hexanchidae; genus Heptranchias; species Heptranchias perlo. The sequence continues at coordinate 26,634,430 of NC_090370.1, read as the reverse complement.
CATCTTGAGACTTTTTCTTTTCTCCAGGTGTGTTGCGTTCACTTAACCTCGGCTTCTATACGCAAAGGATGGGAGACGTTTGAAACGCACTTCTACAGATGGTATTTGATGGTAGCTCACTTGTGAATGTTAAATCTGAGATTGATAGATTTCTGTGAACCAAGGGTATTAAGGGATATAGGGCTAAGCCGGGTATATGGATTTAGGTCACAGGTCCATATCTAAATGCCACTGCCACTTGCTGCCTCCTGATATGCGCCACCTTCACCTGCAAGAAAGCGGGACGTGTGTCTGGGTGATGTGCCTGTCATTGTTAAATAGCTGCCAGTGTGTGTGGCCTATGAGTTGTGGGTGGACGGCTTGCAACATTGGTAATGTGTAAGAGTGAGAGGAATCCTCTGGTTACAAGAGTTGAGTACTGATGGAAAGAGTTTGTTGGTTTGTGGGAGATGGGGGGTGTATTGCATGGTGCAGTTGGTAGGAGATGCCACTTGAGAGTTGCCCTCACTCAACTTGACCGCTCATGTCAAAGCAATGAACTTCTTCCTGCACTGCATCCATGTTCATGATGATGTGCGCCTGGCATTGACTTCATCCCCCGCTGCTCCCACTGCCTTTTGGATAAATGTCTGGAGGACCTCTTTCCCGGACCCACCCCTGCGGATATAGCATGCTCCTCCTTCTGTTCAACTCCTGCACCACAGTCTCTCAGCATCAGCAGAGAACCTTGGTGCATGCACCCTCCAGGCCTGGTACCAACTCAGATCGGCAGATTGGTGAGGTCTGGCGTGCAGATTGGAGAATGTGGAATTTAGCAGTGTATATCTTTTATACAATGTTTTAACATAACTCATCAGTGTGCAAACATAGGGATGGAACCTGCATCTGTGTTTTACGTGTGCAATGTCTGATCTCCGTTCAGAATCCGTTTAGACAGTAGGCTTTTATTTTAAGCAAATAACAGGTACCAGCGACCTTTCAGCGATTTCCAAGAAACATCCTCCCTTTAAGAGATTGACCTCCCCCGGTCGGTGGAAAGTGTGAATTGTAATGATTCCACGTGCAAGGCCCGGAATGGAACGCTGATTTCAGGTGAGTCATCGGGCCAGCCGGATCTTGCGTCCTGCGTGCCCAAGGGTCATTGGGCGCGGAGCAACAGCGCATCACGGTACCTGCGCCCAAAAACGGCACTGATCCAATTTTTCCCCCAATGTTTCCTGTTTGCGCCAGTCGACAGGATTCGGATAAGGTACCTGGCACATGGGGCCACAGGAAGAATGATTACATTTATATTGCGCTCGTCACCAACTCGGACGTTCCAAAGCGCTTTACAGACAACGAACCACTCTTTGAAGTGTAGTCACTGCTGATATGTAGAAAACGAGGCAGCCAATTTGCACACAGCAAGATCACAAACACAGCGATGTGACAATGACCAGATAATGTGTTATAGTGATGTTACTGGAGGGATAAATATTGAACAGGGTAGCAGGGAGAACTAATTACCCTTCAAGGTGAAGACAAGGTGATTGTATCAGTTCGAGTTTGGACCTTTGTAATGTTTTTCTTTCCTCATTTTTATCTTCTTCAGATTCCAACTGATCAGAAAACTGACAACTGAACTCTCAATGAATTTTCGATCAATCTGTCACTCAAAATAAACAATGTTAGAAATAAATAAATAAACCGGATTGAGACGGTTCACTTCACTTCACTGAAACGTCTCATTCCGGTTAAACCGGCGCGGCGGAGTCACAGCAGCTCATCGCTGATCTGCACCTCAACTCCATTTAGCGAAATAGAAACTGGAAAACTCATGTTTCGAGACGAGTTTACTAATTTCCTGAAAAATGAATATCACGAAACCAGCAAAATATTCCCTGCCCTGATTAAACACACAGCAAGGGGATGTGTCGAATATCTCGCAAGAAACCCGCGAATTTATTTTTACACGGATAGAATACCGTGCTCGATATGAACATTAACACTGAGCGCCAGGTCTGGATCTGACCCGTTCACCCCGTGGTGCGGGACCCCGTCCGAGTTTATATTTACCAAAAAAAGAAAATCAGTAAATAATATATCTCACCCAGCAGAATTGGAGATTGTTCGTATTTTACAAGACAGGATGAGGCCACTCGGCCCGTCTTGCTTGGATAGTAAATTCTGTTCACATTCTCCGCTCGGTGTTGTTCTCCTTGCATATTTTTAGTTTACCGATTTGTCTTTTGTTGTATTTCCCCTCATTCTGCAAGAGAGAAAACAATAAATGAACAACATCAACAATGTGGACGAAGAGAATGATACAAGCAGAGTCTTAACCACCCAGGGTTTAAGGTCATTTGGTGAAGCAATTTATTGTAGGCCACGTGGCCTAATAGATAAGGCGTTTGACTTCAGTATTAATCGCGAGGTTCGAGTCCTGCCACGATCATTTGATTCGTTGGGTGCAAATGTGTCCGACGTGTGCCCAAACTGTTTTGCACCCGACCGTTTCTCACAGTCGGATGGAACGGAAATCCGTAAATTGCTTTGCTTTCAGAAATTGACTCCACATTTTCAACATTGTCGATCTGGGTGCACGGGCAGGACATAGTGTAAAAGTGACTTTATTTCTACTGTTTGGATTCAGAAATGTGCTCTGTCGGTTTGGGTCCGAATACCATCCGTGCTGTTATTGTATTGAACTTTTGTTGCGGCGCAACGGAAGTTTTGCACAATCAAAATGGGCTTCAAAGCTATTAATACCAATCCGACACCGGTGTTTTAAGTCTGTATCTCTGGATTGTTTCTATTTTGTTGAAATGGAGAGGGACAACTTGCCTCATCAAGTAAGTCTTTCTAAAATTTAAATGCTCTGAAGCAACATTGCCGTTTGTGTGAGAATAGATGCACCAGGTAGACGAGCGCTAATACACATTTAAGAATGTAAAATACACACACATTAAACTATTGTGCAGTATTTGTCGGAGGTCACCCACAGGAGGAGGTCAGGGCCTGGTGTATCACAGAAATTACTCACCAACATTTTGTGGGAAGAGATGAGAAATGTAATAGGATAAGACCAGATAGTCTGGAGAGAGTGTGGGAATACAACAGGATGAATAGAGCCAGATATAAGATGTACTGACAGGGGATAAGGAAGTGAAGATCATGACTGATGCCCATTGTTTACCATTCAGAGACCGATGATCAAAAGATAGATGTTGTTGCGCAGACATGTTGAGGGAGAAGGCGCAACAAACTAGCTTGGAAAATGTATCAATACCATAACGTTAGGAAATAATTCAAATCATGTGGGCGCCGTGGCTCAGTGGTTGAAGGACGCTGCCTTGCAAACAAAGGGTTGTTGGGTTCAAATTCCAACAGTGCTTTTCACCAAAGTCCTCCACTCTAACATTTGGGGACTTGTGGCAGAGTTGTCCCGTTGCCTGATGAACCACCAACCGAACGCAACCATACTCACAGAATCATAGCTTTCAGCTAATGTCCCAGACTCTTCCATCACCCGCACTGGATGGACCCTGTCCCACAGACAAGACAGCGATGGTAGTACAGTCATATACTCCGAGGAGGGAGAGGCCCTGCGCTTTCTCAACTCAGACTCTGGACTCCAACATGGCATCGGCCCGAAGGTGGGGGAGGGGTTGAGAAAGACAGCCGATCTCTGGCAGAGGGGAGGGTGGAGTCTGGATCGTCTGTATGGGAGGTTGGGGGTGAGCGCATTAACCGTCTGTTGGAGAGGAGCCACTGTGTCAGAGATAAGGGGCGGGGGGCGAGTCTGGATTGTCTGAGAGAGCCAGGGTAAACGATGGGTGGGGCCGGGAGAGCGGGCCAGTGTGTTAAATGGGGGAATCAGACCTCCGGCCCCCGTGCATCACTGAGATTTGTGTCCCTCCGCCCCCTGTGTATCATTGCGATTCTCCACCCTCTGTGCAGCACTGTGATCCTCCCCCGACCCGTATCTCACTTGCTGCAACATTCACCGATCGATAATGGCGCACGCCGTGAATGCATCATTGAGGCTCGAGGTCCCAGCAATTGCAGGACTATAATGATCGTGAAATAATTCTCGTCTGTCAAAAGTTAGACCTTGTTCCACTGCGGGTACCAAAAGCCTTCGCTCTGTCCAGTTAAATGAGGCCCTGTCGGTGGATGTTAAAGCAAACGCAGGGAATTCTCCCGCTCTCCTTTCCAACATTCCTGACTCACGAACACAAAGAGCGAACTGAAGGGTCCAAGTTTAGGGGTTTGAAACCCAAAGCCTTCATGGAATTCCACAGTCACCCATCGGCACTCACACTTCGATGGCATCCAACTGTCCGATCATTGAGAAACACGTCCCTCCTCCGCTTGGCTCCATCCTTTGTGGGAATGGGAATTGGAAGGTTTCGACCGACTTATGAAGTGTCCCTGGAACAGAATGAACAGCATTCTCGGGGTTTCAATGACGGATTGTTGTCCGTCTTGTCACAGGGCTGATCAGAACTCGATTCCTGATCCAAACAGTGCGTCGTCTTTTCGAGAAACCGAGAGAGAACAGGAACGGAGAAGGAAACAAACTGCGGACTGGATTCCAATTGCGCTCCCGCGGTTATTGTTAACTAAAGGCACCGTGGAATGGGATCAACAGGCAGATTGTTGGGGATTTAAATGTTCGGGATTTAAACCCAGGCTTTCTCCCATGTTCCCAAATACTGATCGAATAATCGGGAGATGGTAAAATGCAGGAGATGCAGGAGGGACCGAAGTCCTTCAATCTCGGCAGCAGTTACTGGGAACCGAGCCATGGGTGGGATTCTAGTTCAAAATGGGAGACTGTTAACAATGAGACAGATCCTGGGCTCAAATCTGGAAGGGAGCTCCCTCCAGATTTAATTTTTCTTGATGAAGAGCGGGTGGAGGAATTAAATTTAACAGAAAAAATGTACAGACTTGGTGTAAATCTAATAACTGGACAGGTTCAAGATTGTTAAAAAGTTTTGAAATTAGATTTCTTCCTGATGGTGAATGTTAACCCTTTATGTTCCACCTCCCTTATCATTTGCTGTTCCCGTTAATCTTTCATTCGCTGTAAACCCCAGAGGCAGCAAGGAAGGACAGAAAGATCTCTCTCCGATCCGTCCTCTCGACTCGACCTTTATCCCATTACAGCAGGTGAAAAATTCCAATTATCCGTCTATATTTAAACAAAATATAAACAATCTAGGGACACAGCCTTAAAGCTCCGGTGTCGGATTGATAATAATAGAATTCAAGCCCATTTTGATTGCACAAAACTTACGGAGGGCCGCAACACAAGTTCAATGCAATAACGACACGGATGGGGTTCGGGCCAATACATACAGAGCACAATGGATCAGCCGACCATTTCTGAATCGAAACAGCAGAAATAAAGTCACTTTTACACGATGTCCTGCCCGTGCACCCAGATCGACAATATTGAAAATGTCGAGTCAACTTCTGCAAGCAAAGGAATTTACGGATTTCCGTTCCATCAGGTCAGTTCCTGCAAGAAACGGTCCGGTGCGAAACAGTTGCGGCGCACATTGGAACAAGTGTAAAAACGACCGCGGCAGGATTCGAACCTGCAATCTTCTGATAACATCACGATTAACACCGAAGTCAGACGCCTTATCCATTAGGCCACGCGGCCACTGTGATTGCAGTTTAGTAAAAGATCTTAAACCGGGGCAGGTGTGGTGAAGACACTGCTTGCTTCTTTCTCTGTTGTCCATTTATTGTTTTCTCTTGCAGCAAGTTGGCTCTGCTGTTTCCGAATTATCAGGATACGACAACTGAACTTCCACTGGGTCTCCAAGAAACCTACAATCAGAATAAACAAATCTTTGATCAAAATGTTTTGCCTCCAAAGCGAATCTCTTTCGCACTCAGTCTGCAAAATAGACACAGGGGAAATAAAATAAAAGACAAATCGGTAAACTAAAAATGTGCACGGAGAACAACACCGAGCGGAGAATGTGAACAGAATTTACTATCCAAGCCCGACGGGCCGAGTGGCCTCATCCTGTCCTGTAAAATACGAACAATCCCCAATTCTGCTGGGTGAGATTATTATTTTCTGATTTTCTTTTTTTGGTAAATTTAAGAGCGGACGGGGTCCCGCACCACGGGGTAAACGGGTCAGATCCCGACCTGGCGCTCAGTGTTAGTGTTAATATTGAGCACGGTATTCTATCCGTGTAAAAATACAATCGCGGATTTCTTGCTTTATATTCGACACATTCCCTTCCTGTGTGTTTAATCAGGGCAGGGAATGTTTTGCTAGTTTCGTGATCTTCATTTTCAGGAAATTAGTAAATTGGTCTCGAAACATGAGTTTTCCAGTTTCTATTTCGCTAAATGGAGTTGAGGTGCAGATCAGCGATGAGCAGTTGTGACTCCGCGCGCCGGTTTAATCGGAATTCGACGTTTCAGTGAAGTGAACCGTCTCAATCCGGTTTATTTCTTTATTTATAACGTTGTTTATTTTGAGTGACAGATTTATCGAAAATTCTGTGAGAGTTCCGTTGTCAGTTTTCTGATCAGTTGGAATCTGAAGAAGATAAAAATAAGGAAAGAAAAACATTACAAAGGTCAAAACTCGAACTGATACAATCACCTTGTCTCCGTCTTTAAAGGTGATTAATTCTCCCCGGAGAACTGTTCAATCTTTATCCCTTCAGCCACATCACTACAACACATTATCTGCTCATTATCACATCGCAGTGTTTGGGATTTTGCTGGGCGCAAATTGGGTGCCTCGTTTCTTGCATGTCAGCAGTGACTACACTTCAAAAAGTGCTTCATTGTCTGTAAAGCGCTTTGGGACGTCTGAGGTGGTGAAGGGCGCTATCTAAATGCAATCCTTTTTCCTGTTGCCCCATGTGCCAGGTACCATATTGGAATCCTGTCGACTGGCGTATGCAGGAAATTTTGGGGGGAAATTGGATAAAGGCCTTATTTCGGCGCAGGTAGCGTGATGCGCTGTTTCCCCGCGCCCAATGACCCTGGCGCAGGCAGGACGCAAGATTCGACTGTCCCGAAGACTCACCTGCATTCAGCGTTCCATTCCGGGCCTTGCACGTGGGATCAATGCAATATGCGCTTTCCACCACCAGGGGAGCTCAATCTCTTAAAGGGAGGATGTTTCGTCGAAATCTGTCAAAGGTCGCTGGTACCTGTTATTTGCTGAAAATAACAGTCTACTCTCTGCACGGAGTCTGAACTGAGATGAGACATCACACAGGTAAAACACAGATGCAGGTTCCATCCTTCTGTTCACACGCTGATGAGTTATGTTAAATGTAAGGAATCTTACAACACCAGGTTATAGTCCAACAAATTTATTTTAAAATCACAAGCTTTCGGAGATTATCTCCTTCGTCAGATGAATGAATGAAAAGGTTCTCAAATCGCATATCTTATACTATGTTGGGACAGCATCACACCAATCAAAAGGTGTCGTTGTTATTCAAACAGGCCAGTCACGGAGAACAGCACGTCCCAGTACACTAGATATACATTGTGTCTATTACACAGGCAGGCAGAAAGAAATTCAAAATGGCAGAGAGAGAGAGAGAAAGAGAATTTTGAAAAACATATAATTTTTTTCCTGGTGGGGTTACGTGCAGCGTGACATGAACCCAAGATCCCGGTTGAGGCCGTCCTCATGGGTGCGGAACTTGGCAATCAACTTCTGCTCGACGATTTTGCGTTGTCGTGTGTCTCGAAGGCCGCCTTGGAGTACGCTTACCCGAAGATCGGTGGCTGAATGTCCTTGACTGCTAAAGTGTTCCCCGACTGGGAGGGAACCCTCCTGTTTGTCGATTGTTGCCCGGTGTCCGTTCATCCGTTGTCGCAGCGTCTGCATGGTCTCGCCAATGTACCATGCTCCGGGGCATCCTTTCCTGCAACGTATGAGGTAAACAACGTTGGCCGAGTCACAGGAGTATGAACCATGTACCTGGTGGGTGGTGTCCTCTCGTGTGATGGTGGTATCTGTGTCGATGATCTGGCATGTCTTGCAGAGGTTGCCGTGGCAGGGTTGTGTGGTGTCGTGGACGCTGTTCTCCTGAAAACTGGGTAATTTGCTGCGAACGATGGTCTGTTTGAGGTTGGGTGGCTGTTTAAAGGCGAGCAGTGGAGGCGTGGGGATGGCCTTAGCGAGGTGTGCGTCGTCATCGATGACATGTTGAAGGCTGCGGAGAACATGGTGTAGTTTCTCCGCTCTAGGGAAGGACTGGACGACGAAGGGTACGATGTTAAAACATTGAATAAAGGTTGTACACAACTAAATCCCACATCCTCCAATCTGCACGCCAGTCCTCACCAATTTGTCGATATCAGTTGGTACCAAGCCTGGAGAGTGCATGCAACAAGCTCCTCTGCTGATGCTGAGAGACCTGGTTGCAAGAGGTGGGCAGAAGGAGGGACATCCTATATTTGCAGAGGTTGGGCGGTGGGGATGGGCTCGAGGCCCTCCAGACATATATCCAAAAGGTAGCGGGAGGCAGTGAGGGACGAAGTCATTGCCAGGCGCACAGTAGCATGGACTTCGATGCAGTGCAGGAAGAAGTTCAATGCTTTGACATGAGTGGTCACGGTGAGTGAGGTCATCTCTCAAATGAAGTCACCTACCAATTGCACCACGCGCGACATCCCCATCACCCAGATACCAACAAACTCTTTCCATCAGTATTCAACTCTTCAAACCAGAGACTTCCTCTCACCCTTACACGTTACCACTGTTGCAAGCCGCCCACCAACAACTCACAGGTCACACACACTGGCAGCTGTCAGCCATCACACAGACACACGTCACACTTTCTTGCAGGTGAAAGTGGCGCATATCAGGAGGCAGCAAGTGGCAGCGGCATTTAGCCCGTCGAGCCTGTTGCACCATTCAATGAGATCATAGTGGAGCTGTGACCGAGCTCCATATATCCGTCTTAGCCTCATATCCCTCAATAACATTGGTTCACAGAAATCTATTAATACCAGATTTAACAATCATAAGTGAGTTAGCATCAATTACCGTCTGAAGAAGAATGTTCCAAACGTCTCATTCTTTCCTTGCAGAAGCCGAGGTGACGTGTGTGCAACACACCTGGAAAAAAGAAAATGTCTCATGATGTTGTGAAGATTGAAGCTGAATATGAATTTATCCCATTTCACACATTGTCATTCATGCAGAATGAAAATGCTCTTGGGCGGTAATCAAACCCCAGCCTTCTGTGTGGCAGGCAAGAATTCGACCACGAAAACATCAATGCCCGAGCGGCAGTTGGCTGCATGTGTCCACTTGGAAACCTGTCTGAAAGAACATGCAATCTTACAGACCGAAATTGAGGTTGTTTGATGAGAAACAAGCAGCCATCCAGCTCTAGTAGCGCAGTCGGTTCGCGCGCGGTACTTATATAACAGTATCAAGCTCGAGCAATGCCGAGGTTGTGAGTTCGAGCCTCACTTGGAGCAGGTGAACCTTTTGTATCTGAATATTTCCACCGGAGTTCAAGGTCCAGCTGGTCTGTTCCAAAAACATCTCCTTCGTGTTCTCATGTGGGCACTTTGGTTCCTCTGGTCGGCAGGTGTGAGTTTCGTTGTTAACAGGCGGGAGAAGGAGCGATTGGCGACAGCATGAAATGGCAAAGGAGGCGCCACGAGATCTGAAAATCTGAAGAACCGAACACACAATTCTTCTTTTCGTGAAACAGGCATTCTTCTGTTTGAAGTGCCGTGTCGGATTATGGGGATCGGGCGGGAAAATAGAGTCGAGGTCGAAGATCAGCCATGAATGGCGAAACAGGCTCGAGGGGCCGTCAGGCCTCCTCCGGCTCCTATTTATGATGTTCTTATGTAACAGCTGACACGCTCCTGGTTGCTTGGCTGTTTGTTTTGCAATATCCCTCCCCGCCTATCCTCTTAATCCAGTTTGTTGCTCCCACTTTCAAATTCAACTTGTTTCACTTCCTGATCATGTGATAAAAATAGTGGAGTGCAGAAGGTTCATAACCCGCAGGAAGATCAACGGTGGAAGGAATGAAAGCAGCGATTTTGCTTCGACAACAATGACGAAACACTCACTTTTCCTTCATTTTTCTCTCAGAGTAAACTTTGGGGAAAGTGAAGCGAACTTGAGTGACTGTAAAATCACCAGGGGTTCTTGCTGCACAAGATGAAATTGGCGACATCGGCATCTGAGAGGCTGAAATCGTTAACATTGTTCCCGAGTTTCGGTAATAGGCGGCACGGATTGATTTGTAGCGCTAAATGTCTCTGCATTCTACCGCCCAAGTAGATGATGCTGGAAGTGTCTGCAAGGACTGGGTGGGGGTTAAAAAGTATCCAATTTACTCGAGCAAAGAAATCAGATCAGCCCAACTAAACTCCGTGTTAACCATCCAATTAACAAGCTACAGATAAATGCACCAATCCAAATATTTCCAGGTAACGATGGAAGAGACTCACTTTGAAGCACTTTAAACACTAAGCAATCTCTGTACAAACAAGGGACGGGTGGTGTGAACGGGCAATCAGTGGTCTTTCGAAATGATCATCGACAGTCCGAATGTTTCTGGTAAAAATGTTGATCAGAGAAGAACAAAGTCCTTTTCTGAGAATGCTCACCAAAAGTCAACATATTGACACACATCGTCTCTCCCGCAGTTGTTCCTCCGCTGGAGGACAAGAACTTGCCAGCTGTTTTTAATTTAACAGCCTGAAACAAGGATTATGAACTCTGGACCCTCAGATCACGACTTTGCTTATCTGATGCTTTACGGACTGAGCTATCCATGTTCACGGTTTTGTAACACTCCATCATAAAGATTCATGGTAGGTCTCTAAATTATCGCTTGTGGGCGTCGAACTCGAGTGAGGGTCCGTTTGACAAAATTCTCAGTCATGTCTTAAGGAAAATCTTTGTTTGTTTTGAATCTGATCTGAGAAACATGGAGAGGTAACTCGTGAGTTTACAATTCTTCCTGTTTGTGCCAAATGTCTTGTCATTCGTTTGCACCAATTAAAAAAAACACTTCACCCAGTTGCTCAAAATCTAAACTTGTCCCACACGGGAGCTGGAAAAGGTCTCTCGATCTGTCAGCGGATCAACAACTGAAAACGGAATAATTCCACCCGTTACTCAGTGACACCGGGCAACACATTAACCTTCCGAATTTTCCGAAACGGCACTTCAAACAGAAGAATGTCTGTTTCACGAAAAGAAGAATTGTGTGTTCGGTTATTTAGATTTAAGGATCTGGTGGCGCCTCCTTTGCCATTTCATGCTGTCGCCAATCGCTCCCTCTCCCGCCTATTAACAAATAAACTCACACCTGCTATTGCAATACGGCGGGCCAGAGGAACAGAAGTGCCCACATGAGAACACGAAGAAGGAGATGCTTCATGGAACAGACCAGCCGTGTCTTGAACTCGGGTGGAAGTGTTCAGAAGCAAAAGGTAAAACTGCACCACGTGAGAGTTGAACTCACAACCTCGGGCCTGATACTGTTAAATAAGTCCCGCGCAGCTTACCAATTGCGCCACGAGAGCTGCATGCGATTGTTTTTCACATCAAACACCCTCATTTTCGTCCTGTGAGATTGTATATTCTTTCTGACAGGTTTCCAAGTGGAAACATGCAGCCAACTGCCGTTCGGCCATTGGTGTTTTCGTGGTCAAATTCTTGCCTGTCACACAGGAAGCTGAGGTTTGATGACCGCCCAATGCAGGAGCATTTTCATTCTGCATTCATGACATCGCGTGAATTGGGATAAATTCACAATCAGCTTCAATCTGCACACCATCTTGGGACATTTTATTTTCTCCACGTGTGTTGTGTTGAGGAAACCTCGGTATTTTGTCCTCTGGAGCTGAAACTTGCTTTGGAATTCAGTTAATCCTGCCTTCTGTATCGCTGAACAAATGTGAGAAGCAAATGAGTGAATTTTCACCGTAAGTTGCGACACAGCCGTACTGGATTGGGATTTAAACCCGGAGACCTCTCGCACAAACAATCAGTGAAACCTCCGTAAGCGATAATTATACCCCAAGACCAAACAGCCGCCACGAACAAGGCCGTGCAACTAGTGTACAATTCGCAGCCACCCACAGCCGAACAGCCAGCCTTTCAATCTCTTCTGTTCATCCAATCTCGTTTTCTATTCCGATGTTCAGCAATGTCAAGTTGAGCACCAACTATTTCAAGTCACCAATATTAGGCTCTCTTTACCACATTCGTTTTGAATGAACGACTTGTATTATTAAGTAAAACTTTGCAGAATTTACTGCTCTAAAGCGACATTGTCATCTGTCTCGGCATCCGCAGGTTATACACTGAACCATAAATATAATAAAATTGCTACTTTTTCACTGTGAGGGGGAAGAGAGATAAATGTGGAGACATCCGCTCCGAATTCAGCTGGGACGCACTTTTGCTTCTCCGACCGTCTCAGTCTTTCTTTCTTTACCCTTCTCTGTTGGTTTTGCAGGTTCGATCAGCCTTGGTCGTTCAAGGAAGCCTGAGAGGTCCATCAGGGGAAAATACAAAGAGTCAAGAGACTGAGACAGGGAGAGATAGAGAGATTAAAGTACAGGAAAAAAGAGTGTAATTGTCAACTTTTGCGAATCAGCAGAATTTAAGATGGAGCTGGGAACAATTCCTTCATGTATTTTGAAATCTTGCAAGAGATCGTTGGATTCCCAACTGAAAGTGCCCGCGTTGCGGAGAATCTTTCCGAGAGTTGGAAAGACGATTATTTCGCTTGAACCCAAACACTGAACATGCCTTGGAAAAGTCGATTAAATTATAAGTCTAAAGCCTTAACCATTCAGCCATTTCTACACGGTTGTGCATCAGAATGCATACGGTTATCACAGGCGATCTTGCAGACTGCAAATTCTTTCAGACAGGTTTCCAAAGCGATATATGTAACCTGCTGCCGTTTAAACATTGAGGTTGAAGTGGGCGAAATCTCGCTTTCTTTGCAATTCAGTTGGTTTCGTTTCCCAGCCATTGCGGAAACTTTACGCATTAAGCACCCATGAGATTGCCTGAATTGGGATCAATTCAAACTCAGATTCAATCCACACACCATTTTGAGACGTTGTCTGTGCTGCCCGGATGTTGCGTCGATGAACACTTTGCATTCTGTCCTTTGGTTCTCAAACATGCTCTGAATATAAGTCAATTCTGCCATCGGGAACGCTGACACGATGTGAGAAACCAATTGGTGATTTTTATCCAAAATTGTGACACAGAGGGGGCTCGTCTGGCATTTGAACCAAATGCTCGTCTGTCATTTGAGACTCTCCCATTTAAATCTCCATCCACGGGCTGAGTCTGAATAAATCCGTCAGCTTGTGATTCTTTGCGAGATAGCGGGAGATGTTGAGAAATGAGCTGAAGATTTCCGTGGATACATTAACAGTGCACATTCTCACATATATTGGAAAATGGACTTTCACACAAACTTTCAACAATTTTTCTTTGTTGATCACAGCCTGCTGGAGGGAGGAGCGCATTGGGACATCCGGGTTTGTTGGAAAGACTGTGCTTGTGCGGGGAACAAAGGACCAAATGGCGGAAGGGACCTTTTTGTTCCCCGAGTCCATCACAGCCTCAGACTGACGAAAGGAAGGGGAGGTTCGTGAAAAAATGGGCGAAGAGTAGTTATTGAGCAGATTTTGTTGGTAGGAGGGTAAGTTAGCAAGGTCACTTTTCAAAGTTCTGTCACTTCCTTTGCTGCTTCCAAACCGTTTGTTTATTTAATGTTTAAATCAACAGGGCCTAAATTAAACTTGTCTCTTCTCTCCGTTAAAATTGGATGACCCGCTGTGTGTGTATGTATTGTATGTTTTAGTTTAAAGCTCGGTTTTATCATAAACCGATGGACGTCAAAACCTGCCGTGGATGGAGGACGGGTTGATTTTCTTGAAGGGGCAAATCTCACTGGGCAGGAAAAAGGACCTCCAGCCGAATGCACAGAAATAACTCCGTCAGTGAATAAAAATGACATTGTTCTAAGTGCAATTTAAACCCACATCTACAGAAGAAATCGTGAAATAAACACCGCGTTTTAGATCGCTCGACGAACTGAGCCAATACTGGAGACAGCCTTCCTGACTGAAATCTGTGTGTGGGAGTCAGTCCTGTATCGATCCCCTTCCGTGCGACGAGGCCCGGCAGGCGGCTGGCAGAAACGGCTCGGAATGGGACTCGCTTCACTCAGGCATCAGCGGCTGGTTTAGAAACCGCTCTGGCTGCTGCTCTTAATTGGCCTCCCGAACTCTGGGTACTCCGCAGAGGTCGGTCCTGATTTCACTCTTCTGGATCCGGCTCCAACTCTTTACTGTTGACGGGAGCGCGTCTGGTACCAAGTGAGTCAGAACCGTGTGCAAATCACGACCCGAGTACATCGACTCTGGAACTGGCGATTGGTTTTATATTGGGTCATTCTTTAACCTATAGGCTGTTCAAAGTTTGTGTAATAGTAATTATCATAATTATTTCCAGCTCCTCCTGCTCACTGGTGCTCGGTGCTTCACCCTGTGATTTACCCTCAGTCTCACCATAAACATCCTCTCGAGAGCGTGCATCTGGGCTGCTGATGGAAACGGTGAATCGGGTGCAGCAATAGACGCTTCGGAGTTACCAAGCTTACTGTCATATCCTTACTTCTTTAAATGGTGGGAGACCTTACAATTAATAACAACTCACATTTATATCGGGCCTTTAACACAATAAACTGTCCCAAGACGCTTCACAGGAGCGTAATCAGATAACATTTGACACAGGTCCACAAAAGGAGATATTCGAACAGGTGAACTAAAACTTAGTGAAAAAAGGTCGGTTGTAATGAGCGTCATAAAGGAGGAGAGAGAGGCGGAGGGGTTTAAGTCGGGTATTCCAAGGCAGCTGAAGGCAAGACCGTTAATTCCAGAGCCTGTTTCAGCTCTCGAGGACAGAATAACGAGGTTTCGTCAACGCAACACACGTGGAGAAAAAAGAAGTCTCAAGATGTTGTGCAGATTGAAGCTGAATATGAATTTATCCCAATTCACTCGATTTCATGAATACCGAATGAAAATGCTCCTGCATTGGGCGATAATCGAACCCCAGCTTCCTGTGAGGCAGGCGAGAATTCGACCAATGAAACACCAATGGCCGAACGGCAGTTTGCTGCATGTGTTCAATTGGAAACAGACTGGAAGAACAGAGAGTCTCAACGGCCGCAAATGAGGCTGTTTGCTGCGCGACTTACCGACGTGGGGCTCCAGTAGCACAATCGGTCAGCGTGCGGTACTTATATAACAGTATCCGGCTCGAGCAATGCCAAGGTTGTGAATTCGAGCTTCACCTGGAGCAGTTTTACTTTTTGCTTCTGAACATTTCCACCCGAGTTCAATATTCAGCTGGTGTGTTCCATGAAGCATCTCCTTCTTCGTGTTCTCCTGTGGGCACTGAGGGTTCTCTGGCCGGCCGTATTACAATTGCAGATGTGAGTTCAATTGTTAATAGGCGGGAGAGGGGCGATTGGCGTCAAAATGAAAAGGCAAAGGAGACGGCACGAGATCTATAAATTTAATGAACCGAACACACAATTCTTCTTTTCGTGAAACAGACATTCTTCTGTTTGAAATGTCGTGTAGGAAAATTCGGAAGGTTAATGTCTTGCCCGGTGTCACTGAGTAACGGGTGGAATTATTCCGCTTTCAGTTGTTGATCCTTTGACAGGTCGGGAGAACTTTTCCTGCTCCCGTGTGGGACAAGTTCAGCTTTTGAGGCATTGGGCAAAGTGTTTTTTTAATTAGTGCGAACGAATGACAGGTCATTTGGCAGAAACATGGAGAATTGTAAACTCACGAGTTTCCTCTCCATGTTTCTCACATCAGGTTCAACACAAACAAGGATTCTCCTCAAAACGTTACTGAGAATTTTGCAAAATGGACCCCATATCGACGTCCTCAAGGGAAAATTCAGAGACCAACCATGAATCTGCATGGTGGAAGAATAAACATCGGATGGCCTGGAAAGCTCAGTCTGTAGAACATCAGACTTTTTAGCAAAGTAGTGATCTGAGGGTCCAGGGTGCAAGTTCCTGCTCAGGCTATCAATTTTTGAACAGCTGGCAAGTTCTGCCTTTCCAGCGGAATAATAACTGTGGGAGAGTCGATCCCTGCGATGTTTTGTCAATATGTTGACCATTGTTGAGCATTCTCAGAAAAGGGCTTTGTTCTTCTCTGATCATTATTTTTACCAGAAACATTTGGACAGGAGAATATCAGTTGGAAAGACCACTGATTGCCCGTTTACACCACCCGTCCCTTGGATGTGCAGAGATTGCTTTGTGTCGAAACTGCTTCAAAGTGAGTCTCTTCCATAGTTACCTGGAAATGTTTGGATTGGTGCAGTTATCTGCAGCTTGTTAATTGGATGGTTAACAGTGAGTTTAGTTGGGCTGATCTGATTTCTTTGCTCGAATAAATTAGGAACACAGGAATCTCGGAACAGGAGTGGGCCATTCAGCCTCTTGTGCCTGCTCCGCCATTTGACAAGATCATGGCTGACATGTGATCTAACTCCATAGACCTGCCTTTGGCACATATGCCTGAATACCTTTGTTTGCCAAAAAGCGATCTCTCTCAGATTTAAATTTAGCAATTGAGCGAGCATCAATGGACTATTGCAGAAGAGAGTTCCAAACTTCTACCACCCTTTGTGTTTAGAAATGATTTCTGATCTCATTCCTCAAATGTCTGGCTCTATTTTTTAGAATGTGCCCCCGACTCCGAGAATCCCCAACCAGCGGAAATAGTTTCTCTCTATCCACCCTATTTGTTCCACTTAATATCTTATGAACTTCGATCAGATCATGCCTTAACGATCTAAACTCGAAAGAATACAACCCCAATTTGTGTAATCACTCCTCGTAACTTAATCCTTGAATTCCGGGTGCCATTCTAGTAAACCTACACTGCACTCCCTCCATGGCCAATATGTCCTTCCGAATGTGAGTTGCCCAGAACTGCTCACAGTACCCCAGTTGCGGTCGAACCCGGGTTTTGTATAGCTGCAGCATAACTTCTGTCCCCATGTATTCTAGTCCTCGAGATATAAAGGCCAGCATTCCATTCGCCTTCTTGATTATTTTCTGCACCTGTTAATGACACTTCAATGATCGATGGACCTGAACCCCTAAGTCCCTTTGGACATCCACTGTTTTTAACTTTTTACCATTTAGAAAGTAACCTGTTCTATCCTTTTTTGATCCAAAGTGGATGACCTCACATTTGCCGATATTGAATTCCATTTGTCACAGTTTTGTCCATTCATTTAATCTATCAATATCCATTTGTAATTTTATGTTTTCATCTATACTGTTTACAATGCCACCACTCGGCATCGGCAAACGCAGATATGAGACTTTCCATGCCTTTATTTAAGTCGTTAATAAATATTGTGAATAATTGAAGCCCCAAGACAGATCCCTGCGGGACTCCACAAGTCACATCCTGCCAATGTGAGTACCTACCCATTATCCCTGCTCTCTGTCGCCTTTCGCTCACCCAACTTCCGAACCAAGTCCGTATTTTTCCCTCGAATCCATGGGCTTCTATCTAAGCTAACAGTCTCTTATGTGGGACTTTATCAAATGACTTCTGGAAGTCCAGATAAATAACATCCATTGACAATCCCCTGTCCACTGCTTTCGTCACCTCTTCACAAAATGCAATCAGCTTTTTCAGGCACGACCGACATTTCACAAATCCATGCTGGCCCTCTTTGATTAACTGAAAATTCTCGAGGTGTTCAGTCACCCCATACATAAGTCTAGACTCCAGCATTTTCCTCACAACAGGTGTTAGGCCAACTGGTCGACTATTCCCTGGTTTCCCGTTCTCTCCTTTCTTAAAAAGCGCAGTGACATGTGCAATTTTCCAAAGGTAGATGGACAGTTCCTGAATCTCGAGAACTTTGAAAGATTATAGTTAGGGAATCTGCAATGTGCTCACCTACTTCCTTCAAAACCCTGGGATGGAAACCACCTGGTCCTGGGGATTTGTCACTCTTTAGTGCTATTATTTTCTTCATTACTGTTATTTTACTTATATTAATTTTATTGAGTCCCTGTCCCCGATTCAATATTAGTTTTCTTGAGATTTCCAGGATGCTATCCTCTATTTCCACTGTAAATACTGACGCAAAGTAATTATTCAACACGTCCACATTTTCCCATTGTCAATGATCTTATCCCCACTTTCAGTTTTTAAGGGGCCAACACTGCTCCTGACCACCGTCTTTTTCCTAATATAACTATAAAAGTTCTTCGTATTGGTTTAGATATCCCTTGCAAGTTTCTTTTCATTATCTCTTTTTGTCTCTCTTACTATCTGTTTTGTGAACTTTTGTTGATCTTTGCATCTTTCCCATTCGCCAGGATCTGTGCCATTTTATGCTTTTTTGTGTGCCCTTTCCTTATGTCTCATACTGTCCCTTACCTCTTTAGTTGTCCATGGCTGGTTTGTTTTGGCAAGTAGAGTTGTTGCCCCTCAGGAGAATAAACTGATTCTGTATCACGTTAAATGTTTCTTTAAACATTTCCCACTGATCATCAGTCGTTTTACCCATTAACAGATTTGCCCAGTTTACTGTGGACAGTCTCTGTCTCAACACATTGAAGTCGGCCTTACCCAAATGTAGAATCTTAGCAGGTGATTCACTTTTTTCCCTTTCAAATATTACCTTGAACTCGATACTGTTAGGATCGCTTTTGGATAGATGTTCACGCACAGTCAAGCTGTTAACTCAATCTGGTTCATTTCTCATTGCAAAATCTAGTATGGCTTGCCCCCTTGTTGCCTCTCGGAGACACTGCTGTAGAAAACTATCCCGGACATCCTCATTGAATTCACTATCTTTCTGACAGTTGCTGGTCTGCTTTTACCAATCTATGTGAAGGTTAAAATGCACCATTAAGACCACTATGCCTTTGTTAAACGCTTGTCTAATCTGTGCATTTATACAATCTAGCACTTCAGAGCTGCTGCCAGGGGTCCGATACACAACTCCCACTGTAGTCTTAGATCCTTGCCTATTTCTCAATTAAACCCATAAGGTTTCTTTTGGCTGCCTACCCCTCGTTATACCCTCCTTTATCATTAAAGTGTTTTATCTTTAATCACTATGGCTTACTCCTCCACCTCCTCCATTTTCCCTACCTCGCCTGTCGACCTTACAACCTGTTATATTTAGTTCGCAATCCTGACCATCCTGAAGCCATATCTCAGTAATAGCTATCATGTCATACCCTCCAATTTGAATTTGTGCCTGTAGTTCATTTAATTTGTTCCTTATACTCCGTGCGTTCGTATATAAAACTCTTAGTTGGGCCACACCCTAGCCTGACCTTCAGCTTTGATGCTTGGTTAATCGCTTTACACCTTCTAGTTTTCACTTTATCTGTAGTGTCAAAAATACACTTTATTTCTTCTGCTCCACGCTTTTCCCTTTCACTTGTTCTTGAACAACTATTTGTACTTTTTTTAATGTAAATTTCCCCTGGGTCCTCCCCTCTCTTGCTTCTCTCAACTTTACTCTCTTCTGCCTCCCCGCTCAGGTTCCCATCCCCCAGCCACTCTGGTTTAAACCCTCGCCAACAGCAGTAGCAACTCCCCCTCAAGACGATTCGTCCTGGGTCTGTTGAGGGGGAACCCGGTCGGCTTGTACAGTTCCCACCTTCCCCAGAATCAGTCCCAATTCCTCAGGAATCTAAATTCCCCCTCTCCTGAACCAACCCTCCAGCCACGCATTCACCTGATCTATTCTCCCATTCCTATACTCACTAACACGTGGCCCTGGGGGTAATCCTGAGATTACTACCCTTGAGGTCCTGCTTTTTAATTTATTTCCTAACTCCTCATATTCAGCTGCAGGACTTCATCCCTTTTTTTACCTGTGTCGTTGTTACCGATATGGACCACGATCTCTGGTTGTTCACACTCGCCCTTAAGAATGTCCTGCATCCGCTCAGTGACATCCATGACCCTGGCACCAGGGACGCAACATACCATCCTGGAATCACGTTTGCGGCCGCAGAAACGCATGACTGCTCCCCTAACTATCGAATCCCCGATCACTATTGCTCTCTTGACCTTTCTCCTCCCCCCCCCCCCCCCCCCCCGCCCTTTACTGCTGAGCCACCCATGATGCTTTGGACTTGGCTCTGTCTGCACTCCCCAGAGGAACCCTTTCCCCCACCAGTACCCAGATCTGAACACTGGCTGAAGATTGAGATGCCCTCAGGGGACTCCTGCACTCGCTGCCTGGTCGTCCTTTTCTGTCTGGCGGTCACCCAGTCCCCCTCTGCCTGCACTCTCTTAATCTGCGGGGTGATCACTTCCTGAAACGTGCTGTGCACGAAATTCTCAGCCTCGCGGATGCACTGCAGTGACGTCAGCTGCTGTTCAAGGTCCGAAACCCGGAGCTCGAGCTCCACCAGCTGACGACACTTCCTGCACATGTGCTTGTCCAGGACACGGGAAGCGTCCTGGAGTTCCCACATGGCACAGGTCGTGCATTCGACAGGTTTGAGCTGCCCTGCCATGCCTTAATTTATTTGATTAACTTAAACAAAGCAAAAACAAATTAAGCCTTAAATACGGTTATTTTTGGTTATATTACTCTAGTTAACTAGTTTAAGCTTTAATTTTAATGAGCTTCCAGCAGTTTTACACTTCAAGCTTTTCATTCAATTTTTGCCCAATTCCCAAAATCAGAGGGAAAAAACGAAGACTCGCCAACCAATCTCCGACCTGCTGTCCTGTGACGTCACTGCTTGTTGTTTTCACCGATTGCCTCTGTGCCGCTCGGAGTGCGGGTCGGCCTTTGAGTCTGGGCCTTGAGCAGTCTCCGAGTCCTGCGCTCTCTCCCAGGTCTGTTTGAAGTGATGTGTCGGAAAATTCGCATTACTTTGCTCGAATAAATTAGATACTTTTTAACCCCAACCCACTCCTTGCAGACACTTCCAGCATCATCTCCGTGGGCGGTAGAATGCAGAGACATTCAGCGCTACAAATCAATCCGTGCCGCCTCTTACCGAAACTCTGGAACAAAATGAACCATTTCAGCCTCTCAGATGCCGATGTTTCCAATTTCATCTTGTGCAGCCAGAACCCCTGGTGATTTTACAGTCACTGAAGTTCGCTTCACTTTCCCCAAAGATTGCTCCAAGAGAGATCTACGAAAAATAAAGGAAAAGTGAGCGTTTCTTCATTGGTTGCGAAGCAAAATCGCTGCTTTCATTCCTTCCACCGCTGGTCTTCCTGCGGGCGATGAACCTTCTGCACTCCGCTATTTTTATCACATGACCAGGGACTGGAAACGAGTTGAATTTGAAAGTGGGAGCAACAAAATGAATCAAACGGATAGGTGGGGCGGGATATTGGAAAACAAACAGCGAAGCCACGAGGAGCAGGTCAGCTGTTACAAAAAAACCCAACGAAATAGGAGCAGGAGTCGGCCTTCCGGCCCCTCGAGCCTGCTCCGCCATTCAATAAGATCATGGCGGATCTTCGACCTCAACTCTGTTTTCCGCCCGATCCCCATATTATTTACACGGCATTTCAAACAGAAGAATGCCTTTTTCACGAAAAGAAGAATTGTCTGTTCGGTTCTTCAGTTTTAAAGATCTCGGGCCGCCTCCTTTGCCATTTCATGCTTTCGCAAATCGCCCCTCTCTCCCGCCTATTAACAACTAAACTCACACCTGCTATTTCAATACGGCCGGCCAGAGGGCCCAAAGTGCCCACATGAGAACAGTAAGGAGGAGAAGCTTAATGGAACAGACCAGCTGTGCCTTGAACTCCGGTGGAAATATTCAGAAGCAAAAGGTTAAAATGCTCCAGGGGAGGATCGAACTCAACACTTCGGCATTCCTCGAGCCTGATACTATTATATAATACCACGTGCTGACCGATTGCGCTGCGAAAGCCGCGTGGTATTAATACTCTCATTAAACACCCTCATTTTCGGCCTCGAAGGTTGTATGTTTTTTCAGACAGGTTTCCAAGTGGACACTTGCAGCCGATTGTCGTTCGGCTATTGGTGTTTTAGTTGTTGAATTCTTGCCTGCCACACGGGAAGCGGGAGTTCATTGCCGCCAAATGCAGGAACATTTTATGCATTCATGACATCGCGTGAATTGGGATAAATTCATATTTAGCTTCAATCTGCAAAACATCTTGAGACATTTTCTTTTCTCCAGCTGTGTTGCGTTCACTTAACCTCGGCAGATGGTATTTAATGGTAGCTCACTTGTGAATGTAAAATCTGCGATTTATCGATTTCTGTGAACCAAGGGTATTAAGGGATATCGAGCTAAGCCGGGTGTCTGGAGTTAGGTCACAGGTCCATATCTAAATGCAACGGCCACTTGCTGCCTCCTGATATGCGCCACCTTCACCTGCAAGAAAGCGGGACGTGTGTCTGGGTGATGTTCCTGTCATGGTTAAATAGCTGCCAGTGTGTGTCACCTATGAGTTGTGGGTGGACAGCTTGCAACATTGGTAATGTGTAAGAGTGAGAGGAATCCTCTGGTTACAAGAGTTGAGGACTGATGGAAAGAGTTTGTTGGTTTGTGGGAGATGGGGGGTGTATTGCATGGTGCAGTTGGTAGGTGATGCCACTTGAGAGTTGCCCTCACTCACCTTGACCACTCATGTAAAAGCATTGAACTTCTTCCTGCACTGCATCCATGTTCATGATGATGTGCGCCTGGCATTGAATTCGTCCCCCGCTGCCTCCCACTGCCTTTTGCATATATGTCTGGAGGGCCTCTTGCCCGCACCCACCCCTGCGGATACATCATGCTCCTCCTTCTGTTAATCTCCTGCACCACCGACTCTGAGCATCAGCAGAGAACCTTGGTGCATGCACCCTCCAGGCCTGGTACCAACTCAGATCGGCAGATTGGTGAGGTCTGGCGTGCAAATCGGAGGATGTGGGATTTCGTAGTGTGTAACTTTAATTCAATGTTTGAACATAACTCATCAGTGTGCAAACACAGGGATGGAACCTGCATCTGTGTTTTACGTGTGCAGCGTCTGATCTCCGTTCACACTCCGTTTCGACAGTCGGCTTTTATTTTAAGCAAATAACAGGTACCAGCTGCCTTGAAGCGATTTCCAAGAAACATCCTCCCTTTAAGAGATTGAGCTCCCCCAGGCGGTGGAAAATGTGAATTGAAAAGATTCTCCCTGCAAGGCCCGGAATGGAACGATGAATGCAGGTGAGACTTCGGGCCAGCCGAATCTTGCGTCCTGCGTGCCCAAGGGTCATTGGGCGCGGAGTAACAGCGCATCACGCTACCTGCGCCCAAAAACTGCCCGTATCCAATTTCCCCCCAATGTTTCCTGTGTGCGCCAGCCGACAGGATTCGGATATGGTACCTGGCACATGGGGCCATACGAAAGAAGATTCCACTCAGATTGCGCTCTTCACCGCCTCGGACGTCCCAAAGTGCTTTACAGACAACGAACCACTCTTTGAAGTGTACTCACTGCTGACATGTAGGAAACGAGGCAGCCAATTTGCACACAGCAAGATCCCAAACACAGCGATGTGACAATGACCAGATAATGTGTTATAGTGATGTTACTGGAGCGATAAATATTGAACAGGGTAGCAGGGAGAACTAATTACCATTAAAGGTGAAGACAAGGTGATTGTATCAGTTCGAGTTTGGACCTTTGTAATGTTTTTCTTTCCTTATTTTTATCTTCTTCAGATTCCAACTGATCAGAAAACTGACAACGGAACTCTCAATGAATTTTCGATCAATCTGTCACTCAAAATAAACAATGTTAGAAATAAATAAATAAACCGGATTGAGACGGTTCACTTCACTTCACTGAAACGTCTCATTCCAGTTAAACCGGCGCGGCGGAGTCACAGCAGCTCATCGCTGATCTGCACCTCAACTCCATTTAGCGAAATAGAAACTGGAAAATTCATGTTTCGAGACGAGTTTACTAATTTCCTGAAAAATGAATATCACTAAACCAGCAAAATATTCCCTGCCCTGATTAAACACACAGCAAGGGGATGTGTCGAACATATAGCAAGAAACCCGCGATTTTATTTTTACACGGATGGAATACCGTGCTCAATATTAACATTAACACTGAGCGCTTTACCCCGTGGTGCGGGACCCCTGAAAATCAGAAAATCATAATCACACCCAGCAGAATTGGGGATTGTTCGTATTTTACAGGACAGACTGAGGCCACTCGGCCCGTCGGGCTTGGATAGTAAATTCTGTTCACATTCTCCGCTCGGTGTTGTTCTCCGTGTACATTTTTAGTTTACCGATTTGTCTTTTGTTTCATTTCCCTTCACTCTGTTTTGCAGACTGAGTGTGAAAGCGATTCGCATTGGAGGCAAAACATTTTGATCAAAGATTTGAACATTGTTTATTCTGATTGTCGGTTTCTCGGAGACCCAGCGGGAGTTCAGTTGTCAGTTTCCGGATCAGTCGGAAACAGTGGAGCCAACTTGCTGCAAGAGAAAAACCAACAAATGAACAACATCAACAAAGCGAAAGGAAGAGAAAGAGACAAGCAGTGTATTAACCATCCCTGCCCAGCGTTTAAGATCATTTGGTGAAGCAGATAGTCATCGGCCGCGTGGCCTAATGGATAAGGCTTCTGATTTCGATATTTAGTTAAGTTGTTATCAGAAGATTGCAGGTTCGAGTCCTGTCGCGGTCGTTTTACTCGCTGGGTGAAAATTTGTCCGACGTGCGCCCCAACTGTTTTGCACCCGACCGTTTCGAACAGTCGGATGGAACAGAAATCCCTAAATTACTTTGCTTTGAGAAATTGACTCCACGTTTTCAATATTGTCGGTCTGGGTGCACGGGCAGGACATAGTGTCAAAGTGACTTTATATCTACTGTTTGGATTCAGAAATGGTCGGCGAATCCATTGTGCTCTTTCGGTATGGGTCCGAATCCCATCCGTGTCGTTATTGTATTGAACTTTTGTTACGGCCCTCCATAAGTTTTGTGCAATCAAAATGGGCTTGAAAGCTATTAATACCAATCCGACACCGGTGTTTTAAGTCTGTATCCCTGGATTGTTTCTATTTTGTTGAAATGGAGAGGGACAACTTGTCTTATCAACCATGATGTGGAGATGCCGGTGATGGACTGGAGTGGACGAATGTCAGGAATCTCACAACACCGGATTATAGTCCAACAGTTTTATTTTCAAATAAAACTGTTGGACTATAACCTGGTGTTGTAAGATTCCTTGCATCTGTCTTATCAAGTAAGACTTTCTAAAATTTAAATGCTCTGAAGCAACATTGCCGTTTGTGTGAGAATAGATACACCAGGTTGACGAGCGCTGATACACATTTCCTAATGTAAAACACACACACATTAAACTATTGTGCAGAATTTGTAGGAGGTCACCCACAGGAGGAGGTCAGGGCCTGCTGTATCACAGACATTACTCACCAACATTTTGTGGGAAGAGATGAGAAATGTAATCGGATAAGACCAGATAGTCTGGAGAGAGTGTGGGAATACAACAGGATGAATAGAGCCAGATATAAGATGTACTGACAGGGGATAAGGAAGAGAAGATCATGACTGATACCCATGGTTTCCCATGCAGAGACCGATG
This sequence comes from Heptranchias perlo, assembly GCF_035084215.1. Classification (NCBI taxonomy): domain Eukaryota; kingdom Metazoa; phylum Chordata; class Chondrichthyes; order Hexanchiformes; family Hexanchidae; genus Heptranchias; species Heptranchias perlo. Next base: position 26,608,741 of record NC_090370.1, on the reverse strand, counting down.
AACAAATGATAGATGTTATTGCGCAGACGGATTGAGGGAGAAGGCTCAACAAAGTGGGTTGGCAAATGTATCAATACCATAACGTTTGGAAATAATTATAGTCAGGTGGTCGCCGTGGCTCAGTGGTTAAAACACTTTTCTTATTAAACCGAGTATCATAGATTCAAATCCCAGCGGTACCTTTCGCAAAGTATTCCTCAGTAACATCTGGGGACTTGTGTCAAAAATTCAGGCAGAGTTGTCCCACAGACTGGTCAAGTAATAGCCTGACATAAACATGCTCACAGAATCATAGCTTTCAGCCAATGTCCCCGACTTGTCCATCACCATCCTTGGGGAGCTCCTAACCAACCAGCGATGGCAGTACAGTCATGGAGAGCGAGAAGGGAGTGGCCCTGGGAGTCCTCGACATTGACTCTGGACCCCATCAGCCCAAATACGGGCGAGGGGGAGAGAAAGACGGAATGGGAAAGAGAGAGAGCGAACGGGGAGGGGAGAGTCTGGACTGCCTGTGGGAGGCTCGCGTTGGGAGAGGGAAAAGTGTGTGTTTGACGGAATGAGCGGGTGGGAGATTATGAACCGTCTGTGTCTGAGGTAACCGGCGTAACGGTGGGTGGGGCAGAGAGCGCAGTGGGTGAGAAACTAGTGCGAGTGTGTTGAATGGGGGAATCAAGCCGCCCACTTGGCTGGGGAGGGTAAGGCGGATCAACCTTCTGATGGGGTCTTCATATGCAGGAACCTCAATCTGCATATGGAACAATATTAATGAGACCCTTCCAGATTAACAGAGTTGTTTTTCAAAGAATTCCAGATGGTCAGCTTGTTTTAACATCACTCGTCGATCCACGAGGCCCCTTCATCAAGGTTGTTTTCCAAGGTTAGCCAGTTTGTGTGACCGCGCTCGTCACGATCCCGGCCCACTCGCTGTCTTTGGGTTATTGTTCGGCTCCTTTGGGTCTTTGCGCCTCTTTGGTCACGTGGCTGCCTTGCCTCACACTGGGGGTGGGTGAGACGGGTCAGTCACCAATCAAAGTTTAAGAAAAAACGTCAATATTTCCCTCCTGCCAATATTCTCCCCTGGGTCCCCACTCAGAGAGCCAGGGGACAGCTCCCTCAGACGGCTGGGCGAATGCACCGTCCAGCGCTGAGCCCCAGAGATTAGGAAAATCCCAGGCTCGAGCTCGGGCCTGCTGCTGAGGTTCGACTTCTTGCCTTTGACCTCGGCTGGACTTGGGCTCATTGGACTCGGGCTTGGTAGGGGGCGGGGGTTTGCAGGGACAACATGTGAGGAGGAGAGTGTGCCTGGCAGCTCTTTAAACTGAGGAGTGGGTGACGAGGAAATTGACTAGAATGGTGCCAGAGATGAGGGATTCCAGTTACGGGGAAAGACTGAAAAAGCTGGGGTTGTTCCCCCGAGAGCAGTGAAGGTTAATTACATGGAATCACTTTGAGAGTACAGAACAGGGACAGGCCATTCGGCCCATCAAGGCCATGCCGGTGTTTAAGCTCCACACGAGCCTCCTCCCTCCCTAATTCATCTCACCCTATTCTTCTATTCCTTTCTCCCTCATGTCTTTATCTGCTGTTCGCCCCAACCACTCCCTGTGGGAGTGAGTTCCACATTCTCACTACTCTCTGGGTGAAGAAGTTTCTCCTGAATTCCCTTCCTGTCTTAAATGTCTTTATATCTTCTTCGATCTCTCCTTCCAATGTCCTGCCCACCTTGCTGGTCTCTGTGATCAATAGAAACATCGAAAATAGCAGCAAGAGTAGGCCATTCGGCCCTTCGGGCCTGCTCCACCATTCAAAATGATCATGGCTGATCATCTAACTCAGTACCCTGTGCCCGCTTTTTCCCCATATCCCTTGATCCCTTACGCATTGAGAAATATATCCATCTCCTTCTTGAATACATCTAATGACTTGGCCTCAACTGCCTTCTGTGCAGGAGAAATCCACAGGTTCACCACCCTCTGAGTGGAGAAATTTCTCCTCGTCTCGGTTCTAAATGGCATACCCCGTATCCTGAGACTGTGACCCCTGGTTCTGGACTCCCCAGCCATCGGGAACATCCTCCCTGCATCCAGTCTGTCTGGTCCTGTTAGAATTTTATATGTTTCGATGAGATCACCTCTTATTCTTCTAAACTTTAGTGAATATAGGCCGACTCGACCCAATCTCTCCTCATACGTCAGTCCTGCCATCCCAGGAATCAGTCTGGTGAACCTTCGTTGCACTCCCTCCGTGGCAAGGACATCCTTCCTCAGATAAGGAGACTAAAACTGCACACAATACTCCAGATGTGGTCTCACCAAGGCCCTGTATAACTGCAGTAAGACATCCCTGCTCCTGTACTCATATCCTTTTGCAATGAAGGCTGACATACCTTTCGCCTTCCGAACGGCTTGCTGCACCTGAATGCTCGCTTTCAGCGACTGGTGTACAAGGGCACCCAGGTCTCGTTGCACCTCCCCTATTCCCAATCCATCACCATTCAGGTAATAATCTGCTTTTCTGTATTTACAACCAAAGTGGATAACCTCACAAATACTGCGGCAAAGTAATTATTGAATATTCCCGCCATTTTGCTGTCATTACCTGTGAGTTTATCCTGTGTTTCCCTCAGTGGCCCGATCCCTATCCTGGTTTTTCTTCTGTAATTTATGTGTCTGTGGAATCATTAACTATTTTTATACTGCTTGATAATTTAATTTAATCTCGTCGTTCCTCTTTGCTTTCCGAATTTTTTTTTGACGTCGTTCCCAATCTTCTCACATTCCCTTTTCCCATCCTCTCCTTTATTGTCTATGTACTCAGCGTAATCCTTTTTCTTTAGTTTTAATTTTATTCATTATTCGCGGGTGACTCACCTCCTGACTCCCCAAAGCCTATCCACCATCTACAAGGCACAAGTCAGGAGTGTGATGGAATACTCTCCACTTGCCTGGATGAGTGCAGCTCCAACAACACTCAAAAAGCTCGACACGGTGAAGGTTCCCATCTCTCGCTCTCTCTTCTCCCCTGAAGGTGCTGACGCTGGCTGGGTTCAGTTCTGCACTCACTGGTTCGCCGACTTCTCCTCCCCTGAAGGTGCTGGCTCTGACTGGGTTCAGTTCGACACTCACTGGTTCCCCTCTCTCTCCTCCCCTGAAAGTCCTGAATCTGACTGGGTTCAGTTCTGCACTCATTGTTTCGCTTCCCTCTCCCCCCCCCCCCCACCACGATGGTCAAGGCTCTGACTCGGTTCAGTTCCACACTCAGTGGTTCCCCTCCCTCTCCTCTCCTGAAGAGGCTGACACTGGCCGGGTATATATGCTCTCCCCCTCATTTCGACATTACGTCCCTCCCGATTGCTGCCGGTAAGCTGTCCATCTGTGATATCTCCCACTTTTGGCGACGGACTCTCTCTGACCAGTCACCATGTCTCCGTCATTTAAAGACGGTCCCAAATCTGTCACTATTCTCCTTCATTTGCAGATTCTCCCAGACCCGTCACCATTTTTCCTTCAATTACAGACACTCACCGACCAGTAACTATTTCTCCTTCAGTTACAGACACTCCCTGACCCGTCACCATTTCTCCTTCATTTAAAGACTCTCCTTGACCCGTCACCATTTCTCCTTCATTTGAAGATTCACCCTGACCTGTCACTATTTCTCCATCATTTACAGACACTCCCTGACCCGTCACCATTTCACCTTCATTGAAAGACACTACCTGACCCGTCAACATTTTTCCTTCATTTACAGACACTCCCAAACCAGTTGCCTCCTCTCTCCGCATCTCCCTCCAGATGTCCGTTCACTTGTGAACAAGGCCCTTGCCATCCACAACCTTATTGCGGGTGGCTGCATCTGGAAACATCGGGACAGGAGCAGGCCACTCCGCCCCACGAGACTGTTCCGTCATTCAATTAGACCATGGCTGATCTGTATCTTAACTCCATCAGCCTGGCTTGGTATCATAGCCCTTAATACCCTGGACAAACAAAAATCTATCAATCTCAATTTTCAAATTTTTAATTGACCCCCAGCCTCAACAGCATTTTGGAGTGAGGAGAGTTCCAGATTTCCACTACCCTTTGTGTGAAGAATTCCTTCTGACATCACCCCTCAACGGCCCAGCTCTAATTTTAAGGTGATTCCACCTTGTTCCAGACTCTCCCAACACAGAAAATAGTTTCTCTGTATCTACCCTATCAAATCCTTTAATAATCTGAAACACCTCAATTCGATCACCCCTTAATCTTGTATATTCAAGTGAATACAAGCTTAGTCTATGCATCGATCCTCATAATTTACTGTAAATCACCCGTCCCACACTCTCCTTCCTTTTTCCTGTTGAGCTGTAAATCCCCCGTCCAATACTCTCCCTCCTTGCTCCTATTAATCTGTAAATCCCCCGTCCCACACTTTCCCTCCTTGCTCCTATTAATCTGTAAATCCCCCGTCCCACACTCTCCCTCCTTGTTCCTATTAAGCTGTAAATCCCCCGTCCCACACTCTCCCTCCTTGTTCCTATTAAGCTGTAAATCCCCCACACACACTTTCCCTCCTTGACACGTCCTCGCTGTTTGAAATCCAAATTCATTGCAGGCTCTAATTTTCTCCCTTTCTCTCCTGAAGGTGCAGCGTGATGGTGGGGTTCGGCCCCAGTCACTGTCTGCCCTCCAGTATTCGGCCAAGTGGTAATTCTGCACTTGTGAGCCGAAACAGCGACCTGCCGGTATTTCGACCATCGGTAGCCGCCGTCTCTGGCTGATTCTCTCCGGCAAAGCTGAGGCCAACGGTGGCAGATCTACAATAACTGCATTCACACTGAGCGGAGTCTCAGCAACACCGAGTGCGGCTCAGGGCCCGAATCAGAGCCGGGGGACCCGGCGGACGGGCGCGCGGGGGACCCGGGCATGTATTAAACCGATCACCCAGCGCCTCACAAGTCCAACCCGCCGCTTCCCGATTTCTTCTCCCGTTTCCACCGAGTCCGACTCGAGACAAGAGACAGGGCAGAGACGCTCCCAGAACGCGGGGCGGACCTGGGGAGCTTGCGCTGTCTGAGCGGAAATGCAGCGCCTTGGAGAGATAGAGGGGTTTCTGGGGCGCGGGGGATTGTGGGGCCGGCGGCCGCCATTAGTCGCCGGGCGTCGTTCAGTGTTTTATTGCCCGCGTCGCGCACAGAACCGTTTCTCGAAATGCAGACTGAGGAGTTCAGAGCCGGTTAGCTGAACAGACACTGACCGTACAATGTCGAACAGCGTTTTTAAAACTATTTTTCTCGTGACCCAGTGAAAGAAAAACACTTCCCCCAGGGACCCAAAACAATAATATCTTCTGACTGGAGTTTTCATCAAATCCCAATGGAGGACAATCCATGCTCGCTCTTCACTTCACTTCACTTCACTTCAAGTAATAGCTAAAATTAGACATCGACGTTACTTGAAAAACATTTTAAATACAGTATTAATAAAGTAAAAAAAATATCAGGTTGAGTTTCACTTTCTTAATGTGAAGGGTTGGACTGTCGCTTGTTCATGATCTCGTTCCAATCTGGATCACACGATGAAAGCTCTACACGCATATCAGGTGCGCTGTTGAGTCGGTTTCTTTCTCTTGTTTTTAACCTTGTCAAAGTCGAAAATCCAAGTTCGCTCATGTCGGTTGTTGTGAAGGGCAGCAAAAACAGAACACTAACCTTACTTAACAGAGAATATTCTTTGAAAATACTGATCCAAAATGATGACAAACTGAATGACTTGTGGCGTGTTTTCAGTGTGCGATCACAGGTGAGTCGCACCAGCTCGTTTTCTTGCTCAGGCATCAAGTTTAGCTTCATGATTGATTCAGGGTTTTCGAAAACAAAATTACCTTTTATTCAACACTTTGCCTTCAAATTTTCAAACCTCTCTGCAGGGAAGTAGCGACTAAAAATTTCAGACAGAGCATCGAGATGGAACTGTATGACACATTTCACTTCATTCCCTTTTTCTTCATTGATGCTGTTCTCCTCAGTGTGTTGTAACAATGTTGGGAACATGGAATAGCTCGGGCGATTACTTTTCACTCCGGCTTGCCACAGTTCTAATGATTTTTGAAAGTTTGTATCTGTTCACAATGTCGAAACAAATCATTGCCTCTTCCTTGTAACTTCAAATTCAGATCGTTTAAAATTGAGAACCTGTCAGCCAGCTATGACAACTTCATTAACCAACTGTCATCGTAAAACAAATTTGTCATGTTAGACTGTTTCTCTACCAGAAAAATGTGAATCTCTTTCCTGCGGTCTGACACCCTTGTAAGCACCCTGCCCCGTGACAGCCATCGTACTTCAGTGTGAAACAGTAAATGAATGAGCTCAGCTCCCATTTCTCAGCATCACGCTTCAAAAAAGTTTTTACTTCAGTGAGCTTCCTTCAATGAAATTAACAATTTTCATGACTTCCTTCATGATTGCCATAAGATCAGGGAGAATACACTTGGACGTCAAGGCTTCGTGGTGAATGAAACAGTGATTCCAAACATCATGATCAGCTGCCTCAGATATTCTTCTCATAATTCCACGATTTCTACCTGTCATATTTGCTGCTCCATCACTTGGAATTCCTTTGCAATTAGCCCAGTCCAATTTGTATTTTCCATCTACGCAGTCATGCAGTGCTTCGAATATTTGTGCTCCTGTTGCATTTGTTGGTAAAGTTAGACAACACAGCCAACCTTCTATAAAGTCATCTTGCCCGACACATCTCACAGAAACTAACAGTGTTACACAATTTGAAATATCAGCACTCTCGTCAAGTTGGATCGCAAAATCCCCGGCTGACTGTAACCGAGTAATAATCTTGGCTTCTGAATCCTCAGCAATAGAACATATTCGCCGAGACATTGTGCTGTCACTGAGAGGAACGCTTCTCAATTTTTCAGCAGGCTTCTCGTCGAAGATTTCCGCACCATATCCAGAGATGCTGAAATTCTTCCAGCATCTCTGAATAAGTTTTTCGGCAACTGTAAGGGCCATTTTCTCTTTTGCCACACTGTATGCGACCAAATATGACACCAGTTGTGCCTAATCATTCAGAGCAGTTGACCGATTAAGAACTTGTGCTGATAACTTTAATCCCCGTTGCTTCCTTTCAAAATATTCAAGCGGGTGATCAACGAGTTCCCCATGTTTTGTTTCAAAATGTCTTTTTCATTTTGACGGTTTTAAACTCTCGTTTACAAGCACCTCGCTACAAATAACACAATGGGGCTTTGGATCATGGTTTGAGTTTGCACAATTGATGAAACCACATTTCAAAAAAGCCTCACTATACTGCCTCGTCCACGATTTGTTTTTCTTCTCAGTGGACGGTTCAGGCCTGGTCGACATGGCAGAAGTTTGTCCGTCATTTCTCGAACTTCCTGTTGCAGACGAAGCACTCACACATGTTGGTTTTATTGTCGGATGGAGATGGGTTTGAGAACTGTGTTTTTGAACTATTTTTCTTATTGTAAAATGATCAATTTTTGGGAATTAAGGTTTGGTGATTAAGCCGCCCCTGACTCCTTTCCCCGTGATACTGGGCCGAGACCAGCACCACTCACCGTGGCTTTGGTGGCGAGGAAGGGCGCGTCCTGGGTGATGCTGAGAAACACTAAACGGAACAGAATGACTATTCCACTGGAACAAGGACATCGCTCCACAGAATGAAATGACTGCCTGTCATCCGCCCAACGGAAATTACCGAATAAAAACGTGAATGTAAACTTCAGTCCAACATTCAACCAATCAATGTCACGCAATCACAAGTTCTGACGACAAAACTGCCTGTGACATTTCATCTCTTTATGAAATAATTGTTTGTCCTTTTCTTATTTAATGTCCAGTTATGGTTCTTTTGATTTTCTTGGGTTTGTATTGTGACCGGACCCATTGAATGACAGTGAGCTGATATTGCCAATCGGGCTCAGCATTCTCTGGCGAGCAGTAACCTGCCCTATAAGCTCCGCTGATAACCTGATATCTGACGAATCTCCTTTCCTGTTCCATTACTATTTTGCTTTTCTTTTTAGGGTTCAAACGAGGGGGCACAAAGTTAAACACAAAACAATTTGGCAACATGCAGGTCTCCCTATCAATGCAAGAGCACGCAGAAGGAATCCCAATGGACCAAACCCCTTCACATTCACTGCCACTGGAAAAAAAATCCAAACAGACCAAACCCTTTCCTATTCCCTCTCATTGCATAGAATCAGAAAGAGAAAAACCCCTTCACAGTCCAAGCCATTATAGAGAGTGCGGTGCCCAGAACTGAACACAGTTCTCGAAATGAGGTCTAACCAGAGCTCTGTATAACAGTGACATAACTTCCACTCCTTTTAATTCCAGTTCCCTTGAGATAAAGATCAAAATTTAATCTCCATTTCACCTTATATTTTTTGTGAATTCTTTACTTGGACCCCGAAATCTCTCTCCTCCCCCACAGTTCCTTGCTTCTTGTCATTTAGAAAATACTCGGATCTATTTTTTAAGGTCCCAAGTGGATGACCTCACATTTCCCCACGTTGAACTCCATCTGCCACTGTCTTGCCCACTCACTGAATCTATCAATGTCCCTTTGCAACTTTCTGCTCCCATCTATAATGCTTACTGTGCCACCTAACTTAGTTTCGTCAGCACACTGGGTTATAAGGGTCTCTACATAAGAACAGAACAAATAGGAGCAGGAGTAGGCCCTACGGCCCCTCGAGCCTGTTCCGCCATTCAATCAGATCATGGCTGATCTTCAACCTCAACTCCACTTTCCCGCCCGATCCCCATATCCCTTGATTCCCCTAAAATCCAAAACTCGATCGCTCTCAGACTTGAATATACTCAACGACTGAGCGTCCAAATTCCTCTGGGTGAGAGAATTCCGAAGATTCACAACCCTTTGAGTGAAGAAATTTTTCCTCATGTCGGTCCTAAATGGCCGACCCCTTATCTTGAGACTATGACCTCTAGTTCTTGACTCTCCAGCCAGGGGAATCAGCCTCTCAGCATCGACACTGTCAAGCCGTCGAAGAATTTTATACATTGCAATGTGATCACCTCTCTTTCTTCTAAACTCCAGCGAATGTCGGCCAATTTTACACACTATCTCCTCACAGTAAAATTGCAGCAAGTCCTCCTTAATCTTACATTCCAACACCCTTGCAATAAATACGAATATTTTATTTGCCTTCCTCACTCTCATTAGACCCTTGGTAACTCACTATTTCCAGTATGTTTTTCCTCTATTCCTTCTGTTGGGAAAAGTAACCATTGTTGACAACATTTCACTCCAATTATACCCGTTTATGTTTGGGGAACAAAATCCAGCTGAACTGCAAACTTGGAGTTTCTGAACGTTGAATTGCGATGGCCGGGGATCGAACCCAGATCAATCACTTGGAAGGCAGCTATACTCACCACTATACCACCATTGCTGAAAAAAATCATCAATAATATGGTTCCCAACCATCAGATCCTGAACATCCACTGCAGGCTGTTGCATTTTGATCTTCATTTGAATTGGTTTCTGACGGATCCTTTCTCGCTCTATTCCAGTTCCCGTTTCCGCCCAGTAGATGATGCCAAGCCCCAATCAATGGAAATTACAAAACAGCCAGTAATTCTTCACCTAAAATCGGACTGAAGAGATAGTCGATACCTGCAATACTTGACCAGCTGGAAATACACATTGCTGCAACTCACATCAGCCATTGTGAAAAATTAAGTAATTTCTTTAAATCATTCTGGAGACCTGACTACGAACTGGGCACAAGTGGCAGCTTAATATTCAAGTCTATAAGATCTGTAGAAAGGACCGAGAAGTAGGGAAAGGAGGAGGAACAGCAATATTGCTAATGGAAAATATTACAACAGTTGAAAGATAGAATATCAGTGAGCGTGAGGGGGCAGTGTAAACACTCCGAGAGAGACGGATCAAAAGTGGCCCCACTGCACAACTCCAGAAGGTATAAGAAGGGCGAGTTGGGGAGGATTTCTTCATTCTTTGTGAAAGTGTTTGTGAGATTGTGGAAATGTCTGAAAGAGGAAAATCCGGTGGAAAAACTCGGGCCAAGGCCAAGTCTCGCTCATCCTGGGCAGGACTGCAGTTCCATGTGGGCCGTGTTCACAGGTCCTGTGAAAGGGGAACAATGCTGAATGTGAAGGTGCCGGAGCTCCGGTCTATCTGGCTGCTGTGCTCGAGCACCTGACGGCTGAAATCCTCGAGCTGGTTGGTGATGCGGCCCGCGACAACAAGATGACGCGCATCATCCCCAGACACCTGCAACTGGCCGTCCGCAACGACGAGGAGCTCAACAAGCTGCTGTGAGATGTGACCATCGCTCAGGATGGGATGCTGCCTAATATCCAGGCCTGTTTCTGTGCCGTAATTTCGATGTAACTCGATGTAAAGGCTCTTTTCAGAGCCACCCACTGTATCTGTGAAAGGGCTGGTTACTGTCTGAAGGGAGACGCTGATATCATGCTACCAGTGTTGCTTTGAGCTGCTTTTTTCTCGTTGTGGACGAGATGAGGTATTAATGGGACTGGAGTCGGGGCACCGACCACATTCCGGTACTTTAAACGGTAACTTATGGACCCCAGTCCACACATCACCAGATTTCTTGTATTTATTTAAACGACTTCTCATGCTGGGCTCGTAAACCACCAACAGAACTGCTCGACTAAACTTTCCACATCTGTGGGATTCAGCGCTTCGCTCCGTTTCTGTTCTATTTTGTTGGATTATTCAAATAACTCATCAAACTCACTGGGGAATCACTGAAATGTAACTCTGTACAGAAACAAATGACAGTGAACGGCCTGGTGCCCAGGAGATCAGAAATATTATTGGCCTTTCGCATTCTTGACGAGTGAACCGTGTTTCGAGTCCACCGACCCGCGTTGGTTCCACATGGGAATCAAACAGAGAGGGCGGGAGGGGAGGAGACAGAGTGACGGACAGAGCAGAGAGCGGCCTCTGATCTTCCAGCTCCACCTCCAGCTTTCTCCACCCGCCAATTTCAAACCGTTTATTGATAATAGAACCGAAACACAGCGGTCCGCACAAACCCTTGCAGACTCGGGCTTCATATTCAAGGATTCCCAGGAACCCGGAGCTTTCAAATAAGCCCCGTTACAATTAACAGACAGTAATATTCCTGCCTAAATACAGTCCCTTCGATAACAAGTCAAACCGTCTCCTTCCATTTCAGTCCCACACCCGATTCTATCTCCCCACACATCCCCTCCCAGACGGGTTCAGCATTTCACAAACACCTTATTCCAGCTGATTTGGAGAATCTCATATGTTGGGGTTTGAGTTATGACGCGGAGTTTCTCCGCCAGTGTTACCGTCTCACAGAGACTCTCGCCCTGAATCTGTGAAAAGAAAATGACCATGAACTGGGAGTGGAGCCGAACACATCCCCAGTTACAGTGAGGCTCGGACACCCCATTCTCTCTGTTTTATATCAGACAGTATCCGACCTTCGTGTCCAGCATTCGAGAGAGAGACACTGTCAGTCTTACACTTCCTATCAGTGTGTTCATATCACCCTCAATAACTGTATCCAACCTTCAAATACAGCAGCAGAGAGTGAGAGAGAAAGGGAGACAGATACGGTGACAGAGCGAGCGGAGAGGCACAGTGCCACAGTATCAGTTCCAGACTGACCTGTAAAGTTGCGTTTTTTTCCAGAATATCCTGTTGGAGAAACAGAAGATGCATTCTTATCTCTCATGGATAGAACAGAGACGGATACACTGTTAATCCCACACTCAAGGACAGTACAGAGAGTGACAAAAACAATGTGGGCCGAATTTAACCCCCTTTTGCCTGTTGTACTATATTCGGTTTTGCAGATCAGGTCCGTTCGTTATTACTCTCAGTGACCGAGAGTTTCACTCTGATTATATTAATCTGGGACTGTTGCTGTGTGATATTAATCCTACACGGTCCCAGCAAATACACCGACTCCCGCTTTCCTCCAATGTTTCTCCAGGATTTGTTTGAGAAATCTTCCCTCCAGTTTCGGGTTCACGCGTTACTTCATCAGTAAAGGGACCAAGATTAAACAGAACCCATTGGCTCATTTCACAGCCGTCCACGTTATCTCTGATTGCCCCTTTACCATAAAAAGATACCGAGAGAAACAGCAGGGATGGAAACATCTCGTTCAATGGTTGGAGATTGTAAAGTCAGTCTATATTCCAGCGTTAGGCACTGGTGGAATCCCATCTGTTTCCCATTCTGGTGCCTGTTCCTGCACTGCCTGTGGACCCCATTCCCTCTGACCTTTCCCCCACTTCCTTTGCTCAGACTCTGAAAAATTCCAATTGGGGAAAGTTTCCATCGATTTTGGTATTGCGAATTAAACCAGATATCTGCGCATGCGTAATTCAGCGCCGCCCCCAGCGCTGCTTGCTGGTGAGCAGAAGAGCGCATGCGCGCTCCCTTCCCCCAGCTCGGCCTGTGGGCGCCATTCCCTCAGTGAGCGGAAGAAGATGGTTTAAAACAGCCGGGAATGGAGAGATCACGGCCCCCGGGGGAAGGGAGTAAAAAGCAGCCTCGTTACAGCAGCTCATCGCTTCGGGACCGTGTCCGCAGATGGGCTCAGAGATCGGCATTGAGTCCGGGGGAAGGTCAGGGGGAGTCCGGGGGCTGTTTGTAAGAGGCGGAGTGGATCAGGAACTGGTCCCGGAACATGGAGTGAGCGGGGGAAGGGAGAGGGCATTCTCCGGCTGTGTGTGTACAGGGTGTGTCCAGGGTGAGGGAGACAGAATGGGAAGAGCAGGTTGTTTCAAATCATTGCTGATTTCTCTCCCCAAACCAGTGGTGAATTGTTCCTGGTTTAGTTCCAGTCTCACCCTGTTTATTGTTATTGGACAGTGAACAGTGGAAACAGAGCCGGACAGTAAGGATATGGGGAGTTAAACAAAGAGCATCTATTGCAGGCACCAGGTGACAAGTGTGAACACATTTTAAACAGCGGCTGTTATGTTTCGGTTGAACGGTTAGTCCCATCGTAGAGGGTATTAGAAACCTGACCTGTACAAAGGTCCCTGCCCCATCGGGTAGTGCCATTCATGGATCAGTGCAGGGGTTGTGTTGTGTCTGTATGTCACCAAATTGTTGTCAAACAGCCCAACACACCTGGTGTGCAGAAGCTGAGAGCTGCAGTACTGCAGTGGAGTACTGACACTGACACTGTTTGTATGTTTGTATCGCTGGTTTTCATTTGTGGTCATTACAATGATTATTAATGGAGAGATTCAATTGATCACTTTTGTATTTTCGACTTCACCTGTTCTTGAGTTACAAGAGATACTTTTTCTTCCTACAGTCAAATCCTTGAAGGACCCAGAATCAGTGTGATGTTTACTCCACCCGAGCCACAAGGAGCAGTCAGTGCAGCCAGCTCCTTCTCACACACAGTAAGTACATTATCACTCACAGAGCACAGAGACACAGCCAGGTCATCAGTCCCACAGTCTCAGACAGCGGAAGTAGTCAGTCGCACACTGACCACAATCCAACACTCAAACAGAGCAGGAGAGACAGATGTAATTTCACAACGACTCAGTACTGCTGACCGGCAGATAAATAATTCCCAGTCCAAAATCACACCCAGTATGAGATTGAAAGGTACTGTGTCAATCTCTCTTTATTTTAGCCTTAGCTACAAATTAAATACCAGATAGAACTGACACATGGCACTGATTGATCGCTACAGAATGAATCAGAATAGTGTGCTCCATGATTCAAATTAAATACCAGCCCACAACTCTCACACATTATGAGTTTAAAGATGCAGTATTCATGCTACTATTGTGCACTGAGATACAAATTAGATACCAGTTCAGATGTTACCCATTTTTGACTCACATATATGTCCAAAAACTTCATAGTGTCAGAATGAAATGTACAGTTTCAATTCATTCACTGCAGACTGAGGTACACATTAGATACCAGTCCAAAATTCTCATACAGTATAAGACTGAAAGAGAGAGTATCAAACCCATTAGTGCAGACTGAGCAACACATCACATACCAGTCCATAAATCTCAGTGTCAGGTTGAAAGATACAGTATCAATTCCATAAGTGCAGATTGAGCTCCACATTATATACCAGTCCAAAATTCGCATAAAGTATCGTACTGGAAGATACAGTATCAATCCCATTAGTGTAGACTGAGGTGTACATTGGATACCAGTCCAAAAGTCACATTCAGTGTCAAATTGAAAGATACAGTATCAATTCCATTAGTGTAGACTGAACTACACCTTACAAACCAGTCTAAATATATTACACAGTATCAGACTGAAAGGTACAGTATGATTTCCATTAGTACAGACTGAGCTACACATTTTATATCGTCCAAAAATCTGATATATTATCATACTGAAACACACAGTATGAATCCTTTTAGTGTTGACTGAGCTACACATAACAAAGCAGTCCAAAAATCCCTCGCTGTGTCTGTCTGAAAGTTAGAGTGTCAATTCCATTGGTACAGACAGAACCACACATCACATACCAGTCCAAAAATCTCATACAGTGTCAGCCTGATACATACAGTGTCAATTCCATTAGTACAGACTGAGCGACACCGAACGCACCAATCCAAAAATCTCATACAGTGTCAGACTGAAAGATACAGTATCAATTCCATTAGTACAGACTGAGCGACACCGAACGCACCAATCCAAAAATCTCATATAGTGTCAGACTGAAAGATACAGTATCAATTCCATTAGTACAGACTGAGCGACACCGAACACACCAATCCAAAAATCTCATGCAGTGTCAGACTGAAAGATACAATATCAATTCCATTAGCCCAGACTGAGCTACACAATAAATACCAGTCCAATAATTTCACAGTAAAAGGTTGAAGTGAACATTATCTTCACAGAGATTAAGATTAAATCACACAACAAAACTCACACATTTTTTTGATTAAAACAAAATCCAAAATCGTATACATATTTACACATGAATGCTGGACAAAAGATTTGCATTAATTTGTGAATTAAAGACACAGTTTCAAGCACCATACTGCAACCTGAAATAAGAATACAGAACGAATCCAGACTTGCACTTTGCCCAGAGACTGAGTGACAGAATGAATCCCACACTGAGATAAAATACCAGAGATCGAGAGACACCGAATGAATCCCACACTCACAGATAGCACCAGAGATTGACAGATACCGAATGAATCCCACACTCACACACATTCCCAGAGATTGACAGAAACAGAATGAATCCCACACTCACAAATAGCAGCAGAGATTGACAGATACCGAATGAATATCACACTCACACACAGTACCAGAGACTGACAGATACAGAATGAATCCCACACTCACACACAGTACCAGAGACTAACAGATACAGAATGAATCCCACACTCACAGACTGTACTGGAGACTGACGGATACAGAATGAATATCACACTCACATACAGTATCAGAGACTTGTAAACAATTTTACAACACCAAGTTATGGACTGGGGTTGACAATTGTAAACAATTTTACAACACTTGGTGTTGTAAAATTGTTTACAATTGTCAACCCCAGTCCATCACCGGCATCTCCACATCATGAGTATCAGAGACTGACAGACAGAGAATTAATCTCAAACACTTATACAATCTGACACCTACTGGCCATAAGTGAGAACTGTAACAGAGTGGAATAAATTCACATTATCTGTCGTTGTCACAGATTCAGGACAATGTGCAATGTGAGGAAATAGTTTCTCTCTGTAACTTCTACTCTCGTATTTTTTCATATTTTGTCAGTGAAAAATTGGACAATTGATTCATAATAAAGTTTTTGTTTTGCTCATTCGAAAGTTGCCCCATTGTATTTCACTCTGCATTGCGCAATATTTCTGTCTGATTTCTCAGGACACGATTTATATTAATCCAAATAAACCAAACTGAAACACAAATAAAAACTGAGCGCAAATCTGGAAATTTGAATGGCGACCGTCAAAAGTGAAAGGGATAAAATATAGAAAAAATGAAAACCGAAAATGCTGGAAAGACTCAGCAGGTCCGGCAGCATCTGTCGAGAAGGGAAGCTCGGGTTAACGGTTCAGGACTATAACCCTTCTCTCGATCAGAAAGGTTAATCCGACACAAATTTCAATAAGGAACGGGAATCAGCAGAGGGAAAGCCTTCAGAAAATCAATTAATTTCACTGAATCCGAGCAATTGAGTCCCGCATCCACCGTACAGATCAGGGCAAGTAATAATACAAAGAACAGAGTTAAATTCAACTTTATGGGGGAAATAAATGAATTTTAGAAGTATTTTTACATGAATTAAACCCGTTTGTGTTTTGGCAACACTATCCCTCTGAACATCATCAAATTCAGTTCCAGTCTTGGTGTTTCTGAATTCAGCGTGCTGGGATTCAAACCTGTTGGCATTAACTGCTTGGAAGGCAGCTATACTCACCATTACAGCGCCTTATTTCACCAGGAGGGAGAAGTCGAGTGTTTCTGTGGAGTTTCGGACTGAATTGCTCCCTTTGGGTTTCTGGCACTTTAATCATAGACAATAAATAGTTCCCAAACATCAGCCCCTGAACAGACACAACAAGCTGGTGGAATTTCTCATTCATAGATATTAAATAAGAGGATGGCAAAAGCGAATAGGAAGAGGTTCGGAAGAAGTCACCAAAACAATTAGGGAAGCAAACAGGAACCAGGAAATCAAATTATCAAGGAATATAAAAAGAAATAGTAAATTGTTCCACTGACACAAAAATATCAAAAGGAAAATCATAATATCTTGAGTGCCACGAAGGGATGCACAAGATAAACTCACAGATAACGTCAGCTAAATGGCAGAAATATTGAATTGTTACTTTGCCTCAGTATTTACCAGGGAGATTAACAGGGTGAATATATTAGAGGAAGAGGTCAATAAAGATATCAAGGCATTTAAGTTAGAAAGGGTGGTTAAACTCCTGGTCCAGATCGATTGCATCTGTGCATATTAAATGAAGCAAGGGAAGAGATAGCAGAGGCACTGTTACATATATAGGAAAAAATCATCACAAAAAGGAATAGTGCCAGAGGACTGGATGACAGCTAATGTGATTCTTATATTTTAAATCAGGTGATAGAACAAGTCCAGGGAACTATAGACCAGTTCACTTAAGGTCGGTGGTAGGATTGATCATGGAATCCTTCACTCAATGAAGCAACAGAAAAACATCGAGAAACCGAAAATATAATAAAACAGTTTGACAGAAGGTTGACAGTTTAATTTACAGTTCAACAGAACTTATTTGCTTTTCTATTCTATTCCGCGAGAAATAAACCCCAGTGCTGTGTTCGATTTTATGTCCTTATCATCCTGTGCTGCTACTTTTAATGATTTGTCAATCTGTACCCCGAAATCCCTTTGCTCTTTTACCCCATTTAGACTCTTATTTTCCAAGCAGTATGTGGCCTCCTTATTCCCCCAAGCAAAATGCACCACCTCACACCTTTCAATATGGAAATTCAATGGCCATTTACACCTCCTTTCGGCAAGCTTATTAATTCTTCTTGAATTTTGTCGCATTCTTCCTCAGTATAGGCTGTGCCCCCTAAATTAATTACAAGAATTTAACACAGCATTACAACTAATGTTTGGTCCAACAAAATGTACTTGCAGCTCGTCTCCATTCCCAGTTTTTCTAAATCCCACTCGTGCAATATAATGTGAAGAATTAGTTTCTGTTCTGTCCCTCTCTCATCTGCAAACTTCACTGTCCCGGGGTTTGGGGACATCTACTGGCCGGAAGCAGAACTGCAACAGTTCGGAACAAATTGCTGAAACCGGACAATGTGCAGTGTGAGCGTGTTTGTGATTGGTGGCAGTTATTAAATCTGATTGGATGTCTGAAGAAACCAATCAGAGAGTTACAGTTAATAATTATTATGACCTCACTCCCAATGACCCAATCACAATCATTACCTTCCCCCATCCCTCATTACCATAGGGCTGTGGGGCTGCCGATTTAATCCGAGCTCGGAGCGGATTTGGGTCATTTCTGGGTCTGAAATTGAGTTTGAAAATGCCTGAGGACAAGAAAGCAGCTCCCAAGAAGGGCGCCAAGAAAACCTTGAATAAAGCACCAGCCAAAGGCGGCAAGAAGCGGAGAAAGTCGAGGAAGGAGAGTTACTCCATCTACATCTACAAAGTGATGAGGCAGGTTCACCCCGACACCGGCATCTCGTCCAAGGCCATGAGCATCATGAACTCCTTTGTGACCGATATTTTCGAGCGCATCGCAGGTGAGGCTTCCCGCCTGGCCCATTACAACAAGCGGGCGACTATCAGCTCCCGGGAGATCCAGACCGCCGTGCGCCTGCTGCTGCCTGGGGAACTGGCCAAGCACGCCGTGTCAGAAGGGACAAAGGCGGTGACCAAATACACCAGCTCTAAGTAAAACTCGACAATGAAGTGAAAAAAAACGGCTCTTTTAAGAGCCACCCACAACCTCTCTGAAAGAGCTGCATTTTCTCTATATTTACTTCGGATCATTTTATTGCAGCAATATTATTATTCCAATCGAAAAGTGACTCGAACTGGCCCCAAGAATGAACACGAGTTTATGATCCGCTCCTTCCCATTTGCTTTGTTCTTAAAGCATCACTATTCTGGCCTCTCATCCCCTTTATGGCCCCCGCATCAATTCCGTTCTATGAATGCAGTTTCTGAAATGTTTATGGACTGACGTGAAAATCCCCAGATTAACAGTAACCCCACCCCTTGCAGTAACAGCGGAATCGGGGCAGAATGAGAGCTCCGTCCTGGTCCCTCTTTTCACAGAAGCTCTCCCGGCTCTGAGAAGGGAACAATGCATAAAGTGTCACTTTTATAAAGACTAAATTCAAATGTGTCCTTTCACGGAATGCTGTGAATGGGGCTTTAGTCCCGTCCGGTGCAGTTTGAAAGCGATGGTCGAATGAGCCATAATTTGAAGCAGATTTTAAAACAGAGGAAGCGATTAGTGACGGGGAGCGCTGAATAAGACAAGATAAAAAGAACGGGTTTAAAATCTTGTGCTCAGGGCGACATTGATCGAAATCCGATCCTTCACTGCACTGAAATTGGCGGGCTTTTTGAAATTCATAAAATTCCTGGTCTGATCGTTGAGGCCGGTAAATCCCGCCCTCTTCTAATTTCCAGCTATCTGATTGGTTAACGAAATTGGCAAATGAGGTGTAATAAGGTACAATCAATCAGATGCTCTCTCAGACCATAAGAAGGGTAAAGACAGAAGTCATTCCTCATTCTTTGTGAGATTGTGGAAATGTCTTGAAGAGGAAAAACCGGCGGTAAAGCTCGGGCCAAGGCCAAGTCTCGCTCATCCCGGGCCGGACTGCAGTTCCCTGTGGGCCGTGTTCACAGGCACCTGCGAAAGGGGAACTACGCTGAACGTGTGGGTGCCGGAGCCCCGGTCCATCTGGCCGCTGTGCTCGAGTATCTGACGGCTGAAATCCTCGAGCTGGCCGGCAACGCGGCCCGGGACACCAAGAAAACCCGCATCATCCCCAGACACCTGCAACTCGCCATCCGCAACGACGAGGAGCTCAACAAGCTCCTGGGAGGGGTGACCATCGCTCAGGGCGGGGTGCTGCCTAATATCCAGGCCGTGCTTTTGCCGAAGAAAACCAGCCATGTGAGCACCAAGAGCAAGTAAAGCGGCCAAGATTTAATCTGATAACCCAAAGGCTCTTTTCAGAGCCACCCACTGTATCTATGAAAGGGCTGGTTACTGACTGAAGAGAGTCAGGGATCAATTTAATAAGGACTTGATTCCGATTTTGGAACGAACAATAACTTGTCGATAACAAATGATCCAGATCGGTCTGTTGAAGTACTCGCTTCCGGACAGCAGATGTCGCCAACCTCCAATAGATTGATATTTGCAGTTTGTGTGGTGAATGAGACAAAATATCAAAATTGTCATTAAACTGGGCGGGTGGGACACAGAAATACCAGGGACGTTTGATCATCGGCATCAAGAGGCATTCTGTTGTGTTCCACCCAATATCATTTACAGTCTCATCCTCCGACAACACTTGCTCGATCTGTATTATTTTACCCAGATTTGTGCAACATAAGCTGACTGATGTGTTGAATATTGTGTCAGCGATTGCTGAATCAAGAATGTGAGTGAAATTTGCCCGTGTTATTGGATGTGATTGAGGGATTGATTCTGTCCCTGTATCAGTTACGAGTGTTAGTGAATGTAACACTGATGTTTTACACTGCTTCTGATTCTAGCGCTGATAGAGAGCAAGACACACTGCCTTTCGATCTATTAGTGCGAGTTACATTGAAACAGCCTCTGCCACTATATCTGCAGGGGGACAACAGACTGAAACGTTATTTAATCCGAGTCTGATTCCTTACATCCAGCATGGGTTTTAGATCCCGTCCGATTGCACCTCTCCTTTCTGCAGCTGTTTGCCAGAACTTTCTCTGTCCGAATGAGGCACTGGTGGTGATGAGAGTCAGTCTGGTGGAATTCACCTCCCTCCAGTCCTGCGTGTGTGTGAAAATGAAACTGTCTCCGTTTCAAATTCCTCATGTTGGTCAGTCTGGAATTGGCACTCCTCTCTGGTGCTGAATCTTCGTCCAAAATGAACAGCTGCTGTTTCTGCCACAAAACGTGGATCGGCGCATGTTCCCATCTCTCCACTTTTATGATGGGCCAACAGATTGTCAGGCCTTCCCGTCTGACATCCGCTCACTCCCCTTTATGCATTTCCCGTTTAATCAAATTTCTGTGAACTACACGGCCCTGCGATTTCAACCCCAGAGATCACAGCTCTTTCCTTTGCTGATTTGGTGGCTCTGAAAAGAGCCTTTGTTGCACTTGGTGCTGAAGGCGGGTCGGGTTTAAGCGCGCTCCCCGCGGATGCGGCGGGCCAGCTGGATGTCTTTGGGCATGATGGTGACTCGCTTGGCGTGGATAGCGCACAGGTTGGTGTCCTCAAACAGCCCCACCAGGTAAGCCTCGCTGGCCTCCTGCAGGGCCATGACGGCCGAGCTCTGGAAGCGCAGGTCTGTCTTGAAGTCCTGAGCGATCTCTCGCACCAGGCGCTGGAAGGGCAGTTTGCGGATGAGCAGCTCGGTGGATTTCTGGTAGCGGCGGATCTCCCTCAGAGCCACAGTGCCGGGTCTGTAGCGATGAGGCTTCTTCACTCCGCCTGTGGCTGGAGCGCTCTTCCGGGCCGCTTTGGTCGCCAACTGTTTGCGAGGAGCTTTCCCGCCGGTCGATTTACGCGCTGTCTGTTTGGTCCTGGCCATTTTCTGAACAGATCTCAACACAACCTGAGACACAGAAACTGTTAATGGCGAGCCGGATCTGGGGCTGCATTTTAAAGTGTCTGTGAGGAACCGCCCCGAGACTGTGATTGGCTGTATTCCGACCTCCAGTCAGGGAGGGACCGCCCCTGGCCTGTGATTGGCAGATTTGAACCGAGCTCTGACAGTCAGAACGAAACGGCGGGAGGTCTTGGGCCCCAATTGGCTGAGCTGAAATTAATCATCAATTTCAAAAAGCCCGCCAATTTCAGAGCATCAAATAACAGTTTGAAGAAAATCTCATTTCGCTCCAACAATTTAAGAATCTCTCTCTTTATAATCTCCATTATTTCCTGCTCGTCAGCACAAATCTCAGGCTGATTCACATTCCGGTTCATTCTCTGACCTGTCTGTGAACGGGCGGGAATAAAGTCCCGGTCATTGCTTTCCGTGGGAAGCGGGACAAAGTCCAGCTTCGATTTCAAAAATCCCGCCAGTTCCGGCCCGGTGAACGGCTCCTCAAACAGAAACTTCACATCGAACTGATATTTGAATGAGGGCAAGAAATAAACACCGAGCAGAGAGGACACAGCGGGAGAGGGAGTGAGGAGGGATTTTACTCTGAGTGAAGAATGTAATGTCTGTGGAAAGACTCTGCATCCCCGCCTGTTCATTTATACCGTGAAACCGGGAATTCCGCACCTTCTCTCGCGATGGCCGTGAACCCCGGCCGTTTTTCTGATCTCCCTGTAACGAGTGCTGGAGAAATCTCCCCATATTAATAGAATATCGGAAACTACTTCCCCACCCCGAGATCGTCCCACTCCCCCTTCCCAGGTCACTGCTCTCTCTGTGAGGCGGTGGGTGGCTCTTAGAAGAGCCTTTGTTTTGTGTTTGGTTGGAAAGGGTCGAGTCGTTCAGCCGCCGAATCCATAGAGGGTGCGGCCCTGCCGTTTCAGAGCGTACACCACATCCATGGCCGTGACCGTCTTGCGCTTGGCGTGTTCAGTGTAAGTGACCGCGTCCCTGATCACATTCTCCAAGAAAACCTTCAGTACCCCACGGGTTTCCTCGTAGATCAGACCCGAGATCCGCTTGACACCGCCACGGCGAGCCAGGCGGCGGATGGCTGGTTTGGTGATACCCTGGATGTTATCACGAAGAACTTTTCGGTGCCGCTTGGCGCCACCTTTGCCCAGTCCTTTGCCTCCTTTACCTCTGCCAGACATGATAATTCTTCAATGAAATCAACAATGAACTTCTGCTGTTTCCCTTTTTTATGCAGCTTGCCCCGACCTGACTGAAACATGCACAGAGTGAAAGTGGGAGGGGAGGAGACAGAGTGAGATATTAAACAGGGAGGGGAGGAGACAGACTGAGATATTAAACAGGGAGGGGAGGAGACAGAGTGAGATATTAAACAGGGAGGGGAGGAGACAGAGTGAGATATTAAACAGGGAGGGGAGGAGACAGAGTGAGATATTAAACAGGGAGGGGCGGAGAGAGTCAGAGTGATGGACAGGGCGGAGAGCGGTCTCTGATCTTCCAGCTCCACCTCCAGCTTTCTCCACCCGCCAATTTCAAACCGTTCATCGATAATAGAACCGAAACACAGCGCTCCGCACAAACCCTTACAGACTCGGGCTTCCTATTCAAGGATTTACAGAAACCCGGAGCTTTTAAATAAGCCCCGTTACAATTAACAGTCAGTAATATTCCTGCCTAAATACAGTCCCTTCTATAACTAGTCAACCCGCCGGCTTCCATTTCAGTCCCAGACCCGATTCTATCTCCCACACATTCCCTCCCAGACGGATTCAGCAGTTCACAAACACATTATTCCAGCTGATTTGGAGAATCTCATGTGTTGGGGTTTGAATTGTGATAGCGGCGGATCTCCGCCAGTTTTCCCCTGTCACGGACCCTGGCCCTGAATCTGTGAGAAAAAGAATGAACTGGGACTGGAGGTGAACACGCCCCCAGTTACAGTGAGGCCCGGCCCGGGTATCCCATTCTCTCTATTTTATATCAGACAGTGGGAGTGGGGCGGGGGTAGGGAATGTCAGCGAGTCACCAGGACCCTGGGTTTATTGTAAATGAGTTCAATCTGAAATCTGAGCCCGGCCCCCGGACAGGAATCATCTGATTCCGGGATCAGCTCTTTTCTGAGAGACGTGGGTGGCTCTGAGAAGAGCCGTTGGGTTCAGATGGTCACTTCTTCTTTTTGCCGTTGGGTTCAGATGGTCACTACTTCTTTTTGCCTGCTGCTTTCTTCGGTTTGGGCTTGGCGCTCGGTTTTTGTACCTTCTTCGCCTTCGCCTTTACTGGCTTGGGGGTCTTGGACTTCTTCACAGCCGCTTTCTTCTTAATTGGTGATTTCGCCGCCTTCTTTGTGGTCGATTTCTTGACAGCTGTTTTCTTGACCGCTGGTTTCTTTGCCGTTAATTTCCTGGCCGCTGGTTTCTTGGCCGCTGGTTTCTTTCCGGGAGATTTCTTGGTTCCTTGTTTCTTCACCTTCTTTCCCAATTTTTCCTGGGCTTCCTTCTTAGCGACTCTGAAGGAGCCCGAGGCGCCCGTGCCCTTGATCTGCACCAGGGAGCCTTTTTCCACATTTCTCTTGATTCTTAATTTGATCTGGGTCCGGTGCTTCTCCACATCCAGGCCTTTGGTAGCCAGAACCTTCTTTATCGCGGCCAGGGATATCCCCTTGCGATCCTTGCAATCCGCCACAATCTTGAGGATCTGTTCGCCCAATTTGGGACCGGCTGTCTTGGGTCGGTGAACCGCCTTCTTCTTCTTCGGAGCATTGGTTTGAGCGGCGGCGGGAGGTGCGGTTTCGGCGGCTGCAGTATCTGTCATGTCCGGGACTCTGAAGAAAATCTCTCTGACAGTCAGAGCTGGGTCAGAAATGAAACGAGAGGCGGCGGCACAGAGCAACTTAAAGGCCCAGAGCGGACGGGGCGGAGACACCCTGCTGTCAGCTCCCGGCACCTCCAGCCTCTCTGTGTTTCTCTCTCCTCTTAAACTACCCGATTCTAATTATAATCGGGCACTCCAGAGTCCCAGACTAGCCCCTTCCCATCTCCAACACCGGAATGTTTGCTGTCGAAAAACTTTCACCGGAATTAAAAGCACCAGTTTCGATTTAAACCCGTTTCATTGCTGCACTGATCGCGCTCTCTCACCCGATCGCTGACATGATTTCTGTTTTTCGGCTGAAATCTTGAATTGAACTAAAACCGGACCTTAAATTTTCACTTCGGGTCTCGGCAGGGGAGGAGGGCGATCCTTTGACAGGGATTTTTTTCAAATTTTACTCAAAAGGGACTCGGACATCCGGCGATGAGACCGGCCACACAAACACAGTGACATTAATCTGACCCGCCCGCCCATTTCACACACTCTCTCTGACACAATGTTCACATCTGTACATTCACAGGACAAACTGTTCTCCAGATTGACAATTCCCGGGACAGACTTTCCTCCCCGCTCGGCCTGTGCTGCGGATTCTCGGGGGTTGGTTGTAGTTTCCCAGCTCAGTAACTGTTAAACACTCTGAGGCCGGCGCTCCTCACAGTCTCCGGTCTCCAGATTCAGGGACAGGAGCCAATCACAGCTCTGGCTGTGATAATCCAGATCTGCTTTTACATTATTGTATTGTTCGCACACAGAAATATGTTTGGTTAAGTTGAAAATTCAAATTATCCGCTCTGGGCTCCTCCAGTCTCTCTGTGTTTCCTTCTCCTGCTAAACTGACTGACAGGCAATAGTAACTGGCGTCCGATCCATCCCATTCTCCACACCCAGAGACGGCTGGTTACTGAATAAATTCAACACTCACAGACAGTCCGGAGTCAGACTGTTACAGGCTGTTTCTCGCCACCTTTACTTTTCGGCGGATAAATGCACCGTCAGACCGGCTCATATACAGTAGGAAGGGAGAGTAATCGTCTCACCAACAGCATACAGACACAGAATCAGTCTCTCACATTCCGTCAGTGGGTCTATATTACGCTCAGTAACAGTGCCCCGCATTCATGTGCAGAACTAAAGAGAGAGAGAGAGAGACGGAGCGGCTGATCAACGGACAGACAGAGACACAGTCAGACAGACGCAGAATCAGTCTCACACTTCCCATCAATGTGTCCGTTTCACGCTCAGTAAACATTATCGCAGCTTCATGTCCAGCGCCCGAGAGAGAGAGATACAGACAGGCACAGTATCAGTCTCACACTTCCCACCAGTGTGTCTGTATCATGCTCAATAACAGTATCGCACCTCCATATAAAGTACAAGAGAGACAGAGAAACTGAGCTCTCATGAGCGGTTTTCACCCAGTACCAAATAGGGAATCATTCCATTCCAATTGCTATTCCAAGGTTGAATGACAGAAGATGCAGTCTCATCTGTAACTGATCTTATTCCAGAGACAGACACGTTATTAATCCCACTCTCAGGGATAGTGTCACACATTTAATCCTCTCTTGCATATTGTACTCTCTGCAATCTTGCAGCAGAGGGCCGTTCAGTATTACTCTCAGTGACCG
The DNA here is from genome assembly GCF_035084215.1 of Heptranchias perlo. Classification (NCBI taxonomy): domain Eukaryota; kingdom Metazoa; phylum Chordata; class Chondrichthyes; order Hexanchiformes; family Hexanchidae; genus Heptranchias; species Heptranchias perlo. The sequence goes on along the minus strand of NC_090370.1, from coordinate 26,582,855 downwards.
AGAGTTTCACTCCGATTGAAATAAACTGGGACTGTGGCCGTCAGATATTCATCCTGCACAGTCCCAGCAAATACACCGAGTCCCACTTTCCTCCCATGTTTCTCCATGATTGGTTTGAGAAATCCTCCCTCCAGTTTCGGGTTCACGCGTTACTTTATCAGTCGAGGAACCAAGAATAAACAAAACACATTGGCTCATTCCACAGCCGCCCACGTTATCTCTGATAGACCCTTTACCATCAAAAGATACCGAGAGAAACAGCAGGGATGGAAACATCCAGTTTAATGGTTGGAGATTGTAAAGTCAGTCTGGATTCCAGCGTTCGGCACTGGTGGAATCCCATCTGTTTCCCATTCTGGTGCCTGTTCCTGCACTGCCTGTGGACCCCATTCCCTCTGACCTTTCCCCCACTTCCTTTGCTCAGACTCTGAAAAATTCCAACTGGGGAAAGTTTCCATCGATTTTTGGATTGGGAATTAAACCAGATATCTGCGCATGCGTAATTCAGCCCCGCCCCCAGCGCTGCTTGCTGGTGAGCAGAAGAGCGCATGCGCGCTCCCCTCCCCTCCCCCAGCTCGGCCTGTGGGCGCCATTCCCTCAGTGAGCGGAAGAAGATGGTTTAAAACAGCCGGGAATGGAGAGATCACGGCCCCCGGGGGAAGGGAGCAAAGAGCAGCCTCGTTACAGCAGCTCATCGCTTCGGGACCGTGTCCGCAGATGGGCTCAGAGATCGGCATTGAGTCCGGGGGAAGGTCAGGGGGAGTCCGGGGGCTGTTTGTAAGAGGCGGAGTGGATCAGGAACTGGTCCCGGAACATGGAGTGAGCGGGGGAAGGGAGAGGTCATTCTCGGGCTGTGTGTGTGCAGGGTGTGTCCAGAGTGAGGGAGAGAGAATGGGAAGAACCTGCTATTAAAATCATTGCTGCTTTCTCTCCCCAAACCAGGAGTGAATTGTTCCTGGTTTAGTTTCAGTCTCACCCTGTTTATTGTTGTTGGACAGTGAACAGTGGAAACAGAGCCGGACAGTCAGGATGTGGGGAGTGAGACAAAGAGCATCAATTGCAGGCACCAGGTGAGAAGTGTGAAGGACACTATTTAAAAAGAGGCTGTTTGGTTTCGGTTGAACGGTTAGTCCCATTGGAGAGGGGATTAGAAACCTGACCGGTGCAAAGGTCCCTGCCACATCGGGTCGTCCCATTCATGGATCAGTGCAGGGGTTGGGTTGTGTCTGGATGTCACTAAATTGTTTTAAAATCGCCCAACACACCTGGTATACAGAAGCTGAGTGCTGCAGTACTGCAGTGGAGTCAGACACTGACACTCTTTGTATCACTGGTTTTCACTTGTGGATATTCAAAATGATCATTAACAGAGATATTAAATTGATCACTTTTGTATTTTCCACCTCACCTGTTCTTGAGTTACAAGATATAATTTTCTTTCTACAGGCAAATCCTTGAACGACCCAGAATAAATGTGATGTTTCCTCCACCCGAGGCAGAAGGAACAGTGCGGCCAGCTCCTTCTCACAAACAGTAGGTACATTATCACTCACAGAGACACAGACAGGTCATCAGTTCCACAGTCTCAGACAGCAGAAGGAGTCAGTCCCACACTGATCGCAAGTTCCAGAGACACATTTTCAATCCAACCATCAAACAGAGCAGGTGAGGCAGACGCTGTTCACCATTTCCCCCGAACTCAGTCCCGCTGACAGGTGGATGCAAAAATCCCAGTTCAAAATCACGCTTTCAGATTGAAAGGCACTGTGTCAATCTCACAATAGGGCAACATTAGCTCCGAATTAAATACCAGATAGAAATCACACATGGTACCCGATTCAAAGGTACAGAATGAACCCCAATAATGTCCCTCGAGATTCCAATTGAATACTCGCCCAGAACTCTCACATGTGAGTTTAATACATGCAGTATCGATTCAAATAGTGTTATCATGAGAGACAAACTGCAGGCAAGTCCAAAACGCATGTACATTATCAGATTGAGAAATGCTGTGACAGTGTAACCTGAGAAACAAATTATAAACCAGTTTATAATACACTCATTGTATGAGATGTAAAGATAGAGTATCAATTCTATTAGTGCAGACTGAGATATACATTACATACCAGTCCAAAAATCTCATACAATATTAGATTGAAAGACACAGTATCGATTACAATAGTACAGACTGAGCTTCACATTATATATCAATTCAAAAATCAGTATCAGTTTGAAATATACATTATCATTCACAATATTACACAGAGATATAGATTTAATAGTAGTCCAAAAAGCACACAAATTATCTGATTTAAAAACCTCCAGCACCAAATCCTAATGTTTATTCATATTTACCAATTAAATAATGAGAAAAGCTATTTAAACATGAAGATGTTAAAGCTACAGTATTGTATACCATAATATAATCTGAGAGAATAATGATAGAATCATAGAAGTTTACAACATGGAAACAGGCCCTTCGGCCCAACATGTCCATGTCGCCCAGTTTATACCACTAAGCCAGTCCCAATTGCCTGCACTTGGCCCATATCCCTCAAAACCCATCTTTCCCATGTAACTGTCCAAATGCTTTTTAAAAGACAAAATTGTACCCGCCTCCACTACTGCCTCTGGCAGCTCGTTCCAGACACTCACCACCCTTTGATTGAAAAAATTGCCCCTCTGGACCCTTTTGTATCTCTCCCCTCTCACCTTAAACCTGTGTCCCCTCGTTATAGACTCCCCTCCCTTTGGGAAAAGATTTTGACTATCTACCTTATCTATGCCCCTCATTATTTTATAGACTTCTATAAGATCACCCCTTCACCTCCTACTCTCCAGGGAAAAAAGTCCCCGTCTGTCTAACCTCTCCCTATAAGTCAAACCATCAATTCCCGGTAGCATCCCAGTAAATCTTTTCTGCACTCTTTCTAGTTTAATAATATCCTTTTTTTAATAGGGTGACCAGAAATGTACACAGTATTCCAAGTGTGGCCTTACTAATGTCTTGTACAACTTCAACAAGACATCCCAACTCCTGTCTTCAATGTTCTGACAAATGAAACCAAGCATGCCGAATGACTTCTTCACCACCCTATCCACCTGTGACTCCACTTTCAAGGAGCAATGAACCTGTACTCCGAGATCTCTTTGTTCTATAACTCTCCCCAACGCCCTACCATTAACGGAGTAGGTCCTGGCCCGATTCGATCCACCAAAATGCATCACCTCACATTTATCTAAATTAAACTCCATCTGCCATTCATCGGCCCACTGGCCCAATTTATCAAGATCCCGTTCCAATCCGAGATAACCTTCTTCATTGTCCACAATGCCACCAATCTTGGTGTCATCTGCAAACTTACGAACCATTCCTCCTAAATTCTCATCCAAATCATTAATATAAATAACAAATAACAGCGGACCCAGCACCGATCCCTGAGGCACACCGCTGGTCACAGGCCTCCAGTCTGAAAAACAACCCTCCACGACCACCCTCTGTCTTCTGTTGTCAAGCCAATTTTGTATCCAATTGGCTACCTCACCTTGGATCCCGTGAGATTTAACCTTATGTAACAACCTACCATGCGGTACCTTGTCAAAGGCTTTCCTAAAGTCCATGTAGACCACGTCTACTGCACAGCCCTCATCTATCTTCTTGGTTACCCCTTCAAAAAACTCAATCAAATTCATGAGACATGATTTTCCTCTCACAAAACCATGCTAACTGTTCCTCATCAGTCCCTGCCTCTCCAACTGCCTGTAGATCCTGTCTCTCAGAATAACCTCGAACAACTTACCCACTGCAGATGTCAGGCAGATAGATAGATACAGAATGAATTATAGACAGATGCAGAATGAATCTCACACTCTCATAATGTACCAGATACTGGCAGATAAATGTACCAGATACTGGCAGATAAAGTATGAATCTCACACTCACACATTACTAGAGACTGAGAGAGACAGACTGAATCGCAAACTTAGAGTTTGAGAAACTGCACATATATAATGAATTCATCACACACAGACACACACAATATTAAAGACTGTACAAAAAGACGGAAAACCACACTCACACACAGTACCAGAGACCGACAGATACAGAATGAATCTCTCTATCATATAGACTACCAGATTACTGACTCAATCCCACACAAACATACAGTATGAGAAATTGCATATTTAAAATGAATTCAACACCCACATACAATACTGGAAACTGACAGACACAGAATAAATCGCACACAGCATCACGGACTGAGAGATACAAAATGAATCTCACAGTCACCTCCATTAGTGCAGGCTGAGTTACAAATTACGTACCTGTCCAAAAATCTCAGTGTCAGATTGAAAGATACAGTATCAATTCCATTAGTGCAGATTGAGCTACATATTATAAAACACTACAAAAAAAATCTGATACAGATTCAGACTGAAATATACAGTATTCCATTCATGCAGACTGACCTACTCATTAGAAACAAGTTCAAAAATGCCACCATATCAGTTTGGAAGATGCACTAAATCACAGTTGTGTTCACATCGATGCAGATTTAAGAGTAGCCCAAAAAGTGCACTCATTCTCTGATTATAACCTGCAGCATCACATGTTAAAGTGTATGATTATCTCCCACTTAAATACTGGGAAAAATTATTTATACATTTCGGTATGAAAGATACAGTTTTGAATGCCATATTCTGAACTGAGATACAAATTAGATACAGATAAAGAATGAATCTCATACTCAGATCCAGTGCCAGAGACTGACATATAGAATGATTCTCACACTCACACAATGTACCAGTGATTGATAGATACAGAACAAATCCCGCACTCACATACAGTAGCACAGACTGACAGATACACAATTTATATCACTCATAGACAGTATCAGAGATTGATGGAAACGGAATGAATGTCTCAATCACATACAGCATCAGAGACTGACAGATATGGAATGAATCCCAAATTCACACACAGTGCCAGAGACTGACAGGAACAGAGAGAATCACAAGTACCACAGTCAGACAGATACAGAATGAATCACAAAGTACCACAGTCAGACAGATACAGATTGAATCTCACTTGCAGACAGTACCAGGGACTGACCGAAATAGAATTAATCCCACACTCACACACAGTACCACAGATTGACAGATACAGAATGAATCTCACAGTCACATTATTGCAGACTGAGTGACACATAACAAGCCAGTCCAAAAATCTTACAGTGTCATATCGAAATTTAATGTTTGAATTCGATTCGTGCAGACTGAGCAAAACGTTACATAGCAGTCGAACAATTTCATACCATATCAGACTCAAAGATACAACATCAATTCCATTAGCATGCACTGAGCTATATGTTACACACCAGTCCAAAAATCTCATACAGTATCAGACTGAGATACTGAATTAATTCCATTATTATAGACTGAGTTACACATTATATTCCAGTCCAATAATTTCACCGTGAACAGATTGAAAGGTACATTGTCATTCGCAATAAAGTTCAGAGATTAAGATGTAACACTACTCCAAAACTCACACACATTGTTTGATTGAAGAAAATCCATAAGTGTATCAATATTTACAAATTAAACACTCGACAAAAAAGCATGTACTTTAAAGTATTAAAGATATAGTTTCAAATACAACAATGTAAACTGAAATAAGAATACAGAGTGAATCCAGACTTGCACATTGCCTCAGAGACTGAATTGCAGAAATAATCCCACACTGAGATAAATAGCAGAGAATGGCTGATACAGAATGAATTCCACACTCACAGCCAGAACCAGAGAATGACAGATACAGAATGAATCCCATACTCACAGACAGTACCAGAGAATGTCAGTTACAGAATTAGTCCCACACTCATATATAGTATCAGAGACTGACAGATACAGAATAAAACCCACACTCGCACACAGCACCGGAGACAGACAGATTCAGAATAAAGCCCACACTGGCTTACAGTACCAGAGAGTGAAAGATACAGAATAAACCCCACAAACATGTACAGTACGAGAGACTGACAGGCACAGAATGAATCCCACACTCACACACAGTACCAGAGACAGACAGATACAGAATAAACCCCACATTCATATACAGTACCAGAGACAGGGAGATACAGAATAAACCCCACACGCACACACAGTACCAGAAACAGATAGATACAGAATAAATCCCACATTCGCATAGAGTACCCGAGACTGACAGATACAGAATAAACCCCACACACATTTATAGTATCAGAGACTGACAGGCACAGAATAAACCTCACACTCGCATGCAGTACCAGAGACTGTCAGATACAGAATAAACCCCACATTCATATACAGCACCAGAGACTGACAGATACAGAATAAATCCCACACTCATGTAAAGTACCAGAGACAGACAAATACAGAATAAACCCCACGCTCATATACAGTACAAGAGACAGGAGATACAGAATAAATCCCACAATCACACACAGCACCAGAGACAGACAGATACAGAATAAACCCCACACTCATATACAGTACCAGAGACAGGGAGATACAGAATAAATCCCACAATCACACACAGTACCAGAGACAGACAGATACAGAATAAAACCCACACTCATATACAGTACCAGAGACAGGGAGATACAGAATAAATCCCACAATCACACACAGTACCAGAGACAGACAGATACAGTATAAACCCCACACTTATCTTCAGTACCAGAGACTGACAGATACAGAATGAATCCCACACTCACACACAGTACCAGAGACTGACAGATACAGAATGAATCCCACACTCAAAGACAGTACTAGAGACTGAGAGAGACAGAATAAACCCCACACTCATATGCAGTACCCGAGACAGACAGATACAGAGTACACCCCACAATCATGTTAAGTGCCAGAGACAGACAGATACAGAATAAACCCCAAACTCATGTACAGTATCAGAGACAGACAGATACATTATAAAACCCACACTCACACACAGTAAAAGAGACAGACAGATACAGAATAAATCCCACACTCATGTACAGTACCAGATAACAACAAATACAGAATAAACCCCAAACACATGTACAGTATCGGAGACAGAGAGATACAGAATTAACCCCACTCTTATATCCAGTACCAGAGACTGACCTCTACTGGACGGAAGCGAGAACTGTAAACGAGTGGAACAAATTCACATTTTCTGTCGTGGTTGCAGAAACAGGACAATGTGCAATGTGAGGAAAGTTTCTGTCTGTAACTTCTACTCTCGTATTTTTGCACATTTTGATCGTGAAAAATGATGACAATTTATTAATTAAAGTTTTGTTTTACTCATTCAATAGTTGTGAATTTTCCCCATTATATTTCACTGTACATTGCGCAGTATTTCTCTCTGATTTCTCAGGTCGATTTTCATTGCTCCTCTACCCCGTTTAGACTCTTATTTTCCAAGCAGTATGCGGCCAACTTGTTCCCCTGGCAAAATGCACCAGCTCACACTTTCTATATTGAAATTCAGTGGTCATTTACACGGCCGTTCTGCAAACTTACTTTGTTGCATTCTTCCTCAGTATTGACTATAACCGCCTAAATCAATTATAAGAATGTAACACAGCATTACAACTAATGTTTGGTCAAACAAAATGCATTTGCAGCTCGTCTCCATTCCCAGTTTTTCTAAATCCCACTCGTGCAATATAATGTGAAGAATTAGTTTCTGTTCTGTCCCTCTCTCATCTGCAAACTTCACTGTCCCGGGGTTTGGGGACATCTACTGGTCGGAAGCAGAACTGCAACAGTTCGAAACAAATTGCTGAAACCGGACAATGTGCAGTGTGAGCGTGTTTGTGATTGGTGGCAGGTACTAAATCTGATTGATTCCTTCAGATATCCAATCAGAGAGTGAAAGAAACAGGGATGTCTTTGGGGATGTCTTACTGCTGTTATACAGGGCCTTGGTGAGACCACATCTGGAGTATTGTGTGCAGTTCTGGTCTCCTTATCTGAGGAAGGATGTCCTTGCCATGGAGGGAGTGCAACGAAGGTTAACCAGACTGATTCCTGGGATGGCAGAACTGACGTATGAGGAGAGATTGGGTCGACTCGGCCAGTATTCACTAGAGTTAAAAGAATGAGAGGTGATCTCTTCAAAACATATAAAATTCTAACAGGACGAGACAGACCAGATGCAGGGAGGATGTTCCCGATGGCTGGCGAGTCCAGAACCAGGGGTCACAGTCTCAGGATACGGGGTATGCAATTTGGAACCGAGATGAGGAGAAAATTCTTCACTCAGAGGGTGGTGAACCTGTGGAATTCTCTACCACAGAAGGCAGTTGAGGCCAAGTCATTAGATGTATTCAAGAATGAGATAGATATATTTCTTACTGCTAAAGGGATCAAGGGATATTAGAGTCAGACCTTTCAGGAGCGAGATTAAAAAACATTTCTCCACACAAAGGGTGGTCGAAGTTTGGAACTCTCTTCCGCAAACGGCAATTGATACTAGTTCAATTGCTAAATTTAAATCTGAGATGGATAGCTTTTTGGCAACCAAAGGTATTAAGGGATATGGGCCAAAGGCGAATACATGGCGTTCGATCACAGATCAGCCATGATCTTATCAAATGGCAGAGCAGGCAGGAGGGGCTGAATGGCCTGCTCCTGTTCCTATATGGGGAAAAAGCAGGAACAGGGTACTGAGTTCGACGATCAGCCATGATCATTTTGAATGGCAGAGCAGACCCGAAGACCGGAATGGCCGACTATTACTCATATTTTCTATGTCAGGTGGCATCACTCCCATCCGTCCAATCACAATCATTGCCTTCACCCATCCCTCATTAGCATAGGGCTGTGGGGCTGCCTATTTCATCCGAGCTCGGAGCGGATTTGTCTTATTTCTGGTTCAGAAATTCAATTTGAAAATGCCTGAGGACAAGAAAACAGCTCCCAAGAAAGGCACCAAGAAATCCTTCAGTAAAGCACCAGCCAACGGCGGCAAGAAGTCGTAACTGACACAGGAACAGAATAATTCCCTCGCTCACATCCAATAACAGACAAATGTCATTCACTGATTCAGTAATCGCTGACACAATAATCAACACATCAGTCAGCTTCTGCTTTACAAATCTGGGTAAAATAATAAAGAGCGAACAAGTGTTGTCGGAGGATGAGACTGTAAATAATATTGGGTGGAACACAACAGAATGCCTCTTGATGCCGATGATCAAACGTCCCTGGTATTTCTGTGTCCCACCCGCCCAGTTTAATGACAATTTTGATATTTTGTCTCATTCACCACACAAACTGCAAATATCAATCTATTGGAGGTTGGCGACATCTGCTGTCCGGAAGCGAGTACTTCAACAGACCGATCTGGATCATTTGTAATCAACAAGTTATTGTTAGTTCTCGAATCGGAATCAAGTCCTTATTAAATTGATCCCTGACTCTCTTCAGTCAGTAACCAGCCCTTTCATAGATACAGTGGGTGGCTCTGAAAAGAGCCTTTGGGTTATCAGATTAAATCTTGGCCGCTTTACTTGCTCTTGGTGCTCACATTGCTGGTTTTCTTCGGTAGCAGCACGGCCTGGATATTAGGCAGCACCCCGCCCTGAGCGATGGTCACCCGTCCCAGGAGCTTGTTGAGCTCCTCGTCGTTGCGGATGGCGAGTTGCAGGTGTCTGGGGATGATGCGGGTCTTCTTGTTGTCCCGGGCCGCGTTGCCGGCCAGCTCGAGGATTTCAGCCGTCAGATACTCGAGCACAGCAGCCAGATAGACCGGGGCTCCGGCACCCACACGTTCAGCGTAGTTCCCCTTTCGCAGGTGTCTGTGAACACGGCCCACAGGGAACTGCAGTCCGGCCCGGGATGAGCGAGACTTGGCCTTGGCCCGAGCTTTACCGCCGGTTTTTCCTCTTCCAGACATTTTCACAATCTCAAACACTTTCACAAAGAATGAAGAAATCCTCCCGAACTCGCCCTTTTTCTACCTTCTGGAGGAATACAGTGGGGGCACTTGTGATTGGTCCAGCTGTTCGCAATCTCATTGGGCTGTTCGTTGAACCAATCAGAGAGCTGCTTTATTCACCAATCAATAGCCGGCAATGAGAAAAGGGCAGAAAATACCGAACTGAACCGTTTATGAAATTTGAAAAGCCCGCCAATATATTTCCAACACAAGAAGCGGATTTAGTAAATAATGTCGCGTAAAGACAAAGATTTAAAAATCTCTCTCCTTTTACTGTTATTCCTCATTTCCCGTCAGAACTTCCAGAATCTTTTACAATCCGGTTAAAATCCGGCTTCATCCACCGTTCGCTTTCAATCGGGCGGGAATAAAGCCCCAATTTGTAACGGGACAGATTCCAGCTCAATCTTTGTAAAAGTAACAAACCACAGATTGTGGATTGATCCCTGTTCACAGGAGCTGCAGCGCGATCGAAACCGCAGCCGAGACTCCTGGTGTAAGAAGTCGAACAGTGACAGAGTCTTTAGACTGTTCTGTACTCGGTGTGAACACCCTTTCGGGATTGCTGCTTTTCAAAGGATTGCGGTTCTGAAAGTGATATTCCCGAATAATGAACAAAGGTGAAAAGGAGAAAGAAATGACTGAAGTGTAATCCACCGCCTTGAAACGGCTCTGACGGGGCAGATGCGGGGGAAAGGGCGGAATATTAGCGGGAATAAGAGGATCAAGGACACGTTTTTGGTTATTGGGATTAAATAAAAAAGCGACACATAGATTATACCGCGCAGTGAATACGAGAAACTTCCAGATTTCAAGAGAAATTACAAAAGAAAAAGAACATAGGAACAGGGAGTAGGCCATTCAGCCCCTCTTTCCTGCTCCGCCATTTGATAAGATCATGGCTGATCTGTGATCTCACTCCATATACCCGCCTTTGACCCATATCCCTTAATAACTTTGGTTGCCAAAAAGCTATCTCTCTCAGATTTAAATTTAGCAATTGAAATATAGAGGTGTCGGTACAGCGTCATCAGAGAGACTGTGGGTGGCTCTTAAAAGGGCCTTTGTGTTTATTTTTTTCAGTTCATTGTGGAGTTTTTTTACTTGGAGCTGGTGTATTTGGTCACCGCCTTTGTCCCTTCTGACACGGCGTGCTTGGCCAGTTCCCCGGGCAACAGCAGGCGCACGGCGGTCTGGATCTCCCGGGAACTGATAGTCGCCCGCTTGTTGTAATGGGCCAGGCGGGAAGCCTCACCTGCGATGCGCTCGAAAATATCGGTCACAAAGGAGTTCATGATGTTCATGGCCTTGGACGAGATGCCGGTGTCGGGGTGAACCTGCTTCATCACTTTGTAGATGTAGATGGAGTAACTCTCCTTCCTCGACTTTCTCCGCTTCTTGCCGCCCTTGCCCGGTGCTTTATTCAAGGTTTTCTTGGCGCCCTTCTTGGGAGCTGCTTTCTTGTCCTCAGGCATTTTCAAACTCAATTTCAGACCCAGAAATGACCCAAATCCGCTCCGAGCTCGGATTAAATCGGCAGTCCCACAGCCCTATGGTAATGAGGGATGGGTGAAGGCAATGATTGTGATTGGGTCATTGGGAGTGATGCAACGTCGTCTATTATTTTCATTCTCTGATTGGCTATCTGAAGAAACCAATCAGATTTAGTATCCGCCACCAATCACAAACACGCTCACACTGCACATTGTCCGGTTTCAGCAATTTGTTCCGAACTGTTGCAGTTCTGCTTCCGGCCAGTAGATGTCCCCAAACCCCGGGACATTTTTTAATTATTTTTTTAAACCAAAAACCAAGTGTCAAATTAAAATTTTATTTCCCTCGTCCAGGATACACTCCAGCTCCTGCGGTGCCCACCGGTGGCGGAAAGCCTCAAGCGTACCGGCAGACACCGCGTGCTCCATCTCCAGGGCCACCCGGGCACGGAGCATTCCGCGGAAGAGAGGCAGACAGGACGAGCGACCGCCCCCACGGGCCCCGAGCAACCTGGACCTGTGGATGGCCACCTTGGACAGGCCCAGGAGCAGGCCCACGAGGACGTCCACCGACCTGCCCGCCCCCCTCCTCACCGGGCGGCCAAAGATCAGGAGCGTGGGACTGAAGTGCAGCCAGAACTTCAGGAGCAGCCCCTCCAAATAATCAAACAGGGGCTGCAGTCTCCCACACCCGGTGAACAAGTGAAACACGGACTCCTCCAGGCCGCAGAAATTGCAGGCGGCCTGTGTGTCCGTGAAATGGCGTAAACGCCTATTGCACGCGACTGCTCCGTGCAACACCCTCCACCCCAGATCCCCGATGTAACACGGGAGGATCCCTGAGTAGAGAGCCCTCCATTGGGGACCCCCGCCTCCGCCGGACGGCAGGATGGTACGCCAGGGCGTGTCCGGGCGAGAGACGAGGGCGAGGAATTGGAGAGTGTGCAGGAGCAGCCCGAACCCCGGGACATTGAAGTTTGAAGATGAGAGAGGGAGAGAACAGAAACTAATTCTTCACATTATATTGCACGAGTGGGATTTAGAAAAACTGGGAATGAAGACGAGCTGCAAGTACATTTTGTTAGACGAAACCTTCGTTGTAATGGTGTGTTAAATTCTTGTAATTAATTTAGGGGGTATTGTCGATACCGAGGAAGATTGCAACAAAATACAAGACGACTTTAATAAGCTTGCTGAAAGGCGGTGTAAATGGCCATTGAATTTCCATATAGAAAGGTGTGAGCTGGTGCATTTTGCTTGGGGGAATAAGGAGGCCACATACTGCTTGGAAAATAAGAGTCTAAATGGGGTAAAAGAGCAAAGGGATTTCGGGTACAGATTGACAAATCATTAAAAGTAGCAGCACAGGATGATGAGGCCATAAAAAAGCAAACACAGCACTGTGGTTTATTTCCAGAGGAATAGAAATGAAAAGCAAATAAGTTATGTTGAACTGTAATTTAAACTGTCAAACCTTTGGCCAAACTGTTAAACCTTCCCTTTCTGAAATCCGTGCTGACTATTCTTTATTATATTTTCGGTTTCGAGATGTTTTTCTATTGCATCATTGAGTAAAAGATTCCATGATCATTCCGACCACCGACCTTTAGTTAACTGGTCCATAGTTCCCTGGACTTGTTCTATCTCCTGTATTAAAATATAAGAATTACATTAGCTGTCATCCAGTCCTCTGTCACTATTCCTTCTTGTGATGATTTTTCCTATACATGTAACATTGCCTCTGTTATCTCTTCCTTTGCTTCATTTAATATGTGCGGGTGCAATCCATCTGGACCGGGAGTTTAACCGCCCTTTCGAACTTAAATGTCTTGATATCTTTATTGATCTCTTCCTCCAATATCATATTCACCCTGTTAATCTCTCGGGTAAATACTGAGGCAAAGTAATAATTCAATATTGCTGTCATTTCGCTGACGTTACCTGTGAGTTTATCTTGTGCATCACTCAAGCAATTCTGATTTTCCTTTTGTTATTTTTGTATCTGTGGAATAATTTACTATTTATTTTTATATTCCTTGATAATTTGATTTCCTGGTTCCTGTTTGCTTCCCGAATTGTTTTGGTGACTTCTTCCGAACCTCTTCCTATTCGCTTTTGCCATCCTCTTATTTAATATCTATGAATGAGAAATTCCACCAGCTTGTTGTGTCTGTTCAGGGACTGATGTTTGGGAACTATTTATTGTCTATGATTAAAGTGCCAGAAACCCAAAGGGAGCAATTCAGTCCGAAACTCCACAGAAACACTCGACTTCTCCCTCCTGGTGAAATAAGGCGCCAGAATGGTGAGTATAGCTGTCTTCCAAGCAGTTAATTCCAACAGGTTTGAATCCCAGCACGCTGAATTCAGGAACACCAAGACTGGAACTGAATTTGATGATGTTCAGAGGGACAGTGTTTCCAAAACACAAACGTGTCTAATTTATATAAAAAACACTTCTAAAATTCATTTATTTCCCCCATAAAGTTGAATTTAACTCTGTTCCTTTGTATTATTATTTGCCCTGATCTGTACGGTGGATACGGGACAAAATTGCCCGGATTCAGTGAAATTAATTGATTTTCGGAAGTTTTTCCTCGGATGATTCCCGTTCCTTTTTTAAATTATGTCTGATTAACCTTTCTGATCTATAGAAAGGTCATTGACCTGAACCATTAACACGAGCTTCTCTTCTCCACAGATGCTGCCGGACCTGCTGAGTCTTTCCAGCATTTTCGGTTTAAATTTTTTCTATATTTTATCCCTTTCACTTTTGACGGTCGCCGTTGAAACTTTGCGCTCAGTTTTTATTTGTGTTTCAGTTTGGTTTATTTGAATTAATATAAATCGTGTCCTGAGAAATCAGACAGAAATATTGCGCAATGTAGAGTGAAATATAATGGGGCAACTTTCGAATGAGCAAAACAAAAACTTTATTATGAATCAATTGTCTCATTTTTCACTGACAAAATATGAAAAAATACGAGAGTAGAAGTTACAGAGAGAAACTATTTCCTCACATTGCACATTGTCCTGAATCTGTAACAACGACAGATAATGTGAATTTATTCCACTTTGTTACAGTTCTCACTTATGGCCAGTAGGTGTCAGATTGTATGTGAGTGTGAGATTAATTCTCTGTCTGTCAGTCTCTGATACTGTATGTGAGCGTGATATTCATTCTGTATCCGTCAGTCTCCAGTTCAGTCTGTGAGTGTGGGATTCATTCTGTATCTGTCAGTCTCTGACACTGTTTGTGAGTGTGGGATTCATTCTGTATCTGTCAGTCTCTGATACTGTGTGTGAGTGTGGGATTCATTCTGTATCTGTCAGTCTCTGACACTGTTTGTGAGTGTGGGATTCATTCTGTATCTGTCAGTCTCTGACACTGTGTGTGAGTGTGGGATTCATTCTGTATCTGTCAGTCTCTGACACTGTGTGTGAGTGTGGGATTTATTCTGTATCTGTCAGTCTCTGACACTGTGTGTGAGTGTGGGATTCATTCTGTATCTGTCAGTCTCTGACACTGTGTGTGAGTGTGTGATTCATTCTGTATCTGTCAGTCTCTGACACTGTGTGTGAGTGTGGGATTCATTCTGTATCTGTCAGTCTCTGGTACTGTGTGTGAGTGTGGGATTCATTCTATATCTGTCAGTCTCTGGTACTGTGTATGAGTGTGGGATTCATACTGTATCTGTCAGTCTCTGGTGCTGTGTGTGAGTGTGGGATTCATTCTCTATCTGTCAATCTCTGGTGCTGTGTGTGAGTGTGGGATTCATTCTGTATCTGTCAATCTCTGGTATTTTATCTCAGTTTGGCATTCATTCTGTAACTCAGTCTCTGGGTAAAGTGCAAGTCTGGATTCGTTCTGTATTCTTATTTCAGGTTATAATATGGTGCTTGAAACTGTATCTTTAATTCATTAATGTATGCAAATCTTTTGTCTGGCATTAATTTGTAAATATGGATACACTTTTGGATTTTGTTTTAATCAAACTACGTGTGTGAGTTTTGTTGTCGGATTATATCTTAATCTCTGTGAAGATAATGTATACTTCAAACTTTTACTGTGAAATTATTGGACTGGTATTTGTTGTGTAGCTCAGTCTGGGCTAATGGAATTGATACTGCATCTTTCAGTCAGACACTGTGAGAGATTTTTGGACTGGTTTCTAATGTTTAGCTGGGTCTGCACAGATAGGATTCATACTGTATGTTTCATTATGGTAATGTATGAGATTTTTGGACGGTATATAATGCGTAGCTCAGTCTGCACGAATGGAATTCATGATGTACCTTTCAGTCAGATACGGTGTAATATGATTAGACTGGTTTATAAGGTGTAGTTCAGTCTGCACTAATGGAATTGATACTGTATTTTTCAATTTGACACTGGATGTGATTTTTGGACTGGTATCTAATGTACACCTCAGTCTGCACTAATGGGATTGATAATGTATCTTCCCGTCTGATACTGTGTGAGATTTTATACTGGTATGTAACGTGTAGGTCAGTCTGTACTAATCAAATCGATACCATATCTTTCAGTCTGATATTATAGCCGATTTTTGGACAGGTATCTAATGTAAACCTCTATCTGCAGTAATGGAATTGATACTGTGCATTTCAGTTTGACAAAATGTGATTTTTGGACAGGTAACTAATGTGCATCTCAGTCTGCACTAATGGGACGGATACTGTATCTTCCAGTATGATACTTTTTGTGAATTTTGGACTGGTATATAATGTGTAGCTCAATCTGCACTAAGGAATTTATACTGTATCTTTCAATCTGAGACTGAGATTTTTGGACTGGTATGTGATGTGTTGCTCAGTCTGCACGAATGGGGTTGGGACTGTGTCTTTCAGTCTCATACTGTATGAGATTTTTGGACTGGTATCTAATGTGTACCTCAGTCTGCAGTAAAGGAATTGAAACTGTACATTTCATTCTGACACTGAGGATTTGGACATATATGTGAGTCAAATATGGTTAACATTTGAACTGGTATCTAATTTGTATCTCAGTGTACAATAGTGGCATGAATACTGCATCTTGTGGGCTGGTATTTAATTTAAATCTTGGGAGTAAACTATTCTGATTCATTCTGTACCTATCGATCGATACCATGTGTCAGTTCTATCTGGTGTTTAATTTGTAGCTAAGGCTGAACTAATGTGAGATTGACACAGTGCCATTCAATCTGATACTGGGTGTGATTTTGGACTGGGAATTATTTATCTGCCGGTCAGCAGTACTGAGTCGTTGTGAAATGGAAATTACATCTGTCTCTCCTGCTCTGTTTCACTGTTGGATTGGGATCAGTGTGGGACTGACTATTTCTGCTGTCTGAGACTGTGGCACTGATGACCTGTCTGTGTCTCTGTGCTCTGTGAGTGATAATGTACTTACTGTGTGTGAGAAGGAGCTGGCTGCACTGACTGCTCCTTGTGCCTCGGGTGGAGTAAACATCACACTGATTCTGGGTCCTTCAAGGATTTGACTGCAGGAAGAAAAAGTATCTCTTGTAACTCAAGAACAGGTGAAGTAGAAAATACAAAAGTGATCAATTGAATCTCTCTGTTAATAATCATTGTAATGTCCACAAATGAAAACCAGCGATACAAACAGTGTCAGTGTCTGACTCCACTGCAGTACTGCAGCTCTCAGCTTCTGCACACCAGGTGTGTTGGGCTGTTTTGCAACAATTTAGTGACATCCAGACACAACCTGATCCAAGAATGGGACTACCCGATGGGGCGGGGAACTTTGAACATATCAGATTTCTGTTTCCTACTCCCTTGGGACAAACCATTGAACCAAAACAAAACAGACGCTGTTTAAAATGTGTCCTTCAACCTTCTCACCTGTTGTCTGCCATAGATGCTCTTTGTATAACTCCCCATATCCTTACTGTCCGGCTCTGTTTACTGTTCAATAACAAACACTAAAGGTTAATGGGCAGGTTTAAAAAATCAGATTTAGTACCTGCCACCAATCACAAACACGCTCACACTGCACATTGTCCGGTTTCAGCAATTTGTTCCGAACTGTTGCAGTTCTGCTTCCGGCCAGTAGATGTCCCCAAACCCCGGGACAGTGAAGTTTGCAGATGAGAGAGGGACAGAACAGAAACTAATTCTTCACATTATATTGCACGAGTGGGATTTAGAAAAACTGGGAATGGAGACGAGCTGCAAGCACATTTTGTTGGACCAAACATTAGTTGTAACGCAGTGTTAAATTCTTGTAATTGATTTAGGAGATATAGTCAATACTGAGGAAGACAACGGCAAAATAAACTTGCTGAACGGCTGTGTAAATGGCCAGTGAATTTCAATATCGAAAGGTTTGCGGTGCTGCATTTCGCTCGGGGAAATAAGGAGGCCACATACTGCTTGAAAAGTAAGAGTCTAAATGGGATAGAGGAACAATGTAAATCGTGTCCTGAGAAATCAGAGACAAATACTGCGCAATGTACAGTGAAATATAATGGGGCAAATTCACAACTATTGAATGAGTAAAACAAAAACGTTATTACGAATAAATTGTCTTCATTTTTCACGGTTAAAAAGTGCAAAAATTCGAGAGTAAAAGTTACAGACAGAAACTTTCCTCACAATGCACATTGTCCTGTTTCTCTCACCACGACAGATAATGTGAATTTGTTCCGCTCTTTTACAGTTCTCGCTTACGTCCAGTAGAGGCCAGTCTCAGGTACTGTATATGAGAGTGGGGTTTATTGTGTATCTGTCTGTCTCTGGTACTGTGTATGAGAGTGGGGTTTATTGTGTATCTGTCTGTCTCTGGTATCTGTGTCTTTACCATTTCAAATGAAATACAGTTCTTCAATCAACGTGTGTGAGTTTTGGAGTAGTATTATATCTTAATCTCTGAACTCTATTGGGAATGATAATGTACCTTTCAATCTGTTCACGGTGACATTACTGGACTGGTATGTAATGTGTTGCTCAGTCTGCAATAATGGGATTAATTCTGTATCTGAGTCTAACACTGTATGAGGTTTTTGGACTGGTGAGTAACACATAGCTCAGTCTGTGCAAATGGAATTGACACTCTATCTTTCAGTCTAATATTGTATGAGATTGTTGGACTGTTATATAATGTTTAGCTCAGGCGGTGCGAATAGAATTTAAACTATATCTTCCAGTCTGATCATTTATTTGATTTTTGGACTCGTATGTAATGTGTAGCTCAGTCTGTACCAATGGTATTGATGATGTTTCTCTCAGTTTTACACAAGTATTTACCAATATATCGGATATGTAGCTCAGTCTGCACCAATGGAATTGATACTGTATCTTTCAATCTGACCCGATGAGATTTTTGGACTGGTATGTAATGTGCAGCTCAGTCTGCAGTAATGCGAGTGTGGGATTCATTCTGTATCTGTCAGTCTCTTGTACTGTTTGTGAGTGTGAGATACATTCTGTATCTGTCAGTCTCTGGTGCAAAATGTGAGTGTGGGATTCATTCTGTATCTGCTATTTTCTGCTACTTTATCTCAGTGAGGGATTCATTCTGTAATTCAGTCTCTGAGACAATGTGCAAGTCTGAATTCATTCCATATTCTTATTTCAGTTTTAAGTATCTTATTTGAAACTGTACCTTTAATACTTTAAAATACATACAGTTCTTCGTCGAGTATTTAATTTGTTATTATGGATACACTTGTCGATTTTCTTTAATCAATGTGGGTGTGGGATTCATTCTGTATCTGTCAGTCTGTAGTTTTGTGTGTGAGTGTTCGATTCATTCTGTATCTGTCGGTCTCTGGTACTGTATATGTGTGTGGGATTCTTTCTGTATCTATCAGTCTCTGGTACTGTGTGTGAGTGTGGGATTCATTCTGTATCTGTCAGTCTCTGGTATTGTGTGTGGGTGAGACATTCATTCTGCATCTATCAATTTCTGATGCTGTATGAGTGATATAAATTCTGTATCTGTCAGTCTGAGCGACAGTGTGTGAGTGTGGGAATCATTTTGAATCTGTCAGTCGCTGGTACATTATATGTGTTTGGGATTCATTCTATATGTCAGTCTCTGGCACTCTATCGAAGTGTGAGATTCATTCTTTATCTGTATCTAATTTGTATCTCCGTTTACAGTATGGCATTCAAAACTGTATCTTTAATACATTAATGTATGACTATTTTTCACTGTCTTTAATTGGAAGATAATGATATATTTTAAGATGTAATGCTGCAGAATATATTCAGATAATGTGGGCATCTATTTTTAGACTTCTATTACATCTGTCTCGACGGGAACACAATTGTGAATTTGTGCGTCTTCCAAACTGATATGGTGACATTTTTGAACTTGTATATAATGTGGAGCTCAGTCTGCATGAATAGAATACTGTATATTTCAGTCTGAATCTGTATCAGTTTTTTTGTAGTGGTTTATAATGTGCAGCTCAGTCTGCACGAATGGAATTGATACTTTATCTTTCAATCTGACACGATGAGATTTTTGGACTGGTAAGTAATGTGCAGCTAATTCTGCAGTAATATGAGTGTGGGATTCATTCTGGATCTGTCAGTCTCTGGTACTGTTTGTGATTGCAAGATTCATTCTGTATCTGTCAGTCTCTGGTGCAATATGTGAGTGTAGGATTAATTTTGTATTTGTCAGTCTCTGGTGCTGTCTGTGAGCATGAGGTATATTCTGCATCTGTCAGTCTCAGGAGTACTATAAAAAGTGATGGATTCATTCTGTGTCTGTCAGTCTCTGGTAATGTGTGTGAGTGTAGGATTCATTCTGGATCTGTCAGTCACTGCTACTGTGTGTGAGTGTGAGATTCATTCTGTATCTGTCAGTCGCTGGTACTTTGTGTGAGTGTGGGATTCATTCTGTGTCTGTCAGTCACTGGTACTGTGTGAGAATGTGGGATTCATTCTGAAACTGTCAGTCTCTGACACTGTGTGTGAGTGTGGGATTTATTCTGTATCTGTCTGTCTCTGGTACTGTGTGTGAGTGTGGGATTCATTCTGTATCTGTCTGTCTCTGGTACTGTGTGTGAGTGTGGGATTCATTCTGTGTCTGTCAGTCCCTGGGACTGAGTGTGAGTGTGGGATTCATTCTGTATCTCTCTGTCTCTGGTAATGTGTGTGAATGTGGGATTCATTCTGTATCTGTCAGTTCCTGGTACTGTGTGTGAGTGTGGGATTCATTCTGTATCTGTCAGTCACTGGTACTGTGTGTGAGTGTGGGATTCATTCTGTATCTGTCAGTCGCTGGTACTTTGTGTGAGTGTGGGATTCATTCAGTGTCTGTCAGTCACTGCTACTGTGTGAGAATGTGGGATTCATTCTGTATCTGACAGTCTCTGATACTGTGTGTGAGTGTGGGATTCATTCTGTATCTGTCAGTCTCAGGTACTGTGCGAGAGTGTGGGATGCATTCTGCAACTGTCAGTCTCTGGTACTGTGTGTGAGTGTGAGATTCATTCTGTATCTTTCACTCTCTGATGCTGCATGTGATTGTGGGATTCATTCTGTATCTGTCAGTCTCTGATACTGTGTGTGAATTTGAGATTCATTCTGCACCTGTCAGTCTCTGGTACTGTGTGTGCGTATGGGATTCATTCTGTGTCTGTCAGTCTCTGGTACTGTGTGTGAGTGTGGGATTCATTCTGTATCTGTCAGTCCCTGGTACTGTGTGTGAGTGTGGGATTCATTCTGTATCTGTCAGTCCCTGGTACTATACGTGATTGAGGGATTCATTCTCTGTCTGTCAGAAACTGGTGTGGTCGGTAAGTGTGGGATTCATTCTTTATCTGTCATTCGCTGGTACTGTGTGTGAATATGGGATTCATTCTGTGTCGGTCCGTCACTGGTAAGATGTGAGAGTGTGGGATTAATTCTGCATCTGTCAGCCTCTGATACTGCATGTGAGTGTGGGATTCATTCTGTATCTGTCAGTCTCTGGAACTGTGTGTGATTGTGGGATTCATTCTGTATCTGTCAGTCTCTGGGACTGTGTGTGAGTGTGGGATTCATTCTGTATCTGTCAGTCGCTGGTACTGTGTGTGAATGTGGGATTCATTCTGTATCTCTCCGTCTCTGGTCCTGTGTATGAGTGTGGGATTCATTCTGTATCTGTCCGTCTCTGGTACTGCGTGTGGGTGTGGGATTCATTCTGTATCTGTCCGTCTCTGGTCCTGTGTATGAGTGTGGGATTCATTCTATATCTGTCAGAAACTGGTACTGTGTGTGAGTGTGGTATTCATTCTATATCTGTCAATCTCTGATCCTGTGTGTGAGTGTGGGATTCATTCTGTTTCTGTCAGTCTCTGATACTGTGTGTGAGTGTGGGATTCATTCTGTATCTGTCAGTCTCTGGTACTGTGTGTGAGTGTGGGATTCATTCTGTATCTGTCACTCACTGATCCTGTGTGTGAGTGTGGGATTCATTCTATATCTATCACTCTCTGATACTGTGTTTGAGTTTGGGATTCATTCTGTATCTGTCAGTCTCTGGTGCTGAGTGTGAGTGTGGGATTCATTCTGTATCTGTCACTCACTGATCCTGTGTGTGAGTGTCGGATTCATTCTATATCTATCACTCTCTGATACTGTGTTTGAGTTTGGGATTCATTCTGTATCTGTCAGTCTCTGGTGCTGTGTGTGAGTGTGGGATTCATTCTGCATCTGTCAGTCTCTGGTACTGTGTGTGAATGTGGGATTCATTCTGTATCTGTCAGTCTCTGGTACTGTATGTGAATGTGGGATTCATTCTGTATCTGTCAGTCTCTGGTACTGTGTGTGAGTGTGGGATTCATTCTGGATCTGTCAGTCTCTGGTGCTGTGTGTGAGTGTGGGATTCATTCTGTATCTGTCAGTCTCTGGTATTGTGTGTGAGTGTGGGATTCATTCTGTTGCTGTCAATCTCAGCTGCAGTTTTGGAGTGTGGGATTCATTCTGCACCTGTCAGTCTCTGGTACTGTGTGTGAGTGTGGGATTCATTCTGTATCTGCAAGTCTCTGATACTGTGTGTGAGTGTGGGATTCATTCTGTTGCTGTCAATCTCTGGTGCTGTGTGTGAGTGTGGGATTCATTCTGCATCTGTCAGTCTCTGGTACTGTATGTGCGTGTGGGATTCATTCTGTATCTGTCAGTCACTGGTACTGTGTGTGAGTGTGGGATTCATTCTGTGTCTGTCATTCATTGGTACGATGTGTGAGTGTGGGATCAATTCTGCATCTGTCAGCCTCTGGTCCTGGATGTGAGTGTGGGATTCATTCTGTATCTGTCAGTCCCTGGTACTATACGTGATTGAGGGATTCATTCTCTGTCTGTCAGAAACTGGTGTGGTCGGTAAGTGTGGGATTCATTCTTTATCTGTCATTCGCTGGTACTGTGTGTGAATTTGGGATTCATTCTGTGTCGGTCCGTCACTGGTAAGATGTGAGAGTGTGGGATTAATTCTGCATCTGTCAGCCTCTGATACTGCATGTGAGTGTGGGATTCATTCTGTATCTGTCAGTCTCTGGAACTGTGTGTGATTGTGGGATTCATTCTGTATCTGTCAGTCTCTGGTACTGTGTGTGAGTGTGGGATTCATTCTGTATCTGTCAGTCGCTGGTACTGTGTGTGAATGTGGGATTCATTCTGTACCTGTCCGTCTCTGGTCCTGTGTATGAGTGTGGGATTCATCCTGTCTCTGTCAGTCTCTGGTACTGTGTGTGAATGTGGGATTCATTCTGTATCTGTCCGTCTCTGGTCCTGTGTATGAGTGTGGGATTCATTCTGTATCTGTCCGTCTCTGGTACTGCGTGTGGGTGTGGGATTCATTCTGTATCTGTCCGTCTCTGGTCCTGTGTATGAGTGTGGGATTCATTCTATATCTGTCAGAAACTGGTACTGTGTGTGAGTGTGGTATTCATTCTATATCTGTCACTCTCTGATCCTGTGTGTGAGTGTGGGATTCATTCTGTTTCTGTCAGTCTCTGATACTGTGTGTGAGTGTGGGATTCATTCTGTATCTGTCAGTCTCTGGTACTGTGTGTGAGTGTGGGATTCATTCTGTATCTGTCACTCACTGATCCTGTGTGTGAGTGTGGGATTCATTCTGTATCTATCACTCTCTGATACTGTGTTTGAGTTTGGGATTCATTCCGTATCTGTCAGACTCTGATACTATGTGTGAGTGTGGGATTCATTCTGTATCTGTCAGTCTCTGGTGCTGTGTGTGATTCATTCTGTATCTGTCAGTCTCTGGTACTGTGTGTGAGTGTGGGATTCATTCTGTGTCTGTCAGTCTCTGGTGCTGTGTGTGAGTGTGGGATTCATTCTGTATCTGTCAGTCTCTGCTACGATGTGTGAGTCTGGGATTCATTCTGCATCTGTCAGTCTCTGGTAATGTGTGTGAATGTGGGATTCATTCTGTATCTGTCAGTCTCTGGTGCTGTGTGTGAGTGTGGGATTCATTCTGTATCTGTCAAGTCTCTGGTGCTGTGTGTTAGTTTGGGATTCATTCTGTATCTGTCAGTCTCTGGTGCTGTGTGTGAGTGTGGGATTCATTCTGTATCTGTCAGTCTCTGGTATTGTGTGTGAGTGTGGGATTCATTCTGTTGCTGTCAATCTCAGCTGCAGTTTTGGAGTGTGGGATTCATTCTGCACCTGTCAGTCTGTGGTACTGTGTGTGAGTGTGGTATTCATTCTATATCTGTCACTCTCTGATCCTGTGTGTGAGTGTGGGATTCATTCTGTTTCTGTCAGTCTCTGATACTGTGTGTGAGTGTGGGATTCATTCTGTATCTGTCAGTCTCTGGTACTGTGTGTGAGTGTGGGATTCATTCTGTATCTGTCACTCACTGATCCTGTGTGTGAGTGTGGGATTCATTCTATATCTATCACTCTCTGATACTGTGTTTGAGTTTGGGATTCATTCCGTATCTGTCAGACTCTGATACTATGTGTGAGTGTGGGATTCATTCTGTATCTGTCAGTCTCTGGTGCTGTGTGTGATTCATTCTGTATCTGTCAGTCTCTGGTACTGTGTGTGAGTGTGGGATTCATTCTGTATCTGTCAGTCTCTGGTGCTGTGTGTGAGTGTGGGATTCATTCTGTCTCTGTCAGTCTCTGGTACGATGTGTGAGTCTGGGATTCATTCTGCATCTGTCAGTCTCTGGTACTGTGTGTGAATGTGGGATTCATTCTGTATCTGTCAGTCTCTGGTACTGTATGTGAATGTGGGATTCATTCTGTATCTGTCAGTCTCTGGCACTGTGTGTGAGTGTGGGATTCATTCTGGATCTGTCAGTCTCTGGTGCTGTGTGTGAGTGTGGAATTCATTCTGTATCTGTCAGTCTCTGGTGCTGTGTGTGAGTGTGGGATTCATTCTGTATCTGTCAAGTCTCTGGTGCTGTGTGTTAGTTTGGGATTCATTCTGTATCTGTCAGTCTCTGGTGCTGTGTGTGAGTGTGGGATTCATTCTGTATCTGTCAGTCTCTGGTATTGTGTGTGAGTGTGGGATTCATTCTGTTGCTGTCAATCTCAGCTGCAGTTTTGGAGTGTGGGATTCATTCTGCACCTGTCAGTCTCTGGTACTGTGTGTGAGTGTGGGATTCATTCTGTATCTGCAAGTCTCTGATACTGTGTGTGAGTGTGGGATTCATTCTGTTGCTGTCAATCTCTGGTGCTGTGTGTGAGTGTGGGATTCATTCTGCATCTGTCAGTCTCTGGTACTGTATGTGCGTGTGGGATTCATTCTGTATCTGTCAGTCTCAGGTACTGTGTGTGAGAGTGGGATTCATTCTGTAACTGTCAGTCTCTGGTACTGTGTGTGAGTGTGAGATTCATTCTGTTTCTTTCACTCTCTGATGCTGCATGTGATTGTGGGATTCATTCTGTATCTGTCAGTCTCTGATACTGTGTGTGAATTTGAGATTCATTCTGTACCTGTCAGTCTCTGGTACTGTGTGTGAATATGGGATTCATTCTGTGTCGGTCCGTCACTGGTAAGATGTGAGAGTGTGGGATTAATTCTGCATCTGTCAGCCTCTGATACTGCATGTGAGTGTGGGATTCATTCTGTATCTGTCAGTCTCTGGAACTGTGTGTGATTGTGGGATTCATTCTGTATCTGTCAGTCACTGGTACTGTGTGTGAATGTGGGATTCATTCTGTATCTGTCCGTCTCTGGTCCTGTGTATGAGTGTGGGATTCATTCTGTATCTGTCCGTCTCTGGTACTGTGTGTGAATGTGGGATTCATTCTGTATCTGTCCGTCTCTGGTCCTGTGTATGAGTGTGGGAATCATTCTGTATCTGTCCGTCTCTGATACTGCGTGTGAGTGTGGGATTCATTCTGTATCTGTCAGAAACTGGAACTGTGTGTGAGTGTGGTATTCATTCTGTATCTGTCACTCTCTGATACTGTGTGTGAGTGTGGGATTCATTCTGTATCTGTCACTCTCCGATCCTGTGTGTGAGTGTGGGATTCATTCTATATCTGGCACTCTCTGATACTGTGTTTGAGTTTGGGATTCATTCCGTATCTGTCAGACTCAGTTACAATGTGTGAGTGTGGGATTCATTCCGTATCTGTCAGACTCTGGTACTGTGTGTGAGTGTGGGATTCATTCTGTATCTGTCAGTCTCTGGTGCTGTGTGTGATTCATTCTGTATCTGTCAGTCTCTGGTACTGTGTGTGAATGTGGGATTCATTCTGTATCTGTCACTCTCTGGTGCTGTGTGTGAGTGTGGGATTCATTCTGTATCTGGCAGTCTCTCGGACTGTGTGTGAGTGTGGGATTCATTCTGAATCTGTCAGTCTCAGGTACTGTGTGTGAGTTTGGGATTCATTCTGCATCTGTCAGTCTCTGGTACTGTACGTGAGTGTGGGATTCATTCTGTATCTGTCACTCTCTGATCCTGTGTGTGAGTGTGGGATTCATTCTGCATCTGTCAGTCTCAGGTACTGTGTGTGAGTGTGGGATTCATTCTGTATCTGTCAGTCTCTGGTACTGTATGTGAATGTGGGATTCATTCTGTATCTGTCAGTCTCTGGTACAGTGTGTGAGTGTGGGATTCATTCTGTATCTGTCAGTCACTGGTACTGTGTGTGAGTGTGGGATTCATTCTGTTGCTGTCAATCTCTGGTGCTGTGTGTGAGTGTGGGATTCATTCTGCATCTGTCAGTCTCTGGTACTGTATGTGAGTGTGGGATTCATTCTGTATCTGTCAGTCTCTGGTACTGTGTGTGAGTGTGGGATTCATTCTGTATCTGTAAGTCTCTGGTACGATGTGTGAGTGTGGGATTCATTCTGCATCAATCAGCCTCTGGGCCTGTGTGTGAGTTTGGGCTTAATTCTTTATCTGTCAGTCTCAGGTACTGTGTGTGAGTGTGGGATTCATTCTGTATCTGTCAGTCTCGGGTACTGTATGTGAATGTGGGATTCATTCTGTATCTGTCAGTCTCTGGTGCTGTGTGTGAGTGTGGAATTCATTCTGTATCTGTCAGTCTCTGGTGCTGTGTGTGAGTGTGGGATTCATTCTGTATCTGTCAGTCTCTGGTGCTGTGTGTGAGTGTGGGATTCATTCTGTATCTGACAGTCTCTGATACCGTGTGTGAGTGTGGGATTCATTCTGTATCTATCAGACTCTGGTACTGTATGTGAGTGTGGAATTCATTCTGTATCTGTCAGTCTCTGATACCGTGTGTGAGTGTGGGATTCATTCTGGATCTATCAGACTCTGGTACTGTGTGTGAGTGTGGGATTCATTCTGCATCTGTCAGTCTCTGGTGCTGTGTGTGAGTGTGGGATTCATTCTGCATCTGTCAATCTCAGCTGCAGTTTTGGAGTGTGGGATTCATTCTGTATCTGTCAGTCTCTGGCACTGTATGTGCGTGTGGGATTCATTCTGCATCTTTCAGCGTCTGGTGCTGAATGTGAGTGTGGGATTCATTCTGTATCTGTCAGTTTCTGGTACTGTATGTGAATGTGGGATTCATTCTGTATCTGTCAGTCTCTGGTACTGTGTGTGAGTGTGGGATTCATTCTGTATCTGTCAGTCTCTGGTGCTGTGTGTGAGTGTGTGATTCATTCTGTATCTGTCAGTCTCTGGAACTTTGTGTGAGTGTGGGATTCATTCTGTATCTGTCACTCTCTGATCCTGTGTGTGAGTGTGGGATTCATTCTGCATCTGTCAGTCTCAGGTACTGTGTGTGAGTGTGGGATTCATTCTGTAGCTGTCAGTCTCTGGTACTGTATTTGAATGTGGGATTCATTCTGCATCTGTCAGTCTCTGGTACTGTGTGTGAGTGATGGATTCATTCTGCATCTTTCAGTCTCTGGTACTGTGTGTGAGTGTAGCATTCATTCTGTATCTGTCAGTCTCTGGTACTGTACGTGAATGTGGGATTCATTCTGTATCTGTCAGTTTCTGGTACTGTGTGTGAGTGTGGGATTCATTCTGTATCTGTCAGTCTCTGGTGCTGTGTGTTCGTGTGGGATTCATTCTGTATCTGGCAGTCTCTGGTGCTGTGTGTGAGTGTGGAATTCATTCTGTATCTGTCAGTCTCTGGAACTGTGTGTGATTGTGGGATTCATTCTGTATCTGTCAGTCTCTGGTACTGTGTGTGAGTGTGGGATTCATTCTGTATCTGTCCATCTCTGGACCTGTGTATGAGTGTGGGATTCATTCTGTATCTGTCCGTCTCTGGTACTGTGTGTGAATGTGGGATTCATTCTGTATCTGTCCGTCTCTGGTCCTGTGTATGAGTGTGGGATTCATTCTATATCTGTCAGTCTCTGATACTGTGTGTGAGTGTGGGATTCATTCTGTATCTGTCACTCTCCGATCCTGTGTGTGAGTGTGGGATTCATTCCGTATCTATCAGAATCTGGTACGATGTGTGAGTGTGGGATTCATTCTGTATCTCTCTGTCTCTGGTACTGTGTGTGAATGTGGGATTCATTCTGTATCTGTCACTCTCTGGTGCTGTGTGTGAGTGTGGGATTCATTCTGTATCTGGCAGTCTCTCGGACTGTGTGTGAGTGTGGGATTCATTCTGTATCTGTCACTCTCTGATACTGTGTTTGAGTTTGGGATTCATTCCGTATCTGTCAGACTCTGGTGCTGTGTGTGATTCATTCTGTATCTGTCAGTCTCTGGTACTGTGTGTGAGTGTGGGATTCATTCTGTATCTCTCTGTCTCTGGTACTGTGTGTGAGT
Source organism: Heptranchias perlo (assembly GCF_035084215.1). Taxonomy (NCBI): domain Eukaryota; kingdom Metazoa; phylum Chordata; class Chondrichthyes; order Hexanchiformes; family Hexanchidae; genus Heptranchias; species Heptranchias perlo. The sequence goes on along the minus strand of NC_090370.1, from coordinate 26,554,185 downwards.
GTGGGATTCATTCTGCTTCTGTCAGTCTCAGGTGCTGTGTGTGAGTGTGGGATTCATTCTGCTTCTGTCAGTCTCAGGTGCTGTGTGTGAGTGTGGGATTCATTCTGCATCTTTCAGCGTCTGGTGCTGAATGTGAGTTTGGGATTCATTCTGCATCTGTCAGTCTCTGGTACGATGTGTGAGTGTGGGATTCATTCTGTTCCTGTCACTCTCTGGTACTGTGTGTGAATGTGGGATTCATTCAGTATCTGTCAGTCTCTGGTACTGTGTGTGAGTGTGGGATTCATACTGTATCTGTCAGTCTCTGGTACTGTGTGTGAGTGTGGGATTCATTCTGTATCTGTCAGTCTCTGATACTGTGTGTGAGTGTGGGATTCATTCTGCATCTGTCAGTCTCTGGTGCTGTGTGTGAGTGTGGGATTCAATCTGCATCTGTCAGTCTCTCGTGCTGTGTGTGAGTGTGGGATTCATTCTGTATCTGTCAGTCTCTGGTGCTGTGTGTGAGTGTGGGATTCATTCTGTATCTGTCAGTCTCTGGTGCTGTGTGTGAGTGTGGGATTCATTCTGCATCTGTCAGCCTCTGGTGCTGTGCATGAGTGTGGGATTCATTCTGTATCTGTCAGTCTCTGGTGCTGCATGTGAGTGTGGGATTCATTCTGTATCTGTCAGTCTCTGGTACTGTGTGTGAGTGTGAGATTCATTCTGCATCTGTCAGTTCCTTGTACTGTGTGTGAGTGTGGGATTCATTCTGCATCTGTCAGCCTCTGGTGCTGTGCATGAGTGTGGGATTCATTCTGTATCTGTCAGTCTCTGGTGCTGCATGTGAGTGTGGGATTCATTCTGTATCTGTCAGTCTCTGGTACTGTGTGTGAGTGTGAGATTCATTCTGCATCTGTCAGTTCCTTGTACTGTGTGTGAGTGTGTGATTCATTCTGCATCTGTCAGTCTCTGGTGCGGTGTGTGAGTGTGGGATTCATTCTGCATCTGTCAATCTCAGCTGCAGTTTTGGAGTGTGGGATTCATTCTGTATCTGTCAGTCTCTGGTGCTGTGTGTGAGTGTGTTATTCATTCTGTATCTGTCAATCTCTGGTGCTGTGTGTGAGTGTGGGATTCATTCTGTATCTGTCAGTCTCTGGTACTGTATGTGCGTGTGGGATTCATTCTGTATCTGTCAGTCTCTGGTACTGTACGTGAGTGTGGGATTCATTCTGTATCTGTCACTCACTGATCCTGTGTGTGAGTGTGGGATTCATTCTGTATCTGTCAGTCTCTGGTGATGTGTGTGAGTGTGGGATTCATTCTGTATCTGTCAGTCTCTGGTGATGTGTGTGAATGTGGGATTCATTCTGCATCTTTCAGCGTCTGGTGCTGAATGTGAGTTTGGGATTCATTCTGTATCTGTCAGTCTCCGGTATGATGTGTGAGTGTGGGATTCATTCTGTATCTGTCACTCTCTGATACTGTGTTTGAGTTTGGGATTCATTCTGTATCTGTCAGTCTCTGGTACTGTGTGTGAGTGTGGGATTCATTCTGCATCTGTCAGTCTCTGGTACCGCAGGTGAGTGTGTGATTCATTCTGTATCTCTCTGTCACTGGTACTGTGTGTGAGTGTGGGATTCATTCTGTTTCTGTCAGTCTCTGGAACGATGTGTGAGTGTGGGATTCATTCTGCATCTGTCAGTCTCTGGTACTGTGTGTGAGTGTGGGGTTCATTCTGCATCTGTCAGTCTCTGGAACTGTGGGTAAATGTGGGATTCATGCTGTATCTGTCAGTCTCTGGTACTGTGTGTGAGTGTGGGATTCATTTTGCATCTGTCAGTCTCTGGTACTGTGTGTGAGTGTGGGATTCATTCTATATCTGTCAGTCTCTGGTACTGTGTGTGAGTGTGGGATTCATTCTGTATCTGTCAGTCTCTGGTACTATGTGTGAATGTGGGATTCATTCTGTATCTGTCAGTCTCTGGTACTGTGTGTGAGTGTGGGATTCATTTTGTATCTGTCAGTCTCTGGTACTATGTGTGAGAGTGGGATTCATTCTGTATCTGTCAGTCTCTGGTACTGTGTGTTAGTGTGGGATTCATTCTGTATCTGTCAGTCTCTGGTACTGTGTGTGAGTGTGGGATACATTCTGTATCTGTCACTCTCTGGTGCTGTGTGTGGGTGTGGGATTCATTTTGTATCTGTCAGTCTCTGGTACTATGTGTGAGAGTGGGATTCATTCTGTATCTGTCAGTCTCTGGTACTGTGTTTTCGTGTGGGATTCATTCTGTATCTGTCAGTCTCTGGTACTGTGTGTGAGTGTGGGATACATTCTGTATCTGTCACTCTCTGGTGCTGTGTGTGGGTGTGGGATTCATTCTGTATCTGTCAGTTCCTGGTAATGTGTGTGAGTGTGGGATTCATTCTGTGTCTGTCAGTCTCTGGCACTGTGTGTGAATTTGGGATTCATTCTGCACCTGTCAATCTCTGGTACTGTGTGTGAGTGTGGGATTCATTCTGTCCCTGTCAATCTCTGGTACTGTGTGTGAGTGTGGGATTCATTCTGTATCTGTCAATCTCTCATACTGTGTTTGAGTTTGGGATTCATTCTGTATCTGTCAGACTCTGATACTGTGTGTGAGTGTGGGATTCATTCTCTGTCTGTCAGTCTCTGGTAATGTGTGTGAGTGTGGGATTCATTCTGCATCTGTCAGTCTCTGGTACTCTGTGTGAGTGTGGGATTCATTCTGTATCTGTCAGTCCCCGGTACTGTGCGTGAGTGTGGGATTTATTCTGTATCTGTCAGTCTCTGGTACTGACTGTGAGCATGGGCTATATTCTGCATTTGTCAGTCTCAGGGGTACGATATGTAAGCAATAGATTCATTCTGTATCTGTCAGTCTCTGATACTGTATGTGAGTGTGGGATTCATTCTGTATCTGTCAGTCTCTGATACTGTGTGTGAGTGTGGGATTCATTCTGTATCTGCCATTCTCTGCTACTGTATCTCAGTGTGGGATTCATTCTGTAATTCAGTCTCTGAGACAATGTGCAAGTCTGAATACATTCCTTGTTCTTATTTCAGTTTACAGTATCTTATTTGAAACTGTGTCTTTAATACCTTGAAATATATACAGTTCTTTTTTGAGTATTTAATTTGTAAATCGGGATTACTTTTCGATTTTCTTTAATCAAACAATGTGTGTGAGTTTTCGAGTAGTATAACATCTTAATCTCTGAATTCTATTGTGAATGATAATGTACCTTTCAAAATGTTCACAGTGAAATTACTGGACTGGTATGTGATGTGTAGTTCAGTCTGCAATAATTGGATTAATTCTCAATCTGAATCTGACACTGTGTGAGATGTTTGGACTGGTATGTGATATGTAGCTTATCCTGCACTAAAGGAATTGATACTGTATCTGTCAGTCTGATACTGTAATAGATTTTTGGACTGGAATGTGATGTGTCGCTCAGTCTTCAATAATGGAAGTGATACTGAATCTTTCATTCTGATACTGTATGAGATTTTTGGACTGGTGAGCAACATACAGCTCAGTCTGTGTTAATGGATTTGATTTTGTATCTTTAAGTCTGATATGGTATGAGATTGTTGGACTGCGATACAATGTGTGGCTCAGTCTGCTCCCTTGGAATTGATTCTGTATCTTTCAGTCGAATATTTTATGGGATTTTCAGTCTAGTGTGTAATATACAGCTTAGGCTGAGCTGATCGAATTAAAATTGTATCTTCCAGTCTGAACATTTATGAGGTCTTTGAGCAAGTATGTCATGTGCAGCTCGGTCTGTACCAATGGGATTGAGACTGTTTATTTCAGTATAATACTCAATGTGTATTTACCAATATAACTAATATGCAGATCAGTCTGCGCGAATGGAAATGATAATGTTTCTTTCAATCTGACTCTGTGAGATTTTTGGACTGGTACCGAATGTGTAACTAAGCCTGCATTGATGGAATTGAGATGGTAACTTTCAATCAGCAACTGTGAGATTTTTGCTCTGGTATGTAATTTGTAACTCAGCCTGCACTAATGTCGGTGGCTATGAGATTCACTTTGTATCTCTCAGTCTCTGGTACTGTGTGTGAGTGTGGGATTCATGCTGCATCTGTCACTCCCTGGTACTCTATTTGACTGTGGGATTCATTCTGTTCACACATTCTCTCGTACTGTGTGTGGGTGTTGAATTATTTCCATATATGCAGTTTCTCATACTCCATGTTAGGATGGGATTCATTCTGTATCTGTCAGTCTCTGATACTGTGTGTGAGCGTGGCATTCATTCTGTATCTGTCAGTCTCTGATCCTGCATTTGAGTGTGGGATTCATTCTGTATCTGTCAGTCTCTGGTACTGTGTGTGAGTGTGGGATTCATTGTGTGTCTGTCAATCTCTGTTGCTGTGTGTGAGGGTGGGATTCATTCTGTATCTGTCAGTCTCTGGTACTGTGTGTGAGTGTGGGATTCATTGTGTGTCTGTCAATCTCTGGTACTGTGTGTGAGTGTGGGATTCATTCTGTATCTGTCAGTCTCTGGTACTGTGTGTGAGTGTGGGATTCATTCTGTATCTGTCACTCTCTGATACTGTGTGTGAGTGTGGGATTCATTCTGTATCTGTCTGTCCCTGGTACTGTGCATGAGTGTGGGATTAATTCTGTATCTGTCAGTCCCTGGTGCTGTGCACGAGTGTGGGATTCATTCTGTATCTGTCAGTCTCTGGTGCTATCTGTGAGTGTGGGATTCATTCTGTATCTGCCATTCTCTGCTACTGTATCTCAGTGTGGGATTCATTCTGTAATTCAGTCTCTGAGGCAATGTGCCAGTCTGAATACATTCCATATTCTTATTTCAGTTTGCAGTGTCTTATTTGAAACTGTGTGTTTAATACCTTAAAATATATACAGTTCTTTTTTGAGGATTTAATTTGTAAATTGGGATTACTTTTCGATTTTCTTTAATCAAACAATGTGTGTGAGTTTTGGAGTAGTATTACATCTTAATCTCTGAACTCTATTGTGAACGATAATGTACCTTTCAAAATGTTCACAGTGAAATTACTGGACTGGTATGTAATGTGTCGTTCAGTCTGCAATAATTGGATTAATTCTCGATCTGAATCTGACACTGTGTGAGATGTTTGGACTGGTATGTGATATGTAGCTTATCCTGCACTAAAGGAATTGATACTGTATCTATCAGTCTGATACCGTAAGAGATTTTTGGACTGGAATGTGATGTGTCGCTCAGTCATCAATAATGGAAGTGATACTGAATCTTTCATTCTGATACTGCATGAGATTTTAGGACTGGTGAGCAACATATTGCTCAGTCTGTGTTAATGGATTTGATTTTGTATCTTTGACTCTGATATGGTATGAGATTGTTGGACTGCGATATAATGTGTGGCTCAGTCTGCTCCCTTGGAATCGATTCTGTATCTTTCAGTCTAATATTTTATGGGATTTTCAGTCTGGTGTGGAATACACAGCTGAGGCTGAGCTAATAGAATTAAAATTGTATCTTCCAGTCTGAACATTTATGAGGTATTTGGGCAAGTATGTAATGTATAGCTCAGTCTGTACCAATGGTATTGAGACTGTATATTTCAGCATAATACTCCATGAGTTTTTACCAATATATCGAAGATGGAGATCAGTCTGCGCGAATGGAAATTATAATGTATCTTTCAATCTGACTCTGAGATTTTTGGACTGGAACCGAATGTGTAACTAAGCCTGCATTGATGGAATTGAGATGGTAACTTTCAATCAGCAACTGTGAGATTTTTGCTCTGGTATGTAATTTGTAACTCAGCCTGCACTAATGTCGGTGGCTCTGAGATTCACTTTGTATCTCTCAGTCTCTGGTACTGTGTGTGAGTGTGGGATTCATGCTGCATCTGTCACTCCCTGGTACTCTATTTGACTGTGGGATTCATTCTGTTTACACATTCTCTCGTACTGTGTGTGGGTGTTGAATTATTTCCATATATGCAGTTTCTCATACTCCATGTTAGGATGGGATTCATTCTGTATCTGTCAGTCTCTGATACTGTGTGTGAGCGTGGGATTGATTCTGTATCTGTCAGTCTCTGATCCTGCATGTGAGTGTGGGATTCATTCTGTATCTGTCAGTCTCTGGTACTGTATGTGAGTGTGGGATTCATTCTGTGTCTGTCAATCTCTGGTACTGTATGTGAGTGTGGGATTCATTATGTATCTGTCAGTCTCTGGTACTGTGTGTGACTGTGGGATTCATTCTGTATCTGTCAGTCTCTGGTACTGTGTGTTTGTGTGGGATTCATTCTGTCTCTGTCAGTCTCTGATCCTGCATGTGAGTGTGGGATTCATTCTGTATCTGTCAGTCTCTGATACTGTGTGTGAGTGTGGGATTCATTCTGTGTCTGTCAATCTCTGGTACTGTATGTGAGTGTGGGATTCATTCTGTATCTGTCAGTCTCTGATACTGTGTGTGAGTGTGGGATTCATTCTGTGTCTGTCAATCTCTGGTACTGTATGTGAGTGTGGGATTCATTCTGCATGTGTCAGTCTCTGGTACTGTGTGTGAGTGTGGGATTCATTCTGTATCTGTCAGTCTCTGGCACTGTGTGTGAGTGTGGGATTCATTCTGTGTCTGTCAATCTCATGCACTGCATGTGAGTGTGGGATTCATTCTGCATCTGTCAGTCTCTGGAACTGTGTGTGAGTGTGAGATTCATTCTGTATCTGTCAGTCTCTTACTGTGTGTGATTGTGGGATTCATTCTGTATCTGTCAGTCTCTGGAACTGTGTGTGAGTGTGAGATTCATTCTGTATCTGTCAGTCTCTGGTACTGTGTGTGAGTGTGGGATTCATTCTGTATCTGTCAGTCTCGAGTGCTGTATGTGAGTGTGGGATTCATTATGTATCTGTCACTCTCTGGTACTGTGTGTGAGTGTGGGATTCATTCTGTGTCTATCAATCTCTGGTACTGTATGTGAGTGTGGGATTCATTCTGTATCTGTCAGTCTCTGGTACTGTGTGTGAGTGTGGGATTCATTCCGTATCTGTCAGTCTCTGGTACTGTGTGTGAGTGTGGGATTCATTCTGTATCTGTCAGTCTCTGGTACTGTGTGTGAGTGTGGGATTCATTCTGTATCTGGCAGTCTCTGGTACTGTGTGTGAGTGTGGGATTCATTGTGTGTCTGTCAATCTCTGGTACTGTGTGTGAGTGTGGGATTCATTCTGTATCTGTCAATATCTGTTACTGTGTGTGAGTGTGGGATTCATTCTGTATCTGTCAGTCTCTGGTACTGTGTGTGAGTGTGGGATTCATTCTGTATCTGTCACTCTCTGGTCCTGTGTGTGAGTGTGGGATTCATTGTGTGTCTGTCAATCTCTGGTACTGTATGTGAGTGTGGGATTCATTCTGCATCTGTCAGTCTCTGGTGCTGTGTGTGAGTGTGGGATTCATTCTGCATCTGTGAGTCTCTGATCATAGAATCATAGAATCATAGAAGTTACAACATGGAAACAGGCCCTTCGGCCCAACATGTCCATGTCGCCCAGTTTATACCACTAAGCTAGTCCCAATTGCCTGCACTTGGCCCATATCCCTCCATACCCATCTTACCCATGTAACTGTCCAAATGCTTTTTAAAAGACAAAATTGTACCCGCCTCTACTACTGCCTCTGGCAGCTCGTTCCAGACACTCACCACCCTTTGAGTGAAAAAATTGCCCCTCTGGACCCTTTTGTATCTCTCCCCTCTCACCTTAAATCTATGCCCCCTCGTTATAGACTCCCCTACCTTTGGGAAAAGATTTTGACTATCGACCTTATCTATGCCCCTCATTATTTTATAGACTTCGATAAGATCACCCCTTAACCTCCTGCTCTCCAGGGAAAAAAGTCCCAGTCTGTCTAACCTCTCCCTGTAAGTCAAACCATCAAGTCGCGGTAGCATCCTAGTAAATCTTTTCTGCACTCTTTCTAGTTTAATAATATCCTTTCTGTAATAGGGTGACCAGAACTGTACACAGTACTCCAAGTGTGGCCTCACCAATGCCCTGTACAACTTCAACAAGACATCCCAACTCCTGCATTCAATGTTCTGACCAATGAAACCAAGCATGCTGAATGCCTTCTTCACCACCCTATCCACCTGTGACTCCACTTTCAAGGAGCTATGAATCTGTACTCCCAGATCTCTTTGTTCTATAACTCTCCCCAACGCCCTCCCATTAACGGAGTAGGTCCTGGCCCGATTCGATCTACCAAAATGCATCACCTCACATTTATCTAAATTAAACTCCATCTGCCATTCATCGGCCCACTGGCCCAATTTATCAAGATCCCGTTGCAATCCTAGATAACCTTCTTCACTGTCCACAATGCCACCAATCTTGGTGTCATCTGCAAACTTACTAACCATGCCTCCTAAATTCTCATCCAAATCATTAATATAAATAACAAATAACAGCGGACCCAGCACCGATCCCTGAGGCACACCGCTGGACACAGGCATCCAGTTTGAAAAACAACCCTCGACAACCACCCTCTGTCTTCTGTCGTCAAGCCAATTTTGTATCCAATTGGCTACCTCACCTTGGATCCCATGAGATTTAACCTTATGTAACAACCTACCATGCGGTACCTTGTCAAATGCTTTGCTGAAGTCCATGTAGACCACGTCTACTGCACAGCCCTCATCTATCTTCTTGGTTACCCCTTCAAAAAACTCAATCAAATTCGTGAGACATGATTTTCCTCTCACAAAACCATGCTGACTGTTCCTAATCAGTCCCTGCCTCTCCAAATGCCTGTAGATCCTGTCCCTCAGAATACCCTCGAACAACTTACCCACTACAGATGTCAGGCTCACCGGTCTGTAGTTCCCAGGCTTTTCCCTGCCGCCCTTCTTAAACAAAGGCACAACATTTGCTACCCTCCAATCTTCAGGCACCTCACCTGTCGCGGTGGATGATTCAAATATCTCTGCTAGGGGACCCGCAATTTCCTCCCTAACCTCCCATAACGTCCTGGGATACATTTCATCAGGTCCCGGAGATTTATCTACCTTGATGCGCGTTAAGACTTCCAGCACCTCCCTCTCTGTAATATGTACACTCCTCAAGACATCACTATTTATTTCCCCAAGTTCCCTAACATCCATGCCTTTCTCAACCGTAAATACCGATGTGAAATATTCATTCAGGATCTCACCCATCTCTTGTGGTTCCGCACATAGATGACCTTGTTGATCCCTAAGAGGCCCTACTCTCTCCCTAGTTACCCTTTTGCCCTGTGATTGAGTGTGGGTTTCATTCTGTATCTGTCAGTCTCTGGTACTGTGTGTGAGTGTGAGATTCATTCTGTATCTGTCAGGCTCTGGTACTGTGTGTGAGTGTGAGATTCATTCTGTATCTGTCAGTCCCTGGTACTGTGCGTGAGTGAGATTCATTCTGTTCCTGAAACTGTGCGTGAGTGTGGGATTCATTCTGTATCTGTCAGTCTCTGGTACTGTGTGTGAGTGTGAGATTCATTCTGTATCTGTCAGTCCCTGTTACTGTGTGTGAGTGTGGGATTCATTCTGTACCTGTCAGTCTCTGATGCTGTGTGAGAGTTTGGGATTCATTCTGTGTCTGTCAGTCTCTGAAACTGCGTGTGAGTGTGGGATTCATTCAGTATCTGTCAGTCTCTGATTCTGTATCTGTCAGTCTCTGACACTGTGTGTGAGTGTGGGATTCAATCTGCATCTGTCAGTCTCTGATAATGCATGTGCGTGTAGGATTCATTCTGTATCTGTCAGTCTCTGATACTGTGTGTGAGTGCAGGATTCATTCTGTATCTGTCACTCTCTGGGACTGTGCGTGAGTGTGGGATTCATTGTGTGTCTGTCAATATCTGGTACTGTATGTGAGTGTGGGATTCATTCTGTATCTGTCAGTCTCTGATACTGTGTATGAGTGTGGGTTTCATTCTGTATCTGTCAGTCTCTGGTACTGTGTGTGAGTGTGAGATTCATTCTGTATCTGTCAGTCTCTGGTACTGTGTGTGAGTGAGGGATTCATTCTGTATCTGTCAGTCTCTGGTACTGTGTGTGAGTGTGAGATTCATTCTGTGTCTGTCAGTCTCTGGTACTGTGTGTGAGTGTGAGATTCATTCTGTGTCTGTCAATCTCTGGTACTGTATGTGAGTGTGGGATTCATTCTGTAACTGTCAGTCTCTGGTGCTGTGTGTGAGTGTGGGATTCATTCTGTATCTGTCAGTCTCTGGTACTGTGTGTGAGTGTGGGATTCATTCTGTATCTGTCAGTCTCTGGTACTGTGTGTGAGTGTGAGATTCATTCTGTATCTGTCAGTCTCTGGTACTGTGTGTGAGTGTGAGATTCATTCTGTATCTGTCAGTCTCTGGTACTGTGTGTGAGTGTGAGATTCATTCTGTATCTGTCAGTCTCTGGTACTGTGTGTGAGTGTGAGATTCATTCTGTATCTGTCAGTCTCTGGTACTGTTTGTGAGTGTGAGATTCATTCTGTATCTGTCAGTCTCTGGTGCTGTGTGTGAGTGTGGGATTCATTCTGCATCTGTCAATCTCTGATTCTGTATCTGTCAGTCTCTGATACTGTGTGTGAGTGTGGGATTCAATCTGCATCTGTCAGTCTCTGATAATGTATGTGCGTGTAGGATTCATTCTGTATCTGTCAGTCTCTGATACTGTGTGTGAGTGCAGGATTCATTCTGTATCTGTCACTCTCTGGGACTGTGTGTGAGTGTGGGATTCATTGTGTGTCTGTCAATCTCTGGTACTGTATGTGAGTGTGGGATTCATTCTGTATCTGTCAGTCTCTGATACTGTGTATGAGTGTGGGTTTCATTCTGTATCTGTCAGTCTCTGGTACTGTGTGTGAGTGTGAGATTCATTCTGTATCTGTCAGTCTCTGGTACTGTGTGTGAGTGTGGGATTCATTCTGTATCTGTCAGTCTCTGGTACTGTGTGTGAGTGTGAGTTTCATTCTGTGTCTGTCAGTCTCTGGTACTGTGTGTGAGTGTGAGATTCATTCTGTGTCTGTCAATCTCTGGTACTGTATGTGAGTGTGGGATTCATTCTGTAACTGTCAGTCTCTGGTGCTGTGTGTGAGTGTGGGATTCATTCTGTATCTGTCAGTCTCTGGTAATGTGTGTGAGTGTGGGATTCATTCTGTATCTGTCAGTCTCTGGTACTGTGTGTGAGTGTGAGATTCATTCTGTATCTGTCAGTCTCTGGTACTGTGTGTGAGTGTGAGATTCATTCTGTGTCTGTCAGTCTCTGGTACTGTGTGTGAGTGTGAGATTCATTCTGTATCTGTCAGTCTCTGGTACTGTGTGTGAGTGTGAGATTCATTCTGTATCTGTCAGTCTCTGGTACTGTTTGTGAGTGTGAGATTCATTCTGTATCTGTCAGTCTCTGGTGCTGTGTGTGAGTGTGGGATTCATTCTGCATCTGTCAATCTCTGATTCTGTATCTGTCAGTCTCTGATACTGTGTGTGAGTGTGGGATTCATTCAGTATCTGTCAGTCTCTGGTACTGTGTGTGAGTTTGGGATTCATTCTGTATCTGTCAGTCTCTGAGACTGCATGTGAGTGTGGGATTCATTCTGTGTCTGTCAGTCTCTGATACTGCGTGTGAGTGTGGGATTCATTCAGTATCTGTCAGTCTCTGATACTGTGTGTGAGTGTGGGATTAATTCTGTGTCTGTCAATCTCTGGTACTGTATGTGAGTGTGGGATTCATTCTGTATCTGACAGTCTCTGATACTGTGTGTGAGTGTGGGATTCATTCTGTGTCTGTCAATCTCTGGTACTGTATGTGAGTGTGGGATTCATTCTGTAACTGTCAGTCTCTGGTACTGTGTGTGAGTGTGGGATTCATTCTGTATCTGTCAGTCTCTGGTACTGTGTGTGAGTGTGAGATTCATTCTGTGTCTGTCAATCTCTGGTACTGTGTGTGAGTGTGAGATTCATTCTGTGTCTGTCAATCTCTGGTACTGTATGTGAGTGTGGGATTCATTCTGTAACTGTCAGTCTCTGGTGCTGTGTGTGAGTGTGGGATTCATTCTGTATCTGTCAGTCTCTGATACTGTGTATGAGTGTGGGATTCATTCTGTATCTGTCAGTCTCTGGTACTGTGTGTGAGTGTGGGATTCATTCTGTATCTGTCAGTCTCTGGTACTGTGTGTGATTGTGAGATTCATTCTGTATCTGTCGGTCTCTGGTACTGTGCGTGAGTGAGATTCATTCTGTTCCTGACACTGTGTGTGAGTGTGGGATTCATTCTGTATCTGTCACTCTCTGCTGCTGTGTGTGAGTGTGGGATTCATTCTGTATCTGTCAGTCTCTGATACTGTGTATGAGTGTGGGTATCATTCTGTATCTGTCAGTCTCTGGTACTGTGTGTGAGTGTGAGATTCATTCTGTATCTGTCAGTCTCTGGTACTGTTTGTGAGTGTGAGATTCATTCTGCATCTGTCAGTCTCTGGTGCTGTGTGTGAGTGTGGGATTCATTCTGCATCTGTCAGTCTCTGGTACTGTGTGTGAGTGTGGGATTCATTCTGTATCTGTCAGTCTCTGACACTGCATGTGAGTTTGGGATTCATTCTGTATCTGTCAGTCTCTGGTACTCTGTGTGAGTGTGGGATTCATTCTGCCCCTGTCAGTCTCTGGAACTGTACATGAGTGTCGGATTCATTCTGTATATGTCAGTCACTGGTACTGTGTGTGAGTGTGGGCTTCATTCTGTGTCTGTCAATCTCTGGGACTGTATGTGAGTGTGGGATTCATTCTGTATCTGTCAGTCTCTGATACTGTCTGTGAGTGTGGGATTCATTCTGTGTCTGTCAATCTCTGGTACTGTATGTGAGTGTGGGATTCATTCTGTAACTGTCAGTCTCTGGTGCTGTGTGTGAGTGTGGGATTCATTCTGTATCTGTCAGTCTCTGGTACTGTGTGTGAGTGTGGGATTCATTCTGTATCTGTCAGTCTCTGGTACTGTGTGTGATTGTGAGATTCATTCTGTATCTGTCGGTCTCTGGTACTGTGCGTGAGTGAGATTCATTCTGTTCCTGACACTGTGTGTGAGTGTGGGATTCATTCTGTATCTGTCACTCTCTGCTGCTGTGTGTGAGTGTGGGATTCATTCTGTATCTGTCAGTCTCTGATACTGTGTATGAGTGTGGGTTTCATTCTGTATCTGTCAGTCTCTGGTACTGTGTGTGAGTGTGAGATTCATTCTGTATCTGTCAGTCTCTGGTACTGTTTGTGAGTGTGAGATTCATTCTGTATCTGTCAGTCTCTGGTGCTGTGTGTGAGTGTGGGATTCATTCTGCATCTGTCAGTCTCTGGTACTGTGTGTGAGTGTGGGATTCATTCTGTATCTGTCAGTCTCTGACACTGCATGTGAGTTTGGGATTCATTCTGTATCTGTCAGTCTCTGGTACTCTGTGTGAGTGTGGGATTCATTCTGCACCTGTCAGTCTCTGGTACTGTACATGAGTGTCGGATTCATTCTGTATCTGTCAGTCACTGGTACTGTGTGTGAGTGTGGGCTTCATTCTGTGTCTGTCAATCTCTGGGACTGTATGTGAGTGTGGGATTCATTCTGTATCTGTCAGTCTCTGATACTGTGTATGAGTGTGGGATTCATTCTGTATCTGTCAGTCTCTGGTACTGTGTGTGAGTTTGGGATTCATTCTGTATCTGTCAGTCTTTGGGACTGTGTGTGAGTGTGGGATTCATTCTGTATCTGTCAGTCTCTGGTACTGTTTGTGAATGTGGGATTTATTCAGCATCGGTCAGTCACTGGTACTGTGTATGAGTGTGGGATTCATTCTGTATCTGTCAGTCTCTGGTCCTATGTATGAGTCTGGGATTCATTCTGTATCTGTCAGTCTCTGGTACTGTGTGTGAGTGTGGGATTCATTCTGTATCTGTCAGTCTCTGGTGCTGTGTTTTAGTGTGGGATTCATTCTGTATCTGTCAGTCTCTGGTACTGTGTGTGAGTGTGGGATTCATTCTGTAACTGTCAGTCTCTGGTGCTGTGTGTGAGTGTGGGATTCATTCTGTATCTGTCAGTCTCTGGTACTGTGTATGAGTGTGGGATTCATTCTGTATCTGTCAGTCTCTGATACTGTGTGTGAGTGTGGGATTCATTCTGTATCTGTCAGTCTCTGGTACTGTGTGTGAGTGTGGGATTCATTCTGTATCTGTCAGTCTCTGATACTGCATGTGAGTTTGGGATTCATTCTGTATCTGTCAGTCTCTGGTACTCTGTGTGAGTGTGGGATTCATTCTGTATCTGTCAGTCTCTGATACTGTGTGTGAGTGTGGGGTTCATTCTGTGTCTGTCAATCTCTGGTACTGTATGTGAGTGTGGGATTCATTCTGTAACTGTCAGTCTCTGGTGCTGTGTGTGAGTGTGGGATTCATTCTGTATCTGTCAGTCTTTGGTACTGTGTGTGAGTGTGGCATTCATTCTGTTGCTGTCAGTCTTTGGGACTGTGTGTGAGTGTGGGATTCATTCTGTATCTGTCAGTCTATGGTGCTGTGTGTGAGTGTGGGATTCATTCTGCACCTGTCAGTCTCTGGTACTGTACGTGAGAGTGGGATTCATTCTGTTTCTGTCAGTATCTGGTACTGTGTGTGAGTGTGGGATTCATTCTGTATCTGTCAGTCTCTGGTACTGTGTGTGAGTGTGAGATTCATTCTGTATCTGTCAGTCTCTGGTACTGTGTGTGAGTGTGGGATTCATTCTGTATCTGTCAGTCTCTGGTACTGTGTGTGAGTGTGAGATTCATTCTGTGTCTGTCAGTCTCTGGTACTGTGTGTGAGTGTGAGATTCATTCTGTGTTTGTCAATCTCTGGTACTGTATGTGAGTGTGGGATTCATTCTGTATCTGTCAGTCTCTGATACTGTGTGTGAGTGTGGGATTCATTCAGTATCTGTCAGTCTCTGGTACTGTGTGTGAGTTTGGGATTCATTCTGTATCTGTCAGTCTCTGATACTGCATGTGAGTGTGGGATTCATTCTGTGTCTGTCAGTCTCTGATACTGCGTGTGAGTGTGGGATTCATTCAGTGTCTGTCAGTCTCTGATACTGTGTGTGAGTGTGGGATTAATTCTGTGTCTGTCAATCTCTGGTACTGTATGTGAGTGTGGGATTCATTCTGTATCTGACAGTCTCTGATACTGTGTGTGAGTGTGGGATTCATTCTGTGTCTGTCAATCTCTGGTACTGTATGTGAGTGTGGGATTCATTCTGTAACTGTCAGTCTCTGGTGCTGTGTGTGAGTGTGGGATTCATTCTGTATCTGTCAGTCTCTGGTACTGTGTGTGAGTGTGGGATTCATTCTGTATCTGTCAGTCTCTGATACTGTGTATGAGTGTGGGATTCATTCTGTATCTGTCAGTCTCTGGTACTGTGTGTGAGTGTGGGATTCATTCTGTATCTGTCAGTCTCTGGTACTGTGTGTGATTGTGAGATTCATTCTGTATCTGTCGGTCTCTGGTACTGTGCGTGAGTGAGATTCATTCTGTTCCTGACACTGTGTGTGAGTGTGGGATTCATTCTGTATCTGTCACTCTCTGCTGCTGTGTGTGAGTGTGGGATTCATTCTGTATCTGTCAGTCTCTGATACTGTGTATGAGTGTGGGTTTCATTCTGTATCTGTCAGTCTCTGGTACTGTTTGTGAGGGTGAGATTCATTCTGTATCTGTCAGTCTCTGGTGCTGTGTGTGAGTGTGGGATTCATTCTGCATCTGTCAGTCTCTAGTACTGTGTGTGAGTGTGGGATTCATTCTGTATCTGTCAGTCTCTGACACTGCATGTGAGTTTGGGATTCATTCTGTATCTGTCAGTGTCTGGTACTGTGTGTGAGTGTGGGATTCATTCTGTGTCTGTCAATCTCTGGTACTGTATGTGAGTGTGGGATTCATTCTGTATCTGTCAGTCTCTGATACTGTGTGTGAGTGTGGGATTCATTCTGTGTCTGTCAATCTCTGGTACTGTATGTGAGTGTGGGATTCATTCTGTAACTGTCAGTCTCTGGTGCTGTGTGTGAGTGTGGGATTCATTCTGTATCTGTCAGTCTCTGGTACTGTGTGTGAGTGTGGGATTCATTCTGTATCTGTCAGTCTCTGATACTGTGTATGAGTGTGGGATTCATTCTGTATCTGTCAGTCTCTGATACTGTGTGTGAGTGTGGGATTCATTCTGTATCTGTCAGTCTCTGATACTGTGTGTGAGTGTGGGATTCATTCTGTATCTGTCAGTCTCTGGTACTGTGTGTGAGTTTGGGATTCATTCTGTATCTGTCAGTCTTTGGGACTGTGTGTGAGTGTGGGATTCATTCTGTATCTGTCAGTCTCTGGTACTGTTTGTGAATGTGGGATTTATTCAGCATCGGTCAGTCACTGGTACTGTGTATGAGTGTGGGATTCATTCTGTATCTGTCAGTCTCTGGTCCTATGTATGAGTCTGGGATTCATTCTGTATCTGTCAGTCTCTGGTACTGTGTGTGAGTGTGGGATTCATTCTGCATCTGTCAGTCTCTGGTGCTGTGTTTTATTGTGGGATTCATTCTGTATCTGTCAGTCTCTGGTACTGGGTGTGAATGTGGGATTCATTCTGTATCTTTCACTCTCTGATACTGTGTTTGAGTTTGGGATTCATTCTGTATCTGTCACTCTCTGATACTGCATGTGAGTTTGGGATTCATTCTGTATCTGTCAGTCTCTGGTACTGTGTGTGAGTGTGGGATTCATTTTGCATCTGTCAGTCTCGAATGCTGTATGTGAGTGTGGGATTCATTATGTATCTGTCACTCTCTGGTACTGTGTGTGAGTGTGGGATTCATTCTGTGTCTATCAATCTCTGGTACTGTATGTGAGTGTGGGATTCATTTTGTATCTGTCAGTCACTGGTACTGTGTGTGAGTGTGGGATTCATTCTGTGTCTGTCAATCTCTGGTACTGTATGTGAGTGTGGGATTCATTCTGTATCTGTCAGTCTCTGATACTGTGTGTGAGTGTGGGATTCATTCTGTGTCTGTCAATCTCTGGTACTGTGTGTGAGTGTGGGATTCATTCTGTAACTGTCAGTCTCTGGTGCTGTGTGTGAGTGTGGGATTTATTCTGTATCTGTCAGTCTCTGGTACTGTGTATGAGTGTGGGATTCATTCTGTATCTGTCAGTCTCTGATACTGTGTGTGAGTGTGGGATTCATTCTGTATCTGTCAGTCTCTGGTACTGTGTGTGAGTGTGGGATTCATTCTGTATCTGTCAGTCTCTGATACTGCATGTGAGTTTGGGATTCATTCTGTATCTGTCAGTCTCTGGTACTCTGTGTGAGTGTGGGATTCATTCTGTATCTGTCAGTCTCTGATACTGTGTGTGAGTGTGGGGTTCATTCTGTGTCTGTCAATCTCTGGTACTGTATGTGAGTGTGGGATTCATTCTGTAACTGTCAGTCTCTGGTGCTGTGTGTGAGTGTGGGATTCATTCTGTATCTGTCAGTCTCTGGTACTGTGTGTGTGTGTGGGATTCATTCTGTATCTGTCAGTCTCTGATACTGTGTATGAGTGTGGGATTCATTCTGTATCTGTCAGTCTCTGATACTGTGTGTGAGTGTGGGATTCATTCTGTATCTGTCAGTCTTTGGGACTGTGTGTGAGTGTGGGATTCATTCTGTATCTGTCAGTCTCTGATACTGCATGTGAGTTTGGGATTCATTCTGTATCTGTCAGTCTCTGGTACTCTGTGTGAGTGTGGGATTCATTCTGGATCTGTCAGTCTCTGGTGCTGTGTGTGAGTGTGGGATTCATTCTGTATCTGTCAGTCTTTGGTACTGTGTGTGAGTGTGGGATTCATTCTGTTGCTGTCAGTCTTTGGGACTGTGTGTGAGTGTGGGATTCATTCTGTATCTGTCAGTCTGTGGTGCTGTGTGTGAGTGTGGGATTCATTCTGCACCTGTCAGTCTCTGGTACTGTACGTGAGAGTGGGATTCATTCTGTTTCTGTCAGTATCTGGTACTTTGTGTGAGTGTGGGATTCATTCTGTATCTGTCAGTCTGTGGTACTGTGTGTGAGTGTGGGATTCATTCTGTATCTGTCAGTCTCTGATACTGTGTATGAGTGTGGGATTCATTCTGTATCTGTCAGTCTCTGATACTGTGTGTGAGTGTGGGATTCATTCTGTTGCTGTCAGTCTTTGGGACTGTGTGTGAGTGTGGGATTCATTCTGTATCTGTCAGTCTATGGTGCTGTTTGTGAGTGTGGGATTCATTCTGCACCTGTCAGTCTCTGGTACTGTACGTGAGAGTGGGATTCATTCTGTTTCTGTCAGTATCTGGTACTGTGTGTGAGTGTGGGATTCATTCCATGTGTGAGTATGCGATTCTTCCTTTACCTCTCAGTCTCTAGTGCTTTATGAGAGTGTGGGATGAACTAGGTATCAGTCAGTCCTTGGTGCTGTATGCCTGTGTGGGATTCATTCTCGATCTATCATCTCTGGTACCATACTTGTGTGTGGGATTCATTCTATGTCTGGCAACCTCTCATGCTGGATGTGAGTTTGGGATTCCTTCTGCTTCTGTCAGTCTCTGGTGTGGTATTTGAGTGTGGGATTCATTCTGTGTCTGTGTGTCTCTGTACTGTATCTGTGTGTGAGATTCATTCTGTATCTGTATATAATTATTCGCTCAGATTACGTTATGGTGTTCAATACTGTAACTTTAATACCTTAATGTTGAAATATTTTTTTCTCATTTTGCAGTTGGTAAATATGGATACACTTTAGGATTTGATGCTGGAGGTTTTAGTCAGATAATTTGTGTGCTTTTTGCACTCCTATTAAATCTGTATCTCTGTGAGTAATATTGTGAATGATAATGTATCTTTAAAACTGATATTTTTGAATTGGTATATAATGTGTGGATGAGTCTGTACTAAATTAATTGATACTGCATCTTTAAATTTATTTTATAACATTTTTCGACTCATGTGTAATGTGTATCTCAGTCTGTGCAAATAGAATTGATGCTGTATCTTTAAATCTCATACTATGAGTGTATTATAAACTGGTTTCTAATTTGTTTCTCAGGTTACACTGTCACAGCATTTCTCAATCTGATACTGTACATGAGTTTTGGACTTGCAATTTGTATCTCTTCATATGCTATTCGAATGGATACTGCATGAATTAAACTCTAGTGTGTGTGAGAGTTCTGGGCGAGTATTCAATTTGAATCTCGGGGTATCTGGTATTTAATCCATGGCTAATGTTGCCCTTTTGTGAAATGGACAACCTGAAAGCGTGACTTTGGACTGGGATTTTTGTATCTTCCTGTCAGCGGGACTGAGTTCGGGGGAAATGGAAACAGCGTCTGCCTCACCTGCTCTGTCTGACTGTTGGATTGAAAATGTGTCTCTGGAATCTGGGATCAGTGTGGGACTGACCACTTCTGCTGTCTGAGACTGTGGAACTGATGACCTGTCTGTGTCTCTGTGCTCTGTGAATGATAATATACCTACTGTGTGTGAGAAGGAGCTGGCTGCACTGTTCCTTTGCCTCGGGTGGAGGAAACTTCACATTCATTCTGGATCCTTCAATGGTTTGCCTGTAGAAAGAAACGTATCTCTTGTAACTCAAGAACAGGTGAGGTAGAAAATACAAAAGTGATCAGTTTAATATCTCTGTTAATAATTATTTTGAATATCCACAAATGAAAACCAGTGATACAAAGAGTGTCAGTGTCTGACTCCACTGCAGTACTGCAGCTCTCAGCTTCTGTATACCAGGTGTGTTGGGCGATTTTAAAACAATTTAGTGATATCCAGACACAACCCAACCCCTGCACTGATCCATGAATGGGACTACCCGATGGGGAGGGGCCTTTGTACCGGTCAGGTTTCTAATCCCCTCTCCCATGGGATTAACCGTTCAACTGAAAGCAAAGAGCCGCTTTTTAAAATGTGTCCTTCACACTTGTCACCTGGTGCCTGCAATTGATGCTCTTTGTATAACTCCCCACATCCTGACTGTCCGGCTCTGTTTCCACTGTTCACTGTCCAATAACAATAAACAGGGTGAGACTGGAACTAAACCAGGAACAATTCACTCCTGGTTTGGGGAGAGAAAGCAGCAATGATTTTAATATCAGGATCTTCCCATTCTCTCTCCCTCACCCTGGACACACCCTGCACACACACAGCCCGAGAATGACCTCTCCCTTCCCCCTCTCACTCCATGTTCCGGGACGAGATCCTGATCCACTCCGCCTCTTACAAACAGCCCCCGGACTCCCCCTGACCTTCCCCCGGACTCAATGCCGATCTCTGAGCCCATCTGCGGACACGGTCCCGAAGCGATGAGCTGCTGTAACGAGGCTGCTCTTTGCTCCCTTCCCCCGGGGGCCGTGATCTCTCCATTCCCGGCTGTTTTTAACCATCTTCTTCCGCTCACTGAGGGAATGTCGCCCACAGGCCGAGCTGGGGGAGTGGAGCGCGCATGCGCTCTTCTGCTCACCAGCAGCAGCGCTGGGGGCGGGGCTGAGTCACGCATGCGCAGATATCTGGTTTAATTCCCAACACAAAAATCGATGGAAACTTTCCCCAGTTGGAATTTTTCAGAGTCTGAGCAAAGGAAGTGGGGGAAAGGTCAGAGGGAATGGGGTCCACAGGCAGTGCAGGAACAGGCAGCAGAATGGGAAACAGATGGGATTCCACCAGTGCCGAACGCTGGAATCCAGACTGACTTTACAATCTCCAACTGTTAAACGAGATGTTTCCATCCCTGCTGTTTCTCTCGGTATCTTTTGATGGCAAATAGACTTTCAGAGATAAAGTGGGACGTTTTGAAATGAGCCAATGTGTTCTGTTCATTCTTTGCCCCTTTACCGATTAAGTAACGTGTGACTCCGAAACTGAAGGCAGGATTTCTCAAACCAATCCTGGAGAAACATGGGAGAAACGTTGGAGTCGGTGTATTTGCTGGTACTGTGCAGGATTAATACCTGACAGCAACAGTCCCAGGTTAATATAATCAGAGTGAGACTCTCGGTCACTGAGAGTCATCGCGAACGGATCTGATTTGCAAAACCGAATATGGTACAACAGGCAAGACAGTGATAAATTCCGCCCACATTGATTTTCTCACTAACTGCACTGTCGCTGAGTGTGGGATTAATAGTGTGTCCGTCTTTGGTATATCAGTGAGAGATAAGAATGCATCTTCTGTCTCTCCAACGGGATTTTCTGCATAAAACGCAACTTTACAGGTCAGACTGGAACTGATACTGTGGCGCTGTGCCTCTCCGCTCGCTCTGTGATCGTATCTGTCTCTCTTTCTCTCCCGCTCTGATGCTGCATATGAAGGTTGGATGCAGCTATTGGGGTTGATATAAACACAATGAAGTGTAAGATTGAAAGTGTGTATGTGTGTGTGTCTCTCTCTCTGGTGCTGGACATGAAGGTGGGATACTGTCTAATATAAACAGAGAGAATGGGGTGTCCGGGCTTCACTGTAACTGGGGATGGGTTCGGCTCCAGTCCAGTTCATGGTCATTTTCTTTTCACAGATTCAGGGCGAGAGTCTCTGTGAGACGGTAACACTGGCGGAGAAACTCCGCGTCACAACTCAACCCCAACACATGAGATTCTCCAAATCAGCTGGAATAAGGTGTTTGTGAAATGCTGAACCCGTCTGGGAGGGGATGTGTGGGGAGATAGAATCGGGTGTGGGACTGAAATGGAAGCAGGCGGGTTGACTAGTTATAGAAGGGACTGTATTTAGTCAGGAATATTACTGTCTGTTAATTGTAACGGGGCTTATTTAAAAGCTCCGGGTTCCTGGGAATCCTTGACTATGAAGCCCGAATCTGTAAGGGTTTGTGCGGAGCGCTGTCTTTCGGTTCTAATATCGATAAACGGTTCGAAATTGCCGGTGGAGAAAGCTGGAGGTGGAGCTGGAAGATCAGAGTCCGCTCTCCGCCCTGTCCATCACTCTGTCTCCTCCCCTCCCGCCCTCTCTATTTGATCCCCATGTGGAACCAACGCGGGTAGGTGGACTCGAAACACGGTGTGTTAGTCAATAAGGCGAAAGGCGAATCATATTTCTGATCTCCTGGGCACCAGGCCGTTCACTGTTATTTGTTTCTGCACAGAGTTACATTTCAGTGATTCCCCAGTGAGTTTGATGCGTTATGTAAATAATCCAACAAAATGGAACAGAAACGGAGCGAAGCGCTGAATCCCACAGATGTTGAAAGGTTAGTCGAGCAGTTCTGGTGATGCTTTACGAGCCCAGCTTGGCAAGTAGTTGAAATAAATACAAGAAATCTGGTGATGTGTGGACTGGGGTCCATAAGTTACCGTTTAAAGTACCGGAATGTGGTCGGTGCCCCGACTCCAGTCCCATTAATACCCCATCTCGTCCACAACGAGACAAAAGCAGCTCAAAGCAGCACTGGTAGCATGATATCAGCGTCTCCCTTCAGACAGTAACCAGTCCTTTCACAGATACAGTGGGTGGCTCTGAAAAGAGCCTTCACATCGAGTTACATCGAAATTACGTCACAGAAACAGGCCATTCGGCCCAATTGCTCTGATGCCGGCGTTTCTGCTGCTCACGCGCCTCCTCCTTCCTTACTTCATCTAACCCTATCGGCATATCCTTCTATTCCTTTCTCCCTCATGTGCTGATCTATCTTCCCCTTAAATGCATCAATACTATTGGCCTCAGCTATCCTGAGAAACCCTATCATTATCTTAAAATTTTTTATCAGGTCAACCCTCAGCCTTCACTTTTCCACTGAAACGAGACCCAGTCTGCTCAGCCTTTCCTGATAAGAATATCCTTTCATTTCTGGTATCATCCTTGTGAATCTTATTTGCATCTTCTCCAATGCCCCTATGTCCATAATATGGAGACCAGAACTGTTCGCACTATTCCAAATGTGGTCGAACCAAGATTCCATACTCGTTTAACATAACTTCTTAGCTTTTCAATACTATCCCTCTCGAAATGAATCCTCGTGTTTGATTTGCCTTTTTATCACCAGCGTCGCTACTTTCAGTAATTTGTTCATCTGCACCACGAGATCCCTTTGCTCCTCTATCCCGTTTAGACTCTTATTATCCAAACAGTATGTGATCTCCTTATTCTTCATTCTGCTAGTTTATTAATGTCCTCTTGAATTTTGACACATTCTTCCTTTGTATTAAAGACATCGCCCAATTTGATGTCATCGGCAAATTTTGAAATTGTACATCCGATTCCGGAATCCAAATCATTATTGTAAATTGTGAAGAACAGTGGTCCCAGCACCGATTCCTGTGGAACTCCACTTCCCAACTATTGCCAGTCTGAGTACCGACCCTGGACCTCTATTCTCGGTTTTCTGTTTTGTAGCCAGCTTCCTATCCATTCCACCACCTGTCCACGTGCTCTGAACTTAGCCATGAGTCTACAATGCGGTACATTATTGAAGGCCTTCGGAAAATCCAAATATATCACATCTACTACATGAACCTAGTCTGTCTGTTCCTTCTTCAAATGATTTAATAAGTTTGGTCCTGTCCTTGCCCTGTTATTAGATTAAATCTTTGTTTTATGTGTTCATGGGATGTGGGCGTCGCTGGTGAGGCCGGCATTTCATCCCCATCCCTAATTGCCCTTGAGAAGGTGGTGGTGAGCCGCCTTCTTGAACCGCTGCAGTCTGTGTGGTGAAGGTTCTCCCACAGTGCTGTTAGGAAGGGAGTTCCAGGATTTTAACCCAGCGACGATGAAGGAACGGCGATATATTTACAAGTCGAGATGGTGTTTGACTTGGAGCAGAACGTGCAGGTGGTGTTGTTCCCATGTCCCTGCTGCTCTTGTCCTTCTAGGTGGTAGAGGTCGCGGGTTTGGGAGGTGTTGTCGAAGAAGCCTTGGCGAGTTGCTGCAGTGCATCCTGTGGATGGTACACACTGCAGCCACAGTGCGCCGGTGGTGAAGGGAGTGAAGGTTTAGGGTGGTGGATGGGGTGCCAATCAAGCGGGCTGCTTTGTCCTGGATGTTGTCGAGCTTCTTGAGTGTTGTTGGAGCTGCACTCATCCAGGCAAGTGGAGATTATTCCATCACACTCCTGACTTGTGCCTTGTCGATGGTGGAAAGGCTTTGGGGAGTCAAGAGGTGAGTCACTCGCCGCAGAATACCCAGCCTCTGACCTGCTCTTGTAGCCACAGTATTTATATGGCTGGTCCAGTTAAGTTTCTGGTCAATGGTGACCCCCAGGATGCTGATGGTGGCGATGGTAATGCCGTTGAATGTCAAGGGGAGGTGGTTAGACTCTCTCTTTTTGGAGATGGTCATTGCCTGGCATTTGTCTGGCGCGAATTTTACTTGCCACTTATGAGCCCAAGCTTGGATGTTGTTCAGGTCTTGCTGCATGCGTGCTCAGACTGCGAATGGAACTGAACACTGTGCAATCATCAGCGAACATCCCCATTGCTGACCTTATGATGGAGGGAAGGTAATTGATGGAGCAGCTGAAGATGGTTGGGCCTCGGACACTGCCTTGAGGAATTCCTGCAGCAATGTCCTGGGGCTGAGATGATTGGCCGCCAACAACCACTACGATCTTCCTTTTTGCTAGGTATGACTCCAGCCACTGGAGAGTTTTACCCCTGATTCCCATTGACTTCAATTTTACGAGGGCTCCTTGCTGCCACACTCGGTCAAATGCTGCCTTGATGTCAAGGGCAGTCACTCTCACCTCACCTCTGGAATTCAGCTCTTTTGTCCATGTTTGGACCAAGGCTGTAATGAGGTCTGGAGCCGAGAGATCCTGGCGGAACCCAAACTGAGCATCGGTGATCAGGTTATTGGTGAGTAAGTGCCACTTGATAGCACTGTCGAAGACACCTTCCATCACTTTGCTGATGATTGAGAGTAGACTGATGGGGCGGTAATTGGCCGGATTGGATTTGTCCTGCTTTTTGTGAACAGGACATACCTGGGCAATTTTCCACATTGTCGGGTAGATGCCAGTGTTGTCGCTGGACTGGAACAGCTTGGCTGGAGGCGCAACTAGTTCTGGAGCACAATTCATCAGCACGACAGCCGCGTTGTTGTCGTGGCCCATAGCCTTTGCTGCATTCAGTGCACTCAGCCGTTTCTTGATATCACGTGGAGTGAATCGAATTAGCTGAAGACTCGCTTTTCTGATGGTGGGGATATCGGAAGGAGGCCGAGATGGATCATCCATTCAGCACTTCTGGCTGAAGATGGTTGCAAACGCTTCAGCCTTGTCTTTTGCACTCACGTGCTGGACTCCGCCATCGTTGAGGATGGGGATGTTTACAGAGCCTCCAACTCCCGTTATGTGTTTAATTATCCACCACCATTCACGACTGGATGTGACAGGACTTCAGAGTTCAGCATAGTTCCCCTTTCGCAGGACCTGTGAACACGGCGCACATGGAACTGCAGTCCTGCCCAGGATGAGCGAAACTTGGTCTTGGCCCGATCTTTACCGCCGGATTTTCCTCTTCCAGGCTTTTCCACAATCTCACAAACACTTTCACAAAGAATGAAGAAATCTTCCCTAACTCGCCCTTCTTATACCTTCTGGAGGAATACAGTGGGGCCACTTTTGATGGGTCTCTCTCAGAGTGTTTACATTGCCCCCTCACCCTCCCTGATACTCTATCTTTCAACTGCTGTAATATTGTCCTTTAGCAATATTGCTACTCCTCCTCCTTTCCCTACTTCTCTGTCCTTTCTAAAGATCTTATAAACTTGAATATTAAGCTGCCATTTGTGCCCAGTTGGCAGTCAGGTCTCCGTAATAATTTAATGAAATTATTTAACTTTACTTGATGGCTGATGTGAATTGCGGCAAAGTGTATTTCCACTGGTCAAGTATTGCAGGGATCGACTGTCTCTTCAGTCCGATATCAGGTGAACAATTACTGGCTGTTGTGTAATTTCCATTGATTGGGGCTTGGCGTCATCGACTGGGCGGAAATGGGAACTGCAGCAGAGCGAGAAAGGATCCGTCAGAAACCAGTTGAAATGAAGTACAAAATGCAACAGCCTGCAGTGCCTGTTCAGGATCTGATGGTTGGGAACTATTTTGTTGATGGCTATTTTTAGCGATGGTGGTATCGTGGTGAGTATAGCTGCCCCGGGTTCGATCCCCGGCGATTGCAATTAATCTACTTTCTTCAGAACCTCCAAATTTGTTGCCGTTCAGCTGGATTTTGTTCCCCAATCACAAACGGGTATAATTAGAGAGAAATGTTTTCAACGATGATTTATTTTCCCTATAGAATGAATGGAGGAAAAACATACTGGAAATCGTGAGTTACCAAGGGTCTAATGAGAGTGAGGAAGGCAAATGAAATGTTCGTCTTTATTGCAAGGGTGTTGGAATATAAGAATAAGGAGGACTTGCTGCAATTTTACTGTGAGGAGATAGTGTGTAAAATTGGCCGACATTCGCTGGAGTTTAGAAGAAAGAGAGGTGATCACATTGCAATGTATAAAATTCTTAGCCGGCTTGACAGTGTCGATGATGAGAGGCTTATTCCCCTGGCTGGAATGTCAAGAACGAGAGGTCATATTCTCAAGATAAGGGGTCGGCCATTTAGGACCGACATGAGGAAAAAATTCTTCACTCAAAGTGTTGTGAATCTTCGGACTTCTCTCACCCACAGGACTTTGGACGCTCAGTCGTTGAGTATATTCAAGTCTGAGATCGATCGAGTTTTGGATTTTAGGGGAATCAAGGGATATGGGGATGGCGGGAAAGTGGAGTTGAGGTCGAAGATCAGCCATGGTCTGATTGAATGGCGGAACATGCTCGAGGGGCCGTCGGGCCGACTCCTGCTTCTATCTGTTCTATTCTTATGTAGAGAACCTTCTATCCCAGTGTGCTGACGAAACTAAGTTAGGTGGCACAGTAAGCTTTATAGATGGGAGCAGAAAGTTGCAAAGGGACATTGATAGAATAAGTGAGTGGGCAAAACAGTGGCAGATGGAGTTCAACGTGGGAAAGTGTGAGGTCATCCACTTGGGACCTTAAAAAGATAGATCCGAGTATTTTCTAAATGGCAAGAAGATAGGAACTGTGGGGGAGGAGAGAGATTTAGGGGTCCAAGTAAAGAATTCACTAAAAATATAAGGTGAAATGGAGATTAAATTTTGATCTTTATCTCAAGGGAACTGGAATAAAAAGGAGTGGAAGTTATGTCACAGTTATACAGAGCTCTGGTTAGACCTCATTTCGAGAACTGTGTTCAGTTCTGGGCACCGCACTCTCGATAATGGCTTGGAATGAGAAGGGGTTTTTCTCTTTGTGATTCTCTGTGATGGAAGGGAATAGGAAAGGGTTTGGTCTGTTTGGATTTTTTTCCAGTGGCAGTGAATGAGAAGGGGTTTGGTCCATTGGGATTCCTTCTGCGTGCTCTTGCATTGATACGGAGACCTGCATGTTGCCAAATTGCTTTGTGTTTAACTTTGTGCCCCCTCGTTTGAACCCTAAAAAGAAAAGCATAAATGTAATGGAACATGGAAAGGAAATTCGTCAGATATCAGGTTATCAGCGGAGCTTATGTGTAAGGAGTAAGGATGGGTGATACGAGAACTAGGGGGCATAATCTTAGAATAAGGGGCTGCTCTTTCAAAACTGAGATGAGGAGAAACTTCTTCACTCAGAGGATAGTAGGTCTGTGGAATTTGCTGCCCCAGGAAGCTGTGGAAGCTACATCATTAAATAAATTTAAAACAGAAATAGACAGTTTCCTTGAAGTAAAGGGAATTAGGGGTTCCGGGGAGCGGGCAGGAAATTGGACATGAATTTAGATTTGAGGTTCGGATCAGATCAGCCATGATCTTATTGAATGGCGGAGCAGGCTCGAGGGGCCGATTGGCCTACTTCTGCTCCTATTTCTTCTGTTCTTATGTTCTTATAGGGCAGGTAACTGCTCGCCAGAGAATGCCGAGCCGGATTGGCAATATCAGCTCACTGCCATTAAATGGGTACGGTCACAATACAAACCCAAGAAATTCAAATGAACCATAACTGGACATTAAATAAGAAAGTGGCAAATATTTATTTCATAAAGAGATAAAATGTCACGGGCAGTTTTGTGGTCAGAAGTCGTGATTGCGTGACGTTGATTGGTTGAATGTTGGACTGAAGTTTACATTCACATTTTTATTCGGTAATTCCCGTTGGGCGGATGACAGGCAGTCATTTCATTCTGTGGAGCGATGACTTGTTCCAGTGGAATGGTCATTCTGTTCCGTTTTGTGTTTCTCAGCATCACCCAGGCCGCGCTCTTCCTCGCCACCAAAGCCACGGTGAGTGGTGCTGGTCTGGGCCCAGTATCACGGGGAAAGGAGTCAGGGGCGGCTTAATCACCAAACCTTAATTCCCAAAATTCATAATTTTGTAAGAAAACAAAGAAGTTCGAAAACACAGTTCTCAAGCCCATCAACATCCGACAATAAAACCAACATGTGTGAGTCCGTCGTCTGCAACAGGAAGTTCGAGTAATGAGGGACAAACTTCTGTGCCACTAAGAAGAAAACCAAATCGTAGACGAGGCAGTATAGTGAGGCTTTTTTGAAATGTGGTTTCATCAATTGTGCAAATGCAAACCATGATCCAAAGCCCCATTGTGTTATTTGTAGCGAGGTGCTTGTAAACGAGAGTTTAAAACCGTCAAAATTAAAAAGACATTTTGAAACAAAACATGGGGATCTCGTTGATCACCCGCTTGAATATTTTCAAAGGAAGCAACGGGGATTAAAGTTATCAGCACCAGTTCTTAATCGGTCAACTGCTCTGAATGATAAGGCACAACTGGTGTCATATTTGGTCGCAAACCGTGTGGCAAAAGAGAAAATGGCCCTTACAGTTGCCGAAAAACTTATTTTTCCAGCATCTCTGGATATTGTGCGTACAATCTTCGACGAGAAGCCGACTGAAAAATTGAGAAGCATTTCTCGCAGTTATATGTCTCGGCGAATATGTTCTATTGCTGAGCATTTAGAATCCAAGCTTATTACTCGGTTACAGTCAGCCGGGGATTTTACTATCCAACTTCACGATAGTGCTGATATTTCAAATTGTGCAACACTGTGAGTTTATGTGAGATAGGTCGGAAGGTTGGCTGTATTGTCTAACTTTACCAACAAATACAGGAGCACAATATTCGAATCACTGCATGACTGTGTAGATGGAAAATACAAATTGGACTGGGCTAATTGCAAAGGAATTCCAAGTGATGGAGCAGCAAATATGACAGGTAGAAATAGTGGAGTCATGAGAAGAATATCTGAGGCAGCTGATCATGATGTTTGGAATCACTGTTTCATTCACCACGAAGCTTTGCCGTCCAAGTGTATTCTCCCTGATCTTATGGCAGTACTGAAGGAAGTAGTGAAAATTGTTAATTTTTAAAAATTAAGCACACTGAACTGCAGGCTTTTTGAAGTGTTATGCTCAGAAATCAGGAGCTGAGCTTACTCATTTACTGTTTCACATTGAAGTATGATGGCTGTCACGGGGCAGAGTGCTTAGATCTGTGTACGACCTCAGGAAGAGATTCACATTTTTTCCTGGTAGAGAAAGAGTCTAATATGACAAATTTGTTTTACGATGGCAGCTGGTTAATGAAGTTGTCATACCTGGCTGACATGTTCTCAATTTTAAACGAACTAAATTTGAAGTTACAAGGAAGAGGCAATGATTTGTTTCGACCTTGTGAACAGATACAAGCATTCAAAAAGTCATTGGAACTGTGGCAAGCCTGACTGAAAATTAATCACCCGAGCTATTCCATGTTCCCAACACTGTTACAACACATTGAGGAGAACAGCATCAAAGAAGAAAAAGGAAATGAAATGAAATGTTTCATACCTTTTTTTAAAAAAAGGTAATGCAATAATCATGGGCGATTTTAACTTTCATATAGATTGGACAAATCAATTTGGCAAAAATAACCTTGAAGAGGAGTTCATAGAGTGTATTAGGGAATATTTCTTAGAACAATACGTCGGGGAACCAACCGGAACAGGCCATCTTGGATTTGGTAATGGGTAACGAAACAGGATTAATTAATGATCTCAAAGTGAAGGATCCCTTGGGAAGCTGTGATCATAACATGATAGAATTTCACATCCAGTTTGACAACGAGAATCTTGGGATTGAAACGACTGTATAAAAGTTAAATAAGGGCAATTATAAAGGAATGAGGGCGGAATTGGCTAAAGTGGATTGGTAAACAGATTAGATGGTCTGATGATGGATAAGTAGTGGCAAACATTTCAAAATATATTTTATGACTCGCAACAAAAATGTATCCCTGTGAGGAGGAAAGACCCCACAAAAAGGGTGAACCAACCATGGCTAACTAACGAAGTCAAGGATGGTATCAGGTTAAAAGAAAAAGCATACAACATGGCAAAGATTGGGCACTGTTTCACATCCGGCCAACCTGTAACATGCAATATTAATGCACACTGGACCTCATCTGGTCAATGAGAAACATTTAATAATAATGAACAATTGACATTGGGCCACATTTGGTCCATCTGAAACATTTACTAATAATTCACATTGGAGACTTGCGCATAACTGGCCTCAGTGAAACATTTAGTAATAATGCACGCTGGTAACTGGGGCATATCTGGTCAACGCAAACATTTAATAATAATGCACATTGGACACTGGGTCTGATATGGAAAACCTATAACATTTAATAATAATGCACACTGGGCACTGGGTTACATCTGGTTGACCTGTAACATTTAGTAATATTGTACACTGGACACTGGGTCACATCTTGTCAATGTGAAACATTTAATAATAATGCACAGTGGACAATGGGCCATATCTGGTCAATGAGAAACGTTTATTAATAATCTGCACTTGACTCTTGTCTACATCTGGACAATCTGATGCACTCTGGAGACTGGGGCATATATAGCCATTGTAATACACTTAATAATAATGCATACTAGACACTGGGGTACAACGGGTCAATGTGAAACATGCAATTCTAATGTACACTGGAAATTGGCTCACATCTGGCCAATTTGAAACATTTAATAACAGTGCACACGGGACTCTCAACCACATCTGGTCAATGAGAAACATGTAATAATAATGCACACTGGCCGCTCGGTCACATCTGGTCACTGTCAATCATTTAACAACAATGTACAATGTACACTAGCCCACATCTGGTCAATGTGAAACATTCATTAATAATGCAGTTTGGACACTGCCACATCTCGTCAACGTGTAACATTTAATAATAATGCACACTGGACCCTGGACCACATCTGGTCAATGAGATACATTTATTAATAATGATACACTAGAACTAGGGGGCATAATCTTAGAATAAGGGGCTGCTCTTTCAAAACTGAGATGAGGAGAAACTTCTTCACTCAGAGGGTGGTAGGTCTGTGGAATTTGCTGCCCCAGGAAGCTGTGGAAGCTACATCATTCGATAAATTTAAAACAGAAATAGACAGTTTCCTAGAAGTAAAGGGAATTAGGGGTTATGGGGAGCGGGCAGGAAATTGGACATGAAGCTGAGTTCGGATCGGTCAATGCCCTGTGGGTGGCGGAGAGGGCCCAGGGGATATGTGGCCGGGTCCTGCTCCGACTTCTTGTGTTCTTTAGATTTGTGGTTGGGATCAGATCAGCCATGATCTTATTGAATGGCGGAGCAGGCTCGAGGGGCCGATTGGCCTACTCCTGCTCCAATTTCTTATGTTCTTATGTTCTTATGTACACATTGGACACTGCAATGTCAATATGAAGCATTTAGTAATAATGCACATTAAACACTGGGCCAACTATGGTCAATGTGAAACATCGAATCTTAATGCACACCGGACACTGCATCACATCGTGTAACATTTAATAATGCACACTGGATACTGGGTCACATCTGAACAATGTGAAGCACTTAGGAGTAATGCACACTGGACAATGGGGCACATCATCGCAGACACGGACCAGCTTTCAGATGTACGCTGACAAAACCACCGCCTCTCTTGATCCTTCCAGGTCTTTGTTTTATCAGACCGACATCGTGTTTCAGATGAGCCACAATTTCCTCTGGTTACAATTGGAGAGTCTTTGGTCCCACAACTTCCACATCATTGCCACTGATTCCAACCCCATGCCTGGCTTTCGTCTGAGGCTGATCCTGACTGATGATAACTGCGAAGCTTCTGACCCCATACCCGCTCCATACCAAAGACCGCCTACTTCTACATCCGTAACGTCCCACCTGCCGAGCCCATCTGCAACTAAAACCCTCAGCCATGGGTTTGAAACGTCTCTGGCCTTTGTTCTCCTCTCCGGCCTCTCCACAAACTTCAGCTCATCCAAAACTCTGCTGTCCGTATCCGATCCCGCACTAAGTCCCTCACCAATCACCCAAGTCCTCATTGACCTGCAATGGCTTCCTGTCTCCTCAGCCTGCAGTTTAATTTTTCTTTCTTGTATAAGAACACAAGTAATAGGAGCAGGAAGAGGCCATGAAGCCCCTCGAGCTGCTCCCGTATTCAATAAGATCATGGCTTATCGTCGTCCTTACCATCCCTATCTCTGTAATCTCCTCCTGCTCCACAGCCCTTCCCTCTGCTCCTCCGCCTTTGGCCGCTGTTTGACCAATGTTTCCTTTAGCTGCCCTCTTCCTTTTTATATACTTGTGGAAGCTTTTACTGTCAGTTTTTATATTTCTTGCTAGTTTACTCTCATAATTTATTGTGTCTCTCTTTATTATTCTTTGAGTCATTCTATGCTGGTTTTTAAAGTTTTCCCAATCTTCGGGCTGACAGAGCTGAACTGCAACAAATTCGGCTGCAAACTTAGAGTTTCTGAAGAAAGCAGATGAATGTAAACATTGAATTGCGATGGCCGGGGATCAAACCCGGGTCAACTGCTTAGAAGGCAGCTATACTCACCACTATACCACCATCGCTGGAAATAATCATCAATAAAATAGTTTTTACCCATTAGATCCTGAACACACATTTTGTTCTCACTTTAAACTGGTTTCTGACGGATCCTTTCTCGCTCTGCTGCAGTTCCCGTTTCCGTCCAGTCGATGACGCCAAGCCCCAATCAATGGAAATTACACAACAGCCAGTAATTCTTCACCTGATATCGGACTGAAGAGATCGTCGATCCCTGCAATACTTGACCAGTGGAAATACACTTTGCCGCAACACATATCAGCCATCGAGTAAAGTTAAATAATTCATGAAATCATTACTGAGACCTGACTACCAACTGGGCACAAATGTCAGCTTAATATTCAAGTCTATAAGATCTTTAGAAAGGACAGAGAAGCAGGGAAAGGAGGAGGAGTAGCAATATTGCTAAAGGACAATATTACAGCAGTTGAAAGATAGAATATCAGTGAGGGTGGGGGGGCAGTGTAAACACTTTGAGAGAGACCCATCAAAAGTGGCCCTCACTGCAATCCTCCAGAAGATAGAAGGGCGAGCTCTGGAGGATTTCTTCATTCTTTGTGACAGTGTTTGTGAGATTGTGGAAATGTCTGGAAGAGGAAAATCCGGTGGTAAAACTCGGGCCAAGGCCAAGTCTCGCTCATCCCGGACCGGACTGCAGTTACCTGTGGGCCGTGTTCACAGGTCCTGAGAAAGGGGAACTCTGCTGAATGTGCGGGTTCCGGAGCTCCGGTCTATCTGGCTGCTGTGCTCAAGTATCTGACGGCTGAAATCCTCGAACTGGTCGGTAATGCGGCCCGCGACAACAAGAAGACCCGCATCATTCCCAGACACCTGCAACTAGCCGTCCGCAACGACGAGGAGCTCAACAAACTGCTGGGAGGGGTGACCATCGCTCAGGGCGGGGTGCTGCCTAATATCCAGGCCGTGCTGCTCCCGAAGAAAAGCGCTGGGAGCATCAAGAACAAGTGAAGCGGCCAAGATTTAATCTAATAACAGGGCAAGGACACGAACAAACTTATTAAATCATTTGAGGAAGGAACAGAAAGACAAGGTTCATGTAGTAGATGTGATAGATTTGGATTTTCCGAAGGCCTTCGATAATGTACCACATTGTTGACGCATGGCTGAGTTCAGAGCACGTGGAGTCAGTGGACAGGTGGTGGAATGGATCGGAAGCTGGCGACAAAACAGAAAACCGAGAATAGAGGTCCAGGGTCGGTACTCAGATTGGCAAAAGTTGGGAAGTGGAGTTCCACAGGGATCGGTGCTGGGAACACTGTTTTTCACAATTTACAATCATGATTTGGATTCCGGAATCGGATGTACAATTTCAAAATTTGCTGATGACATCAAATTGGGGGGTGTATTTAATACAAAGGAAGAATGTGTCAAAATTCAAGAGGACATTAATAAACTTGCAGAATGAAGAATAAGGAGATCACATACTGTTTGGATAATAAGAGTCTAAACGGGATAGAGGAGCAAAGGGATCTCGTGGTGCAGATGAACAAATTACTGAAAGTAGCGACGCTGGTGATAAAAAGGCAAATCAAACACTGGGATTAATTTCTGGAGGGATAGAATTGAAAAGCTAAGAAGTTATGTTAAACTAGTATGGGATCTTGGTGAGACCACATTTGGAACAATGCGAACATTTCTGGTCACCATATTACAGACATAGGGGCATTGGAGAAGATGCAAAAAAAGATTCACAAGGATGATACCAGAAATGAGAGGATATTCTTATCAGGAAAGGCTGAGCAGACTGGGTCTCGTTTCATTAGAAAAGACAAGGCTGATTTTCATTAATGATAGGGTTTCTTAGGATAGCTGAGGCCAATAGCATAGATGCATTTAAGGGGAAGATAGATCAGCACATGAGGGCGAAAGGAATGGAAGGATATGCCGATAGGGTTAGATGAAGTAAGGAAGGAGGAGGCGCGTGAGCAGGATAAACGCCGGCATAGACCAATTGGGCCGAATGGCCTGTTTCTGTGACGTAATTTCGATGTAACTCGATGTAAAGGCTCTTTTCAGAGCCACCCACTGTATCTGTGAAAGGGCTGGTTACTGTCTGAAGGGAGACGCTGATATCATGCTACCAGTGCTGCTTTGAGCTGCTTTTGTCTCGGTGTGGACGAGATGAGGTATTAATGGGACTGGATTCGGGGCACCGACCACAGTCCGGTACTTTAAACGGTAACTTCTGGACCCCATGCTGGTCTCGTAAAGCATCACCAGAACTGCTCGACTAACCTTTCTACATCTGTGGGATTCAGCGCTTCACTCCGTTTCTGTTCTATTTTGTTGGATTATTTACATAACGCATCAAACTCACTGGGGAATCACTGAAATGTAACTCTGTACAGAAACAAATAACAGTGAACGGCCTGGTGCCCAGGAGATCAGAAATATTACTCGCCTTTCGCCTTGTTGACTCGTAAACCGTGTTTCGAGTCCACCAACCCGCGTTGGTTCCATATGGGGATCATGTCCAGCACTGGAGAGAGAGACAGAGCCTGTCAGTCTTACACTTCCTATCAGTGTGTTCATATCACGCTCAATATCTGTATCCAACCTTCATATCGAGCATCAGAGAGTGAGAGAGAAAGGAAGACAAATACGGTGACAGAGCGAGCGGAGAGGCACAGTGCCACAGTATCAGTTCCAGACTGACCTGTGAGCTTGCGTTTTATCCAGAAAATCCCGTTGGAGAGACAGAAGATGCATTCTTATCTCTCACTGATATACCAGAGACGGACACACTATTAATCCCACACTCAGGGACAGTGCAGAGAGTGACAAAAACAATGTGGGCCGAATTTAACCCTCTCTTGCCTGTTGTACTATATTCGGTTTTGCAGACCAGTTCCGTTCGCTATTACTCTCAGTGTCCGTGAGTTTCACTCTGATTACATTAATCTGGGACTGTTGCAGTCTGATGTTAATCCCACACGGTCCCAGCAAATACACCGACTCCCATTTTTCTCCCATGTTTCTCCAGGATTGGTTTGAGAAATCCTGCCTTCAGTTTCGGAGTCACACGTTACTTAATTAGTAAAGGGGCCAAGAATGAACAGAACCCATTGGCTCATTTCAAAACGTCCCACTTTATCTGTGAAAGCCCCTTTACCATCAAAAGATACCGAGAGAAACAGCAGGGATGGAAACATCCAGTTTAACAGTTGGAGATTGTAAAGTCAGTCTGGATTCCAGCGTTCGGCACTGGTGGAATCCCATCTGTTTCCCATTCTGGTGCCTGTTCCTGCACTGCCTGTGGACCCCATTCCCTCTGACCTTTCCCCCACTTCCTTTGCTCAGACTCTGAAAAATTCCAACTGGGGAAAGTTTCCATCGATTTTTGTGTTGGGAATTAAACCAGATATCTGCGCATGCGCGATTCAGCCCCGCCCCCAGCGCTGCTTGCTGGTGAGCAGAAGAGCGCATGCGCGCTCCCCTCCCCCAGCTCGGCCTGTGGGCGCCATTCAATCAGTGAGCGGAAGAAGATGGTTAAAAACAGCCGGGAATGGAGAGATCACGGCCCCCGGGGGAAGGGAGCAAAGAGCAGCCTCGTTACAGCAGCTCATCGCTTCGGGACCGTGTCCGCAGATGGGCTCAGAGATCGGCATTGAGTCCGGGGGAAGGTCAGGGGGAGTCCGGGGGCTGTTTGTAAGAGGCGGAGTGGATCAGGAACTGGTCCCGGAACATGGAGTGAGAGGGGGAAGGGAGAGGGCATTCTCGGGCTGTGTGTGTCCAGGGTGTGTCCAGGGTGAGGGAGAGAGAATGGGAAGAACCTGCTATTAAAACCATTGCTGCTTTCTCTCCCCAAACCAGGAGTGAATGGTGCTGGTTTAGTTCCAGTCCCACTGTGTTTATTGTTATTGGACAGTGAACAGTGGAAACAGATGTGGGGAGTGAGACAAAGAGCATCAATTGCAGGCAACAGGTGAGAAGTGTGAAGGACACATTTTGAACAGCGGCTGTTTGCTTTCAGTTGAACGGTTAGTCCAATGGGAGAGGGGATTAGAAACCTGACCTGCACAAAGGTCCCTGCCCCATCGGGTAGTCCCATTCATGGATCAGTGCAGGGGTTGGGTTGTGTCTGGATGTTACTAAATTATTTTAAAACCGCCCAACACACCTGGTGTACAGAAGCTGAGAGCTGCAGTACTGCAGTGGAGTTAGACACTGACACTCTTTGTATCACTGGAAATCATTTGTGAACATTAAAAATAATTATTAACAGAGATATTAAACTGATCACTTTTGCATTTTCTACCTCACTTGTTCTTGAGTTACAAGAGATACGTTTCTTTCTACAGGCAAATATTTGAAGGATCCAGAATGAATGTGAAGTTTCCTCCACCCGAGGCAAAGGAACAGTGCAGCCAGCTCCTTCTCACACACAGTAGGTATATTATCACTCACAGAGCACAGAGACACAGACAGTAATCAGGTCCACAGTCTCAGACAGCAGAAGCGGTCAGTCCCACACTGATCCCAGGTTCCAGAGACACATTTTCAATCCAACAGTCAAACAGAGCAGGTGAGGCAGACGCTGTTTCCATTTCCCCCGAACTCAGTCCCGCTGACAGGAAGATACAAAAATCCCAGTCCAAAGTCACGCTTTCAGGATGTCAATTTCATAAAGGGCAACATTAGCCATGAATTAAATACCAGATACCCCGAGATTATCATAGAAGTTACAACATGGAAACAGGCCCTTCGGCCCAACATGTCCATGTCGCCCAGTTTATACCACTAAGCAAGACCCAATTGCCTGCACTTGGCCCATATCCCGGGGATGAGGGGGCGGACATATGAGGAGAGGTTGAGTAGATTGGGACTCTACTCATTGGAGTTCAGAAGAATGAGAGGCGATCTTATTGAAACATATAAGATTGTGAAGGGTCTTGATCGGGTAGATGCAGTAAGGATGTTCCCAAAGATGGGTGAAACTAGAACTAGGGGGCATAATCTTAGAATAAGGGGCTGCTCTTTCAAAACTGAGATGAGGAGAAACTTCTTCACTCAGAGGGTGGTAGGTCTGTGGAATTTGCTGCCCCAGGAAGCTGTGGAAGCTACATCATTAGATAAATTTAAAACAGAAATAGACAGTTTCCTAGAAGTAAAGGGAATTAGGGGTTATGGGGAGCGGGCAGGAAATTGGACATGAAGCTGAGTTCGGATCGGTCAATGCCCTGTGGGTGGCGGAGAGGGCCCAGGGGCTATGTGGCCGGGTCCTGCTCCGACTTCTTGTGTTCTTTAGATTTGTGGTTGGGATCAGATCAGCCATGATCTTATTGAATGGCGGAGCAGGCTCGAGGGGCCGATTGGCCTACTCCTGCTCCAATTTCTTATGTTCTTATGTTCTTATGTTCTTATACCCATCTTACCCATGTAACTGTCCAAATGCTTTTTAAAAGACAAAATTGTACCCGCCTCTACTACTGCCTCTGGCAGCTCGTTCCAGACAATCACCACCCTTTGAGTGAAAAAATTGCCCCTCTGGACCCTTTTGTATCTCTCCCCTCTCACCTTAAATCTATGTCCCCTCGTTATAGACTCCCCTACCTTTGGGAAAAGATTTTGACGATCTACCTTATCTATGCCCCTCATTATTTTATGGACTTCTATAAGATCACCCCTAGAACTCCTACTCTCCAGGGAAAAAAGTCTCAGTCTATCCAACCTCTCCCGATAAGTCAAACCATCAAGTCCCGGTAGCATCCCAGTAAATCTTTTCTGCACTCTTTCTAGTTTAATAATATCCTTTCTATAATAGGGTGACCAGAACTGTACACAGTATTCCAAGTGTGGCCTTACTAATGTCTTGTACAACTTCAACAAGACATCCCAACTCCTGTATTCAATGTTCTGACCAATGAAACCAAGCATGCTGAATGCCTTCTTCACCACCCCATCCACCTGTGACTCCACTTTCAAGGAGCTATGAACCTGTACTCCTAGATCTCTTTGTTCTATAACTCTCCCCAACGCCCTACCATTAACGGAGTAGGTCCTGGCCCGATTCGATCTACCAAAATGCATCACCTCACATTTATCTAAATTAAACTCGATCTGCCTTTCATCGGCCCACTGGCCCAATTTATCAAGATCCCGTTGCAATCCTAGATAACCTTCTTCACTGTCCACAATGCCACCAATCTTGGTGTCATCTGCAAACTTACTAACCATGCCTCCTAAATTCTCATCCAAATCATTAATATACATAACAAATAACAGCGGACGCAGCACCGATCCCTGAGGCACACCGCTGGTCACAGGCCTCCAGTTTGAAAAACAACCCTCCACAACCACCCTCTGTCTTCTGTCGCCAAGCCAATTTTTTTATCCAATTGGCTACCTCACCTTGGATCCCGTGAAATTTAACTTTATATAACAACCGACCAAATTGAATACCAGCCCAGAACTCTCACAAACACGTGAGTTTAATTAATGCAGTATCCATTTGAATAGCGTATCAAGAGATACAAATTGCAAGTCAAAACTCATGTACAGTATCAGATTGAGAAATGCTGTGACAGTGTAACCTGAGAAACAAATTAGATACCAGTTTATAATATACTCATAGTATGAGATTTAAAGATACAGTATCAATTCTATTAGCACAGACTGAGATACACATTGCACATGAGTCCAAAAATATTCTCAAATAAAATTTAGAGATGCAGTATCAATTCCTTTCGTGCAGACAGATCTACACATTATAGACCAATTCCAAAATGTCACCATATCATTTTGAAAGATACATTATCATTCACAATATTACTCACAGAGATACAGGTTTAATAGTAGTTCAAAAAGCACACAAATTATCAGATTAAAAGCTCCAGCATCAAATTCTAAAGTGTGTCCATATTTACCAATTAAATAATGAGAAAAACTATTTAAGCATTAAGGTACTAATCCTACAATATTGAACATGATAATGTAATCTGAGAGAATAACTATGTACAGATACAGAATGAATCTCTCACACAGATACAGTACAGAGACACACAGACACAGAATGAATCCCACACTCACATACAGTACGAGAGACAGACAGACACAGAGTAAGTACCACACTCAAATATGGTACCAGACATGATAGATACAGAATGAATCCCACACAGGCATACAGCACCAAGGACTGACAGGTACTGAGTTCATCCCACAATCTCATAAAGCACTAGGGACTGAGAGGTAAAGTATGAATCCCACACTCACACACTGTACCAGAGACTGACAGATACAGAATGAATCCCACACTCACACACAGCACCAGAGACAGACAAATACAGAATGAATCCCACACTCACACACAGCACCAGAGACAGACAAATACAGAATGAATCCCACACTCACACACAGCACCAGAGACAGACAAATACAGAATGAATCCCACACTCACAAACAGTACCAGAGACTGACAGATACTGAATGAATCCCACACTCACTCACATCACCAGAGACAGACAGATACAGAATGAATCCCACACTCACAAACAGTACCAGAGACTGACAGATACAGAATGAATCCCACGCTCACACACAGCACCAGAGACAGACAGATACAGAATGAATCCCACGCTCACACACAGCACCAGAGACTGACAGATACTGAATGAATCCCACACTCACACACAGTACCTGAGAATGACAGATACTGAATGAATCCCATACTAACATACATTATGAGAAACTGCATATATGGATGTAATTCAACACCCACACACAGTACCAGAGAATGTATATACTGAATGAATCCCACAGTCAAATAGAGTACCAGGGAGTGACAGATGCAGCATGAATCCCACACTCACA
Source organism: Heptranchias perlo (assembly GCF_035084215.1). NCBI lineage: Eukaryota > Metazoa > Chordata > Chondrichthyes > Hexanchiformes > Hexanchidae > Heptranchias > Heptranchias perlo. The sequence goes on along the minus strand of NC_090370.1, from coordinate 26,513,352 downwards.
CGCAGTACCAAGAGACTGAGAGATACAAAGTGAATCTCATAGTCACCTACATTAGTGCAGGCTGAGTTACAAATTACGTACCAGAGCAAAAATCTCATTGTGTCAGATTGAAAGATACAGTATCAAATCCACTAGTGCAGACTGAGCTACATATTAGATATATTGGTAAATACTCAGAGTATTATACTGAAATAAACAGTATCAATACCATTGATACAGACTGAGCTACACATTACATACTCGTTCAAAAACCTCAAATGTTCAGACTGGAAGATACTGAATTAAAGAATGAATCCCACACTGAGATAAAGTACCAGAGACTGACAGACACAGAATGAATCCCACACTCACACACAGTATCAGAGACTGACAGATACAGAATGAATCCATCACTGATATATAGTACCCCTGAGACTGAGAGATGCAGAATATACCCCATGCTCACAGCCAGTACCAGAGACTGACAGATATAGAATGAATCCTACACTCACATACCGTACCAGGAACAGAATGAATCTCACTCATGCACAGTACCAGAGTCTGACAGTTGTAGAATGAATCTCACACTCACACAGCACCAGAGACAGACAGATACAGAATGAATCCCACACTCACACACAGCATCAGAGACTGACAGATACAGAATGAATCCCACACTCACACACAGTTCCAGAGTCTGACAGTTGTAGAATGAATCTCACACTCACGCAAAGTACCAGAGTCTGACAGATACAGAATGAATCTCACACTCGCATTACTGCGGACTGAGCTACACATTACATACCAGTCCAAAAATCTCATAGGGTCAGATTGAAAGATACAGTATCAATTCCATTGGTGCAGACTGAGCTACATATTCGATATATTGGTAAATACTCGTGTTATACTGAAATAAACATTATCAATACCATTGGTACAGACTGAGCTACACATTGCATACGAGTCCAAAAATCAAATAGATGATCAGACTGGAAGATATCGTTTAAATTCTATTAGCTTAACATTATATAACAGTCCAACAATCTCATACACTTTTAGACTGAAAGATACCGTATCGATTCTATTCGTGCAGACTGAGCCACACATTATAGAGCAGTCCAACAATCTCATACAATATCAGACTCAAAGATACAATATCGATTCCATTAGCACAGACTGAGCTATATGTTACTCACCAGTCCAAATATCTCATACAGTGTTTGACTCAGATGCAGAATTAATCCCATTATTGCAGTTTGAACGACACATTATATACCAGTCCAGTAATTTCAACGTGAACAGATTGAAAGGTACATTATCATTCACAATAGAGTTCAGAGATTAAGATGTCACACTGAGCCAAAACTCACACATGGTGCTTGATTAAAGAAAATCGAAAAGTGTATCTATATTAACAAATTAAATACTCGATGAAGAACTGTATCTACTTTGAAGTGGTAAAGATACAGTTTCAAATACGATACTGTAAACTGAAATAAGAACCCAAAATGAATCCAGACTTGCACATTGTCTCAGAGACTGAATTACAGAATGAATCCCTCACTGAGATAAAGTAGCAGAGAATGGCAGATACAGAATGTATCCCCCCCACACACAGACAGTACCAGAGACTGACAGATACAGAATTATTCCCAAACTCACATAAAGCACTTGAGACTGACAGATACAGAACGAATCCATCACTTATATATAGTACCTGAGAGTGACAGATGCAGAATATACCCCATGCTCACACTCAGCACCAGAGACTGACAGATACAGAAAGAATCCCAAACTCACGCACAGTACCAGAGACAGACAGATACACAATAAACCCCACTCTCACATCCAGTACCTGAGACTGACCTCTAATGGACGTAAGCGAGAACTGTAAAAGAGCGGAACAAATTCACATTATCTGTCGTGGTGAGAGAAACAGGACAATGTGCATTTTGAGGAAAGATTCTGTCTGTAACTTTTACTCTCGAATTTTTGCACTTTTTGACAGTGAAAAATGAAGACAATTTATTCATAATAAAGTTTTTGTTCCACTCGTTCAATCGTTGTGAATTTGCCCCATTATATTTCACTGTACATTGCGCAGTATTTCTCTCTGATTTCTCAGGACACGATTTACATTGTTCCTCTAGCCCATTTAGACTGTAATTTTTCAAGCAGTATGTGGCCTCCTTATTCCCTCCAGCGAAATGCAGCACCGCAAACCTTTCGATATTGAAATTCACTGGCCATTTACACAGCCGTTCTGCAAGTTTATTTTGCCGCTGTCTTCCTCAGTATTGTAAACAATTTTACAACACCAAGTTATAGTCCAGCAATTTTATTTTAAATTCACAAGCTTTCGGAGGCTTCCTCCTTCGTCAGGTGAACGATGTGAAAACGATTCCTCAGTATTGACAATACCTCCTAAATCAATTACAAGAATTTAACACTGCGTTACAACTAATGTTTGGTCTAACAAAATGTACTTGCAGCTCGCCTCCATTCCCAATTTTTCTAAATCCCAATCGTGCAATATAATGTTAAGAATTAGTTTCTGCTCTGTCCCTCTCTCATCTTCAAACTTCACTGTCCCGGTGTTTGGGGACATCTACTGGCCGGAAGCAGAACTGGTCGGAACAAATTGCGGAAACCGGACAATGTGCAGTGTGAGCGTGTTTATGATTGGTGGCAGGTACTAAATCTGATTTTTTAAACCTGCCCATTAACCTGTAGTGTTTGTTTCTGAAAAGTAAACAGAGCCGGACAGTAAGGATATGGGGAGTGAAACAAAGAGCATCTATGGCAGACATCAGGTGAGAAGGTTGAAGGACACATTTTAAACAGCGTCTGTTTTGTTTCAGTTCAATGGTTTGTCCCAAGGGAGTGGGAAACAGAAATCTGATATGATCAAAGGTCCCCGCCCCATCGGGTAGTCCCATTCATGGATCAGTGCAGGGGTTGGGTTGTGTCTGGATGTCACTAAATTGTTGTAAAACTGCCCAACACACCTGGTGTGCAGAAGCTGAGAGCTGCAGTACTGCAGTGGAGTCAGACACTGACACTGTTTGTATCGCTGGTTTTCATTTGTGGTTATTACAATGATTATTAACGGAGAGATTCAATTGATCACTTTTGTATTTTCTATTTCACCTGTTCTTGAATTACAAGAGAATCTTTTTCTTCCGACAGTCAAATCCTTGAAGGACCCAGAATCAGTGTGATGTTTACTCCACCCGAGGCACAAGGAGCAGTCAGTGCAGCCAGCTCCTTCTCTCACACAGTAAGTACATTATCACTCACAGAGCACAGAGACACAGACAGGTCATCAGTCCCACAGTCTCAGACAGCGGAAGTAGTCAGTCCCACACTGATCCCAATCCAACAGTGAAACAGAGCAGGAGAGACAGATGTAATTTCCATTTCACAACGATTCATTACAGCTGACCGGCAGATAAATAATTTCCAGTCTAAAATCACACCCAGTATCAGATTGAAAGGCACTCTGTCAATCTCACATTAGTTCAGCCTTAGCTACAAATTAAATACCAGATAGAATTGACACATTGGACTGATTGATAGGTACAGAATGAATCACAATCATGCACCCCAAGATTCAAATTAAATACCAGCCCACAACTCACACTCATTATAAGTTTAAAGATGCAGTATTCATGCCACTATTGTACACTGAGATACAAATTAGATAACAGTTCAGATGTTACCCATATTTGACTCACATATATGTCCAAAAACCTCATAGTGTCAGAATGAAATGTACAGTTTCAATTCATTCACTGCAGACTGAGGTACACATTAGATACCAGTCCAAAATTCTCATACAGTATAAGACTGAAAGACACAGTATCAACCCCAATTGTGCAGACTGAGCAACACATCACATACCAGTCCAAAAATCACAGTGCCAAGTTGAATGATACAGTATAACTTCCATAAGTGCAGATTGAGCTACACATTATATACAAGACCAATATTCACATGAATTATTGTACTGGAAGATACAGTATCATTCCCATTCGTGCAGACTGAGGTACACATTAGTTACCTGTTCAAAAATCACATTGTGTCAAACTGAAAGTACAGTATCAATTCCTTTACTGCATACAGACGTTCACATCAGATACCTGTCCAAAAATCGGGTACAATATCAGACTGAAAGATATGGTATCGATGTGATTAGTACAGACTGACCTACATGTTACATACCAGTATAGAAATCTCACACAGTATCAGACTGTAAGATACAGTATCAATCCCATTCGTGCAGACTGAGGTATACATTAGATACCAGTCCAAAAGTCACATTCAGTAACAAATTGAAAGATACAGTATCAATTCCATTAGTGCAGACTGAACTGCACCTTACTGTGTAATATATTTAGGCTGGTTTGTATCAGATTGAAAGGTACAGTATAAATTCCATTATTGCAGACTGAGCTACACATTATATACCGTCCAAAAATCTGATACTTTATCAAACTGAAACATACAGCATGAATCCTATCAATGTAGGCTAAGCTACACATTACAAACGAGACCAAAAATCTCTTGCAGTGTCTGACTGAAAGTTGGAATGTCAATTCCATTCGTGCACAAAAGATTTGCATAAATTAGTGAATTAAAGATACAGTTTCAAGCACCATACTGCAGCCTGAAATAAGAATACAGAACGAATCCAGACTTGCACTTTGCCCAGAGACTGAGGTACAGAATGAATCCTACACTGAGATAAAATACCACAGATTGACAGATACAGAATGAATCCCACACTCACACACATTCCCACAGATTGACAGATACAGAATGAATCCCACACTCACACACATTCCCACAGATTGACAGAGACAGAATGAATCCCACACTCACAGACTGAACTGGCGACTGACGGATACAGAATGAATATCACGCTCACACACAGTACCAGAAACTGACAGACAGAGAATTACTCTCACACTCACATACAATCTGACATCTACTGGCCATAAGTGAGAACTGTAACAGAGCGGAAGAAATTCACATTATCTGTCGTTGTTTCAGATTCAGGACAATGTGCAATGTGAGGAAATAGTTTCTCTCTGTAACTTCTACTCTCAGATTTTTTCATGTTTTTCAGTGAAAAATTAGACAATTGATTCATAATAAAGTTTTTGTTTTGCTCATTCGAAAGTTGCCCCATTATATTTCACTCTCCATTGCACAATATTTCTGTCTGATTTCTCAGGACACGATTTATATTAATTCAAATAAACCGAACTGAAGCACAAATAAAAACTGAGCGCAAATCTGGAAGGTTCAACGGCGACCGTCAAAAGTGAAAGGGACAAAATACAGAAAAAATTAAAACCGAAAATGCTGGAAAGACTCAGCAGGTCCGGCAGCACCTGTGGAGAAGGGAGGCTCGGGTTAACGGTTCAGGACGATGACCCTTCAATAGATCAGAAAGGTTAATCCGATATAATTTAAATAAGGAAAAGGAATCATCAGAGGAAAAACTTCCGAAAATCAATTAATTTCACTGAATCCGAGCAATTGTGTCTCGTATCCACCGTACAGATCAGGGCAAATAATAATACAAAGGAACAGAGTTAAATTCAACATTATGCGGGAAATAAATGAATTTTAAAAGTATTTTTAATATAAATTAAACCCGTTTGTGTTTTGGAAACACTGTCCCTCTGAACATCATCAAATTCAGTTCCAGTCTTGGTGTTTCTGAATTCAGCGTGCTGGGATTCAAACCTGTTGGAATTAACTGCTTGGAAGGCAGCTATACTCACCATTATAGCGCCTTATTTCACCAGGAGGGAGAAGTCGAGTGTTTCTGTGGAGTTTCGGACTGAATTGCTCCCTTTGGGTTTCTGGCACTTTAATCATAGACAATAAATAGTTCCCAAACATCAGCCCCTGAACAGACACAACAAGCTGGTGGAATTTCTCATTCATAGATATTAAATAAGAGGATGGCAAAAACGAATAGGAAGAGGCTCGGAAGAAGTCACAAAAAAAATTCGGGAAGCAAACAGGAGCCAGTAAATCAAATTATCAAGGAATATAAAAAGAAATAGTAAATTATTCCACTGACACAAAAATAACAAAAGGAAAATCAGAATTGATTGAGTGCCACTAAGTGATGCACAAGATAAACTCACAGGTAACGTCAGCGAAATGGCAGAAATGTTGAATTGTTACTTTGCCTCAGTATTTACCCGGGAGATTAACAGGGTGAATGTATTAGAGGAAGAGGTCAATAAAGATATCAAGGCATTTATGTTCGAAAGTGTGGTTAAACTCCTGGTCCAGATAGATTGCATCTGTGCATATTAAATGAAGCAAGGGAAGAGATAGCAGAGGCATTGTTACATGCATCGGAAAAAATCATCAAAAAAGGAATAGTGCCAGAGGACTGGATGACAGCTAATGTGATTCTTATATTTTAAAACAGGATGTAGAACAAGTCCAGGGAACATAAGACCAGTTAACTAAAGGTCGGTGGTAGGATTGATCATGGAATCCTTTACCCAATGAAGCAACAGAAAAACATCTAGAAACCGAAAATATAACAAAGAATACTCAGCACAGATTTCAGAAAAGGAAAGCTTAACAGTTTGGCCAAAGGTTTGACAGTTTAAATTACAGTTCGACAGAACTTACCTGCTTTACAATTCTATTCCTCTGGAAATAAACCTCTGTGTTTGCTTTTTTATGGCCTTATCATCCTGTGCTGCTACTTTTAATCATTTATCAATCTGTACCCCGAAATCCCTTTGTTCTTCCACCCCATTTAGACTCTTAATTTCCAAGCAGTATGTGGCCTCCTTATTTCTCCGAGCAAAATGCACCAGCTCACACCTTTTTATACGGAAATTCAATGGCCATTTCGACCGCCTTTCAGCAAGCTTATAAAAGGCTTCATGTATTTTGTTGCATTCTTCCTCAGTATCGGCTATAACCCCGAAATTAATTACAAGCATTTAATACAGCATTACAACTAATGATTTGTCTGACAAAATGTTCTCCATTCCCAGTTTTTCTAAATCCCACTCGTGCAATATAATGTGAAGAATTAGTTTCTGTTCTGTCCCTCTCTCATCTGCAAACTTCACTGTCCCGGGGTTTGGGGACATCTACTGGCCGGAAGCAGAACTGCAACAGTTCGGAACAAATTGCGGAAACCGGACAATGTGCAGTGTGAGCGTGTTTGTGATTGGTGGCAGGTACTAAATCTGATTGGTTTCTTCAGATATCCAATCAGAGAATGAAAATAATAGACGACGTTGCATCACTCCCAATGACCCAATCACAATCATTAGCTTCCCCCATCCCTCATTAGCATAGGGCTGTGGGGCTGCCGATTTAATCCGAGCTCGGAGCGGATTTGGGTCATTTCTGGGTCTGAAATTGAGTTTGAAAATGCCTGAGGACAAGAAAGCAGCTCCCAAGAAGGGCGCCAAGAAAACCTTGAATAAAGCACCGGGCAAGGGCGGCAAGAAGCGGAGAAAGTCGAGGAAGGAGAGTTACTCCATCTACATCTACAAAGTGATGAGGCAGGTTCACCCCGACACCGGCATCTCCTCCAAGGCCATGGGCATCATGAACTCCTTTGTGAACGATATTTTCGAGCGCATCGCAGGTGAGGCTTCCCGCCTGGCCCATTACAACAAGCGGGCGACCATCAGCTCCCGGGAGATCCAGACCGCCGTGCGCCTGCTGCTGCCCGGGGAACTGGCCAAGCACGCCGTTTCAGAAGGGACAAAGGCAGTGACCAAATACACCAGCTCCAAGTAAAACTCAACAATTAACTGAAAAAATTTTAAACACAAAGGCTCTTTTAAGAGCCACCCACAGTCTCTCTGAAGACGCTGTACCGACACCTCTGTATGGAATCATTTTACTGTAGATAATTTGACACTAACGTTCTCTCTAACGGCAATTGATACCAGCTCAAATGCTAAATTTAAATCAGATAGATAGCTTTTTGGCAACGAAAGGTATGAAGGGATATGGGCCAATGGCAGGTGTATGGAGTTAGATCACAGATCAGCCATGATCTTATCAAATGGCGGAGCAGGAAAGAGGGGCTGAATGGCCGACTCCCTGTTCCTATGTTCTTGTGCTTTTGAAATTTCTCTTGAAATCTGTAAGATTCTCTCAATCACTGCCCGGTATAATCAGTGGATCGCTTTTTTATTCAGTCCCAATAACTAAAAACGTGTCCTTGATCCTCTCATTCCCGCTCATATTCCGCCCCTTCCCCCGCATCTGCCCCATCAGAGCCGTTTTAAGGCGGTGGATTACACTTCAGTCATTTCTTTCTCCTTTTCACCTTTGTTTGCTCATTATTCGGGAATATCACTTTCAGAACCGCAATCCTTTGTAAAGCAGCAATCCCGAAAGGGTGTTCACACCGAGTGCAGAACAGTCTAAAGACTCTGTCACTGTTCGGCTTCTTACACCAGGAGTCTCGGCTCCGGTTTCGATCGCGCTGCAGCTCCTGTGAACAGGGATCAATCCACAATCTGTGGTTTGTTACTTTTACAAAGATTGAGCTGGAATCTGTCCCGTTACAAAATGGGGCTTTATTCCCGCCCGATTGAAAGCGAAAGGTGAATGAAGGCGGATTTTAACCGGATTGTAAAAGATTTTGGAAGTTGTGACGGGAAATGAGGAATAACAGAGTAAAAGGAGAGAGATTTTTAAATCTTTGTCTTTACGCGACATTATTTACTAAATCCGCTTCTTGTGTTGGAAATATATTGGCGGGCTTTTCAAATTTCATAAACTGTTCAGTTCGGTATTTTCCGCCCTTTTCTCATTGCCGGCTATTGATTGGTGAATAAAGCAGCTCTCTGATTGGTTCAACGAACAGCCCAATGAGATTGCGAATAGTTGGACCAATCACAAGTGCCCCCACTGTATTCCTCCAGAAGGTATAAAAAGGGCGAGTTCGGGAGGATTTCTTCATTCTTTGTGAAAGTTTTTGAGATTGTGAAAATGTCTGGAAGAGGAAAAACCGGCGGTAAAGCTCGGGCCAAGGCCAAATCTCGCTCATCCCGGGCCGGACTGCAGTTCCCTGTGGGCCGTGTACACAGGCACCTGCGAAAGGGGAACTACGCTGAACGTGTGGGTGCCGGAGCCCCGGTCTATCTGGCCGCTGTGCTCGAGTATCTGACGGCTGAAATCCTCGAGTTGGCCGGCAACGCGGCCCGGGACAACAAGAAGACCCGCATCATACCCAGACACCTGCAACTCGCCATCCGCAACGACGAGGAGCTCAACAAGCTCCTGGGACGGGTGACCATCGCTCAGGGCGGGGTGCTGCCTAATATCCAGGCCGTGCTGCTGCCGAAGAAAACCAGCCATGTGAGCACCAAGAGCAAGTAAAGCGGCCAAGGTTTAATCTGATAACCCAAAGGCTCTTTTAAGAGCCACCCACTGTATCTATGAAAGGGCTGGTTACTGACTGAAGAGAGTCAGGTATTAATTTAATAAGGACTTGATTCCGATTCGAGAACTAACAATAACTTGTTGATTACAAATGATCCAGATCGGTCTGTTGAAGTACTCGCTTCCGGACAGCAGATGTCGCCAACCTCCAATAGATTGATATTTGCAGTTTGTGTGGTGAATGAGACAAAATATCAAAATTGTCATTAAACTGGGCGGGTGGGATACAGAAATACCAGGGACGTTTGATCATCGGCATCAAGAGGCATTCTGTTGTGTTCCACCCAATAATATTTACTGTCTCATCCTCCGACAACACTTGCACGCTCTTTATTATTTTACCCAGATTTGTAAAGCAGAAGCTGACTGATGTGTTGATTATTGTGTCAGCGATTACTGAATCAGTGAATCACATTTGTCTGTTATTGGATGTGAGCGAGGGAATTATTCTGTTCCTGTGTCAGTTACGACTTCTTGCCGCCGTTGGCTGGTGCTTTACTGAAGGATTTCTTGGTGCCTTTCTTGGGAGCTGTTTTCTTGTCCTCAGGCATGTTCAAACTCAATTTCTGACCCAGAAATGACCCAAATCCGCTCCGAGCTCGGATGAAATAGGAAGCCCCACAGCCCTATGGTAATGAGGGATGGGTGAAGGCAATGATTGTGATTGGACGGATGAGAGTGATGCCACGTGACATAGAAAATATGAGTAAGAGTCGGCCATTCCGGCCTTCGGGTCTGCTCTGCCATTCAAAATGATCATGGCTGATCGTCGAACTCAGTGCACTGTTCCCGCTTTTTCCCCATATAAAAACATAGGAACAGGAGTAGGCCATTCAGCCCCTCCTGCCTGCTCTGCCATTTGATAAGATCATGGCTGATCTGTGTTCTAACTCCATGTACTCGCCTTTGGCCCATATCCCTTAATACCTTTGGTTGCCAAAAAGCTATCCATCTCAGATTTAAATTTAGCAATTGAGCTGGTATCAATTGCCGTTTGCGGAAGAGAGTTCCAAACTTTTACCACCCTTTGTGTGGAGAAATGTTTTCTAATCTCGCTCCTGAAAGGTCTGGCTCTAATATCCCTTGATCCCTTTAGCAGTATGAAATATATCTATCTCATTCTTGAACACATCTAATGACTTGGCCTCCACTGCCTTCTGTGGTAGAGAATTCCACAGGTTCACCACACTCTGAGTGAAGAATTTTCTCCTCATCTCGGTTCCAAATTGCATACTCCGTATCCTGAGACTCTGACCCCTGGTTCTGGACTCCCCAGCCATCGGGAACATCCTCCCTGCATTTGGTCTGTCTAGTCCTGTTAGAATTTGATATGTTTTGAAGAGATCACCTCTCATTCTTTTAACTCGAGTGAATACTGGCCGAGTCGACCCAATCTCTCCTCATACGTCAGTTCTGCCATCCCAGGAATCAGTCTGGTAAACCTTCGTTGCACTCCCTCCATGGCAAGGACATCCTTCCTCAGATAAGGAGACCAAAACTGCACACAATACTCCAGATGTGGTCTCACCAAGACCTGTATAACAGCAGTAAGACATCCCCAAAGACAAACCTGTTTCTTTCACTCTCTGATTGATTTCTTGAGATATCCAATCAGATTTAGTACCTGCCACCAATCACAAACACGCTCACACTGCACATTGTCCGGTTTCAGCAATTTGTTCCGAACTGTTGCAGTTCTGCTTCCGGCCAGTAGATGTCCCCAAACCCCGGGACAGTGAAGTTTGCAGATGAGAGAGGGACAGAACAGAAACTAATTCTTCACATTATATTGCACGAGTGGGATTTAGAAAAACTGGGAATGGAGACGAGCTGCAAGTACATTTTGTTAGACCAAACATGAGTTGTAATGCTGTGTTACATTGTTATAATTGATTTAGGGGGTTATAGTCAATACTGAGGAAGACTGCAACAAAGTAAGTTTGCAGAACGGCCGTGTAAATGACCATTGAATTTCAATATAGAAAGTGTGAGCTGGTGCATTTTGCCAGGGGAACAAGTTGGCCACATACTGCTTGGAAAATAAGAGCCGAAACGGGGTAGAGGAGCAAAGTAAATCGACCTGAGAAATCAGATAGAAATACTGCGCAATGTACAGTGAAATATAATGGGGAAAATTCACAACTATTGAATGAGTAAAACAAAACTTTAATGAATAAATTGTCCTCATTTTTCACGATCAAAATGTGCAAAAATACGAGAGTAGAAGTTACAGACAGAAACTTTCCTCACATTGCACATTGTCCTGTTTCTGCAACCACGACAAAGTGAATTTGTTCCACTCGTATACAGTTCTCGCTTACGTCCATTGGAGGCCAGTTTCTGGTACTGAAGATGAGAGTGGGGTTTATTCTGTATCTGTCTGTCTCCGATACTGTACATGAGTTTGGGGTTTATTCTGTATCTGTCTGTCTCCGATACTGTACATGAGTTTGGGGTTTATTCTGTATTTGTTGTTATCTGGTACTGTACATGAGTGTGGGATTTATTATTTATCTGTCTGTCTCATTTACTGTGTGTGAGTGTGGGTTTTATAATGTATCTGTCTGTCTCTGATACTGTACATGAGTTTGGGGTTTATTCTGTATCTGTCTGTCTCTGGCACTTAACATGATTGTGGGGTGTACTCTGCATCTGTCTGCATCTGGTACTGTGTGTGAGTGTGGGGTTTACTCTGTATCTGTCTGTCTCGGGTACTGCATATGAGTGTGGGGTTTATTCTGTCTCTCTCAGTCTCTAGTACTGTCTTTGAGTGTGGGATTCATTCTGTATCTTTCAGTCTCTGGTACTGTGTGTGAGTGTGGGATTCATTCTGTATCTGTCAGTCTCTGGTACTGTGTGTGAGTGTGGGATTAATTCTGTGCCTGTCAGTCTCTCGTACTGAAGATAAGTGTGGGGTTTATACTGTATCTGTCTGTCTCTGGTACTGTGTGTGATTGTGGGATTTATTCTGTATCTCCCTGTCTCTGGTACTGTATATGAGTGTGGGGTTTATTCTGTATCTGTCTGTCTCTGGTGCTGTGTGTGATTTATTCTGTATCTCATGTCTCTTGTACAGTATATGAGCGTGGGGTTTATTCTGTATTTGTCTGTCTCTGGTACTTTACATGAGTGTGGGATTTATTCTGTATCTGTCAGTCTCTGGTGCTGTCTATGAATGTGGGGTTTATTCTGTATCTGACAGTCTCTGGTACTGCATGCGAGTGTGAGGTTTATTCTGTGCCTGTCAGTCTCTGATACTATAAATGTGTGTGGGGTTTATTCTGTATCTGTCAGTCTCGGGTACTCTATGCGAATGTGGGATTTATTCTGTATCTATCTGTCTCTGGTACTGTGTGTGCGTGTGGGGTTTATTCTGTATCTCCCTGTCTCTGGTACTGTATATGAATGTGGGGTTTATTCTGTATCTGTCTGTCTCTGGTACTGTGTGTGAGTGTGGGATTCATTCTGTGCCTGTCAGTCTCTCGTACTGTACATGTTTGTGGGGTTTATTCTGTATCTTTCACTCTCTGGTACTGTAAGCCAGTGTGGGCTTTATTCTGAATCTGTCTGTCTCCGGTGCTGTGTGCGAGTGTGGGGTTTATTCTGTATTTGTCACTCTCTGATACTGTATATGAGTGTGGGTTTTATTCTGTATCTGTCAGTCTCTGATACGATATATGAGTGTGGGACTAATTCTGTAACTGACATTCTCTGGTACTGTCTGTGAGTATGGGATTCATTCTGTATCTGTCATTCTCTGGTTCTGGCTGTGAGTGTGGAATTCATTCTGTATCAGCCATTCTCTGCTGCTTTATCTCAGTGTGGCATTATTTCTGCAATTCAGTCTCTGAGGCAATGTGCAAGTCTGGATTCACTCTGTATTCTTATTTCAGTTTACATTATTGTATTTGAAACTATATCTTTAATACTTTAAATTACATGCTTTTTTGTCGAGTGTTTAATTTGTAAATATTGAGACACTTATGGATTTTCTTCAATCAAACAATGTGTGAGAGTTTTGGAGTAGTGTTACATCTTAATCTCTGAACTTTATTGTGAATGACAATGTACCTTTCAATCTGTTCACGGTGAAATTATTGGACTGGAATATAATGTGTAACTCAGTCTACAATAATGGAATTAATTCAGTATCTCAGTCTGATACTGTATGAGATTTTTGGACTGGTGTGTAACATATTGCTCAGTGCATGCTAATGGAATTGATGTTGTATCTTTGAGTCTGATATGGTATGAAATTGTTCGACTGCTATGTAACGTTTTGCTCAGTCTGCACTAATCGAATTCAAACATTATCTTTCGATATGACACTGTAAGATTTTTGGACTGGCTTGTTATGTGTAACTCAGTCTGCAATAATGTGACTGTGAGATTCATTCTGTATCTGTCAACCTGTGGTACTGTGTGTGAGTGTGGGATTCATTCTATTTCGGTCAGTCCCTGGTACTGTATGCAAGTGAGATTCATTCTGTATCTGTCTGACTGTGGTACTTGTGATTCTCTCTGTTCCTGTCAGTCTCTGGCACTGTGTGTGAATTTGGGATTCATTCCATATCTGTCAGTCTCTGATGCTGTATGTGATTGAGACATTCATTCCGTTTCCATCAATCTCTGATACTGTATATGAGTGATATAAATTCTGTATCTGTCAGTCTGTGCTACTGTATGTGAGTGTGGGATTTGTTCTGTATCTATCAATCACTGGTACATTGTGTGAGTGTGAGAATCATTCCATATGTCAGTCTCTGGCACTGGATCTGAGTATGAGATTCATTCTTTATCTGTATCTAATTTGTATCTCAGTTCAGAATATGGCGTTCAAAACTGTATCTTTCATCCCTAAATGTATAAATAATTTTTCCCAGTATTTAAGTGGGCCTGACCACTTCTGCAGTCTGAGACTGTGGACCTGATGACCTGTCTGTGTCTCTGTGCTCTGTGAATGATAATATACCGACTGTTTGTGAGAAGGAGCTGGCTGCACTGTTCCTTCTGACTCAGGCGGAGGAAACATCACATTTATTCTGGGTCCTTCAAGGATTTGCCTGTGGAAAGAAAATTATATCTTGTTGCTCAGGAACAGGTGAGGTAGAAAATACAAAAGTGATCAATTTAATATATCTGTTAATGATCATTTTGAATATCCACAAATGAAAACCAGTGATACAAAGAGTGTCAGTGTCTGACTCCACTGCAGTACTGCAGCACTCAGCTTCTGTATACCAGGTGTGTTGGGCGATTTTAAAACAATTTAGTGACATCCAGACACAACCCAACCCCTGCACTGATCCATGAATGGGACGACCCGATGTGGCAGGGACCTTTGCACCGGTCAGGTTTCTAATCCCCTCTCCAATGGGACTAACCGTTCAACCGAAACCAAACAGCCTCTTTTTAAATCGTGTCCTTCACACTTCTCACCTGGTGCCTGCAACAGATGCTCTTTGTTTCACTCCCCACACCCTAACTATCCGGCTCTGTTTCCACTGTTCACTGTCCAATCACAATAAACAGGGTGAGACTGAAACTAAACCAGGAACAATTCACTACTGGTTTGGGGAGAGAAAGCAGCAATGGTTTTAATAGCAGGTTCTTCCCATTCTCTCTCCCACACCCTGGACACACCCTGTCCACACACAGCCCGAGAATGACCTCTCCCTTCCCCCGCTCACTCCATGTTCCGGGACCAGTTCCTGATCCACTCCGCCTCTTACAAACAGCCCCCGGACTCCCCCTGACCTTCCCCCGGACTCAATGCCGATCTCTGAGCCCATCTGCGGACACGGTCCCGAAGCGATGAGCTGCTGTAACGAGGCTGCTCTTTGCTCCCTTCCCCCGGGGGCCGTGATCTCTCCATTCCCGGCTGTTTTAAACCATCTTCTTCCGCTCACTGAGGGAATGGCGCCCACAGGCCGAGCTGGGGGAGGGGAGCGCGCATGCGCTCTTCTGCTCACCAGCGCTGAGGGCGGGGCTGAATCACGCATGCGCAGATATCTGGTTTAATTCCCAATACAAAAATCGGTGGAAATTTTTCCCAATTGGAATTTTTCAGAGTCTGAGCAAAGGAAGTGGGGGAAAGGTCAGAGGGAATGGGGTCCACAGGCAGTGCAGGAACAGGCACCAGAATGGGAAACAGATGGGATTCCACCAGTGCCTGACGCTGGAATCCAGACTGACTTTACAATCTCCAACTGTTAAACGAGATGTTTCCATCCCTGCTGTTTCTCTCGGTATATTTTGATGGTAAAGGGTCTAACAGAGATAACTTGGGCGGCTGTGGAATGAGCCAATGTGTTCTGTTCATTCTTGGTACCTCTACTGATAAAGTAACGCGTGAACCCGAAACTGGAGGGAGGATTTCTCAAACCAATCATGGAGAAACATGGGAGGAAAGTGGGGCTCGGTGTATTTGCTGGGACTGTGCAGGATGAATATCTGACGGCAACAGTCCCAGTTTATTTCAATCAGAGTGAAACTCTCGGTCACTGAGAGTAATACTGAACCGCCCTCTGCTGCAAGATTACAGAGAGTACAATCTGCAAGAGAGGATTAAATGTGTGACACTGTCCCTGAGAGTGGGATTAATAACGTGTCTGTCTCTGGAATAAGATCAGTTACAGATGAGACTGCAACTTCTGTCATTCAACCTTGGAATAGTAATTGGAATGGAATGATTCCCTATTTGGTACTGGGTGAAAACCGCTCATTACAGCTCAGTTTCTCTGTCTCTCTTGTACTTTATATGGAGGTGCGATACTGTTATTGAGCATGATACAGACACATTGATGGGAAGTGTGAGACTGATACTGTGCCTGTCTGTATCTCTCTCTCTCGAGCGCTGTACATGAAGCTGCGATAATGTTTACTGAGCGTGAAACGGACACATTGATGGGATGTGTGAGACTGATTCTGCGTCTGTCTGACTGTGTCTCTGTGGTTTTATCAGCCGCTCCGTCTCTCTCTCTCTCTCTCGCTTAATTTCTGCACATGAATGCGGGACACTGTTACTGAGCGTAATATAGACCCACTGATGGAATGTGAGAGACTGATTCTGTGTCTGTGTGCTGTTGGTGAGACGATTACTCTCCCTTCTACTGTATATGAGCCGGTCTGACGGTGCAT
The DNA here is from genome assembly GCF_035084215.1 of Heptranchias perlo. Classification (NCBI taxonomy): domain Eukaryota; kingdom Metazoa; phylum Chordata; class Chondrichthyes; order Hexanchiformes; family Hexanchidae; genus Heptranchias; species Heptranchias perlo. Next base: position 26,496,771 of record NC_090370.1, on the reverse strand, counting down.
TTATCCGCCGAAAAGTAAAGGTGGCGAGAAACAGCCTGTAACAGTCTGACTCCGGACTGTCTGTGAGTGTTGAATTTATTCAGTGACTCGCCGTCTCTGGGTGTTGAGAATGGGATGGATCGGACGCCAGTTACTATTGCCTGTCAGTCAGTTTAGCAGGAGAAGGAAACAGAGAGAGACTGGAGGAGCCCAGAGCGGATAATTTGAATTTTCAACTTAACCAAACATATTTCTGTGTGCGAACAATACAATAATGTAAAAGCAGATATGGATTATCACAGCCAGAGCTGTGATTGGCTCCTGTCCCTGAATCTGGAGACCAGAGACTGTGAGGAGCGCCGGCCTCAGAGTGTTTAACAGTTCCTGAGCTGGGAAACGACAACCAACCCCGAGAATCCGCAGCACAGGCCGAGCGGGGAGGAAAGTCTGTCCCGGGAATTGTCAATCTGGAGAACAGTTTGTCCTGTGAATGTACAGATGTGAACATTGTGTCAGAGAGAGTGTGTGAAATGGGCGGGCGGGTTAGATTAATGCCATTGTGTTTGTGTGGCCGGTCTCATCGCCAGATGTCCCAGTCCCTTTTGAGTATTTTTTTAAAAATCCCTGTCAAAGGTTCGCCCTCCTCCCCTGCCGAGACCCGAAGTGAAAATTAAAGGTACGGTTTTTGTCCAATTCAAGATTTCAGCCGAAAAACAGAAATCATGTCAGCGATCGGGTGAGAGAGCGCGATCAGTGCAGCAATGAAACGGGTTTAAATCGAAACTGGTGTTTTAATTCCGGTGAAAGTTTTTCGACAGCAAACATTCCGGTGTTGGAGATGGGAAGGGGCTAGTCTGGGACTCTGGAGTGCCCGATTACAATTAGAATCGGGTAGTTTAAGAGGAGAGAGAAACACAGAGAGGCTGGAGGTGCCGAGAGCTGACAGCAGGGTGTCTCCGCCCCGTCCGCTCTGGGCCTTTAAGTTGCTCTGTGCCGCCGCCTCTCGTTTCATTTCTGACCCAGCTCTGACTGACAGAGAGATTTTCTTCAGAGTCCCGGACATGACAGATACTGCAGCCGCCGAAACGGCACCTCCCGCTGCCGCTCAAACCAATGCTCCGAAGAAGAAGAAGGCGGTTCACCGACCCAAGACAGCCGGTCCCAAATTGGGCGAACAGATCCTCAAGATTGTGGCGGATTGCAAGGATCGCAAGGGGATATCCCTGGCCGCGATAAAGAAGGTTCTGGCCACCAAAGGCCTGGATGTGGAGAAGCACCGGACCCAGATCAAATTAAGTATCAAGAGAAATGTGGAAAAAGGCTCCCTGGTGCAGATCAAGGGCACGGGCGCCTCGGGCTCCTTCAGAGTCGCTAAGAAGGAAGCCCAGGAAAAAGTGGGAAAGAAGGTGAAGAAACAAGGAAGCAAGAAATCTCCCGGAAAGAAACCAGCGGCCAAGAAACCAGCGGCCAGGAAATTAACGGCCAAGAAACCAGCGGTCAAGAAAACAGCTGTCAAGAAATCGACCACAAAGAAGGCGGTGAAATCACCAATTAAGAAGAAAGCGGCTGTGAAGCAGCCCAAGACCCCCAAGCCAGTGAAGGCGAAGGCGAAGAAGGTACAAAAACCGAGCGCCAAGCCCAAACCGAAGAAAGCAGCAGGCAAAAAGAAGTAAAAAATCAAGTGCAACTTGTGAACATCTGAACCCAACGGCTCTTCTCAGAGCCACCCACGTCTCTCAGAAAAGAGCTGATCCCGGAATCAGATGATTCCTGTCCCGGGGCCGGGCTCAGATTTTAGATAGAAATCATTTACAATAAACCAAGGGTCCTGGTGACTCGCTGACATTCCCTACCCCCGCCCCACTCCCACTGTCTGATATAAAATAGAGAGAATGGGATACCCGGGCCGGGCCTCACTGTAACTGGGGGCGTGTTCACCTCCAGTCCCAGTTCATTCTTTTTCTCACAGATTCAGGGCCAGGGTCCGTGACAGGGGAAAACTGGCGGAGATCCGCCGCGATCACAATTCAAACCCCAACACATGAGATTCTCCAAATCAGCTGGAATAATGTGTTTGTGAACTGCTGAACCCGTCTGGGAGGGAATGTGTGGGAGATAGAATCGGGTCTGGGGCTGAAATGGAAGCCGGCGGGTTGACTAGTTATAGAAGGGACTGTATTTAGGCAGGATTATTACTGTCTGTTAATTGTAACGGGGCTTATTTAAAAGCTCCGGGTTTCTGTAAATCCTTGAATATGAAGCCCGAGTCTGTCAGGGTTTGTGCGGAGCGCTGTGATTCGGTTCTATTCTCGATGAACGGTTTGAAATTGGCGGGTGGACAAAGCTGGAGGTGGAGCTGGAAGATCAGAGACCGCTCTCCGCCCTGTCCATCACTCTGACTCTCTCCTCCCCTCCCTGTTTAATTTCTCACTCTGTCTGCTCCCCTCCCTGTTTAATATCTCACTCTGTCTCCTCCCCTCCCTGTTTAATCTCACTCTGTCTCCTCCCCTCCCTGTTTAATATCTCACTTGTCTCCTCCCCTCCCACTTTCACTCTGTGCATGTTTCAGTCAGGTCGGGGCAGTCTGCATAAAAAAGGGAACCAGCACGATTTAGCTGTTCATTTCAGTGAAGAATTATCATGTCTGGAAGAGGTAAAGGAGGCAAAGGACTGGGCAAAGGTGGCGCCAAGCGGCACCGAAAAGTGCTTCGTGATAACATCCAGGGGATCACCAAACCAGCCATCCGCCGCCTGGCTCGCCGTGGCGGTGTCAAGCGGATCTCGGGTCTGATCTACGAGGAAACCCGTGGGGTACTGAAGGTTTTCTTGGAGAATGTGATCAGGGACGCGGTCACTTACACTGAACACGCCAAGCGCAAGACGGTCACGGCCATGGATGTGGTGTACGCTCTGAAACGGCAGGGCCGCACCCTCTATGGATTCGGCGGCTGAACGACTCGACCCTTTCCAACCAAACACAAAACAAAGGCTCTTCTAAGAGCCACCCACCGCCTCACAGAGAGAGCAGTGACCTGGGAAGGGGGAGTGGGACGATCTCGGGGTGGGGAAGTCGTTTCCGATATTCTATTAATATGGGGAGATTTCTCCAGCACTCGTTACAGGGAGATCAGAAAAATGGCCGGGGTTCTCGGCCATTCCGAGAGAAGGAGCGGAATTCCCGGTTTCACGGTATAATTGAACAGGCGGGGATGCAGAGTCTTTCCACAGACATTACATTCTTCACTCAGAGTAAAATCCCTCCTCACTCCCTCTCCCGCTGTGTCCTCTCTGCTCGGTGTTTATTTCTTGCCCTCATTCAAATATCAGTTCGATGTGAAGTTTCTGTTTGAGGAGCCGTTCACCGGGCCGGAACTGGCGGGATTTTTGAAATCGAAGCTGGACTTTGTCCCGCTTCCGACGGAAAGCAATGACCGGGACTTTATTCCCGCCCGTTCACAGACAGGTCAGAGAATGAACCGGAATGTGAATCAGCCTGAGATTTGTGCTGACGAGCAGGAAATAATGGAGATTATAAAGAGAGAGATTCTTAAATTGCTCGAGGGAAATGAGATTTTCTTCAAACTGTTATTTGATGCTCTGAAATTGGCGGGCTTTTTGAAATTGATGATTAATTTCAGCTCAGCCAATTGGGGCTCAAGACCTCCCGCCGTTTCGTTCTGACTGTCAGAGCTCGGTTCAAACCTGCCAATCACAGGCCAGGGGCGGTCCCTCCCTGACTGGAGGTCGGAATACAGCCAATCACAGTCGCGGGGCGGTTCCTCACAGACACTTTAAAATGCAGCCCCAGAGCCGGCTCGCCATTAACAGTTTCTGTGTCTCAGGTTGTGTTGAAATCTGTTCAGAAAATGGCCAGGACCAAACAGACAGCGCGTAAATCGACCGGCGGGAAAGCTCCTCGCAAACAGTTGGCGACCAAAGCGGCCCGGAAGAGCGCTCCAGCCACAGGCGGAGTGAAGAAGCCTCATCGCTACAGACCCGGCACTGTGGCTCTGAGGGAGATCCGCCGCTACCAGAAATCCACCGAGCTGCTCATCCGCAAACTGCCCTTCCAGCGCCTGGTGCGAGAGATCGCTCAGGACTTCAAGACAGACCTGCGCTTCCAGAGCTCGGCCGTCATGGCCCTGCAGGAGGCCAGCGAGGCTTACCTGGTGGGGCTGTTTGAGGACACCAACCTGTGCGCTATCCACGCCAAGCGAGTCACCATCATGCCCAAAGACATCCAGCTGGCCCGCCGCATCCGCGGGGAGCGCGCTTAAACCCGACCCGCCTTCAGCACCAAGTGCAACAAAGGCTCTTTTCAGAGCCACCAAATCAGCAAAGGAAAGAGCTGTGATCTCTGGGGTTGAAATCGCAGGGCCGTGCAGTTCACAGAAATTTGATTAAATGGGAAATGCATAAAGGGGAGGGAGCGGATGTCAGACGCAAGGCCTGACAATCTGTTGGCCCATCATAACAGCAGAGAGATGGGAACAGAGTCAATCTACGTTTTGTGGCAGAAACAGCTGCTGTTCATTTTGGACGAAGATTCAGCACCAGAGAGGAGTGCCAATTCCAGACTGACCAACATGAGGAATTTGAAACGGAGACAGTTTCATTTTCACACACACGCAGGACTGGAGGGAGGTGAATTCCACCAGACTGACTCTCATCACCACCAGTGCCTCATTCGGACAAAGAAAGTTCTGGCAAACAGCTGCAGAAAGTTCTGATTCCGACCCCACTCTTTCACATGAGGTACATACACCCCCAGTGTCAAACTTACTGGGACATATGTACAGAGAGGGACTCGTGGAAAGCACGAGAGCTACAAGTTCTCATTTCCAATGTCGTGTCAGCTTGGCTCGGTTGGAAACACTCGAATGTCGGAGTCAGGGGTTTCAAAGATCAAGCCTCACTCCAACACTTTACTGGACATTTGAGTCCAGCACTGAAGGACAGGTGCAATCGGACGGGACCTGAAACCCATGCTGGATGTAAGGAATCAGACTCGGATCATATAACGTTTCAGTCTATTCTCCCCCTGCAGATATAGTGGCAGAGGCTGTTTCAATGCAACTCGGACTAATAGATCGAAAGGCAGTGTGTCTTGCTCTCTATCAGCGCTAGAATCAGAAGCAGTGTAAAACATTAGTGTTACATTCACTAACACTCGTAACTGATACAGGGACAGAATCAATCCCTCAATCACATCCAATAACACGGGCAAATTTCACTCACATTCTTGATTCAGCAATCGCTGACACAATATTCAACACATCAGTCAGCTTCTGTTGCACAAATCTGGGTAAAATAACACAGACCGAGCAAGTGTTGTCGGAGGATGAGACTGTAAATAATATTGTGTGGAACACAACAGAATGCCTCTTGATGCCGATGATCAAACGTCCCTGGTATTTCTGTGTCCCACCCGCCCAGTTTAATGACAATTTTGATATTTTGTCTCATTCACCACACAAACTGCAAATATCAATCTATTGGAGGTTGGCGACATCTGCTGTCCGGAAGCGAGTACTTCAACAGACCGATCTGGATCATTTGTAATCAACAAGTTATTGTTAGTTCCAGAATCGGAATCAAGTCCTTATTAAATTAATACCTGACTCTCTTCAGTCAGTAACCAGCCCTTTCAAAGATACAGTGGGTGGCTCTGAAAAGAGCCTTTGGGTTATCAGATTAAATCTTGGCCGCTTTACTTGCTCTTGGTGCTCACATTGCTGGTTTTCTTCGGCAGCAGCACGGCCTGGATATTAGGCAGCACCCCGCCCTGAGCGATGGTCACCCGTCCCAGGAGCTTGTTGAGCTCCTCGTCGTTGCGGATGGCCAGTTGCAGGTGTCTGGGGATGATGCGGGTTTTCTTGTTGTCCCGGGCCGCGTTGCCGGCCAGCTCGAGGATTTCAGCCGTCAGATACTCGAGCACAGCGGCAAGATAGACCGGGGCTCCGGCACCCACACGTTCAGCGTAGTTCCCCTTTCGCAGGAGCCTGTGAACACGGCCCACGGGGAACTGCAGTCCGGCCCGGATGATCGAGACTTGGCCTTGGCCCGAGTTTTACCGCCGGTTTTTCCTCTTCCAGACATGTTCACAATCTCACAAAGATTGAGGAATGACTTCTGCATTGACCCCTCTCAAAGACTGAAAGATCATCTGATTGGTTGTACCTTATTACACCTCATTTGCCTATTTCATTAACCAACCAGGTAGGTGGAAATTAGAAGAGGGCGGGATTTACCGGCCTCAACGGTCAGACCAGGAATTCTATGAATTTCAAAAAGCCCGCCAATTTCAGTGCAGTGAAGGATCGGATTTCGATCAATGTCGCCCTGAGCACAAGATTTTAAACCCGTTCTTTTTATCTTGTCTTATTCAGCGCTCCCCGTCACTAATCGCTCGCTCTGTTTTAAAATCTGCTTTAAATTATGGCTCATTCGACCATCGCTTTCAAACTGCACCGGACGGGACTAAAGCCCCATTCACAGCATTCCGTGAAAGGACACATTTGACTTTAGTCTTTAGAAAAGTGAAACGTTACAGATTGGTCCCTTCTCAGAGCCGGGAGTGCTTCTGTGAAAAGAGGGACCAGGACAGAGCTCTCATTCTGCCCCGATTCCGCTGTTACTGCAAGGGGTGGGGTTACTGTTAATCTGGGGATTTTCACGTCAGTCCATAAATATTTCAGAAACTGCATTCATAGAACGGAATTGCTGAGGGGGCCATAAAGGGGATGAGAGGCCAGAATAGTGATGCTTTAAGATCAAAACAAATGGGAAGGAGCGGATCATAAACTCGTGTTCATTTTAGGGGCCAGGGATTTGAACGGGGTAGTTCGAGTCACTTTTCGATTGGAATAATAATATTGCTGCAATAAAATGATCCTAATTAAATATACAGGAAATGCAGCTCTTTCAGAGAGGTTGTGGGTGGCTCTTAAAAGAGCCGTTGTTTTTTTTTCAGTTCATTGTGGAGTTTTACTTGGAGCTGGTGTATTTGGTCACCGCCTTTGTCCCTTCTGACACGGCGTGCTTGGCCAGTTCCCCGGGCAGCAGCAGGCGCACGGCGGTCTGGATCTCCCGGGAACTGATAGTCGCCCGCTTGTTGTAATGGGCCAGGCGGGAAGCCTCACCTGCGATGCGCTCGAAAATATCGGTCACAAAGGAGTTCATGATGCTCATGGCCTTGGAGGAGATGCCGGTGTCGGGGTGAACCTGCTTCATCACTTTGTAGATGTAGATGGAGTAACTCTCCTTCCTCGACTTTCTACGCTTCTTGCCGCCTTTGGCTGGTGCTTTACTCAAGGTTTTCTTGGCGCCCTTCTTGGGAGCTGCTTTCTTGTCCTCAGGCATTTTCAAACTCAATTTCAGACTGAGAAATGACACAAATTCCCTCCGAGCTCGGATGAAATCGGCAGCCCCACAGCCCGATGGTAATGAGGGATGGGTGAAGGCAATGATTGTGATTGGGTCATTCGGAATGAGGTCTTAATAATTATTAACTGTAACTCTCTGATTGGTTTCGTCAGACATCCAATCTGATTTAATAACTGCCACCAATCACAAACACGCTCACACTGCACATTGTCCGGTTTCAGCAATTTGTTCCGAACTGTTGCAGTTCTGCTTCCGGCCAGTAGATGTCCCCAAACCCCGGGACAGTGAAGTTTGCAGATGAGAGAGGGACAGAACAGAAACTAATTCTTCACATTATATTGCACGAGTGGGATTTCGAAAAACTGGGAATGGAGACGAGTTGCAAGTATATTTTGTTAGATCAAACATTAGTTGTAATGCTGTGTTAAATCCTTGTAATTAATTTAGGGGGTATAGCCTATACAAGAAGAATTAATAAGCTTGCCGAAAGGCGGTGGAAATGGCCATTGAATTTCCATATAGAAAGGTGTGAGGTGGTGCATTTGGCTAGGGGGAATAAGGAGGCCATATACTGCTTGGAAAATAAGAGTCTAAATGGGGTAAAAGCAAGGGATTTAGGGGTACAGATTGACAAATCATTAAAAGTAGCAACACAAGTTGATAAGGCCTTAAAAAGCGAACAAAGCACTGGGGTTTATTTCTAGAGGAAGAGAATTGAAAAGCAAATAAGTTATGTTGAACTGTAATTTAAACTGTCAAACCTTCTGTCAAACTGTTTTGTTATATTTTCGGTTTCGAGATGTTTTTCTGTTGCATCATTGAGTAAAAGATTCCATGATCATTCCTACCACCGACCTTTCGTTAACTGGTCTATCGTTCCCTGGACTTGTTCTTTCACCTGATTTAAAATATAAGAATCACATTAGCTGTCATCCAGTCCTCTGGCACTGTTCCTTTTTGTGATGATTTTTTCCTATATATGTAACAGTGCCTCTGCTATCTCTACCCTTGCTTCATTTAATATGCACAGATGCAATCTATCTGGACCAGGAGTTTAACCACCCTTTCTAACTTAAATGCCTTGATATCTTTATTGACCTCTTCCTCTAATATATTCACCCTGTTAATCTCCCGGGTAAATACTGAGACAATGTCACAATTCAATATTTCTGCCATTTCGCTGACGTTATCTGTGAGTTTATCTTGTGCATCCCTTCGTGGCACTCAAGATATTCTGATTTTCCTTTTGATATTTTTGTGTCAGTGGAATAATTTACTATTTATTTTTATATTCCTTGATAATTTGATTTCGTGGTTCCTGTTTGCTTCCCTAATTGTTTTGGTGACTTCTTCCGAACCTCTTCCTATTCGCTTTTGCCATCCTCTTATTTAATATCTATGAATGAGAAATTCCACCAGCTTGTTGTGTCTGTTCAGGGACTGATGTTTGGGAACTATTTATTGTCTATGATTAAAGTGCCAGAAACCCAAAGGGAGCAATTCAGTCCGAAACTCCACAGAAACACTCGACTTCTCCCTCCTGGTGAAATAAGGCACTATAATGGTGAGTATAGCTGCCTTCCAAGCAGTTAATTCCAACAGATTTGAATCCCAGCACGCTGAATTCAGAAACACCAAGACTGGAACTGAATTTGACGATGTTCAGAGTGATCGTGTTTCCAAAACACAAACGGGTCTAATTCATGTAAAAATACTTCTAAAATTCATTTATTTCCCCCATAACGTTGAATTTAACTGTGTTCCTTTGTATTATTACTTGCCCTGATCTGAATGGTGGATACGGGACTCAATTGCTCGGATTCAGTGAAATTAATTGATTTTCTGAAGGTTTTCCGTCTGCTGATTCCCGTTCCGTATTTAAATTATGTCTGATTAACCTTTCTGATCGAGAGAAGGGTCATCGTCCTGAACCGTTAACCCGAGCTTCCCTTCTCCACAGATGCTGCCGGACCTGCTGAGTCTTTCCAGCATTTTCGGTTTTAATTTTTTCTATATTTTGTCCCTTTCACTTTTGACGGTCGCCATTCAAACTTCCAGATTTGCGCTCAGTTTTTATTTGTGTTTCAGTTTGGTTTATTTGGATTAATATAAATCGTGTCCTGAGAAATCAGACAGAAATATTGCGCAATGCAGAGTGAAATACAATGGGGCAACTTTCGAATGAGCAAAACAAAAACTTTATTATGAATCAATTGTCCAATTTTTCACTGAAAAAATATGAAAAAATACGAGAGTAGAAGTTACAGAGAGAAACTATTTCCTCACATTGCACATTGTCCTGAATCTGTAACAACTACAGATAATGTGAATTTGTTCCACTCTGTTACAGTTCTCACTTATGGCCAGTAGATGTCAGATTGTATGAGAGTGTGAGATTAATTCTCTGTCTGTCAGTCTCTGATACTGTATGTGAGTGTGATATTAATTCTGTATCAGTCAGTCTCCAGTACAGTCTGTGAGTGTGGGATTCATTCTGTATCTGTCAGTCTCTGATACTGTGTGTGAGTGTGGGATTCATTGTGTATCTGTCAATCTCTGGTGCTATCTGTGAGTGTGGGATTCATTCTGTTTCTGTCAATCTCTGGTGCTATCTGTGAGTGTGGGATTCATTCTGTATCTGTCAATCTCAGGGAATGTGTGTGAGTGTGGGATTCATTCTGTAACTGTCAATCTCAGGGAATGTGTGTGAGTGTGGGATTCATTCTGTGTCTGTCAATCTCAGGGAATGTGTGTGAGTGTGGGATTCATTCTGTATCTGTCAATCTCTGGTGCTATCTGTGAGTGTGGGATTCATTCTGTTTCTGTCAATCTCTGGGAATGTGTGTGAGTGTGGGATTCATTCGGTATCTGTCAATCTCTGGTATTCTATCTCAGTGTGGGATTCATTCTGTAACTCAGTCTCTGGGCAAAGTGCAAGTCTGGATTCGTTCTGTATTCTTATTTCAGGTTGCAGTATGGTGCTTGAAACTGTGTCTTTAATTCACTAATGTATGCAAATCTTTTGTCCGGCATTAATGTGTAAATATGGATACGCTTTTGGATTATGTTTTAATCAAACAACATGTGTGAGTTTTGTTGCATGATTGTATCTTAATCTCTGTGAAGATAATGTTCACTTCAACCTTTTACTGTGAAATTATTGGACTGGTATTTATTGTGTCGCTCAGTCTGGGCGAATGGAATTGATATTGTATCTTTCAGTCTGACACTGAATGAGATGTTTTGATTGGTGTGTTCGGTGTCGCTCAGTCTGTACGAATGGAATTGATACTGTACATTTCAGTCTGACACTGTATGAGATTTTTTGATTGGTGTGTTCGGTGTCGCTCAGTCTGTACTAATGGAATTGATACTGTACATTTCAGTCTGACACTGAATGAGATTTTTGGATTGGTGTGTTCAGTGTCGCTCAGTCTGTACTAATGGAATTGATACTGTATGTTTCAGTCTGATACTGTATGTGATTTTTGGACTGATATGTGATGTGTGGTTCTGTCTGTACCAATGGAATTGACACTCGAACTTTCAGTCAGACACAGCGAGGGATTTTTGGACTGCTTTGTTATGTGCAGCTTAGTCTACACTAAAAGGATTCATACTGTATGTTTCAGTATGATAATGTATGAGTTTTTTGGATGATATATAATGTGTAGCTCAGTCTGCACTAATGGAATTCATACTGTACCTTTCAGTCTCATACTGTGTAATATATTTAGACTGGTTTGTAAGGTGTAGTTTAGTCTACACTAATGGAATTGATACTGTATCTTTCAATTTGACACTGAATGTGGCTTTTGGACTGGTATCTAATGTGTACCTCAGTCCGCACTAATGGGATTGATACTGTATCTTCCAGTCTAATACTGTGTGAGATTTTTATACTGGTATGTAACGTGTAGGTCATTCTGTACTAATCACATCGACACTATATCTTTCACTACAATACTGTACCAGATTTTTGGACAGTTATCTATTATGAACCTCTGTCTGCAATAAAGGAATTGACACTGTGCCTTTCATTTGACACAATGTGATTTTTGGACAGGTAACTGATGTGTACCTCAGTCTGCACTAATGGGATTGATACTGTATATTTCAACCTGACACTGAGATTTTTGGACTGGTATGTGATGTGTTGCTCAGTCTGCAATAATGGGGTTGATACTCTCTCTTTCAGTCTTACACTGTATGAGAATTTTGGACTGGTATCTAATGTGTACCTCAGTCTGCAGTGAATGAATTGAAACTGTACATTTCATTCTGACACTCTGAAGTTTTTGGACATATATGTGAGTCAAAAATGGGTAACATCTGAACTGGTATCTCATTTGTATCTCAGTGCACAATAGTGGCATGAATACTGCATCTTTAAACTCATAATGTGTGAGAGTTGTGGGCTGGTATTTAATTTGAATCTTGGAGCACACTATTCTGATTCATTCTGTACCTATCAATCAGTACCATGTGTCAGTTCTATCTGGTGTTTAATTTGTAGCTAAGGCTGAACTAATGTGAGATTGACACAGTGCCTTTCAATCTGATACTGGGTGTGATTTTGGACTGGGAATTATTTATCTCCCGGTCAGCAGGACTGAGTCGTTGTGAAATGGAAATTACGTCTGTCTCTCCTGCTCTGTTTGAGTGTTGGATTGGGGTCAGTGTGCGACTGACTATTTCTGCTGTCTGAGACTGTGGGACTGATGACCTGTCTGTGTCTCTGTGCTCTGTGAGTGATAATGTACTTACTGTGTGTGAGAAGGAGCTGGCTGCACTGACTGCTCCTTGTGCCTCGGGTGGAGTAAACATCACACTGATTCTGGGTCCTTCAAGGATTTGACTGTCGGAAGAAAAAGTATCTCTTGTAACTCAAGAACAGGTGAAGTGGAAAATACAAAAGTGATCAATTGAATCTCTCCGTTAATAATCATTATGTGGAGATGCCGGTGATGGACTGGGGTTGACAATTGTAAACAATTTTACAACACCAAGTTATAGTCCAACAAATTTATTTTAAATTCCACAAGCTTTCGGAGGCTTCCTCCTTCGTCAGGTGAACGGTGTGGAAATGAAATTTTCGAAACCTTCGCATTTTAAAATCACAGAACAATGCCTGGTGATTACTGCCCGTTGCCAAGGCAATCACAGTGAGCAGACAGAAAGGTGTCACCTAAAAAGGCCACCGAATATACAAACCCCCCAAAAAAAAGAGAGAGAGAAGGAACACAGTCAATGACCCGTTATATTAAAAACAGATAACATTTGTTCGCTGGTGGGGTTACGTGTAGTGTGACATGAACCCAAGACCCCGGTTGAGGCCGTCCTCATGGGTGCGGAACTTGGCTGTCAATTTCTGCTCAACGATTTTGCGTTGTCGTGTGTCTCGAAGGCCGCCTTGGAGTATGTTCACCCGAAGGTCGGTGGCTGAATGTCCATGACTGCTGAAGTGTTCCCCGACAGGGAGAGAACCCTCCTGTTTGGCGATTGTTGTGCGGTGTCCGTTCATCCGTTGTCGCAGCGTCTGCATGGTCTCGCCAATGTACCATGGTCTGGGGCATCCTTTCCTGCAACGTATGAGGTAGACAACGTTGGCCGAGGCGGCCTTCGAGACACACGACAACGCAAAATCGTTGAGCAGAAATTGAGAGCCAAGTTCCGCACCCATGAGGACGGCCTCAACCGGGGTCTTGGGTTCATGTCACACTACACGTAACCCGACCAGCGAACAAATGTTATCTGTTTTTAATATAACGGGTCATTGACTGTGTTCCTTCTCTCTCTCTCTCTCTTTTTGGGGGGGTTTGTATATTCGGTGGCCTTTTTAGGTGACACATTTCTGTCTGCTCACTGTGATTGCCTTGGCAACAGGCAGTAATCACCAGGCATTGTTCTGTGATTTTAAAATGCGAAGGATTCGAAAATTTCATTTCCACACCGTTCACCTGACGAAGGAGGAAGCCTCCGAAAGCTTGTGGAATTTAAAATAAATTTGTTGGACTATAACTTGGTGTTGTAAAATTGTTTACAATTAATAATCATTGTAATAACCACAAATGAAAACCAGCGATACAAACATACAAACAGTGTCAGTGTCTGACTCCACTGCAGTACTGCAGCTCTCAGCTTCTGCACACCAGGTGTGTTGGGCTGTTTGACAACAAATTGGTGACATCCAGACACAACACAACCCCTGCACTGATCCATGAATGGCACTACCCGATGGGGCGGGGACCTTTGTACAGGTCAGGTTTCTAATACCCTCCACCATGGAACTAACCGTTCAACCGAAACACAACAGCCGCTGTTTAAAACGTGTTCACACTTGTCACCTGGTGCCTGCAATAGATGCTCTTTGTATCACTCCCCATATCCTTACTGTCCGGCTCTGTTTCCACTGTTCACTGTCCAATAACAATAAACAGGGTGAGACTGGAACTAAACCAGGAACATTTCACCACTGGTTTGGGGAGAGAAAGCAGCAATGATTTCAAACAACCTGCTCTTCCCATTCTGTCTCCCTCACCCTGGACACACCCTGGACACACACAGCCCGAGAATGACCTCTTCCTTCCCCCGCTCACTCCATGTTCCGGGACCAGTTCCTGATCCACTCCGCCTCTTGCAAACAGCCCCCGGACTCAATGCCGATCTCTGAGCCCATCTGCGGACACGGTCCCGAAGCGATGAGCTGCTGTAACGAGGCTGCTCTTTGCTCCCTTCCCCCGGGGGCCGTGATCTCTCCATTCCCGGCTGTTTTTAACCATCTTCTTCCGCTCACTGAGGGAATGGCGCCCACAGGCCGAGCTGGGGGAGGAGAGCGCGCATGCGCTCTTCTGCTCACCAGCAAGCAGCGCTGGGGGCGGGGCTGAATCGCGCATGCGCAGATATCTGGTTTAATTCGCAATACCAAAATCGATGGAAACTTTCCCCAGTTGGAATTTTTCAGAGTCTGAGCAAAGGAAGTGGGGGAAAGGTCAGAGGGAATGGGGTCCACAGGCAGTGCAGGAACAGGCACCAGAATGGGAAACAGATGGGATTCCACCAGTGCCGATCGCTGGAATCCAGACTGACTTTACAATCTCTCACTATTCAACTGGATGTTTCCATCCCTGCTGTTTCTCTCGGTATCTTTTTATGGTAAAGGGGCAATCAGAGATAACGTGGACGGCTGTGAAATGAGCCAATGGGTTCTCTTTATTCTTGCTCCCTTTACTGATAAAGTAACGCGTGAACCCGAAACTGGAGGGAGGATTTCTCAAACCAATCCTGGAGGAACATGGGAGGAAAGCGGGAGTCGGTGTATTTGCTGGGACTGTGTAGGCTTAATATCAGACAGCAACAGTCCCAGATTAATATAATCAGAGTGAAACTCTCGGCCACTGAGATTAATAACGAACGGACCTGATCTGCAAAACCGAATATAGTACAACAGGCAAGAGAGGGTTAAATTCGGCCCACATTGTTTTTGTCACTCTCTGTACTGTCCTTGAGTGTGGGATTAACAGTGTGTCCGTCTCTGGTATATCCATGAGAGATAAGAATGCATCTTCTGTCTCTCCAACGGGATTTTCTGGATCAAACGCAACTTTACAGGTCAGTCTGGAACTGATACTGTGGCACTGTGCCTCTCCGCTCGCTCTCTCACCGTATCTGTCTCCCTTTCTCTCTCACTCTCTGCTGCTGTATTTGAAGGTTGGATACAGTTATTGAGGGTGATATGAACACACTGATCGGAAGTGTAAGACTGAAAGTGTGTGTGTCTCTCTCAAGTGCTGGACATGAAGGTGGAATACTGTCTGATATAAAAGAGAGAGAATGGGGTGTCCGAGCCTCACTGTAACTGGGGATGTGTTCGGCTCCAGTCCAGTTCATGGTCATTTTCTTTTCACAGATTCAGGGCGAGAGTCTCTGTGAGACGGTAACACTGGCGGAGAAACTCCGCGTCACAACTCAACCCCCAACATATGAGATTCTCCAAATCAGCTGGAATAAGGTGTTTGTAAAACGCTGAACCCGTCTGGGAGGGGATATGTGGGGAGATAGAATCGGGTGTGGGACTTAAATGGAAGGAGACGGTTTGACTTGTTATCGAAGGGACTGTATTTAGTCAGGAATATTACTGACTGTTAATTGTAACGGGGCTTATTTAAAAGCTCCGGGTTCCTGGGAATCCTTGAATATGAAGCCCGAATCTGTCAGGGTTTGTGCGGACCGCTGTGTTTCGGTTCAATTATCAATAAACGGTTTGAAATTGGCGGGTGGAGAAAGCTGGAGGTGGAGCTGGAAGATCAGAGGCCGCTCTCTGCTCTGTCCGTCACTCTGTCTCCTCCCCTCCCGCCCTCTCTATTTGATTCCCATGTGGAACCAACGCGGGTAGGTGGACTCGAAACACGGTTTACTGGTCAACAAGGCGAAAGGCGAATAATATTTCTGATCTCCTGGGGACCAGGCCGTTCACTGTCATTTGTTTCTGTACAGAGTTGCATTTCAGTGATTCCCCAGTGAGTTTGATGAGTTATTTGAATAATCCAACAAAATAGAACAGAAACGGAGCGAAGCGCTGAATCCCACTGATGTGGAAAGTTTAGTCGAACAGTTCTGGTGATGCTTTACGAGCCCAGCATGGCAAGTAGTTTAAATAAATACAACAAATCTGGTGATGTGTGGACTGGGGTCCATAAGTTACCGTTTAAAGTCTCGGTATGTGGTCGGTGCCCCGACTCCAGTCCCATTCATACCTCATCTCGTCCACAACGAAAAAAAAGCAGCTCAAAGCAACACTGGTGGCATGATATCAGCGTCTCCCTTCAGACAGTAACCAGCCCTTTCACAGATACAGTGGGTGGCTCTGAAAAGAGCCTTTCCATCGAGTTACATCGAAATTACGACACAGAAACAGGCCTGGATATTAGGCAGCATCCCATCCTGAGCGATGGTCACATCTCACAGCAGCTTGTTGAGCTCCTCGTCGTTGCGGACGGCCAGTTGCAGGTGTCTGGGGATGATGCGCGTCATCTTGTTGTCGCGGGCCGCATCACCAACCAGCCCGAGGATTTCAGCCGTCAGGTGCTCGAGCACAGCAGCCAGATTGACCGGAGCTCCGGCACCTTCACATTCAGCATTGTTCCCCTTTCACAGGACCTGTGAACACGGCCCACATGGAACTGCAGTCCTGCCCAGGATGAGCGAGACTTGGCCTTGGCCCGAGTTTTTCCACCGGATTTTCCTCATTCAGACATTTCCACAATCTCACAAACACTTTCACAAAGAATGAAGAAATCCTCCCCAACTCGCCCTTCTTATACCTTCTGGAGGATTACAGTGGGGCCACTTTTGATCAGTCTCTCTCGGAGTGTTTACACTGCCCCCTCACGCTCACTGATATTCTATCTTTCAACTACTGTAATATTTTCCATTCGCAATATTGCTGTTCCTCCTCCTTTCCCTACTTCTCGGTCCTTTCTAAAGATCTTTTCGACTTGAATATTAAGTTGCCATTTGTGCCCAGTTCGTACTCAGGTCTCCAGAATGATTTAATGAAATTACTTAATGTTACACAATGGCTGATGTGAGTTGCGGCAATATGTATTTCCAGCTGGTCAAGTATTGCAGGGATCGACTGTCTCTTCAGTCCGATATCAGGTGAACAATTACTGGCTGTTGTGTAATTTCCATTGATTGGGGCTTGGCGTCATCTACTGGGCGGAAACGGGAACTGCGACAGAGCGAGAAAGGATCCGTCAGAAACCAGTTCAACTGAAGAAAAAAATGCAACAGCCTGCAGTGGATGTTCAGGATCTGATGGTTGGGAACCATTTTATTGATAACTTTTTTCGGCGATGGTGGTATGGTGGTGAGTATAGTTGCCTTCCAGCAGTTGATCCGGGTTCGATTCCCGGCCATCGCAATTCAACGTTCACATTAATCCGCTTTCTTCAGAAACTCTAAGTTTGCAGTTCAGCTGCATTTTGTTCCCCAAACAGAAACTGGTATAATTGGAGTGAAATGTTTTCAACATTGATTTATTTTCCCAACAGAAGGAATAGAGGAAAAACATACTGGAAATAGTGAGTTACCAAGGGTCTCATGAGAGTGAGGAAGGCAAATAAAATATTCGTCTTCATTGCAAGGGTGTTGGAATATAAGAGTAAGGAGGACTTGCTGCAATTTTACTGTGCGGAGATATTGTGTAAAATTGGTCTACATTCGCTGGAGTTTAGAAGAAAGAGAGGTGATCACATTGCAATGTATAAAATTCTTCGACGGCTTGACAGTGTAGTTGCTGAGAGGCTGATTCCCCTGGCTGGAGAGTCAAGAACTAGAGGTCATCGTCTCAAGATAAGGGGTCGGCCATTTAGGACCAATATGAGGAAAAAAATCTTCACTCAAAGGGTTGTGAATCTTCGGAATTCTCTCACCCAGAGGACTTTGGACGCTCAGCCGTTGAGTATATTGAAGTCTGAGATCGATCGAGTTTTGGATTTTAGGGGAATCAAGGTATATGGTGATCGGGCGGGAAAGTGGAGTTGAGGTCGAAGATCAGCCATGGTCTGATTGAATGGCGGAACAGGCTCAACGGGTCGTAGGGCCTACTCCTGCTCCTATTTGTTCTGTTCTTATGCAGAGAACCTTATATCCCAGTGTGCTGACGAAACTAAGTTAGGTGGCACAGTAAGCATTATAGATGGGAGCAGAAAGTTGCAAAGGGACATTGATAGATTAAGTGAGTGGGCAAGACAGTGGCAGATGGAGTTCAACGTGGGAAAGTGTGAGGTCATCCACTTTGAAACTTAAAAAGATAGATCAGAGTATTTTCTAAATGGCAAAAAGCAAGGGACTGTGGGGGAGGATAGAGATTTAGGGGTCCAAGTACAGAATTCACAAAAAATATAAGGTGAAATGGAGATTAAATTTTGATCTTTATCTCAAGGGAACTGGAATAAAAAGGAGTGGAAGTTATGTCACAGTTATACAGAGCTCTGGTTAGACCTCATTTCGAGAACTGTGTTCAGTTCTGGGCACCGCACTCTCTTTAATGCTTGGACTGTGAAGGGTTTTTTCTCTTTGGGATTCTCTGCAATGGGAGGGAATAGGAAAGGGGTTGGTCCGTTCGGATTTTTTTCCAGTGGCAGTGAATGAGAAGGGGTTTGGTCCATTGGGATTCCTTCTGCGTGCTCTTGCGTTGATTGGGAGACCTGCATGTTGCCAAATTGCTTTGTGTTTAACTTTGTGCCCCCTCGTTTGAACCCTAAAAATAAAAGCATAAATGTAATGGAACATGGAAAGGAAATTCGTCAGATATCAGGTTATCAGCGGAGCTTATAGGGCAGGTAACTGCTTGCCAGAGAATGCTGAGCCCGATTGGCAATATCAGCTCACTGCCATTAAATGGGTACGGTCGAGAAAATCAAATGTACCACAACTGGACATTAAATAAGAAAAGGGCAAACAATTATTTCATAAAGAGATGAAATGTCACAGGCAGTTTTGTAATCAGAACTTGTGATTGCGTGACATTGATTGGTTGAATGTTGGACTGAAGATTACATTCACGTTTTTATCAGGTAATTTCCGTTGGGCAGATGACAGACAGTCATTTCATTCTGTGGAGCGATGACCTTGTTCCAGTGGAATAGTCATTCTGTTAGGTTTCGTGTTTCCGAGAATCAACCAGGACGCGCCCTTCCTCGCCGCCAAAGCCACGGTGAGTGGTGCTGGTCTGGGCCCAGTATCACGGGGAAATGAGTCAGGGGCGGCTTAATCACCAAACCTTAATTCCCAAAATTTGATCATTTTATAATAAAACAAAGAAGTTCAAAAACACAGTTCTCAAACCCATCTCCATCCGACAATAAAACCAACATGTGTGAGTACGTCGTCTGCAACAGGAAGTTCGAGTAATGAGGGACAAACTTCTGCCATGTGGACCAGGCCTGATCCGTCCACTAAGAAGAAAACCAAATCGTAGACGAGGCAGGAGAGTGAGGCTTTTTTGAAATGTGGTTTCATCAATTGTGCAAACTCAAACCATGATCCAAAGCCCCAGTGTGTTATTTGTAGCGAGGTGCTTGTAACCGAGAGTTTAAAACCGTCAAAATTAAAAAGACATTTTGAAACAAAACATGGGGAACTCTTTGATCACCCGCTTGAATATTTTCAAAGGAAGCAACGGGGATTAAATTTATCAGCACCAGTTCTTAATCGGTCAACTGCTCTGAATGATAAGGCGCAACTGGTGTCATATTTGGTCGCATACAGTGTGGCAAAAGAGAAAATGGCCCTTACAGTTGCCGAAAAACTTATTCAGAGATGCTGGAAGAATTTCAGCATCTCTGGATATGGTGCGGAAATCTTCGACGAGAAGCCTGCTGAAAAATTGAGAAGCGTTCCTCTCAGTGACAGCACAATGTCTCGGCGAATATGTTCTATTGCTGAGGATTCAGAAGCCAAGATTATTACTCGGTTACAGTCAGCCGGGGATTTTGCGATCCAACTTGACGAGAGTGCTGATATTTCAAATTGTGCAACACTGTTCTTCTCTGTGAGATATGTCGGGCAAGATGACTTTATAGAAGGTTGGCTGTGTTGTCTAACTTTACCAACAAATGCAACAGGAGCACAAATATTCGAAGCACTGCACGTGAGTGCAAAAGACAAGGCTGAAGCGTTTGCAACTATCTTCAGGCAGAAGTGCCGAGTGGATGATCCATCTCAGCCTCCTCCCGATATCCCCACCATCACGGAAGCCAGTCTTCAGCCAATTCGATTCACTCCATGTGATATCAAGAAACGGCTGAGTGCACTGGATACAGCAAAGGCTATGGGCCCCGACAACATCCCAGCTGTCGTGCTGAAGGCTTGTGCTCCAGAACTAGCTGCGCCTCTAGCCAAGCTGTTCCAGTACAGTTACAACACTGGCATCTAACTGACAATGTGGAAAATTGCCCAGGTATGTCCTGTCCACAAAAAGCAGGACAAATCTAATCCGGCCAATTACCGCCCCATCAGTCTACTCTCAATCATCAGCAAAGTGATGGAAGGTGTCATCGACAGTGCTATCAAGCGGCACTGACTCACCAATAACCTGTTCACCGATGCTCAGTTTGTGTTCCGCCAGGACCACTCGGCTCCAGACGTCATTACAGCCTTGGTCCAAACATGGACAAAAGAGCTGAATTCCAGAGGTGAGGTGAGAGTGACTGCCCTTGACATCAAGGCAGCATTTGACCGAGTGTGGCACCAAGGAGCCCGAGTAAAATTGAAGACAATGGGAATCAGGGGGAAAACTCTCCAGTGGCTGGAGTCATACCTAGCACAAAGGAAGATGGTAGTGGTTGTTGGAGGCCAATCTTCTCAGCCGCAGGACATTGCTGCAGGAGTTCCTCAGGGTAGTGTCCTAGGCCCAACCATCTTCAGCTGCTTCATCAATGACCTTCCCTCCATCATAAGGTCAGAAATGGGGATGTTCGCTGATGACTGCACAGTGTTCAGTTCCATTCGCAACCCCTCAGATAATGAAGCAGTCCGAGCCCGCATGCAGCAAGACCTGGACAACATCCAGGCTTGGGCTCATAAGTGGCAAGTAACATTCGCGCCAGATAAGTGCCAGGCAATGATCATCTCCAACAAGAGAGAGTCTAACCACCTCCTCTTGACATTCAACGGCATTACCATCGCCGAATCCCCCACCATCAACATCCTGGGGGTCACCATTGACCAGAAACTTAACTGGACCAGCCATATAAATAATGTGGCGACGAGAGCAGTTCAGAGGCTGGGTATTCTGCGGCGAGTGACTCATCTCCTGACTCCCCAAAGCCTTTCCACCATCTAGAAGGCACAAGTCAGGAGTGTGATGGAATACTCTCCACTTGCTTGGATGAGTGCAGCTCCAACAACACTCATGAAGCTCGACACCATCCAAGATAAAGCAGCCCGCTTGATTGGCACCCCATCCACCACCATAAACATTCACTCCCTTCACCACCGGCGCACTGTGGCTGCAGTGTGTACCATCCACAGGATGCACTGCAGCAACTCGCCAAGGCTTCTTCGACAGCACCTCCCAAACCCGCGACCTCGACCACCTGGAAGGACAAGGGCAGCAGGCACATGGGAACAAGACCACCTGCATGTTCCCCTCCAAGTCACACACCATCCCGACTTGGAAATATATCGCCGTTCCTTCATTGTCGCTGGGTCAAAATCCTGGAACTCCCTTCCTAACAGCACTGTGGGAGAACCGTCACCACACGACTGCAGCGGTTCAAGATGGCGGCTCACCACCACCTTCTCAAGGGCAATTAGGGATGGGCAATAAATGTTGGCCTCGCCAGCGACGCCCACATCCCGTGAACGAATAAAAAAAAACATGACTGTATAGATGGAAAATACAAATTGGACTGGGCTAATTGCAAAGGAATTCCAAGTGATGGAGCAGCAAATATGACGGGTAGAAATAGTGGAGTCATGAGAAGAATATCTGAGGCAGCTGATCATGATGTTTGGAATCACTGTTTCATTCACCACGAAGATTTGACGTCCAAGGGTATTCCCCCTGATCTTTTGGCAGGAATGAAGGAAGTAGTGAAAATTGTTAATTTCATTCAAGGAAGCTCACTGAAGTAAAAGCTTTTTTGAAGCGTTATCCTGAGAAAAGGGAGCTGTGCTCACTCATTTACTGTTTCACATTGAAGTACGATGGCTGTCACGGGGCAGGGTGCTTACAAGGGTGTAAGAACTCAGGAAGAGATTCACATTTTTCTGGTAGAGAAACAGTCTAACATGACAAATTTGTTTTCCGATGACAGTTGGTTAATGAAGTTGTCATACCTGGCTGACAGGTTCTCAATTTTAAACGATCTGAATTTGAAATTACAAGGAAGAGGCAATCATTTGTTTCGACATTGTGAACAGATACAATCTTTCAAAAATCATTAGAACTGTGGCAAGCCGGAGTGAAAAGTAATCGCCCGAGCTATTCCATGTTCCCAACATTGTTACAACACACTGAGGAGAACAGCATCAATGAAGAAAAAGGGAATGAAATGAAATGTGTCATACAGTTCCATCTCGCTGCTCTGTCTGATCATTTTAGTCGCTACTTCCCTGCAGAGAGGTTTGAAAATTTGAAGGCAAAGTGTTGGGTGAAAGGTCATTTTGTTTTCGAAAACCCTGAATCAATAATGAAGCGAAACTTGATGCCTGAGCAAGAAAACGAGCTGGTGCGACTCACCTGTGATTGCACACTGAAAACACGCCACAAGTGATTCAGTTTGTCATCTTTTTGGATCAGTATTTTCAAAGAATATCCTCTGTTAAGTCAGATTAGTGTTCTGTTTTTGCTGCCCTTCACAACAACCTATATGTGCGAACTTGCATTTTCGACTTTGACACGGTTAAAAACAAGAGAAAGAAACCGACTCAACAGCGCTCCTGATATGCGTGTGGAGCTTTCATCGTGTGATCCAGATTGGAACGAGATCATGAACAAGCGACAGTCCAACCCTTCACATTAAGAAAGTGAAACTCAACCTGATCTTTTTTTACTTTATTAATACTGTATTTAAAATATTTTTCAAGTGACGTCGATGTCTAATTTTAGTTATTACTTGAAGTGAAGTGAAGTGAAGAGCGAGCATGGATTGTCCTCTATTGGGATTTGATGAAAACTGCAGTCAGAAGATATTATTGTTTTGGGTCCCTGGGGGAAGTGTTTTTCTTTCACTGGGTCACGAGAAAAATAGTTTGAAAAACACTGTTCTACATTGTACGGTCAGTGTCTGTTCAGCAAACCGGCTCTGAACTCCTCAGTCTGCATTTCGAGAAACGGTTCTGTGCGCGACGCGGGCAATAAAACACTGAACGACGCCCGGCGACTAATGGCGGCCACCGGCCCCACATTCCCCGCGCCCCAGAAACCCCTCTATCTCTCCAAGGCGCTGCATTTCCGCTTAGACGGCGCAAGCTCCCCAGGCCCGCCCCGCATACTGGGAGCGCCTCTGCCCTGTCTCTTGTCTCGAGTCGGACTCGGTGGAAACGGGAGAAGAAATCGGGAAGCGGCGGGTTGGACGTGGGAGGCGCTGGTTGATCGGTTTAATACATGTCCGGGGCCCCCGCCCGCCAGTCCGCCGGGTCCCCCGGCTCTGATTCAGGGCCTGAGCAGCACTCGGTGTTGCTGAGACTCCGCTCAGTGTGAATGCAGGTTATTGTTGATCTGCCACCGTTGGCCTCAGATTTGCCGGAGAGAATCAGCCAGAGACGGCGGCTACCGATGGTCGAAATACCGGCAGGTCGCTGTTTCGGCTCTCAACTGCAGAATTACCACTTGGCCGGGTACTGGAGGGCAGACAGTGACTGGGGCCGAACCCCACCATCACGCTGCACCTTCAGGAGAGAAAGGGAGAAAATTAGAGCCTGCAATGAATTTGGATTTCAAACAGTGAGGACGTGTCAAGGAGATAGAGTGTGTGTGGGGGGGATTTACAGATTAATAGGAACAAGGAGGGAGTGTGTGGGACGGGGGATTTACAGCTGAATAGGAACGAGGAGGGAGAGTGTGGGACGGGGGATTTGCAGCTTAATCGGAACGAGGAGGGAGAGTGTGGGACGGGGGATTTGCAGCTCAATCGGCACAAGGAGGGAGAGTGTGTGGTACGGGGATTTACAGCTGAATGGGGACAATGAGGGAGAGTGCGAGACGGGGAATTACAGCTGAATGGGAACAAGGAAGGAGAGTGTGTGGGACGGGGGATTTCCAGATTAATAGGAGCAAGGAGGGAGAGTGTGGGACGGGGGATTTACTGCCTCATTGGAACAAGGAGGGAGAGTGTGGGACGGAGGATTTGCAGCTTAATCGGAACGAGGAGGGAGAGTGTGGGACGGGGGATTTTCAGCTTAATAGGCACAAGGAGGGAGAGTGTGTGGTACGGGGATTAACAGCTGAATGGGGACAATGAGGGAGAGTGCGAGACGGGGAATTACAGCTGAATGGGAACAAGGAAGGAGAGTGTGTGGGACGGGGGATTTACAGATTAATAGGAAAAAGGAGGGAGAGTGCGAGACGGGGGATTTACAGCTTAATAGGAACAAAGAGGGAGAGTGTGGGACGGGGGATTTACAGCTTAATAGGAACAAGGAGGGAGAGTGCGAGACGGGGGATTTACAGCTTAATAGGAACAAGGAGGGAGAGTGTGGGACGGGGGATTTACAGCTTAATAGGAGCAAGGAGGGAGAGTGTGGGACGGGAGGTTTACAGCTTAATCGGAACGAGGATGGAGAGTGTGGGACTGGGGATTTACAGCTTAATAGGAACAAGGAGGTAGATTGTTGTGGTACGGGGATTTACAGCTGAATGGGGACAAGGACGGAGAGTGCGAGACGCGGGACTTACAGCTGAATGGGAACAAGGAGTTAGAGTGTGGGACGGGGGATTCACAGCTTAATAGGTATAAAGAGGGAGAGTGTGGGACGGGGGATTTGCATCTTCTTGGGACTATGGAGAAAATAATGTTCCACACAAACTGAAACTGTCTGTTCTGAATTTCTATCCTGTACTTACAGTGATCACTTATATAATTTATGAGGATCGATGCATAGACTAGGCTTGTCTTTCCTTGAATATACAAGATTAAGGGGTGATCGAATTGAGGTGTTTCAGATGATTAAAGAAGTTGATAGGGTCGATACAGAGAAACCGTTTCCTCTGTTGGGAGAGTCTAGAACAAGGGGGAATCACCATAAAATTAGAGCTGGGCCGTTGAGGGGTGATGTCAGAAGCAATTCTTCACACAAAGGGTAGTGGAAATCTGGAACTCTCCTCACTCCAAAATGCTGTTGAGGCTGGGGGTCAATTGAAAATTTGAAAATTGAGATTGATAGATTTTTGTTTGGCCAGGGTATTAAGGGTTATGATACCAAGCTGTGGCGGAATGGTTCACTCCTGTTCCTATGTTTCCAGATGCAGCCACCCGCAATAAGGTTGTGGATGGCAAGGTCCTTGTTCACAAGTGAACGGACATCTGGTGGGAGATGCGGAGAGAGGAGAGAACTGGTTAGGGTGTGTCTGTAAATGAAGGAGAAATGTTGCCGGGTCAGGTCGTGACTGCAAATGAAGGAGAAATGGTGACTGGTCAGGGAGAGCCTTTAAATGAAGGAGAAATGGTGACAGGTCAGGGAGAGTCTTTCAATGAAGGAGAAATGGTGACGCGTCAGGGAGTGTCTGTAAATGAAGGAGAAATAGTGACAGATTAGGGACCGTCTTTAAATGAAGGAGAAATGGTGACTGGTCAGAGAGAGTTCGTCGCCAAAAGTGGGAGATACCACAGATGGACAGCTTACCGGCAGCAATCGGGAGGGACGGAATGTCGAAATGAGGGGGAGAGCATAAACACCCAGCCAGTGTCAGCATCTTCAGGAGAGGAGAGGGAGGGGAACCACTGAGTGTGGAACTGAACCCAGTCAGAGCCTTGACCATCGTGCTTGGGGGGAGAGGGGTGAGAGAGGGAGAGGAACCAATGAGTGCAGAACTGAACCCAGTCAGAGCCTGGTCATTCGTGGTGGGGGAGGGGGAGAGGTGAGAGAGGGAAGTGAAACAATGAGTGCAGAACTAAACCCAGTCAGATTCAGGACTTTCAGGGGAGGAGAGGGAGGGGAACCAGTGAGTGTAGAACTGAATCCAGTCAGAGTCAGCACCGTCAGGGGAGGAGAGATAGGGGAACCAGTGAGTGTGGAACTGAACCCAGTCAGAGTCAGCACCTTCAGGGGAGTAGAGGGAGGGGAACCAGTGAGTGTAGAACTGAACCTAGTCAGAGTCAGCACCTTCAGGGGAGGAGAGAGAGAGAGAGATGGGAACCTTCACCGTGTCGAGCTTCTTGAGTGTTGTTGGAGCTGCACTCATGCAGGCAAGTGGAGAGTATTCCATCACACTCCTGACTTGTGCCTTGTAGATGGTGGAAAGGCTTTGTGGAGTCAGGAGGTGAGTCACCCGCGAATAATGAATAAAATTAAAACTAAAGAAAAAGGCGTACGCTGAGTACATCGACAATAAAGGAAAGGATGGGAAAGGGGAATGTGAGAAGATTGGGATGTCTTACTGCAGTTATACAGTGCCTTGGTGAGACCACATCTGGAGTATTGTGTGCAGTTTTGGTCTCCTTATCTGAGGAAGGATGTCCTTGCCACGGAGGGAGTGCAACGAAGGTTTACCAGACTGATTCATGGGATGGCAGGACTGACGTGTGAGGAGAGATTGGGTCGATTAGGCCTATATTCAATAGAGTTTAGAAGAATGAGAGGTGATCTCATCGAAACATATAGAATTCTAACAGGACCAGACAGACTGGATGCAGGGAGGATGTTCCCGATGGCTGGGGAGTCCAGAACCAGGGGTCACAGTCTTCCGATACGGGGTATGCCATTTAGAACAGAGACGAGGAGAAATTTCTCCACTCAGAGGGTGGTGAACCTGTGGATTTCTCTCGCACAGAAGGCAGTTGAGGCCAAGCCATTAGATGTATTCAAGAAGGAGATAGATATATTTCTCAATGCTAAAGGGATCAAGGGATATGGGGATAAAGCGGGAACAGGGTACTGAGTTGGACGATCAGCCATGATAATTTTGAATGGTGGAGCAGGCCCGAAGGGCCGAATGGCCTACTCTTGCTCCTATTTTCGATGTTTCTATTGATCACAGAGACCAGCAAGGTGGGCAGGACATTGGAAGGAGAGATCGAAGAAGATATGAAGACATTTAAGACATGAAGGGAATTCAGGAGAAACTTCTTCACCCAGAGAGTGGTGAGAATGTGGAACTCACTCCCACAAGGAGTGGTTGGGGCGAACAGCAGATAAAGACATGAGGGAGAAAGGAATAGAAGAATAGGGTGAGATGAAGTTGGGAGGGAGGAGGCTCGTGTGGAGCTGAAACACCGGCATGGCCTTGATGGGCCGAATGGCGTGTCCCTGTTCTGTACTCTCAAAGTGATTCCATGTAATTAACCTTCACTGCTCTCGGGGGAACAACCCGAGCTTCTTCAGTCTTTCCCCGGAACAGGAGTCCCTCATCCCTGGCACCATTCTAGTCAATTTCCTCGTCACCCACTCCTCAGTTTAAAGAGCTGCCTGGCACACTCTCCTCCTCACATGTTGTCCCCGCAAACCCCCGCCCCCTACCAAGCCCGAGGGCACTGAGCCCATGTCCAGCCGAGGTCAAAGGCAAGAAGTCGAACCTCAGCAGCAGGCCCGAGCTCGAGCCTGGGATTTTCCTAATCTCTGGGGATCAGCGCTGGACGGTGCATTAGCCCAGCCGTCTGAGGGAGCTGTCCCCCGGCTCTCTGAGTGGGGACCCAGGGGAGAATATTGGCAGGAGGGAAATATTGACGTTTTTTCTTAAACTTTGATTGGTGACTGACCCGTCTCACCCACCCCCAGTGTGAGGCAAGGCAGCCACGTGACCAAAGAGGCGCAAAGACCCAAAGGAGACGAACAATAACCCAAAGAAAGCGCGTGGGCCGGGATCGTGACGAGCGCGGTCACACAAACTGGCCAACCTTGAAAAACAACCTTGATGAAGGGGTCTCGTGGTTCGACGAGTGATGTTAAAACAAGCTGACCATCTGGAATTCTTTGAAAAACAACTCTGTTAATCTAGAAGGGTCTCATTAATATTGTTCCGTTTGCAGATTGAGGTTCCTGCACATAAAGACCCCATCAGAAGGCTGGTCAGCCTCACCCTCCCCAGCGAGGTGGGCGGCCTGAGGAGGCGAGGTCTGATTCCCCCATTCAATACTCTCGCCCAGTCTGTCAGCCATCTGCGCACACCCATCCATAGTTACGCCGGTTACCTCAGACACAGGCGGTCCATGCTCTCCCACCCGCTCATTACCTCCAACACACACTCTCCCCCCCCCCCCCACAACCCGAGCCTCCCAGACCCTCCCCTCTCACACACACAGAGATTGTCTCTCTCTCTCTCCCCCGCCTCCCATTGGCTGTCATTCTCTCCATTCCCCATGTTTGACCTGACGCCATGATGTGGTCCTGAGTTAATGTTGAGGACTCCCAGGGACACTCGCTTCGAGATATTTATGACTGTGCTGCCATCGCTGGTTGGTCTGTGCAGCCGGAGGGACAGGAGCTCCCCAGGGATGGTGATGGAAGAGTCGGGGACTTTGGCTGAAAGCTCTGATTCGATGAACAGGCTGTTACTTGACTTGTCTGTCGGACAACTCTGGCCAATTTTTGGCACAAGTCCCGAGATGTTGGTGAGGAGGACTTTGCGAAAGGAACCGCTGGGATTTAACATGAGCGAAATGCACCAGCTGTGATTTGAACTCAGAAATACTTCGGTTGATAAGACAGGTGTTTTAACCACTAAGCCACGGCACCCACATAAATTTAATTATTTCCGAACGTTATGGTATTGATACATTTGCCAAGCCACTTTGTTGCGCCTTCTCCCTCAATACGTCTGCGCAATAACATCTATCTTTTGTTCGTCGGTCTCTGCAAGGGAAACCATGGGTATCAGTCATGATCTTCTCTTCCTTATCCCCTGTCAGTACATCTTATATCTCGCTCTATTCATCCTGTTGTATTCCCACACTCTCTCCAGACTATCTGGTCTTATCCTATTGCATTTCTCATCTCTTCCCACAAAATGTTGGTGAGTAATGTCTGTGATGCACCAGGCCCTGACCTCCTCCTGTGGGTGACCTCCGACAAATACTGCACAAGAGTTTAATGTGTGTGTGTTTTGTATTAGGAAATGTGTATTAGCGCTAGTCTAGTTGGTGCATCTATTCTCACACAAACGGCAATGCAGCTTCAGAGCATTTAAATTTTAGAAAGTCTTACTTGATAAGACAAGTGTAAGGAATCTTACAACACCAGGTTATAGTCCAACAGTTTTATTTTCAAATAGAACTGTTGGACTATAACCTGGTGTTGTAAGATTCCTTACATTTGTCCACCCCAGTCCATCACCGGCATCTCCACATCATGGTTTATAAGACAAGTTGTCCCTCTCCATTTCAACAAAATATAAACCAGCCAGGGATACAGACTTAAAACACCGGTGTCGGATTGGTATTAATAGCATTCAAGCCCATTTTGATTGTACAAAACTTATGGTGGGCCATAACAAAAGTTCAATACAATAACGACACGGATGGGATTCGGACCCATACCGACAGAGCACAATGGATTCGCCGACCATTTCTGAATCCAAACAGTAGAAATAAAGTCACTTTTACACTATGTCCTGCCCGTGCACCCAGATCTACAATTTTGAAAATGTGGAGTCAATTTCTGAAAGCAAAGTAATTTAGGGATTTCTGTTCCATCCGACTGTTCGAAACGGTCGGGTGCAAAACATTTCGGGCGCACGTCGGACAAATTTTCACCCAGCGAGTAAAACGACCGCGGCAGGACTCGAACCTGCAATCTTCTGATAACAACTCGAGTTAATACCGAAGTCAGACGCCTTATCCATTAGGCCACGCGGCCGATGATGAATTGATTCACCAAATGATCCTAAACGCTGGGAAGAGATGGTTCATACACTGCTTGTCTCTTTCTCTTCCTTTCGCTTTGTTGATGTTGTTCATTTATTGTTTTCTCTCTTGCAGCAAGTTGGCTCGACTGTTTCCGACTGATCCGGAAACTGACAACTGAACTCCCGCTGGGTCTCCGAGAAACCTACAATCAGACTAAACAATGTTCAAATCTTTGATCAAAACGTTTTGCCTTTAAAGCAATCGCTTTCGCACTCAGTCTGCGAAATAAAGAGACGGGAAATAAAACAAAGTCAAATCGGGAAACTGAAAATGTGCACGGAGAACAACACCGAGCGGAGAATGTGAACAGAATATACTATCCAAACCTGAGGGGCCCAGTGGCCTCATCCTTTCCTGTAAAATACGAACAATCCCCAATTCCGCCGGGTGAGATTATTATTTTCTGGTTTTCTTTTTTTTTGGTAAATATAAACGCGGACGGGGTCCCGCACCACGGGGTAAAGCGCTCAGTGTTAATGTTAATATTGAGCACGGTATTCTATCCGTGTAATAATAAATTCGCGGGTTTCTTGCGATATGTTCGACTGTGTCTTTAATCAGGGCAGGGAATATTTTTCTGGTTTAGTGATATTCATTTTTCAGGAAATTAGTGAACTCGTCTCGAAACATGAATTTTCCAGTTTCTGTTTCGCTAAATAGAGTTGAGGTGCAGATCAGCGATGAGCTGCTGTGACTCCGCCGCGCCGGTTTAACCGGAATTCGACGTTTCAGTGAAGTGAAGTGAACCGTCTCAATCCGGTTTATTTCTTTATTTCGAACATTGTTTATTTTGAGTGACAGATTTATCGAAAATTCATTGAGAGTTCAGTTGTCAGTTTTCTGATCAGTTGGAATCTGAAGAAGATAAAAATAAGGAAAGAAAAACATTACAAAGGTCCAAACTCGAACTGATAGGGTAATTAGTTCTCCCTGCTACTCTGTTCAATATTTATCCCTGCAGTAACATCACTATAACACATTATCTGGTCATTGTCACATCGCTGTGTTTGGGATCTTGCTGTGTGCAAATTGGCTGCCTCGTTTCCTACATGTCAGCAGTGACTGCACTTCAACGAGTGGTTTGTTGTCTGTAAAGCGCATTGGGACGTCCGAGGTGTGAAGAGGGCAATCTAAGTGGAATCGTTCTTCCTGTGGCCCCATGTGCCAGGTACCATATCCGAATCCTGTCGACTGGCGCACACAGGAAACGTTGGTGGTGGGGGGGGGGGGAGGGGGGAATTGGATCAGTGCCGTTTTTGGGCGCAGGTAGCGTGATGCGCTGTTACTCCGCGCCCAATGACCCTTGGGCACGCAGGACGCAAGATCCGGCTGGCCCGAAGACTCACCTGAAATCAGTGTTCCATTCCGGGCCTTGCACGTGGAATCATTGCAATTCACACTTTCCACCGCCCGGGGGAGCTCAATCTCTTTAAGGGAGGATGTTTCTTCGAAATCGCTTGAAGGCAGCTGGGACCTGTTATTTGCTTAAAATAACAGTCCACTGTCTAAACGGAGTCTGAACAGAGATTAGACGTTGTACACGTAAAACATAGATGCAGGTACATCCCTATGTTTGCACACTGATGAGTTATGTTCAAACATTGAATAAAAGTTATACACTACCAAATCCCACATCCTCCGATCTGCACGCCAGACCTCACCAATCTGCCGATCTGAGTTGGTACCAGGCCTGGAGGGTGCATGCACCAAGGTTCTCTGCTGATGCTCAGAGTCGGTGGTGCAGGAGTTGAACAGAAGGAGGAGCATGATGTATCCGCAGGGGTGGGTGAGGGCAAGAGGCCCTCCAGACAGATATCCAAAAGGCAGTTGGAGGCAGCGGGGGACGAATTCAATGCCAGGCGCACATCATCATGAACATGGATGCAGTGCAGGAAGAAGTTCAATGCTTTGACATGAGTGGTCAAGCTGAGTGAGGGCAATTCTCAAGTTTCATCTCCGACCAACTGCACCATGCAATACACCCCCCATCCCCCAAATACCAACAAATTCTTTCCATCAGTCCTCAACTCTTGTAACCAGACGCTTCCTCTCACTCTTACACATTACCACTGTTGCAAGCCGTCCACCCACAACTCATAGGTGACACACACTTGCAGCTATTTAACAATGACAGGAACATCACCCAGACACAAGTCCCGCTTTCTTGCAGGTGAAGGTGGCGCATATCAGGAGGCAGCAAGTGGCAGTGGCATTTAGATGTGGACCTGTGACCTAACTCCATATACCCGGCTTAGCCCAATATCCCTTATTACCCATGGTTCACAAAAGTCTATCAATCTCAGATTTAACATTCACAAGTGAGCTGCCATCAACTACCATCTGCAGAAGTGCGTTTCAAACGTCTCCCACCCTTTGCGTATAGAAGCCGAGGTTAAGTGAACGCAACACACCTGGAGAAAAGAAAAAGTCTGAAGATGTTTTGCAGATTGAAGCTAAATATGAATTTATCCCAATTCACGCGATGTCATGAATGCAGAAAATGCTGCTGCATTGGGTGGCAATCGAATGCCCGCTTCCCGTGTGGCAGGCAAGAATTGGACCACAAAAACACCAACAGCCGAACGGCAATTGGCTGCATGTATCCACTTGGAAACCTGTCTGAAAGAACATACAACCTTCCAGGCCGAAAATGAGGGTGTTTAATGAGAGTATTAATACCATGCGGCCTTAGCAGCGTAATCGGTCAGCACGCGGTATTATATAATAGTATCAGGCTCGAGGAATGCCGAAGTGTTGAGTTCGATCTTCCCCTGGAGCATTTTAACCTTTTGCTTCTGAACATTTCCACCGGAGTTCAAGGTACAGCTGGTCTGTTCCATTGAGCTTCTCCTTCTTACTGTTCTCATGTGGGCACTTTGGGTCCTCTGGCCGGCCATATTGAAATAGCAGGTGTGAGTTTAGTTGTTAATCGGCCGGAGAGAGAGGCGATTTGCGACAGCATGAAATGTCAAAAGAGGCGGCACGAGATCTTTAAATCTGAAGAACCGAACACACAATTCTTCTTTTCGTGAAACAGGCATTCTTCTGTTTGAAATGTCGTGTAAAGAATATGGAGATCGGGCGGGAAAATAGAGTCGAGGTCGAAGATCAGCCATGATCTTGTTGAATGGCGGAGCAGGCTCGAGGGGCCGTGAGGCCGACTTCTGCTCCTATTTCTTGTGTTCTGATGTTACAGCTGACCTGCTCATCGTGGCTTCGCTGTTTGTTTTGCAATATCCAGCCCCACCTATCCGCTTGATCCAGTTTGTTGCTCCCACTTTCACATTCAAATGGTTTCCAGTCCCTGGTTGTTTAGATAAAAATAGCGGAGTGCAGAAGGTTCATCGTCCGCAGGAAGACCAGCGGTGGAAGGAATGAAAGCAGCGATTTTGCTTCGCCACCAATGAGGAAACGCTCACTTTTCCTTTATTTTTCGTTGTTCTCTCTCAGACCAAACTTTGGGGAAAATGAAGCGAACTTCAGTGACTGTAAAATCACCAGGGGTTCTGGCTGCACAAGATGAAATTGGAAACATCGGCATCTGAGAGGCTGAAATGGTTAACATTGTTCCAGAGTTTCGGTAAGAGGCAGCACGGATTGATTTGGAGCGCTGAATGTCTCTGCATTCCACCGCCCACGTCGATGATGCTGGAAGTGTCTGCAAGGAGTGGGTGGGATGAAAAAGAGCGGACCTGGGAGAGAGCGCAGGACTCGGAGACTGCTCAAGGCCCAGACTCGAAGGCCGACCCGCACTCCGAGCGGCACAGAGGCAATCGGTGAAAAAAAACAAGGAGTGACGTCACTGGTGATTGGCCGGTGAGTCTTCGATTTTTTTCTCTGAGTTTGGAAATTGGGTAAAGTTGAATTAAAAGCTTGAAATGTAAAACTACTGGAAGCTCATTAAAATTAAAGCTTAAACTACTTAACTCGAGTAATATAACCAAAAATAACCGTAATTTGTTTTTGCTTTGTTCACGTTAATCTAATAAATTAAGGCATGGCAGGGCAGCTCAAACCTGTCGAATGCACGACCTGTGCCATGTGGGAACTCCAGGACGCTTCCCGTGTCCTGGACAAGCACATGTGCAGGAAGTGTCGTCAGCTGGTGGAGCTCGAGCTCCGGGTTAGTGCAGAATTACCCTGAGGGCATCTCAATCTTCAACCAGTATTCAGTTCTGGGTAATGGTGGGGGAAAGGGTTCCTCTGGGGAGTGCAGACAGAGCCAAGTCCAAAGCATCATGGGAGGCTCAGCTGTAAAGTGGGGGGAGGAGAAAGGTCAAGAGAACAATAGTGATCGGGGATTCTATAGTTCGGGGAGCAGACAGGCGTTTCTGCGTCCGCAAACGTGATTCCAGGATGGAATGTTACCTCTCTGGTGCCAGGGTCATGGATGTCACTGAGCGGCTGCAGGACATTCTGAAGGGGGAGGGTGAACAGCCAGAGGTCGTGCTCCATATCGGTACCAACGACATAGTGAAAAAGAGGGATGAGGTCCTGCAAGCAGAATATAAGGAGTTAGGAAATGAGTTAAAAAGCAGGACCTCAAGGGTAGTAATCTCAGGATTACCCCCAGTGCCACGTGTTAGTGAGTATAGGAATGGGAGAATAGATCAGGTGAATGCGTGGCTGGAGAGTTGGTGCCGGAGAGAGGGATTTAGATTCCTGAGGAATTGGGACCGATTCTGGGGAAGGTGGGAACTGTACAAGCCGGACGGGTTGCACCTCAACAGATCCGGGACGAATAGCCTCGCAGCGGGAGATGCTACTGCTGTTGGCGAGGGTTTAAACTGGAGTGGCAGGGGGATGGGAACCTGAGCGGGGAGTCAGAAGAGAGTAAAGTTGACAGAAGTAAGAGACGGGAGGACCCAGGGGAAATTTACATTAAAAATAGTACAAATACTTGTTCAAGAACAAGTGGAAGGGAAAAGCGTGGAGCAGCAGAAAGAAAACGTACTTTAGATACGACAGATAAAGTGAAAACTAGAAGGTTTAAAGCGATTAACCAAGCATCAAAGCTGAAGGTCAGGCGAGGGTGTGGGCCCACGGAGTATGAGGAATTAATTAAATGAACGACAGGCACAAATTCAAATTGGAGGGCATGAAAAGATAGCGATTACTGAGACATGGCTGCAGGATGGTCAGGATTGGGAACTAAATATACCAGGTTATAAGGTCTACATGAGAGATAGGGAAAATGGAGGAGGTGGTGGAGTAAGCCATAGTGATTAGAGATGAAATCACTTCAATGATCAAGGAGGGTATAACGAGGGGTAGACAGGCAAAAGAGACCTTATGGGTTTAATTGAGAAATAGGCAAGGATCCAAGACTATAGTGGGAGTTGTGTATAGGACCCCTGGCAGCAGCTCTGAAGTGCTAGATTGTATAAATGCAGAGATTAGACAAGCGTTTAACAAAGGCATAGTGGTCTTAATGGTGGATTTTAACCATCACATAGATTGGGAAAATCACACCAGCAATTGTCAGAAAGGTAGTGAATTTATTGAGTGTGTCCGGGATAGTTTTCTGCAGCAGTATGTCCTACAGGCAACAAGGGGGCAAGCCATTCTAGATTTTCGAATGAGGAATGAACCAGATTTAGTTAACAGCTTGACTGTGCGTGAACATCTATCCAAAAGCGTTCATAACATGAACGAGTTCAAGGTAATATTTGAAAGGGAAAAAAGTGAATCAGCTACTAAGATTCTAGACTTGGGTCAGGCCGACTTCAATGTGATGAGATAGAGACTGTCCACAGTAAACTGAGCAAATCTGTTAATGGGTAAAACGACTGATCATCAGTGGGAAATGTTTAAAGAAACATTGAACGTGATACAGAATCAGTTTATACCCCTGAGGTGCATCAACTCTACTTGCCAAAACAAACCAGCCATGGACAACTGAAGAGGTAAGGGACAGTATAAGACATTATGAAAGGGCATACAAAAAGGCAAAAAATGGCACAGATCCTGGCGAATGGGAAAGATACAAAGATCAACAAACGGTCACAGAACAGATAGTAAGAGATACAAAAAGAGAGTATGAAAAGAAACTCGCAATGGATAACAAAACCAATACGAAAAACTTTTATAGTTATATTAGGTAAAAGAGGATGGTCAGGAGCAGTGTTGGCCCCTTAAAAACTGAAAGTGGGGATATGATAATTGACAATGGAAAAATGTGGACGTGTTGAATAATTACTTTGCGTCAGTATTTGCAGGAGAAAAAGAGGATAGCTTCCTGGAAATCGCAAGAAAACTAATATTGAATCGGGGACAGGGACTCAATAAAATTAAGATAAGTAAAATAACAGTAATGAAGAAAATAACAACACTAAAGAGTGACAAATCCCCAGGACCAGATGGTTTCCATCCCAGGGTTTTAAAGGAAGGAGGTGAGCACATTGCAGATGCCCGAACTATAATCTTTCAAAGTTCTCGAGATTCAGGAACTATCCCTCTAGATTGGAAAATTGCACATGTCACTGCGCTTTTTAAGAAAGGAGAGAGAGGGAAACCAGGGAATAATGTTGGATTCTATACTTAAGGATAGAGTGACTGAACACCTCGAGAATTTTCAGTTAATCAGAGAGCCAGCATGGATTTGTGAAATGTCGGTCGTGTCTGACAAAGCTGATTGCATTTTTTGAAGAGGTGACTTAAGTAGTGGACAGGGGAATGTCAATGGATGATATTTATATGGACTTCCAGAAGGCATTTGATAAAGTCCCACATAAGAGACTGTTAGCTTAGATAGAAGCCCATGGAATCGAGGGAAAAATACGGACTTGGTTCGGAAGTTGGCTGAGCGAAAGGCGACAGAGAGTCGGGATAATGGGTAGGTACTCACATTGGCAGGATGTGACTTGTGGAGTCCCGCAGGGATCTGTCTTGGGGCTTCCATTATTCACAATATTTATTAATGACTTAGATGAAGCCATGGAAAGTCTCATATCTCAGTTTGCCGATGACACAAAGATTGGTGGCATTGTAAGCAGTTTAGATGAAAACATAACATTACAAAGGGATATTGATAGATTAGATGAATGGACAAAGCTGGGGCAAATAGAATTCAATATAGGCAAATGTGAGGTCATCCACTTTGGATCAAAATTAGAAAAGAACAGGGTACTTTCTAAATGGTAAAACGTTAGAAACAGTGGATGTCCAAAGGGGTATAGGGGTTCAGGTACATAGATCATTGAAGTTTCATGAACAGGTACAGAAAATAATCAAGAAGGCTAATGGAATGCTGGCCTTTATATCTGGAGGACTAGAGTACAAGGGGACAGGAGTTATGCTGCAGCTATACAAAACCGTGGTTGGACCGCACCTGGAGTATTGTGAGCAGTTCTGGGCACCGCACCTTCGGAAGGACATATTGGCCTTGGAGGGAGTGCAGCGTAGGCTGACTGGAATGATGCCCGGACTTCAAGGATTAAGTCACGAGGACAGATTACACAAATTGGGGTTGTATTCTCTCGAGTTTAGAACGTTCAGGCGTGATCTGATCGAAGTTTAAAAGATATTAAGGGGAACAGATAGGGTGGATAGAGAGAAACTATTTCCGCTGATTGGGGATTTTAGGAGTAGGAGGCACAGTCTAAAAATTAGAGCCAGACCTTTGAGGAATGAGATTAGACGTCATTTCTACACACAAAGGGTGGTAGAAGTTTGGAACTCTCTTCTGCAAAAGTCAATTGATGCTCGCTCAATTGATAAATTTAAATCTGAAAGAGAGAGCTTTTTGGCAACCAAAGGTATGAAGGCATATGTGCCAAAGGCAGGTGTATGGAGTTAGATCACAGGTCAGCCATGATCCTATCAAATGGCGGAGCAGGCCCTACTCCTGTTCCTATATTCCTATGTTCCGAATTTAAGAAATCAGATCAGCCCAACTAAACTCAGTGTAAACCATCCAATTAACAAGCTGCAGATAACTGCACCAATCCTAACATTTCCAGGTAACTGTGGAAGAGACTCACTTTGAAGCAGTTTCGACACAAAGCAATCTCTGCACATCCAAGGGACGGGTGGTGTAAACGGTCAATCAGTGGTCTTTCCAACTGATATTCTACTCTCCAAATGTTTCTGGTAAAAATAGTGATCAGAGAAGAACAAAGCCCTTTTCTGAGAATGCTCAACAATGGTCAACATGTTGACAAAACATCGCAGGGATCGACTCTCCCACAGTTATTATTCCGCTGGAAAGGCAGAACTTGTCCCACACAGGAGCAGGAAAAGGTCTCCCGACCTGTCACAGGATCAACAACTGAAAGCGGAATAATTCCACCCGTTACTCAGTGACACCGGCAACACATTAACCTTCCGAATTTTCCGAAACGACACTTCAAACAGAAGAATGCCTGTTTCACGAAAGGAATAATCGTGTTCGGTTCATTAAATTTAAAGATCTCGTGCCGCCTCCTTTGCCGTTTCATTCTGTCGCCAATCGCCCATTCACAAATAAACTCACACCTGCGATTGTAATCCGGCCAGAGAACCCTCAGTGCCCACAGGAGAACACGAAGAAGGAGATGCTAAATGGAACACACCAGCTGCATCTTGAACTCGGGTGGAAATGTTCAGAAGCAAAAGGTAAAATTGCTCCAGGTGAAGCTCGCACTCACA
Organism: Heptranchias perlo; assembly: GCF_035084215.1. NCBI lineage: Eukaryota > Metazoa > Chordata > Chondrichthyes > Hexanchiformes > Hexanchidae > Heptranchias > Heptranchias perlo. The sequence goes on along the minus strand of NC_090370.1, from coordinate 26,458,204 downwards.
ACCTCAGCATTGCTCGAGCTCAATACTGTTTATACAAGTCCCACGCGCTAACCAATTGCGCTACTGGAGCCGCGTAGTCACCATGTTCGCAACAAACAGCCTCATTTGCGGCCTGTGAGACTGTCTGTTCTTCCAGTCTGTTTCCAAGTGAACACATGCAACAAACTGCCATTCGGCCATTGGTGTTTTATTGGTCGAATGCTCGTCTGCCTCACAGGAAGCTGGGGTTCGATTACCGCCCAATGCAGGAGCATTTTCATTCGGTATGCATGACATCGCGTGAATTGGGATAAATTCATATTCTTCTTCAATCTGAACATTTTCTTTTCTCCACGTGTGTTGCGTTGACGAAAACTCGTTATTCTGCACTCGCGAGCTGCAACATGCTCTGGAATTAAATCAATCCTGCCTTCTGCATCGCTGAAACGATGTGAGAAGCAAATGAGTGAATTTTCACCAAAAGTGGCGCCAAAACACCGCTCTATTGGGATTTGAACCCGGGACCTCTCGCATAAATGATCAGCAAAACCGCCCGCAGAGAGGATTGTACCCCTCCACATACCAGCCGCCACGAATAGGGCCGTGCAACCTGTGTACAATTCGCAACCACACACAGCCGACCAGCCAGCCTTTCAGGCCACTTCCGTTCATCCAATCTCGTTTTCTATTCCGATGTTCAGCAGTGTCAAGTTGAGCACGAATTATTTCAAGTCACCAATATTAGGCTCTCTTCACCACATTCGTTTTGAATGAACGACTTGTGCTATCAAGTAAAACTTTGCAGAATTTACTGCTCTAAAGCTACATTGTCATCTGTCTCGGTATCCACAGGTTATACACTGAAACATGAGTCGAATAAAATTGCTAATTTTTCACTGTGAGGGAGAAGAGAGATAAATGTGGAGACATTAGCTACGAATTCATCATCTGGGATGTATTTTGCTTTTCCTACCGTCTCAGTCTTTTTTTCTTTACCCTTCTCTGTTGGTTTTGCAGGTTCGATCAGCCTTGGCCGCTCCAGGAAGCCTGAAAAGTCCATCAGGGGAAAATACAAAGAGTCAAGAGCCTGAGACAGGGAGAGATAGAGAGATTAAAGTACAGGAAAATGAGTGTCCCTGTCAACTTTTGCGAATTAGCAGAATTTAAGATGGAGCTGGGAACAATTCCTTCATGTATTTTGAAATCTAAATCTGTTAACAACTCAACACACACCTTCTATTGCAATACGGCCGGCCAGAGAAACCAAAGTGCCCCACGAAACCATTCTCCGCAAGAGCCCTGTGTTACTGTTGCTAATCCGCCTCCCAACTGTATCTCCTCTGATGTTAATCCCTCTTGCTCACACTGTCTTTTTGTGACCCCTCTCTCCATTTCCAAGGATATTGATCCTTTTCCCTCAGTAAACTACTCACCTCAGACGTTCCCCTCCAACACAGACTCTCGGTCCATCCTCCCCCCGACACAGACTTCCCCCGTTTCCTCTGACGCCCCCAGCCCTCGAATTTCCGAACACAGCTTTATTTCGTCCCCCTTCCGTCATTGGGTCCAGAGTCAAAGTTGAGAACTCCCACAGCCACTCTCTTCTAACTGTCGATGACTATATCGCCATCTCTGGTTCATCTGTTCTGCCCGTGGGATAGGAACTACTCAGTGATCGTTGAGGTCGGCTGTTGTTCGACTCAGCTATTGGAGGACTCCGCCCAAGGTTTGGCACAAGTACCCACATGTTAACGAGGAGCACTTTGCCAGAAGAACTGCTAGAATTTGACATTAGGGAGTGGTATTGTTGGGATTTGAACCCATAGAATCGTCATGTTTATAAGACAGGTGTTTTAACCACTGAGCCACGGCGCCCACATGTTTTGAGTTACTTCCGAATGTTATAGTATTGAAACATTTGCCAAGCCACTTTGTTGCGCCTTCTCCCTCAACATGTCTGCGCAAAAACATCTATCTTTTGTTCATCGTTCTCTGAATGGTGAACAATGGGTATCAGTCATGATCTTCTCTTCCTTATTCCCTGTCAGCACAGCTTATGTCTGGCTCTATTTATCCTGCTGTACTCCCACACTCTTACTCTCTCCAGACTATCTGGTCTTGTCCTATTACATTTCTCATCTCTTCCCACAAAATGTTGGTGAGTAATGTCTGTGATACACCAGGCCCTGACCTGCTCCTGTGGGTGACCTCCTACAAATACTGCACAATAGTTTAATGTGTGTGTGTTTTACATTAGGAAATGTGTATTAGCTTTAGTCTACCTGGTGTATCTATTCTCAGACAAACGGCAATTTTGCTTCAGAGCATTTAAATTTTAGAAAGCCTGACTTGGTAAGACAAGTTTTCCATCTCCATTTCAACAAAATATGAACAATCCAGGGATACAGACTTAAAACACCGGTGTCGGATTGGTATTAATAGCTTTCAAGCCCATTTTCATTGTACAAAACTTACGTGGGGCCGTAACAAAAATTCAATACAATAACGACACGGATGGGATTCGGACACATGCGTGCAGAGCACAATGGATTCGCCGACCATTTCTGAATCCAAACAGTAGAAATAATGTCACTTTTAGACTATGTCCTGCCCGTGTACCCACATCGACAATGTTGCAAATGTGCAGTCAATTTCTGAAAGGAAAGGAATTTCGGGATTTCGGTTCCATCAGACTGTTCGAAACGGTCGGGTGCAAAACAGTTGGGGCGCACGTCGGACAAATTTTCACCCAGCGAGTAAAACGACCGCGATGGGACTCGAACCTGCAATCTTCTGATAACAACTCGAATAATACCGAAATCAGAGGCCTTATCCATTAGGCACGCGACCGATGAAAAATTACTGCACCAGAAAGCTAGTGAATTTAATGAGTGTGTCCGGGGTAGTTTTCGACAGCAGGATGTCCAAGAGGAAACAAGGGGGCAAGACATTCTCGATTTTGTAATGAGAAATGAACCAGTTTTAGTTAAAAGCTTGACTGTGCGTGAACATCTATCCAAAAGCGACCATAACATGATCGAGTTCAATGTAATATTTGAAAGGGAAAAAAAGTGAATCAGCTGCTAAGATTCTGGACTTGGATCAGGCCGACTTCAATGTGATGAGACAGAGACTGTCCACAGTAAACTGGGCAAATCTATTAATGGGTAAAACGACTGATGATCAGTGGGAAATGTTTGAAGAAGCATTTAACGTGATACAGAATCAGTTTATACCCCTGAGGGGCAACAACTCTGCTTGCCAAAACAAACCAGCCATGGACAACTAAAGAGGTAAGGGACAGTATAAGACATAAGGAAAGGGCACACAAAAAAACAACAAATGGCACAGATCCTGGCGAATGGGAAAGATACAAGGATCAACAAATGGTCACAAAACAGATAGTAAGAGCTACAAAAAGAGAGTATGAAAAGAAACTTGCAGGGGATATGAAAATCAATACGAAGAACTTTTATAGTTATATTCGGAAAAAGACGGTGGTCAGGAGCAGTGTTGGCCCCTTAATAACTGAAAGTGGGGATAAGATCATTGACAATGGGAAAATGCGGACGTGTTGATTAATTACAGTCGAAAAAGAGGATAGCACCCTGGAAATCCCAAGAAAACTAATATTGAATCGGGGACAGGGAATCAATAAAATTAATATAAGTAAAATAACAGTAATGAAGAAAATAATAGCACTAAAGAGTGACAAATCCCCAGGACCAGATGGGGAGTGTCAATGGATGTTATTTATATGGACTTCCAGAAGGCATTTGATTAAGTCCCACATAAGAGACTGTTAGTTTGGATAGAAGCCCATGGAATCGAGGGAAAAATACGGACTTGGTTAGGCAGTTGGCTGAGCGAAAGGCGACAGAGAGTAGGGATAATGGGGAGGTACTCACATTGGCAGGATGTGACTTGTGGAGTCCCGCAGGGATCTGTCTTCGGTCTTCAACAATTCACAATATTTATTAACGACTTAAATGAAGGCATGGAAAGTCTCAGATCTACGTTTGCCGATGACACAAAGAGTGGTGCCATTGTAAGCAGTATAGATGAAAACATAAAATTACAAAGGGATATTGATAGATTAAATGAATGGACAAAACTGTGGCAAATGGAATACAATATCGTCAAATGTGAGGTCATCAACTTTGAACAAAAAAGGATAGAACAGCTTACTTTCTAAATGGTAAAACGTTAAAAACAGTGGATGTCCAAAGGGACTTTGGGGCTCAGGTCCACAGATCATTGAAGTGGCATGAACAGGTGCAGAAAATAATCAAGAAGGCGAATGGAATGCTGGCCTTTATATCGAGAGGACCAGAGTGCAAGCGGACAGAAATTATTCTGCAGCTGCACAAAGCCGTGGTTCGACCGCACCTGGAGTAATGTTAGCAGTTCTGGGGAGCCACCTTCGGAAGGACATATTGGCCTTGGAGGGTGTGCAGGGTAGGTTTACTAAAATGATGCCCGGACTTCAAGGATTAAGTTACGAGGAGAGATTACACAAATTGGGGTTGTATTCTCTCGAGTTTAGAAGGTCAAGGCGTGATCTGATCGAAGTTTATAAGATATTAAGGGGAACAAATAGGATGGATAGAGAGAAACTATTTCCGCTGGTTGGGGATTCTCGGAGTGAGGGGCACAGTCTAAAAATTAGAGCCAGATCTTTGAGGAATGAGATTAGAAATCATTTCTACACACAAAGGGTGGTCGAGGTTTGGAACACTCTTCTGCAAAAGCCAATTGATGCTCGCTCAATTGCTAAATTTAAATCTGAGAGAGATCGCTTTTTGGCAAACAAAGGTATCATGGCATATGGGCCAAAGGCAGGTATATGGAATTAGTTCACAGATCAGCCATGATCTTATTAAATGGCGGAGCAGGCACGAGGGGCTGAATGGCCTTCTCCTGTTCCAATATTCCTTTGTTCCTAATTGATTCGAGCAAAGAAATCAGATCAGCCCAACTAAACTCGCTGTTCATCATCCAATTAACAAGCTGCAGATAACTGCACCAATCCAAACATTTCCAGGTAACTATGGAAGAGACTCACTTTGAAGCAGTTTCGACACAAAGCAATCTCTGTGCATCCAAGGGACGGGTGGTGTAAACGGGCAATCAGTGGTCTTTCCAACTGATATTCTACTGTCCAAATGTTTCTGGTAAAAGTCGTGATCAGAGAAGAACAAAGCCCTTTTCTGAGAATGCTCAACAATGGTCAACATATTGACAAAACATCGCAGGGATCGACTCTCCCACAGTTATTATTCCGCTGGAAAGGCAGAACTTGCCAGCTGTTCTAAAATTGATCGCCTGAGCAGGAACTTGCACCCTGGACCCTCAGATCACTACTTTGCTAAAAAGTCTGATGTTCCACCGACTGAGCGATCCAGGCCGCCCGATGTTTACGCTTTCATCATGCAGATTCATGGTTGGTCTCTGAATTTCCCCTTGAGGACGTCGAAATGGGGTCCGTTTTGCAAAATTCTCAGTAACGTTTTGAGGAGAATCCTTGCTTGTGTTGAACCTGATGCGAGAAACATGAAGAGGAAACTCGTGAGTTGACAATTCTCCTTGTTTGTGCCAAATGTCCTGTCATCCGTTCGCACCAATTAAAAAAAACACTTTACCCAGTGCCTCAAAAGCTGATCTTGTCCCACACGGGAGCAGGAAATGGTCTCCCGACCTGTCAAATGATCAACAACTGAAAGCGGAATGATTCCACCCGTTACTCAGTGACACCGGGCAACACATTAACCTTCCGAATTTTCCTGCACGACATTTCAAACAGAAGAATGTCTGTTTCACGAAAAGAAGAATTGTGTGTTCGGTTCATTAAATTGAAAGATCTCGTGCCGCCTCCTTTGCCATTTCATTTTGAGGCCAATCGTCCCTCTCCCGCCTATTCACAAATAAACTCACACCTGCTATTGTCATACGGCTGGCCAGAGAACCCTCAGTGCCCACAGGAGAACACGAAGAAGGAGATGCTTCATGGAGCACACCAGCTGAATCTTGAACTCGGGTGGAAATGTTCAGAAGCAAAAAGTAAAACTGCTCCTGGTGAGGATCAAACTCACAACCTCGGCATTGCTCAAGCCAGATACGGTTAAATAACTACCGCGCGCTGACCGATTGCGCTACTGGAACCACATATAAGTAACGCGCGCAGCAAACAGCCTCATTTGCGGCCTGTGAGACTGTCTGTTCTTCCAGTCTGTTTCCAAGTGAACACATGCAGCAAACTGCCGTTCGGCCATTGGTGTTTCATTGGTCGAATTCTCGCCTGCCTCACAGGAAGCTGGGGTTCGATTACCGCCCAATGCAGGAACATTTTCATTCGGTATTCATGAAATCGCGTGAATTGGGATAAATTCATATTCAGCTTCAATCTGCACAACATCTTGAGACTTTTTCTTTTCTCCACGTGTGTTGCGTTGACGAAACCTCGTTATTCTGTCCTCGAGAGCTGAAACAGGCTCTGGAATTAAGTCAATCCTGCCTTCTGCATCGCTGAAACGATGTGAGAAGCAAATGAGTGAATTTTCAACAAAAGTGGCGCCAGAACACCGCTCGATTGGGATTTGAACCCGAGACCTCTCGCATAAATGATCAGCAAAACCGCCCGCAGCGAGGATTCTTCCCCACGACATCCCAGCCGCCACGAATTGGGTCGTGCAACCAGTGTGCAATTCGCAACCACCCACAGCCGACCAGCCAGCCTTTCAGGCCCCATCTGATTATCCAATCTCGTTTTCTATTCCGATGTTCAGCAGTGTCAAGTTGAGCACGAACTATTTCAAGTCACCAATATTAGGCTCTCTTTACCACATTCGTTTTGAATGAACGACTTGTATTATCAAGTAAAACTTTGCAGAATTTACTGCTCTGAAGCTGCATTGTCATCTGTCTCGGCATCCACAGGTGATACACTGAACCATGAGTAGAATAAAGTTGCTAATTTTTCACTGTGAGGGAGAAGAGAGATAAATGTGGAGACATTAGCTTCGAATTCATCAGCTGGGATGCACTTTTGCTTCTCCGACCGTCTCAGTCTTTCTTTCTTTACCCTTCTCTGTTGGTTTTGCAGGTTCGATCAGCCTTGGCCGTTCAAGGAAGCCTGAGAAGTCCATCAGGGGAAAATACAAAGAGTCAAGAGACTGAGACAGGGAGAGATAGAGAGATTAAAGTACAGGAAAAAAGAGTGTAAATGTCAACTTTTGCGAATTAGCAGAATTAAAGATGGAGCTGGGAACAATTCCTTCATGTATTTTGAAATCTTGCAAGAGACCATCGGGCTTTCAATTCAAAGTGTCCATGTTGCGGAGTATCTCTCCTCGAGTTGGAAAACTGATCATTTAATTTGAACTCAAACAGCTGCGATGCAAGGAGAATGCGACAATCCCGAGGATAACCCCATTAGATTACAAGTCCGACTGCTTAACCATTCAACCATTGCTGCACGAGTGTACATTAGAATGCGTACGGTTATCACAGGCGATCTGGCAGACTGTAAATTCTTTCAGACAGGTTTCCAAAGCGACAAATGTAATTTGTTGCCGTTCAGGCATTGGTGTTTGAGCAGGAGAAATCTCGCTTCTATTGCAAGTCAGTTGGATTCGATTCCCGGCCATTACAGAAACTTTTTGCATTGTGCACCCATGAGATTGCCTGAATTGGGATCAATTAACATTCAGATTCAGTCCACACACCATCCTGAGACATTTTCTGTTCTGCCCGTATGTTGTGTCGACAAACCCTTTACATTCTGTCCTTTGGTTCTCAAACATGCTCTGAATATGAATCAATTCTGCCATCGGCAACGCTGAAACGATGTGAGAAACGAATTGGTGATTTTTGACTAAAATAGTGACACAGAGGGAGATCGCCTGGCATTTGAACCTGATGCTCGTCTGTCATTGGAGACTCTCCCATTTCAATCTCCATCTACGGGCTGAGTCTGAATAAATCCGTCAGCTTGTGATTCTTTGCGAGAGAGCGGGAGATGTTGAGAAATGAGCTGAAGATTTCCCTCGATTTATTAATAGTGCACATTCTCGCATACATTAGATAATGGACATTCACATGGACTTTAAACGCTTTATATTTGTTGATCACACGCTGCTTGAGGGAGGAGCGGCTCCGGGTTTGTTGGAAAGACTGTGCTTGTGCGCGGAGCAACGGGCCAAATGGCCGAGGGGACCTGTTCGGTCCCGAGTCCATCACAGCCTCAGACTGACGAAAGGAAGGGGCGGTTAGTGAAAAAATGGGCGAAGATGTAGTTACTGAGTAGATTTTGAAGGTATGTGGGTCAGTTAGCAAGGTCACTGAGAGACGATGGATTTTGCAGATGACAGGATAAATAGACACAAATATCTCATCTCCCCGCCTCTTTCAGCAGCTGAATAACTTAATGCTCAAGAGATGTTCTCACTGCCGAAGACCCATTATCTCGAGTCACACTGTCCCTCCAATCCTGCACACGTTGCTTAGCTTTGAAACTGTACATCACCCCCGTGCTCGCTCACCAACATTGGTTCCCAGTTCGCCAATGTCTCGAAGTTAAAATCCTCTTTTTTGTGTTCAGATCCCTCCGTGGCCTCGCCTCTCCCTATTGATGAAACCACCCCCAGCCCGACAGCCCTCCGAGATCACTGTGTTCCTCAAATTATGGCCCCTTTTGCACTCCTGATTTTAATGGCTCCACCACTGGCGGTCTTGCCTTCAGCTGCCTGGGCCCAATTCTCTGGAATACCCGATTTAAACCCCGTCGCCTCTCTCTCCTCCTTTATGACGCTCATTACAACCGACCTTTTTCACTAAGTTTTATTTAACCTGTTCGAATATCTCCTTTTGTGGATCTGTGTCAAATGTTATCTGATTACGCTCCTATGAAGCGTCTTGGGACAGTTTATTGTGTTAAAGGCCCGATATAAATGTGAGTTGCTATTAATTGTAAGGTCTCCCATCATTTAAAGAAGTAAGGATGTGACAGTAAGCTTGGTAACTCCGAAGTGTCTATTGCTGCACCCGATTCCCCGTTTCCATCAGCAGCCCAGATGCACCCTCTCGAGAGGATGTTTATGGTGAGACTGAGGGTAAATCACAGGGTGAAGCACCGAGCACCAGTGAGCAGGAGGAGCTGGAAATAATCATGATAATTACTGTAACACACAAACTTTGAACAGCCTATACGTTAAAGAATGACCCAATATAAAACCAATCGCCAGTTCCAGAGTCGATGTACTCGGGTCGTGATTTGCACACTGTTCTGACTCACTTGGTACCAGACGCGCTGCCGTCAACAGTAAAGAGTTGGAGCCGGATCCAGAAGAGTGAAATCAGGACCGACCTCTGCGGAGTACCCAGAGTTCGGGAGGCCGAGGAAGAGCAGCAGCAAGAGCGGTTTCTGAACCAGCCGCTGATGCCTGAGTGAAGCGAGTCCCATTCCGAGCCGTTTCTGCCAGCCGCCTGCCGGGCCTCGTCGCACGGAAGGGGATCGATACACGACTGACTCCCACACACAGGTTTCAGTCAGGAAGGCTGTCTCCAGTATTGGCTCAGGTGGTCGAGCGATCTAAAACGCAGTGTTTATTTCACGATTTCTTCTGTAGATGGGGGTTTAAATTGCACTTAGAACATTGTCATTTTTATTCACTTACGGAGTTATTTCTGTGCATTCGGCTGGAGGTCCTTTTTCCTGCCCAGTGAGATTTGCCCCTTCAAGAAAATCAACCCGTCCTCCATCCACGGCAGACTTTGACGTCCATCGGTTTATGGTAAAACCGAGCTTTAAACTAAAATATACAATACAAAAACACACGGCGGGTCATTCAATATAAGCGGAGAGAAGAGGCAATTTTAATTTCGGCTCTACTGATTTAAACATTAAATAAACGAACCGTTTGTAAACAGCAAAGGAAGTGACAGAACTGGGAAAAGTGACCTTGCTAACTGACCCTTCTACCAAAAAATCTACTCAATAACTGCTCTTCGCCCATTTTTTCACGAACCTCTCCTTCCTTTCGTCAGTCTGAGGCTGTGATGGACTCGGGGAACAAAAATGTCCCCTCCGCCATTTGGCCCTTTGCTCCCCGCACAAGCACAGTCTTTCCAACAAACCCGGATGTACCAATGGGCTCCTCCCTCCAGCAAGCTGTGATCAATAAATAAAAATTGTTGAAAGTCTGTGTGAAAGTCCATTATCGAATATATGTGAGAATGTGCACTATTAATGAATCCACGGAAATCTTCAGCACATTTCTCAACATCTCCCGCTCTCTCGCAAAGAATCACAAGCTGACGGATTTATTCAGACTCAGCCCGGAGATGGAGATTTAAATGGGAGAGTCTCAAATGACAGACGAGCATTTGGTTCAAATGCCAGACGAGCCCCCTCTGTGTCACAATTTTAATCAAAAATCACCAATTGGTTTCTCACATCGTTTCAGCGTTCCCGATGGCAGAATTGACTTACATTCAGAGCATGTTTGAGAACCAAAGGACAGAATGCAAAGTGTTCAACGACGCAACATCCAAGCAGAAAAGAAAATGTCTCAAAATGGTGTGTGGATTGAATCTGAGTTTGAATTGATCCCAATTCAGGCAATCTCATGGGTGCTTCATGCTAAAAGTTTCCGGAATGGCTGGGAAACGAAACCTACTGAATTGCAAAGAAAGCGAGATTTCCACCACTGAACCCTCAATTACTAAACGGCAGCACGTTACATATATCGCTTTGGAAAACTGTCTGAAAGAATTTACAGTCTGCCAGATCGCCTGTGATAACCGTTTGCATTCTGATGCATCACCGTATAGAAATGGCTGAATGGTTAAGGCTTTCGGCTAATAATTTAATCGACTTTTCCGAGGCATGTTCATATCTTCCTTGCATCGGAAGTGTTTGGGTTCAAGCGAAATAATCGTCTTTCAAACTCTCGGAAAGATTCTCCGCAACGCGGGCACTTTCAGTTGGAAATCTGATGATCTCTTGCAGGATTTCAAAATACATGAAGGAATTGCTCCCAGCTCCATCTTAAATTCTGCTAATTCGCAAAAGTTGACAATTGCACTCTTTTTTCCGATACCTTAATCTCCCTGTCTCAGTCTCTTGACTCTTTGTATTTTCTTCTGGTGGACTTCTCAGGCTTCCTTGAACGGCCAATGCTGATCGAACCTGCAAAACCAACAGGGAAGGGTAAAGAAAGAAAGACTCAGAGGGTAGGAAAAGCAAAAGTGCATCCCAGCTGATGAATTCGGAGCAAATGTCTCCATATTTATCTCTCTTCCCCCTCACAGTGAAAAGTTAGCAATTTTATTTTACTTATGGTTCAGTGTATAACCTGCGGATGCCGAGACAGATGACAATGCAGGTTTAGAGGAGTAAATTCTGCAAAGCTTTACTTGAGAATATAAGTCGGTCATTCAAAACGAATGTGGTAAAGCTCGTCCAATATTGGTGACTTGAAATAGTTAGTGCTCAACTTGACATTGCTGGACATCGGAATAAAACACGAGATTGGATTGACAGAAGAGATTGAAAGGCTGGCTGGTCGGCTGTGGGTGGCTGCGAATTGTGCACTGGCTGCACGGCCTTGTTCGTGGCGGCAGTTTGGTCTTGGGATATAATTATCGCTTACGGCGGTTTTAATGATTGTTTGGGCGAGAGGTCCCGGGTTTAAATCCTAATCCAGCACGGCTGTTTCGCAACTTAGGGTGAAAACTCACTCATTTGCTTCTCGCATTTTTTCAGCGATACAGAAGGCAGGATTGACTGAATTCCAAAGCAAGTTTCAGCTCCAGAGGATAAAATACCAAGGTTTCGTCAACGCAACACACGTGGAGAAAAGAAAGTGTCCCAAGATGGTGTGCAGATTGAAGCTGATTGTGAATTTATCCCAATTCACGCGATGTCATGAATGCAGAATGAAAATGCTCCTGCATTGGGCGGTAATCAAACCTCTGCATCCTGTGTGACAGGCAAGAATTTGACCACGAAAACACCAATGGCCGAACGGCAGTTGGCTGCATGTGTCCACTTGGAAACCTGTCAGAAAGAACATGCAATCTCACAGGCCCAAAATGACGGTGTTTGGTGGAACTGAATCGTACGCAGTGTTAGTGGTGCAATCGGTTCGCGCCCAGTACTTAAATACCAGTATTAGGCTCCAGTAAACGCCGAGGTTGTGCATTCGAGCCTCACGTGGAGCAGTTGAACCTTTTGCTTCTGAACACTTCCACCCGAGTTGAAGACACAGCTGGTCTGTTCCATGAAGAATCTCCTTCTTCGTGTTCTCATGTGGGCACTGATGGTCCTCTGGCCGGCCGTATTGCAATAGCAGGTGTGAGCTTATTTGTTCATAGGCGGGAGAGGGGGCGATTGGCGACAGCATGAAATGGCAAAAGAGGCAGCAAGCGATCTTTAAATTTAATGAACCGAACACACAATTCTTCTTTTCGTGAAACAGACATTGTTCTGTTTGAAATGTCGTGTCGGAAAATTCGGAAGGTTAATGTGTTACCCGGTGTCACTGAGTAACGGGTGGAATGATTCCGTTTTCAGTTGTTGATCCGCTGACAGGGCGAGAGACTTTTTCCAGCTCCCGTGTGGGACAAGTTTAGCTTTTGAGGCACTGGGTAAAGTGTTGTTTTTCATTGGTGCAAACGAATGACAAGACATTTGGCACAAACAAGAAGAATTGTAAACTCACGAGTTACCTCTCCATGTTTCTCACATCAGGTTCAAAACAAATAAGGATTTTCCTCAAGACATGAATGAGAATTTTATAAAACGGACCCTCACTCTTGTTCGACGCCCATAGAGATAATTTAGAAACCTACCATGAATCTTTATGATGGATGCGCACCAAACTATAAATCTGGGTCGCTCAATCGGTAAAACATTCGATTTTTAGCGAAGTCGTGATTTGATGGTCCAGGGTTCAAGTCCCTTTTCAGGCTGTTCAGTTCAAAACAGTTCGGAAGTTCTGCTTTTCCAGCGGAGGAACAATTGCGTGAGAGACGATGCCTGCGATGTGTGTCAATATGTTGACTTTTGGTGAGCATTTACAGAAAAGGACTTTGTTCTTCTCTGATCTCTATTTTTACCAGAAACATTCGGACTGCTGATGATCATTTGGAAAGACCACTGATTGCCCGTTCACACCACCCGTCCCTTGTTTGTACAGAGATTGCTTAGTGTTTAAACTGCTTCAAAGTGATTCTCTTCCATATTTACCTGGAAATGATTGGATTGGTGCATTTATCTGTAGCGTGTCAATTGGACGGTTAACACGGAGTTTAGTTGGGCTGATCTGATTTCTTTGCTCGAGTAAATTAGATACTTTTTAACCCCCACCCACTCCTTGCAGACACTTCCAGCATCATCTCCGTGGGCGGGAGAATGCAGAGACATTCAGCGCGACAAATCAATCCGTGCCGCCTCTTACCGAAACTCGGGAACAATGTTAACCAGTTCAGCCTCTCAGATGCCGATGTCGCCAATTTCATCTTGTGCAGCAAGAACCCCTGGTGATTTTTCAGTAACCGAAGTTCGCTTCACTTTCCCCAAAGTTTGCTCTAAGAGAGAACAACGAAAAATGAAGGAAAAGTGAGCGTTTCTTCTTTGTTGTCGAAGCAAAATCGCTGCTTTCATTCCTTCCACCGTTGATCTTACCGCGGGTTATGAACCTTCTGCACTCGGCTATTTATATCACATGACCAGAAAGTGAAACAAGTTGAATGTGAAAGTGGGAGCGACAAACTGGATCAAGCGGATCGGCGGGGAGGGATATTGCAGAACAAGCAGCCAAGGAACGAGGAGCGGCTCAGCTGTCGCAAAAGCACAAAATAAATTGGATCAGGAGTCGGCCTTACGGCCCCTCGAGCCTGTTTCGCCATTCATGGCTGATCTTCGACCTCGACTCTATTTTCCCGCCCGATCCCCATATTCCCACACGGCACTTCAAACAGAAGAATGCCTGTTTCACGTAAAGAAGAATTGTGCGTTCGTTATTTTAGATTTTCAGATCTCGTCTCGCCTCCTTTGGCATTTCATGCTGTCGCCAATCGCCCCTCTCTCCTGCCTATTAACAACTAAACTCACACCTGCTTTGTAATCCGGCCGGCCAGAGGAAGCAAAGCGCCCACCTGAGAACACGAAGAAGGAGATGCCGAATGGGACAGACCTGCTGGACCTTGAACTCCGGCGGAAGTGTTCAGATGCAAAAGGTTCAACTGCTCCACGTGAGACTCGAACTCAAAACCTCAACATTTTTAGAACCGAATTGCTGTTCCTGAAGTATCGCACGCTCAACGATTGCACCACGAGAACCGCATCGTTACCAAATTCTCATCAAACAGCCTCAATTGCGGCCTGTAAGATTGCATGTTCTTTCAGACAGGTTTCCAAGTGGATACACACAGCTAACTGTTTTAGTGGTCGAATTCTTGCCTGCAACACAGAAAGCTGGGGTTTGATTACCGCCCAATGCAGGAGCATTTTCATTCTGCCTTCATGACATCGCGTGAAATGGGATAAATTCATATTCAGCTTCAATCTTCACAACATCATGAGACATTTTCGTTTTTCCAGGTGTGTTGCATTCACTTAACCTCGGCTTCGACACGGAAAGTGTGCGAGACGTTTGGAACATTCTTCTTCAGAAGGTAATTGATGCGAACTCACTTGTGATTGTTAAATCTGATATTAATAGATTTCTGTGAACCAATGTTATTGCGTGATATGAGGCTAAGACGGATATATGGAGCTCGGTCAAAGCTCCACTATGATCTCATTGAATGGTGGAACAGGCTCGACGGGCTAAATGCCGCTGCCACTTGCTCCTCCTGATATGCGCCACTTTCACCTGCAAGAAAGTGGGACGTGTGTCTGTGTGAATGCTGATAGCTTCCAGTGTATGTGACCTGTGAGTTGTTAGTGGGCGGCTTGCAACAGTGGTAACGTGTAAGGGTGAGAGGAAGTCTCTGGTTTGAAGAGTTGAATACTGATGGAAAGAGTTTGTTGGTATCTGAGTGATGGGGATGTCGTGCGTGGTGCAATTGGTAGGTGACATCATTTGAGAGTTGACCTCACTCACCTTGACCACTCAAGTCAAAGCATTGAACTTCCTCCTGCACTGCATCGAAGTCCATGCTACTGTGCGCCTGGCAATGACTTCGTCCCCCACTGCCTCCCGCTACCTTTTGGATATATGTCTGGAGGGCCTCTTGCCCACCCCCACCCCCCAACCTCTGCAAATATAGGATATCCCTCCTTCTGCCCAACTCTTGCAACAAGGTCTCTCAGCATCAGCAGAGAAGCTTGGTGCATGCACTCTCCAGGCTTGGTACCAACTGAGATCGACAGATTGGTGAGGACTGGCGTGCAGATTGGAGGATGTGGGATTGAGTTGTGTACAACCTTTATTCAATGTTTTAACATAACTCATCAGAGTGTGAACAGAAGGATGGAACCTGCATCTGTGTTTTCCATGTGTGATGTCTCATCTCAGTTCAGACTCCGTGCTGACAGTAGACTGTTATTTTCAGCAAATAACAGGTACCAGCGACCTTTGACAGATTTCGAAGAAACATCCTCCCTTTAAGAGATTGAGCTCCCCTGGTGGTGGAAAGCGCATATTTATTGATCCCACGTGCAAGGCCCGGAATGGAACGCTGAATGCAGGTGAGTCTTCGGGACAGTCGAATCTTGCGTCCTGCCTGCGCCTGGGTCATTGGGCGCGGGGAAAAAGCGCATCGCGCGACCTGCGCCGAAATAAGGCCTTTATCAAATTTCCCCCCAAAATTTCCTGCATACGCCAGTCGACAGGATTCCAATATCGTACCTGGCACATGGGGCAACAGGAAAAAGGATTGCATTTAGATAGCGCCCTTCACCACCTCAGACGTCCCAAAGCGTTTGACAGACAATGACGCACTTTTTGAAATGTAATCACTGCTGACATGCAGGAAACGAGGCACCCAATTTGCGCCCAGCAAGATCCCAAACACAGCGATGTGATAATGAGCAGATAATGTGTTATAGTGTTGTGGCTGAAGGGATAAACATTGAACAGTTCTCCGGGGAGAATTAATCACCTTTCAAGACGGAGACAAGGTGATTGTTTCAGTTCGAGTTTTGACCTTTGTAATGTTTTTCTTTCCTTATTTTTTATCTTCTTCGGATTCCAACTGATCAGAAAACTGACAACGGAACTCTCACAGAATTTTCGGTAAATCTGTCACTCAAAATAAACAATGATAGAAATAAAGAAATAAACCGGATTGAGACGGTTCACTTCACTGAAAAGTCGAATTCCTATTAAACCGGCGCGCGGAGTCACAACAGCTCATCGCTGATCTGCACCTCAACTCCATTTAGCGAAATTGAAACTGGAAAACTCATGTTTCGAGACGAATTTACTAATTTCCTGAAAATGAAAATCACGAAACCAGCAAAACATTCCCTCCCCTGATTAAACACACAGCAAGGGAATGTGTCGAATATAAAGCAAGGAACCCGCGATTGTATTTTTACACGGATAGAATACCGTGCTCAATATTAACACTAACACTGAGCGCCAGGTCTGGATCTGACCCGTTTACCCCGTGGTGCGGGACCCCGTCCGCTCTTATATTTACCAAAAAAAGAAAATCAGAAAATAATAATCTCACCCAGCAGAATTGGGGATTGTTCGTATTTTACAGGACAGGATGAGGCCACTCGGCCCGTCGGGCTTGGATAGTAAATTCTGTTCACATTCTCCGCTCGGTGTTGTTCTCCGTGTACATTTTTAGTTTACCGATTTTTCTTTTATTTTATTTCCCCAGTGTCTATTTTGCAGACTGAGTGCGAAAGAGATTCGCTTTGGAGGCAAAACATTTTGATCAAAGATTTGTTTATTCTGATTGTAGGTTTCTTGGAGACCCAGTGGAAGTTCAGTTGTCGTATCCTGATAATTCGGAAACAGCAGAGCCAACTTGCTGCAAGAGAGAAAACAATAAATGGACAACATCAACAAAGTGAAAGGAAGAGAAAGAGACAAGCAGAGTCTTAACCACTCCTGCCCCGGTTTAAGATCTTTTGCTGAATTGCTATCATAGTGGCTGCGTGGCCTAATGGATAAGGCGTCTGATTTCGGTGTTGATCGTGATGTTATCAGAAGATTGCAGGTTCGAATCCTGCCGCGGTCGTTTTTACACTTGTTCCAATGTGCGCCGCAACTGTTTCGCACCGGACCGTTTCTTGCAGGAACGGACCTGATGGAACGGAAATCCGGAAATCCCTTTGCTTGCAGAAGTTGACTCGACATTTTCAATATTGTCGATCTGGGTGCACGGGCAGGACATAGTGTAAAAGTGACTTTATTTCTGCTGTTTGGATTCAGAAATGGTCCGCGAATGCATTGTGCTCTGTATGTATTGGCCCGAACCCCATCCGTGTCGTTATTTTATTGAACTTTTGTTGCGGCCCAACTTAAATTTTGTGCAATCAAATGGGGTTGAATGCCATTATTATCAATCCGACACCGCAGTTTTAAGGCTGTGTCCCTAGATTGTTTATATTTTGTTTAAATATAGACGGATAATTGGAATTGTTCACCTGCGGTAATGGGATAAAGGTCGAGTCGAGAGGACGGATCGGAGAGAGATCTTTCTGTCCTTCCTTGCTACCTCTGGGTTTTACAGCGAATGAAAGATTAACGGGAACAGCAAATGATAAGGGAGGTGGAACATCAAGGGTTAACATTAACCATCAGGAAGAAATCTAATTTCAAAACTTTTTAACAATCTTGAACCTGTCCAGTTATTAGATTTACAACAAGTCTGTACATTTTTTCTGTTAAATTTAATTCCTCCACCCGCTCTTCATCAAGAAAAATTGAATCTGGAGGGAGCTCCCTTCCAGATTTGAGCCCAGGATCTGTCTCATTGTTCACAGTCTCCCGTTTTGAACTAGAATCCCACCCATGGCTCGGTTCCCAGTAACTGCTGCCGAGATTGAAGGACTTCGGTCTCTCCTGCATCTCCTGCATTTTACCATCTCCCGATTATTCGATCAGTATTTGGGAACTGTATTTGGAGTCATACCTAGCACAAAGGAAGATGGTAGTGGTTGTTGGAGGCCAATCATCTCAGCACCAGGGCATTGCTGCAGGAGTTCCTCAAGGTAGTGTCCTAGGCCCAACCATCTTCAACTGCTTCATCAATGACCTTCCCTCCATCATAAGGTCAGAAATGGGGATGTTCGCTGATGACTGCACAGTGTTCAGTTCCATTCGCAACCCCTCAGATAATGAAGCAGTCCGAGCCCGCATGCAGCAAGACCTGGACAACATCCAGGCTTGGGCTCATAAGTGGCAAGTAACATTCGCGCCAGATAAGTGCCAGGCAATGACCATCTCCAACAAGAGACAGTCTAACCACCTCCCCCTGTCATTCAATGGCATTACCATCACCGAATCCCCCACCATCAACATCCTGGGGGTCACCATTGACCAGAAACTGAATTGGACCAGCCATATAAATACTGTGGCTACAAGAGCAGGTCAGAGGCTGGGTATTCTGCGACGAGTGACTCACCTCCTGACTCCCCAAAGCCTTTCCACCATCTACAAGGCACAAGTCAGGAGTGTGATGTAATACTCTCCACTTGCTTGGATGAGTGCAGCTCCAACAACACTCAAGAAGCTCGACACCATCCAAGATAAAGCAGCCCGCTTGATTGGCACCCCATCCACCACACTAAACATTCACTCCCTTCACCACCGGCGCACTGTGGCTGCAGTGTGTACCATCCACAGGATGCACTGCAGCAACTCGCCAAGGCTTCTTCGACAGCACCTCCCAAACTCGCGACCTCTACCACCTAGAAGGACAAGAGCAGCAGGCACATGGGAACAACACCACCTGCACGTTCACCTCCAAGTCACACACCATCCCGACTTGGAAATATATCGCCGTTCCTTCATTGTCGCTGAGTCAAAATCCTGGAACTCCCTTCCTAACAGCACTGTGGGAGAACCGTCACCACACGGACTGCAGCGGTTCAAGAAGGCGGCTCACCACCACCTTCTCGAGGGCAATTAGGGATGGGCAATAAATGCCGGCCTCGCCAGCGACGCCCACATCCCGTGAACGAATAAAAAAAAAAGAACATGGGAGAAAGCCTGGGTTTAAATCTCGAACATTTAAATCCCCAACAATCTGCCTGTTGATCCAATTCCACGGTGCCTTTAGTTAACAATAACCGCGGGAGCGCAATTGGAATCCAGTCCGCAGTTTGTTTCCTTCTCTGTTCCTGTTCTCTCTCGGTTTCTCTCAAAGACGATACACTGTTTGGATCAGGAATCGAGTTCTGATCAGCCCTGTGACAGACAGACAAGAATCCGTCACTGAAACCCCGAGACACAGGGAATGCTGTTCATTCTGTTCCAGGGACACTTCATAAGTCGGTGAAACCTTCCAATTCCCATTCCCATAAAGGACGGAGCCAAGCGGAGGAGGGACGTGTTCCTCAATGATCGGACAGTGGATCCCATCGAAGTGTGAGTTCCGACGGTCGATGGGTGACTGTGGAACGCCGTGAGGGCTTTGAGTTTCAATCCCTTAAACTTGGACCCTTCAGTGCGCTCTTTGGTGTTCGTGTTACTGAGTCAGGAATGTTGGACAAGAGAGCGGGAGAATTCCCTGCGCTTCTTTCATCAGCGCTGGGGAATCTCTAACATCCACCGACAGGGCCTCATTTAACTGGGATCAGTGAACAGAGCGAAGGCTTTTGGTTCCCGCAGTGGAACAAGGTCTAAACTTTTGACAGATGAGAATTATTTCACGATCATTATAGTCCTGCAATTGATGGGACCTCGAGCCACAATGATGCATTCACGGCGTGCGCCATTATCGATCGGTGAATGTTGAAGCAAGTGAGATACGGGTCGGGGGAGGGACAGAATCACAGTGATAGAGAGGGGTGGGAGGGACAATCACAGTGATGGCAGGGGAAGTGAGGGGGAGAATCACAGAGATACATAGAGGAGGGAGGGACACGAAACGCAGTGATACACGGAGGGCCGGCGGTCTGATTCCCCCCTTTCAGACACTGGCCCGGTCTCACGGCCCTCCGCCCCACCCATCGTTTACCCTGGCTCTCTCAGACAATCCAGACTCGCCCCCCGCCGCTTACCTCTGACACAGACGCTCCTCCCCCACAGACGGTCGATGCCCTCATCCGCCAACCTCCCACACAGACGATCCAGACTCCACCATCCCCTCTCCCAGAGATCGGCTATCGCCCTCTACCTCTCCCCCACCTTCGGGCCGATGCCATGTTGGGGTCCAGAGTCTGTGTTTTGAACGCGCAGGGCCTCTCCCTCCTCGGAGTATATGACTGTACCACCATCCCTGTTTTGTTTGTGGGACAGGATCCACCCAGTGCTGGTGATGGAAGAGTCTGGGGCATCAGCTGAAAGCTGTGATTCTGTGAGAATGGTTGTGTTAGGCTGGTGGTTTATCAAGCGACGGGACAACTCTGCCACAAGTTTCCAAATGTTAAAGTGGAGAACTTTGGTGAAAGGCACTGCTGGGATGTGAATCCAAGACCCTTTGTTTACAAGGCAGGTGCTTCAACCACTGAGCCACGGCGCCCACGTGACTTTAATTATTTCCTAACGTTATGGTATTGATACATTTTCCAAGCGATTTTGTTGCGCCTTCTCCCTCAATATGTCTGCGCAACGACATCTATCTTTTGATCATCGGTCTCTGAATGGTAAACAATGGGTATCAGTCATGATCTTCTCTTCCTTACCCCTTGTCAGTACATCTTATATCTGGCTCTATTCATCCTGTTGTATTCCCACACTCTCTCCAGACTATCTGGTCTTATCCTATTACATTTCTCATCTCTTCCCACAAAATGTTGGTGAGTAATGTCTGTGATACACCAGGCCCTGACCTCCTCCTGTGGGTGACCTCCGACAAATACTGCACAATAGTTTAATGTGTGTGTGTTTTACATTCGGAAATGTTTATGAGCGCTCGTCCACCTGGTGTATCTATTCTCACACAAACGGCAATGTTGCGTCAGAGCATTTAAATTTCAGAAAGACTTACTTGATGAGGCAAGTTGTCCCTCTCCATTTCAACAAAATATGAACAATCCAGGGATACAGACTTAAAACACCGGTGTCGGATTGGTATTAGTAGCTTTCAAGCCCATTTTGATTGCACAAAACTTACGTTGCGCCGCAACAAAAGTTCAAAACAATAACAGCACGGATGGTATTCGGACCCAAACCGACAGAGCACATTTCTGAATCCAAACAGTAGAAATAAAGTCACTTTTACACTATGTCCTGCCCGTTCACCCAGATCGACAATGTTGAAAATGTGGAGTCAATTTCTGAAAGCAAAGCAATTTACGAATTTTCGTTCCATCCGACTGTGAGAAACGGTCGGGTGCAAAACAGTTTGGGCGCACGTCGGACACATTTGCACCCAAAGAGTAAAATGACCGCAGCAGGACTCGAACCTGCAATCGTCTGATAACCACGCGATGAATAACGAAATCAGACGCCTTGTCCATGAGGCCACGCCGCCAACAATAAACTAGTTCACCAAATGACCTTAAACCCTGGATGGTTAAGACTCTGCTTGGATCATTCTCTTCCATCCACATTGTTGATGTTGTTCATTTATTGTTTTCTCTCTTGCAGAGTGAGGGGAAATACAACAAAAGACAGATCGGTAAACTAAAATATGTAAGCAGAACAACACCAAGCGGAGAATGCGAACAGAATTTACTATCCAAGCAAGACGGGCCGAGTGGCCTCATCCTGTCTTGTAAAATACGAACAATCTCCAATTCTGCTGGGTGAGATATATTATTGACTGATTTTCTTTTTTTGGTAAATATAAACTTGGACGGGGTCCCGCACCACGGGGTAAACGGGTCAGATCCAGACCTGGCGCTCAGTGTAAATGTTAATATCGAGCACGGTATTCTATCCGTGTAAAAATAAATTCGCGGGTTTCTAGCGAGATATTCGACACATCCCCTTGCTGTGTGTTTCATCAGGGCAGGGAATATTTTGCTGGTTTCGTGATATTCATTTTTCAGGAAATTAGTAAACTCGTCTCGAAACATGAATTTTCCAGTTTCTATTTCGCTAAATGGAGTTGAGGTGCAGATCAGCGATGAGCTGCTGTGACTCCGCCGCGCCGGTTTAACTGGAATGAGACGTTTCAGTGAAGTGAAGTGAACCGTCTCAATCCGGTTTATTTCTTTATTTCGAACATTGTTTATTTTGAGTGACAGATTTATCGAAAATTCATTGAGAGTTCAGTTGTCAGTTTTCTGAACAGTTGGAATCTGAAGAAGATAGAAATGAGGAAAGAAAAACATTACAAAGGTCCAAACTCGAACTGATACAATCACCTTGTCTTCACCTTGAAGGGTAAATAGTTCTCCCTGTTAACCTGATCAATATTTATCGCTCCAGTAACATCACTATAACACATTATCTGGTCATTGTCACATCGCTGTGTTTGGGATCTTGCTGTGTGTTTAAATTGGCTGCCTCGTTTTCTACATATCAGCAGTGACTACACTTCAAAGAGTGGTTCGTTGTCTGTAAAGCGCTTTGGGACGTCCGAGTTGGTGAACAGCGCAATATAAATGCAATCTTTCTTCCTGTGGCCCCATGTGCCAGGTACCATATCCGAATCCTGTCGACTGGCGCACATTGGGGGAAGAATTGGATCAGTGCCGTTTTTGGGCGCAGGTCGCGTGATGCGCTGTTACTCCGCGCCCAATGACCCTTGGGCACGCAGGACGCAAGATCCGGCTGGCCCGATGACTCACGTGCATTCAGTGGTCCATTCCGGCCTTGCAGGGAGAATCATTACAATTCACACTTTCCACCGCCCGGGGGAGCTCAATCTCTTAAAGGGAGGATGTTTCTTGGAAATCGCTGAAAGGCAGCTGGTACCTGTTATTTGCTTAAAATAAAAGCCTACTGTCCAAACGGAGTCTGAACGGAGATCAGACATTGCACACGTAAAACACAGATGCAGGTTCCATCCTTATGTTTGCACACTGATGCGTTATGTTAAAACATTGTATAAAAGTTATACACGACTAAATCCCACATCCTCCAATCTGCACGCCAGACCTCACCAATCTGCAGATCTGAGTTGTTACCAGGCCTGGAGGTTGCATGCACCAAGGTTCTCTGCTGATGCTGAGAGACTGTGGTGCAGGAGTTGAACAGAAGGAGGAGCATGATGTATCCGCAGGGGTGGGTCCGGGAAAGAGGTCCTCCAGACAGATATCCAAAAGGCAGTGCGAGCAGCGGGGGATGTCGTCAATGCCAGGCGCACATCATCATGAACACGGACGCAGTGCAGGGAGAAGTTCAATGCTTTGACATGAGTGGTCAAGTTGAGTGAGGACAACTCACAAGTGGCATCTCCTACCAACTGCACCATGCAATACACCCCCATTCCCCACATACCAACAAACTCTTTCCATCAGTCCTCAACTCTTGTAACCAGAGGATTCCTCTCACTCTTACACATTACCACTGTTGCAAGCCGCCCACCCACAACTCATAGGCCACACACACTGGCAGCTATTTAACAATGACAGGCACATCACCCAGACACACGTCCCGCTTTCTTGCAGGTGAAGGTGGCGCATATCAGGAGGCAGCAAGTGGCAGTGGCATTTAGATATGGACCTGTGACCTAACTCCATATACCCGGCTTAGCCCAATATCCCTTAATACCCTTGGTTCACAGAAATCTATCAATCTCAGATTTAACATTCACAAGTGAGCTACCATTAAATACCATCTACAGAAGTGCGTTTCAAACGTCTCCCACCCTTTGCGTATAGAAGCCGAGGTTAAGTGAACGCAACACACCTGGAGAAAAGAAAAAGTCTCAAGATGTTTTGCAGATTGAAGCTAAATATGAATTTATCCCAATTCACTCGATGTCATGAATGCAGAAAATGCTCCTGCATTTGGCGGCAATGAACTCCCGCTTCCTGTGTGGCAGGCAAGAATTCGACCACGAAAACACCAATAGCCGAACGGCAAATGGCTGCATGTGTCCACTTGGAAACCTGTCTGAAAAAACATACAACCTTCAAGACCGAAAATGAGGGTGTTTAATGAGAGTATTAATACCACGCGGCTTTCGCAGCGCAATCGGTCAGCACGTGGTATTATATAATAGTATCAGGCTCGAGGAATGCCGAAGTGTTGAGTTCGATCCTCCCCTGGAGCATTTTAACCATTTGCTTCTGAATATTTCCAGCGGAGTTCAAGGTACAGCTGGTCTATTCCATTCAGCATCTCCTTCTTACTGTTCTCATGTGGGCACTTTGGGTCCTCTGGCCGATCGTATTGAAATTGCAGGTGTGAGTTTAGTTGTTCATAGGCCGGAGAGAGAGGCGATTTGCGGCAGCATGAAATGGCAAAGGAGGCGGCCCGAGATCTTTAAATCTGAAGAACCAAACACACAATTCTTCTTTTCGTGAAACAGGCATTCTTCTGTTTGAAATGTCGTGTGAACAATATGGGGATCGGGCGGGAAAATAGAGTTAATGTCGATGATCAGCCATGATCTTATTGAATGGCGGAGCAGGCTCGAGGGGCCGTGAGGTCTCCTCCTGCTCCTATTTCTTATGTTCTGATGTAACAGCTGACCTGCTCCTCGTGGCTTCGCTGTTTGTTTTGCAATATCCCGCTCCACCTATCCGCTTGATTCAGTTTGTTGCTCCCACTTTCACATTCAACTCGTTTCCAGTCCCTGGTCATGTGATAAAAATAGCGGAGTGCAGAAGGTTCATCGCCCGCAGGAAGACCAGCGGTGGAAGGAATGAAAGCAGCGATTTTGCTTCGCCACCAATGTCGAAACGTTCACTTTTCTTTTCAGACCAAACTTTGGGGAAAGTGAAGCGAACTTCAGTGACTGTAAAATCACCAGGGGTTCTTGCTGCACAAGATGAAATTGGAAACATCGGCATCTGAGAGGCTGAAATGGTTCACATTGTTCCCGAGTTTCGGTAAGAGGCAGCACGGATTGATTTGGAGCGCTGAATGTCTCTGCATTCTACCGCCCACGTGGATGATGCTGGAAGTGTCTGCAAGGAGTGGGTTGGGGTTAAAAAGTATCTAATTTATTCGAGCAAATAAATTAAAATGTTCCAACACATCACTTCAAACAGACCTGGGAGAGAGCGCAGGACTCGGAGACTGCTCAAGGCCCAGACTCGAAGGCCGACCCGCACTCCGAGCGGCACAGAGGCAATCGGTGAAAATGAACAAGGAGTGACGTCACAGGACAGCAGGTCGGTGATTGGTTGGCGAGTCTTCGTTTTTCTCTCTGATTTCGCGAATTGGATAAAATTGATTGAAAAGCATGAAGTGTAAAACTCCTGGAAGCTCATTAAAATTAAAGCTTAAACTACTTAACTGGAGTAATATAACCAAAAAAAGCCGTATTTAAGGTTTTTGCTTTGTTTACGTTCATCTAATAAATTAAGGCATGACAGGGCAGCTCAAACCTGTCGAATGCACGACCTGTGCCATGTGGGAACTCCAGGACGCTTCCCGTGTCCTGGACAAGCACATGTGCAGGAAGTGTCGTCAGTTGGTGGAGCTCGAGCTCCCGGTTTCGGACCTTGAGCAACAGCTGACGTCACTGCAGTGCATCCGCGAGGCTGAGAATTTCGTGCACAGCACGTTTCAGGAAGTGGTCACCCCGCAGATTAAGAGAGTGCAGGCAGAGAGTGACTGGGTGACCGCCAGACAGAAAAGGACGACCAGGCAGCGAGTGCAGGAGTCCCCTGAGGGCATCTCAATCTTCAACCAGTATTCAGATCCAGTTACTGGTGGGGGAAAGGGTTCCTCTGGGGAGTGCAGACAGAGCCAATTCCAAAGCATCATGGGTGACTCAGCTGTAAAGGGGAGGAGGAGAATGGTCAAGAGAGCAATCGTGATCGGGGATTCGATAGTTCGAGGAGCAGACAGGCGTTTCTGCGGCCGCAAACGTGGTTCCATGATGGTATGTTGCCTCCCTGGTGCCAGGGTCATGGATGTCACTGAGCGGCTGCAGGACATTCAGAAGGGGGAGGGTGAACAGCCAGAGGTCGTGGTCCATATCGGTACCAACGACATAGGTAAAAAGAGGGATGAGGTCCTGCAATCTGAATATAAGGAGTTAGGAATTAAGTTAAAAACCAGGACCTCAAGGGTAGTAATCTCAGGAATACCCCAGTGCCACGTGTTAGTGAGTATAGGAATGGGAGAATAGATCAGGTGAATGCGTGGCTGGAGGGTTGGTTCAGGAGAGAGGGATTTAGATTCCTGAGGAATTGGAACCGATTCTGGGGAAGGTGGGAACTGTACAAGCCGGACGGGTTGCACCTCAACAGATCCGGGACTAATAGCCTCGCAGGGGGAGTTGCTACTGCTGTTGGCGAGGGTTTAAACGAGAGTGACAGGGGGATGGCAACCTGAGCGGGGAGTCAGAAGAGAGTAAAGTTGGCGAGGGGATACTGATTGAGAGTTTGAGGGAGAGCGATTAACATCAGTAGAGAGACAGTCAGTAACACAGGGCTCTGGGCTGAGAGTGGAACGTGAGTGACAGTGTGAGGGAGAGGGATTAAAATCAGAATAGAAAAGTCAGTCACTCGGGGTGCTGGCGGTGAGGGGTTCCGTGAGTGACAGTGCGGGATTAACATAAGTAGAGAGACAGGGCTCTGGGGGGAGAGCGGTTTCCTGAGTGAGAAGAATGAACATCAGTGGAGATACAGTTTGTCACACAGAGGCGTTACTGACAGACTCACCTCATCCCCTATCCCATGCTTCTCAACCCCTTCATAGCCGCCGATGAGGGCTGAGTGACTTCAGCTTGGAGTCGAGGTTGTAATCGGTTCCATTGATCTGACGGACAGCGACCCAGTGTTTGCTGACGGATCACAAGGGTCATATTGGAGGATAAACCTCGACAACTCGACACCAAACAAGTGAGAGCGCGCGAGAATCACAGCGGGGAAAGATCACAGTGTGACACAGAAGGGCAGGAGAATCAGCAGTGGTGGACAAGGGGGAACAGCACAAGGGGAGTCGTGGAGAAGGATACACGGGTGGAACGGGGCTTTGATTCACAGTTGCTGCAACAGGGGACAGGCCGAATTCCCCCATTCCACACACTGGCCTTGTCTCTTCGCCACTCGGCCCCCACCCCGCGTTACTGACGTTAATTCCTCTCCCTGTCACCCCAAAGCCCCCGTATTGCTGACTGTATCAGTACGGATGTTAATTCCTCTCCCTCACACTGTCGCTGCGGAACCACTCTCCACCACAGCCCTGTGTTACTTCACTGACTTTCACCACCTTTCACCCTGTGTCACTGACTGTATCTCTAAGGATATTGGTCCCTTTCCCTCAGTAAACTACCCACCTCAGACACAGACATTCCAGACTCTGAAGCCACCCCACCCCCGCCACGCCACGCCAGCCACATTCTGCCCCCGTTCCCTCTCCCAGGCTCTCACTCCACTCCACGCACCCCCCTCCAATTTCCAAACACACAGCTGTCTTTCGTCCGGAGTCAAAGTTGAGAACTCCCACAGCCACTCTCTCTTTGCTGTATATGACAAAACCGCCATTTCCGGTTCATCTGTCCTGCCCGTGTGATAGGACCGACCCAGTGGTCGTGGAGGCAGGCTGTTGTTCGACTCGTCTGTCGGAATACTCCGCCCAATTGTTGGCACAAGTGCCCAGATGTTAATGAGGAACACTTTGCCAGAAGCACCGCTGGGATTTGACTTGAGGGTATGGCATTGTTGAGATTTGAACCCAGGAACCTTTCATGTTTATACGACAGGTGCTTTAACCACTGAGCCACGGCGCCCACATGTTTCGCGTTATTTCCTAATGTTATAGTGTTGATACATTTGCCAAGCCACTTTGTTGCGCCTTCTCCCTCAATATGTCTGCGCAACAACATCTATCTTTTGTTCATCGGTCTCTGAATGGTAAACAATGGGTATCAGTCATGATCTTCTCTTCCTTATCCCCTGTCAGTACAAGTTATATCTGGCTCTATTTATCCTGTTGTACTCCCACACTCTTACTCTCTCCAGACTATCTGGTCTTATCCTATTACATTTCTCATCTCTTCCCACAAAATGTTGGTGAGTGATGTCTGTGATGCACCAGGCCCTGACCTCCTCCTGTGGGTGACCTCCTACAAATACTGCACAATAGTTTAATGTGTGTGTGTTTTACATGAGGAAAAGTGTATTCGCGCGAGTCAACCTGGTGTATCTATTCTCAGACAAACGGCAATTTTGCTTCAGAGCATTTAAATTTTCGAAAGCCTGACTTGGTAAGACAAGTTGTCCATCTCCATTTCAACAAAATATGAACAATCCAGGGATACAGACTTAAAACACCGGTGTCGGATTGGTATTAATAGCTTTCAAGCCCATTTTTATTGTACAAAACTTACATGGGGCCGCAACAAAAGTTCAATACAATAACCACACGGATGGGATTCGAACCCATACGTGCAGAGCACAATGGATTCGCCGACTATTTCTGAATCCAAACAGTAGAAATAATGTCACTTTTACACTCTGTTCGGAAAGGAAAGTAATTTCGGGATTTCGGTTCCATCAGACTGTTCGAAACGATCGGGTGCAAAACAGTTGGGGCGCACGTCGGACAAATTTTCACCGAGCGAGTAAAACGACCAAGGCAGGATTCGAACCTGCAATGTTTTGATAACAACTCGATTATCATCTAAATCAGAGGCTTTATCCATTAGGCCACGCAGAACGGTCGTGAATTTACTGAGTGTGTCCGGGATAGTTTTCGACAGCAGGATGTCCCAGAGACAACAAGGGGGCAAGACATTCAATATTTTGTAATGAGAAATGAACCAGATTTAGTTAAAAGCTTGACTGTGCGTGAACATCTGTCCAAAAGCGATCATAACATGATCGAGTTCAATGTAATATTTGAAAGGGAAAAAAAGTGAATCAGCTGCTAAGATTCTGGACTTGGGTAAGGCCGACTTCAATGTGGAGACAGAGACTGTCCACAGTGAACTGGGCAAATCTGTAAAACGACTGATGATCAATGGGAAATGTTTTAAGAAACATTTAACGTGATACAGAATCAGTTTATACCCCTGAGGGGCAAGAACTCTACTTGCCAAAACAAACCAGCCATGGACAACTGAAGAGGTAAGGGACAGTATAAGACATAAGGAAAGGGCACACAAAAAAAGCAACAAATGGCACAGATCCTAGCGAATGGGAAAGATACAAAGATCAACACAGGGTCACAAAACAGATCGTAAGAGCTACAAAAAGAGAGAATGAAAAGAAACTTGCAAGGGATATCAAAACCAATACGAAGAACTTTTAGAGTGATATTCGTTAAAAGAGGGTGGTCAGGTGCAGTGTTGGCCCCTTAAAAACTGAAAGTGGGGATAAGATCATTGACAATGGGAAAATGCGGACGTGTTGATTAATTATTTTGCGTCAGTATTTACAGCAGAAAAAGAGGATAGCATCCTGGAAATCCCAAGAAAACTAATATTGAATCGGGGACAGGGACTCAATGAAATTAATATAAGTAAAATAACAGTAATGAAGAAAATAATCGCAATAAAGAGTGACAAATCCCCAGGACCAGGTGGGGAGTGTCAATGGATGTTATTTATATGGACTTCCAGAAGGCATTTGATTAAGTCCCACATAAGAGACTGTTAGTTTGGATAGAAGCCCATGGAATCGAGGGAAAAATACGGACTTGGTTAGGAAGTTGGCTGAGAGAAAGGTGACAGAGAGTAGGGATAATGGGTAGGTACTTACATTGGCAGGATGTGACTTGTGGAGTCCCGCAGGGATCTGTCTTCGGGCTTCAACAATTCACAATATTTATCAACGACTTAAATGATGGCATGGAAAGTCTCATATCTAAGTTTGCCGATGACACAAAGAGTGGTGGCATTGTTAGCAGTATAGATGAAAACATAAAATTACAAAGGGATATTGATAGATTAAATGAATGGACAAAACTGTGGCAAATGGAATACAATATAGGCAAATGTGACGTCATCAACTTTGTATCAAAAAAGGATAGAACAGCTTACTTTCCAAATGGTAAAACGTTAAAAACAGTGGATGTCCAAAGGGACTTAGGGGCTCAGGTCCACAGATCATTGAAGTGTCATGAACAGGTGCAGAAAATAATCAAGAAGGCTAATGGAATGCCGGCCTTCATATCGAGAGGACTGGAGTACAAGCGGACAGAAATTATTCTGCAGCTGTACAAAGCCGTGGTTCGACCGCACCTGGAGTAATGTGAGCAGTTCTGGGCACCGCACCTTCGGTAGGACATATTGGCCTTGGAGGGAGTGCAGGGTAAGTTTACTAAAATGATACCCGGACTTCAAGGATTAAGTTACGAGGAGAGATTACACAAATTGAGGTTGTATTCTCTCGAGTTTAGAAGGTCAAGGCGTGATTTGATCGAAGTTTATAAGATATTTAGGGGAACAAACCGGGTGGATAGAGAGAAACTATTTCCGCTGGTTGGGGATTTTCGGAGTAAGGGGCACATTCTGAAAATTAGAGCAAGACCTTTGAGGAATGAGATTAGAAATCATTTCTACACACAAAGGGTGGTAGAGGTTTGGAACACTCTTCTGCAAAAGCCAATTGATGCTCGCTCAATTGCTAAATTTAAATCTGAGAGAGATCGCTTTTTGGCAAACAAAGGTATTAAGGCATATGTGCCAAAGGCAGGTATAAGGAATTAGTTCACAGATCAGCCATGATCTTATCAAATGGCGGAGCAGGCACGAGGGGCTGAATGGCCTACTCCTGTTCCGAGATTCATCTGTTCCTAATTTATTCGAGCAAAGAAATCAGATCAGCCCAACTAAACTCAGTGTTAACCATCCAATTAACAAGCTGCAGATAACTGCACCAATCCAAACATTTCCAGGTAACTATGGAAGAGACTCACTTTGAAGCAGTTTCGACACAAAGCAATCTCTGTACAGACAAGGGACGGGTGGTGCAAACGGGCAATCAGTGGGCTTTCCAACTGATATTCTACTGTCCAAATGTCTCTGGTAAAATAATGATCAGAGAAGAACAAAGCCCTTTTCTGAGAATGCTCAACAATGGTCAACATATTGACAAAACATCGCAGGGATCGACTCTCACACAGTTATTATTCCGCTGGAAAGGCAGAACTTGCCAGCTGTTCAAAAATTGATAGCCTGAGCAGGGACTTGAAGCCTGGACCCTCAGATCACTACTTTGCTAAAAAGTCTGATGTTCCACCGACTGAGCTTTCCAAGCCGCCGGATGTTTATTCCTCCATCATACAGATTCATGGCTGGTCTTTTCCCTTGAGTAACGTCGACATGGGGTCCGTTTTGCAAAATTCTTAGTAACGTTTTGAGGAGAATCCTCGTTTGTGTTGAACATGATGGAGAGGAAACTCGTGAGTTTACAATTCTTCTTGTTTGTGCCAAATGTCCTGTCATTCGTTCGCACTAATTAAAAAAACACTTTACCCAGTGCCTCAAAAGCTGAACTTGTCCCACACGGGAGCTGGAAATGGTCTCCCGACCTGTCAAAGGATCAACAACTGAAAGCGGAATAATTCCACCCGTTACTCAGTGACACCGGGCAATACATTACCCTTCCGAATTTTCCTACACGACATTTCAAACAGAAGAATGTCTGTTTCACGAAAAGAAGAATTGTGTGTTCGGTTCATTAAATTTAGAGATCTCGTGCCGCCTCCTTTGCCATTTCATTTTGACGCCAATCGCCCCTCTCCCGCCTATTCACAAGTAAATTCACACCTGCGATTGTAATACGGCCAACCAGAGAACCCTCAGTGCCCACAGGAGAACACGAAGAAGGAGATGCTTCATGGAACACACCAGCTGAATCTTGAACTCGGGTGGAAAAGTTCAGAAGCAAAAAGGCTCCAGGTGAGACTCGAACTAACAACCTCGGCATTGCTCGAACCGAATACTGTTATATGAGTGCCGCGCGCTAACCGATTGCGCTACTAGAGCCCCACGTGGGTTCGGCGCGCAGCAAACAGCCTCATTTGCGTCCTGTGAGACTCTCTGTTCTTCCAGTCTGTTTCCAAGTGAACACATGCAGCAAACTGCCGTTCGGCCATTGGTGTTTCATTGGTCGAATTCTCGCCTGCCTCACATGGAAGCTGGGGTTCGATTACCGCCCAATGCAGGAGCATTTTCATTCGGTATTCATGAAATCGCGTGAATTGGGATAAATTCATATTCAGCTTCAATCTGCACAACATCTTGAGACTTCTTTTTTCTCCACGTGTGTTGCGTTGACGAAACCTCGTCATTCTGTCCTCGAGAGCTGAAACAGGTTCTGGAATTAAGTCAATCCTGCCTTCTGCATCGCTGAAACGATGTGAGAAGCAAATGAGTGCATTTTCAACAAAAGTGGCGCCAGAACACCGCTCGATTGGGATTTGAACTCGGGACATCTCGCATCAATGATCAGCAAAACCGCCCGCAGCGAGGATTATTCCCCTCGACACACCAGCCGCCAAGAATAGGGTCGTGCAACCAGCGTGCAATTCGCAACCAGCCACAGCCGACCAGCCAGCCTTTCAGGCCACTTCTGTTCATCCAATCTCGTTTTCTATTCCGATGTTCAGCAGTGTCAAGTTGAGCACTAACTATTTCAAGTCACCAATATTAGGCTCTCTTTACCACATTCGTTTTGAATGAACGACTTGTTTTATCAAGTAAAACTTTGCAGAATTTACTGCTCTAACGCTACATTGTCATCTGTCTCGGCATCCGCAGGTTCTACACTGAACCATGAGGAGAATAAAATTGCTAATTTTTCACTGTGAAGGAGAAGAGAGATAAATGTGGAGACATTAGCTTCGAATTCATCAGCTGGGATGCAATTTTGGTTTTCCTACCGTCTCAGTCTTTCTTTCTTTACCCTTCTCTTTTGGTTTTGCGGGTTCGATCAGCCTTGGCCGTTCAAGGACGCCTGAGAAGTCCATCAGGGGAAAATACAAAGAGTCAAGAGACTGAGACAAGGAGAGATAGAGAGATTAAAGTACAGGAAAAAAGAGTGTAAATGTCAACTTTTGCGAATGAGCAGAATTTAAGTTGGAGCTGGGAACAATTCCTTCATGTATTTTGAAATCTTGCAAGAGACCATCGGGCTTTCAATTCAAAGTGTCCATGTTGCGGAGTATCTCTCCTCGAGTTGCAAAAGTGATCATTTCGTTTGAACTAAAACAGCTGCGATGCAAGGAGAATGCGAAAATCCCGAGGAAAACCCTATTAGATTGGAAGTCCCACGGCTTAACCATTCAACCATTGCTGCACGAGTGTACATTAGAATGCGTACGGTTATCACAGGCGATCTGGCAGACTTTAAATACTTTCAGACAGGTTTCCAAAGCGACAAATGTAATTTGTTGCCGTTCAGGCATTGGTGTTTAAGCGGGAGAAATCTCGCTTCTTTTGCAAGTCAGTTGGATTCGATTCCCGGCCATTACACAAACTTTTTGCATTGTGACCCCATGAGATTGCCTGAATTGGGATCAATTACCGTTCAGATTCAGTCTACACACCATCCTGAGACATTTTCTGTCCTGCCCGTATGTTGTCTCGACAAACCCTTTGCATTCTGTCCTTTGGTTCTCAAACATGCTCAGAATATGTATCAATTCTGCCATCGGCAACGCTGAAAAGATGCGAGAAACCAATTGGTGATTTTTGACTAAAATAGTGACACAGACGGGGATCGTCTGTAATTTGAACCTGATGCTCGTCTGTCATTGGAGACTCTCCCATTTCGATCTCCATCGACGGGCTGAGTCTGAATAAATCCGTCAGCTTGTGATTCTTTGCGAGAGAGCGGGAGATGTTGAGAAATGAGCTGAAGATTTCCCTCGATTTATTAATAGTGCACATTCTCACATACATTAGATAATGGACTTTCACATCGACTTTCAACCCTTTTTGTTTGTTGATTTCGCGCTGCTTGAGGGAGGAGCGCATTGGTACATCCGGGTTTGTTGGAAAGACTGTGCTTGTGCGGGGAGCAAAGGGCCCAATTGCCGAGGGGGCCTGTTCGGTCCCGAGTCCATCACAGCCTCAGACTGACGAAGGGAAGGGGAGGTTAGTGAAAAAATGGGCGAAGAAGTATTTACTGAGTAGATTTTGAAGGTAGGAGGTTCAGTTAGCAAGGTTACTTTGCCCAGTTCTGCCACTTCCTTTGCGATTTACAAACTGTTTGTTTATTTAATGTTTAAATCAGTAGAGCCAAAAGTAAATTTGTCTCTTCTCTCCACTTATATTGAATGACCCGCCTTGTGTTTTTGTATTTTCTATTTTTGTTTAAAGCTCAGTTTTCGGATGAACCGATGGACGTCAAAACCTGCCGTGGATGGAGGGCGGGTTGATTTTCTTGAAGTGGCAAATCTCACTGGGCAGGAAAAAGGACCTCCAGCCGAATGCACAGAAATAACTCCGTAAGTGAATAAAAATGACAATGTTCTCAGTGCAATTTAAACCCCCATCTACAGAAGAAGTCGTGAGCTAAACATTACGTTTTCGATCGCTCGACGACCTGAGCCAATACTGGAGACAGCCTTCCTGACTGAAGTCTGTGTGTGGGAGTTCGTCCTGAATGGGACCCCTTCAGTGTGAAGATACCCGGCAGGCGGCTGGCAGACACGGGTCAGAATGGGACTCGCTTCACTCCGGCTTCAGCGCCTGGTTTGGAAACAGCTCTGGCTGCTGCTGTTACTCGGCTTCCCATACTCTGGGTGCTCCGTGGAGGTCAGTCCTGATTGCTCTCTTCTGGATCCGGCTCCAACTCTTTACTGTTGACGGGAGCGCGTCTGGTACCAAGTGAGTCAGAACCGTGTGCAAATCACGACCCGAGTACATCGACTCGGGGACTGGCGATTGGTTTTATATTGGGTTATTGTTTAAGGTATTGGCTGTTCAAAGTTTGTGTAATAGTAATTATCATAATTATTTCCAGCTCCTCCTGCTCACTGGTGCTCGGTGCTTCACCCTGTGATTTACCCTCAGTCTCACTATATACATCCTCTCGAGAGGGTGCATCTGGGCTGCTGATGGAAACGGGGAATCGGGTGCAGCAATAGATGCTTCGGAGTTACAAATCTTACTGACGTATCCTTAATTCTTTAAATGCTGGGAGACCTTACAACTGACAACAACCTACATTTATATAGCGCCTTGAACATAATAAAATGTCCCAAGGCGCTTCACAGGAGCGTAATCAGATAAAATTTGACACAGATCCACAAAAGGAGATATTCGGACAAGTGATCTCAAACTTTGTGAAAAAAGTTCGTTTGTAAGGAGCGTCATAAAGGAGAGAGAGGCGGAGGGGTTTAAGTCGGGTATTCCGGAGTTTGGGCCCAGGCAGCTGAAGGCAAGACCGCCAATGGTGGAGCCATTAAAATCAGGGGTTCACAGGAGGCCATATTTTGAGGAACGCAGTGATCTCGGAGGGTTGTAGGACTGTGGGAGGTGACAGCGATAGGGAGAGGCGAGGCCTCGGAGGGACCTGAACACAAGGATGAGAATTTTAAAATCGAGCATTGGCGGACCGGGATTCAATCTGGGTGAGCAAGCGCAGGGGTGATGGACAGTTTCAAAGCTAAGCAACGTGTGCAGGATTGGAGAGACAGTACGACTCGGAATAATTGGCCTGGGGCAGTGAGAACATCTCTTGAGCATTAAGATATTCAATAGCTGAAAGAGGCAGGGAGATGAGATCTGTGTGTCTAATTATTCTGGCATCTGCAAAATCCATCGTTTCTCAATGACCAATATCTTTCTTCCCCTTTCCCTGCTTTCCTGATAAGGTTTTATTTTCAGTCGCTGTATTTGCTTCGAACATCTAATTCCCCGGCATCTGGAGGAGCAGAGGAAGCTGGAGGAAAATAACAGACAGAAGCAGAAGGAGGTGGCAGGGGAAACAGGCAGAAAATGTGGGTGTGACTTGTTTCAAATGAGGCATGAGAGGCCGGCGTTACCTTGCACCTTTCCAAGGAGATGCGTTGATCAGGTTGGTGGGTTTTGGAAATGGAAACAGTTATACCAGCAGCTTGTGATAGTATTTCCCCTCACTGTCCATTTCATGTTCATCCCTCCCCGCACTTGGTGATTTCATTCTCTGAACAAGTCTTTCGTGTTCTGACAGTAAATGCCATTTTGTCCGAGCAGCTTGTTTGGGGCGCAAGTGACCTGAATTTCAAAGGACAAGTCGGAAAATCAGCGTTGGTCGGCTTGCTTGCAGGAAAATTGCAGCAGGTTCCCTGGTGGTCTGGTGGTTCGGATTCGGATGCAGGTCGGGTTGGTTTTCTGGAAGGAGCAAATCAACTGGGCCGTAAAATCACCTCCAGCCGAAAGCACCAAAAATTGTTCCATTTTGTGAAGGACTGAATGTCAGGACTGGGATTCGAACCCACGTCTCCACACGACCTGAACGCAGCGCCTCGGAATCCCGACTCCCAGAAACAGTCGTCACATTCTCTCATTTCCACATTAAAACCCAAAGAAATTTTCACCCATTTTGGACTTCGTTGAATGCTTCAGCAGGGCCGAGTGACTGAGATACAATCTCCCCAGTATTTCCTACCCATGTGCTCGGTGTATGTGGAGCTTTGACCGGGCCGTGGTTGCATGTTTCCCAGGGAGGGGCAGTAATGCGATGTCTGAGGCTGCATTCACTGCTTTCCGCCGGTAGCGGGTAATTGGAGAGAGCGGGACCGGACAGGCGGCCTCAATGTTGCAGCTTGTCGCGACCTCACTCACTCCGGGGGCTGGGGAACAGAGTAAAACTGATGGCTTTGTTGCCGCGGCTGAAATGCGGTTAAAACCTGTTGTTATTAACCAAGGCAGCGCTGCAGGATCATTTAATGATCTCTCACAAATCAACTGAATGTGCAGCATTGAGAGGAGTTTTCTGCATCGTCAGAGCAGGGAACGGGAGTGAGGGAGAGACACTGCCGGTATCTTTGTATTGTTTGGCTGTCTGTGGAACTGTACAGAGAAAGAAAGAATACACCGGGACTGTGAGATATTGTATTTTATTCATATTGAACCTCAATATGAATTCTTCAACTCTTTACATTTATTCGTTTTTAATGAGGAATTTTTTCAAAATAATTCCACGCAATTTCAAACCAGGGTCTTTTCGTGTATTCGGCGAGAGTGATAAACGCCACACTGCGGAAACTCACTCTGTAAATTATTCGAGAAACAACTCAGAAGAG
Organism: Heptranchias perlo; assembly: GCF_035084215.1. Classification (NCBI taxonomy): domain Eukaryota; kingdom Metazoa; phylum Chordata; class Chondrichthyes; order Hexanchiformes; family Hexanchidae; genus Heptranchias; species Heptranchias perlo. Next base: position 26,420,834 of record NC_090370.1, on the reverse strand, counting down.
AACTGCGCTTCACAAATGTTTTCAATGCGGGAGATGTGTTCGATTCCCGTTCAGGGAATCCATTTTTCAAAACAGTTTACTGTATTAATTAAGCAAAACTCATTAAACTCTGTAAAAAAGATGAATAATTGTTCCAATCGCCATTAATCAACCGGTAACTTTCTGTTTCAGACTGAAGGAAATCCCACCATGATTACCGAGAGAGTCAAAACTTTAATAAGTTTTTGTGTTTTGCATGTGTTGAATTTTATTCCGTTCTCATTTTGCAGACGGTAGTTTAGGACTTGGTTAAAAAATGTTCCGTGCTTATGACACCAGGAATCTGGTGCAGCCTTTGTTAAATTCCCCACCAAACTCAAACACAACGGTAACTGCTGCTCCACTCTGTCATACAACCCCAACTGGTGCCCCCTCATTTAAAAAAACCTGAACAAGTGCCCCCCAACTATTATACAACCTCAAGTGTGCATATGCAATGTGTGAGTGTTTTATTTGACTGTGAGATTTATGTAATAGCCGCCTCCAATCCCTCCGTGTCTATGGGAAGTTTGTGAGTGAGGAAAGTCGAATCGCGCCCCGACAATACTGGAACATCAATGTCCGGGCTCAGGTCACTCGACGACGCTCTTTGCCAGTGTTGTCCAATCAAAATGGCTGACTAACCGCAGGTGTGACGATGGCTGTTCCCCAGCTCTCGGAGTGAGAGAGGCCACGACAGCAGCAACATTCAAGCCGCCTGTCCGGCCTCTCTTGCACCAATGAACCGCTGCCGACGGAAAGCACTGAATCCAGTCTCAGACCGCGCGTTACTGCCCCTCCAACGGGAAACAATATTCCACGGAGCGACCAATCCTCCCCATACACCGAGCACAGGCACAGGAAAATCCGAGGAGCCTGTGGCCTGGTCACTCGGTTTTCCACCAGGATTAACCGAGAACCAGAAAGAGTGAAACGGTCACTAGGCCTCTGTGGGAAAATCAGAGTAAGTGAATTCATCACTTTGTAATCAGGATGGCCGAACGGTCCAAGCCGCTGCGTTTAGTTTGCTGTTTTCTCGAGTGACGTGGACTCGAATCCCCCTTCTGACGTTTTGTCCTGGAAAAGCACCGAACTATTTTTGTTCTTTCGGTTGGAGGCGATTTTTTCGACCCAGTCGATTTGTTCCTTCCAGAAAACCAATCAGAAAATCAACCCGCCATCTGTCCACGGCAGGTTTATTTTTGTTTGTTGTAAGAATATCTGCTCTTGGGGTTCAGCAGAACACGGCCCGTCCAAACAATACATTGTGACACAGACCAGTGTTCTCCAATACCTTGGCCACTAAATAAAAATGAGTAATGAACACAGTCTTTGGGCCTTTGATCTCAATACTCATGTTCGCATGCGGTTTGCATGTGAACTTTAACCTTTTTGTGTTGTTGGTGAAATGACAAGATGAAAAGCAGAGTGTGCGAGTGTTGTTTCGTCGTTGTGAGTGTTTTACTTCCTTGGTTACTGAATGGTGAAAGATGTTGTGAAATACACACTTGTGAAGTCCAATTCCCTGTATTGTGAGTGTGAGGTGTTTTCTACTAAAATCCGTGCATGTGGATAAAACGGTGTCGCCATCGCCACACCTGCGGTTAGTCAGCAATTTCTATTGGACAACAGTGGTATCGAGCGGAGTCGAGTGGCCTGAGCCCGGACATTGATGCTCCAGTATTGGCTGCTATTACATAAATATCACAGTCAAACAAACACACTCACACTTTGCAGATACACACTTGAGGTTGGACAATAGTGGCGGAGAGGATGATTGTTATTCGTTAAGGTTTTTTAATGGAGGCGGCATTTGATGGGGTTGCAAGATAGAATGGGGGCAATAGTTACCGTTGTGTGTTGGTGAGGTGGAGAATTCAAATTCTTTTTAGATTCCTGATGACATAAGCACGGAACATTTTTAACCAAGTCCCAAAATACCGCCTGTATAATGAGAATGGATGACAATCAACATGGGCACAACACAAAAAAAATTGCATTTGTGACGGCGACTCGCGAACCATGTTAGGATTTCAGGCAATCTGGAACAGAGCGTTGCAGGTTGATTAATGGATTTGAATGACGCACCCGGGAGCGGGGATGGCCGCGTGGTCGAAGGCCATGTGTTCAGATTGCGTGGCTTCGTTTTCTGGTCGTGATGTTCAGTACTTCAGCATCGAATCATAGAATGGTTACAGCACGTTAGGAGGCCATTCGGCCCATCGAGTCCGTGCCGGTTCTCAGCAAGAGCAATTCAACTCGTCCCACTCCCCCGCCCTATCCTCGCAGCATTGCAATGTTTTCCCTTCCAGTACTTATCCAATTCCATTTTGAAAGCCGCGATTGAATCTGCCTTCACCACCCCTCAGGCAGTGCATTCCAGGTCACAACCTTTCGCTGTGTAAAAAAGTTTTAAGAAAGCAGACGGGATCCTTGGCTTTATAAATAGAGGCATAGAGTATTAAAGCAAAGAAGTTATGATGAACTTTTATAAAACACTGGCTCGGCCACCACCGGAGTATTGTGCCCAGTTCTGAGCACCGCACTTTATGAATGATGTGAAGCCTCGCTGTGCAAGAAGTATTTCCTCATGTCGCCTTTGGTTATTTTGCCAGTCACCTGAAATCTATGGTCCTCTGGTTCTTGACCCCTCCGCCAATGGGAACAGATTTTCTCTATCTACTCTGTCCAGACCCTTCATGATTTTGAATACCTCCATCAAATCTCCTCTCAACCTTCTCTCCTATAAGGAGAACAACACCAGCTTCTCCAGTCTATGTACGTCTCTCATGTCACTCATTCCTGGCATCATCGCAGTAAATCTCTTCTGCAGCCGCTTTAAGGCCTTCACATCCTTCCTAAAGTGCGGTGCCCAGACTGGACACAATACTCCAGTTGTGGCCGAACCAGTGTTTTACAAAGGTTCATCATAATATCCTTGCTTTTGCACTCTATGCCTCTTTTTATAAAGCCGAGGATCCCATATGCATTTCTTAACCGCTTTCTCAACCTGCCCTGCCAACTTCAACGATTTGTGCACATATACTCCCAGATGTCTCTGTTCCTGCACCCCTTTTAGAATGGTACCCTTCAGTTTATATTCCCTCTCCTCGTTCTTCCTACCGAAATATATCATTTCACACTTTTCTGCGTTGAACTTCATCTGCCACGTGTCCGGCCATTCCACCAGCCTGTCTCTGTTCTTTTGAACTCTATCTTTATCCTCCTCATGTTCACTACCCTTCCAGTTTTGTGTCACCTACACATTTTGAAATTGTGCCCTGAACACCCAAATCCAAGACATTGATAAGTATCAAAATCAGCAGTGGTCCCAGTACCGACCACCGGGGAGCATCGCTGTACACCTCCCTGCAGTCGGAAATACAAACGTTCACCACTGCTCTCTGTTTCCTGGTACTGAGCCAATTTCGTATCCATGCTGCCACTGTCCCTTTTATTCCATGGGCTTGAACTTTGATGACAAGCCGATAATGCGGCAATTTTTCAAACGCCTTTTGGAAGTCCATTTCAACGTCATCAGCCGCATTGCCCTCATCGACCCTCTCTGTTACCCCATCAAAAAACTCATTCAAGTCAGTCAAACATGACTGGCCATCAACAAATCCGTGCTGGCTTTCCTTATTTAAACTACACATGTCCAAATGGCTATTCATTTTGTCCCGGGTTATAGTTCCTAAAAGTTTCCCCACTCCCGAGGTTAAACTGACTGGCCTGGAGTTGTTGAGTTTATCCTTACACTTTTTAACATGTGTGTAACCACTGTACGATCACTGCACCACACATCAGTTACGGTAGTCTTGCCCCGACCACAGCAATGCCGCACACAATACTGCTGAGGAAAGAAGGGTTTTAGGGGAGGCAGAATCAGGAGAAATTATAATGGGGAATAAGGAGGAAATGGCAGAGACGTTGAACAAATATGTTGCATCTGTCTTCACAGTAGAAGGCACAAAAAAGTACCGGAAATGGTGGTGAACCAAGGATCTAATGAAAGTGAGGAACTTAAAGTAATTAAGATTAGTAAAGAAAAGGGACTGGATAAATTAATGTGACTAAAAGCCGACAAATCGCCTGGACCTGAAGGCTTACATCCTCGGGTTTTAAAAGAGATGGCGACAGAGATAGTGGATGCATTTGTTTTCATCTTCCAGAATTCCCTCGATTCTCCTACGATCCCCATCGATTCTAAGGTAGCAAATGGAATCCCGCCATTCAAGAAAGGAAGGAGAAAGAAAACAGGGAACGATAGGCTGGTTAGGCTGACATCAGTGGTGGGGAAAATGACAGAATCTATTATTGGGCTGTGATGCAAGAACACATAGAAAATCATAATGTGATCAGCCAGAGTCAACACGGCAGATAAGGGGGAACGAATAGATGTCGTATGTTTGGATTTTATGAAGGCGTTTGATAAGGTGCATCACAAGAGGTTGTCATACAAGATAAGGACTCGTGGGGTTGGGGGTAATATATTAGCATGGTTTGAGGATCGGTTGACAGACAGAAAACACAGAGTAAGAATAAACGGTTCATTTTCGGGTTGGTAGGTTTTAATAGTGGGGTGTCGCAAGGATCAGTCCATGGCCCTCATCTATTTACAATCTATATTAATGAATCAGATGAAGCGACCTAGTGTAATGTAGCCAAGTTTGCTGACGGTACAAAGCTAAGTGGGAAAATAAGCAGTGAGATTGACACATAGAGGATGGAAAGGGTTAAAGACAGTTTAAGTGATTTGTCAAATCGGTAGCAGATGAAGTATAATGTGGGGAAATGTGAAATCATCCACTTTGTAGGAAGAATAGAAAAGCAGAATATTCTTAAAAATGTGAGAGACTGGTCAATATTGATATTCAGAGGGATATGGGTGTCCTTACAAAAGAATCACAGAAAGTTAAAATGCAGGGACAGCAAGCAATAAGGAAAGCAAATGACATATTAGGCTTTATGGCATGGGGTTGGAGTATAAGAGTAAGGACATTTTGCTGCAATTATACAGGACTTTAGTGCTACCACGCCTGGTTTACTGTGTACCGTTTGGGCCTCCTTACCCAAGGAAGGATGTACTTATCTTAGAAGCAGCGCAACGAAGGTTCACTAGATTGATTCCTGGGATGAGAGGGTTGTCCTTTGAGGAGAAATTGTGTTGATTGGGCCATCTTCGTCTGGGGTTCAGAAGAATGAGAGGTGATCTCATTGAAACGCAAACAAAATTCGTTGAGGCCTTGACAGGGTAGAATGGTGACGCGTGCTTTCCCCTGGCTGGAGAGTAGGAACATAGGAACAGGAGTAGGCCATTCAGCCCCTCATGCCTGCTCCGCCATTTGATAAGATCGTGGCTGATCTGTGATCTAACTCCATGTACCTGCCTTTGGCCCATATCGCTTAATACCTTTGGTTGCCAAAAAGCTATCTATCTCAGTTTTAAATTTAGCAATTGAGCTAGTATCAATTGCCGTTTGCGGAAGAGAGTTCCAAACTTCTACCACCCTTTGTGTGTAGAAATGTTTTCTAATCTCGCTCCTGAAAGGTCTGGCTCTAATTTTTAGACTGTGCCCCCTGGTCCTAAAATCCCCAACCAGCAGAAATAGTTTTTGTCTATCCACCCTATCTGTTCCCCTTAATATCTTCTAAACTTCGATCAGATCACGCCTTAACCTTCGAAACTCTGAAGAAAACAACCACAATTTGTGTAATCTCTCCTCGTAACTTAACCCTTGAAGTCCGGGTATCATTCCAGTAAACCAACGCTGCACTCCCTCCAAGGCCAATATGTCCTTCCGAAGGTGCGGTGCCCAGAACTGCTCACAGTACTCCAGGTGCGGTCTAACCAGTGTTTTGCACAGCTGCAGCATAAATTCTGCCCCCTTGTACTCTAGTCCTCTGGATATAAAGCCAGCATTCCATTTGCCTTTTTGATTATTTTCTGCACCTGTTCATGACACTTCAATGATCGATGTACCTGAAATCCTAAGTCCCTTTGGACATCCACTGTTTTTAACTTTTTACAATTTAGAAAGTACCCTCTTCTGTCCTTTTTTGTTCCAAAGTGGATGAACTCACATTTGTCCACATTGAATTCCATTTGCCACAGTTTTGCCCTTTCACCTGATCTATCAATATCGCCAGGTTTTCATCTGCACTGCTTACAATGCCACCAATCTTTGTGTCATCGGCAAACTTCGATATGAGACTTCCTATGCCGTCATCTAAGTCGTTAAAAAATATTGTGAATAATTGAGGCCCCAAGACAGTTCCATGTGGGACACCACTAGTCACATCCTGCCAATGTGAGTACCTTCCCATTACCCCTACTGTCTGTCGTTTTTCGCTCAGCCAACTTCCGAACCAAGTCCGTACGTTTCCCTCGATTCCATGGGCTTTTATCGTTCATGGGCTTTTATCGTAGCTAACAGTCTCTTATGCGGGACCTTATCAAACCTTCTGGAAGTCCATATAAATAACATCCATTGACATTCCCCTGTCCACTACATAAGTCACCTCTTCAAAGTCTTCAATCAGGTTTGTCAGGCACGACCTACCTTTCACAAATCCATGTTGGCTCTCTCTGATTAACTGAAAATTCTCGAGGTGTTCAGTCACCCTATCCTTAATTATAGACTCCAGCATTTTCCCAACAACAATTGGTCTATAATTCCCCGGTTTCCCTCTCTCTCCTTTCTTAAAAAGCGGAGTGACATGTGCATGAGTCGAGAACAAGGGGTCATGGTCTCAGAATTTGGGATCGGCCATTAAGGATTGAGTTGAGAAAAACAAATTCTTTACTCGCAGGATTGTGAATTTTTGGAATTCTCCACCCGAGAGGGCTGTGGATGCTCAGTCGCTGAGTATAGTCAAAGCTGAGGTCGATGGATTTTTGGACACTAAGGGAATCGAGGGACATGGGGATCGGGCGGGAAAGTGGAATTGTGGTAGAAGATCAGCCATGATCTGATTGAATGGCGGAGCAGGATCGAGGGGCCGTATGGCCGAATGCTGCTCCTATTTCTTCTGTTCTTATCTATTGGTGTACAGTGGAGAGTACACTTTCAGTCGCTCCCTGTAGTCTCAATGAATGCACCAATAGTTAGAATGGATGTAGTTAGTGTTCAAATATATAAGGAGAAAACTTAGAGACTCTACCAATATTTGCAAAGGCTACAGAGTTCTTGCTATTAATTTATGACAGGGTGAGGCTATAACTCTTATTTCAGAGGATCCACACACTCTACAACCGTTGCAAAGCGATCCAGACAATGTACCAATATTTACAAGTAGATCCGGAGCCTGCACTAAACTTCACTGGACGTGGAGAGACTGGACTAATATTTACATGGGATCCAGACACTGTGTTCGTATCTAAAGAGGGATGCAGCGATGGTGCCATTATTTATGGGGGGTATCCAGAGATGTTTCAATAATGATGGGAAATCTTGAGATGGCCCAATAATTTTAGAATTATCCAGAGCATTTATCGGTGTCTGTAGAAATATTTGCAGGGAAACCCATAGACTGTGCGAATATATACAGTACAATCCAAAGATTATACCGTTACTTAAAGGTAGACCCAGAGACTGTACCAATATTTGCAAGATAATCTATTGACTTCCCAATATTGACGGGGTATCCAGAGATTACACCAATATTGGCAGGGTGGTCTTCAAGCTGACTGGTGAAATGAATCAGTTTCTATCTCTGAGTGTAAACCCAACCCTTTAGAAATGGGTCGAAACGAATTGAAATCAACTTAAAAATTACGTTCAGAAATAATCTGCAATCTGTAATTGAAGTTGCTTTCGCTTCACACCGATGCTGTCACACCGATGCGGGTCTCATATTGTCTGTTCTTCCAAATATTCATTAAAATAATGTACTTGGCTTTTAGATTTACAAATGTGTAACATTTGGATAAATATATGTCGTGATATAAAATATATTGGGTTGAAAGGCGTTAACTGAATCTGTTTATTCAGTGACTGTACTTCAAGTTAGCCTCCACGGGCCCTAATTGTTTCACTGGAGAGTTTCACTCGGCTATAAATAAGAAGCTCCTTGAAATGTGTTATCCCATCGTGTCAGTGGAAGTACCACCTCCGGCATTAACAGGGATCAGCGGCTCGACAGAGAGTCGGAGAAAGCGTCTGAATCTGAGAACAATAAATTGGAATGTTACAAGAATGGGCCATAATCTGAGGACAATAGATTGGAATGTTACAACAATGGAACCGAATATGATTACAATAGATTGGAATGTTACAACAATGGAACCGAATATGATTACAATAGATTGGAATGTTACAACAATGGGCAGGAGTTTCTCCTGGGAGTTTGATTATCTTTCTGCAAATTATGATAGACTAAAATTAGCTGTTCGGATATATTTGGCAGTTGTGATTATTCAAAAGATTTACTATCCCATCCTCGCTGTTGCAGGTTTCCCTGGTAATATTCTATCTTGTTAATTCCCTAAACCATGTTTAACTGTATTACTGTTCTTCTCATTTACTTCCCCTTCCTTGCTGTTGTTGCTGCGCCTGGTAAGTCTCGAAATCAACCTGTTGATTCTGTAATCCACGATTAACTGTACTTCTTTTCCTCTCATTTATTTCATCCCGTTCGCTGATTTTGGTGATCCTGGTGAGTTCTATATCGAGCTATTATTTCAACATGCCATGTTTCAGTCTATTTCATTTCTTGTAATTTACCATCCTCTCCTTTCTGATTTTAGTGTTCCTGGTCAGTCTCTACATTCAGCTCTTAATTCTATAAAACAGGTTTCACTGTATTATTGTTCTTGTCATTTACAATTCCCTCCTCGCTTCTATTGGTGTCCCTGTTAATTCTCCATATCCTATATTCAGCTATTAATTCCATAAGCCATGTTCCACTGTATTACTGTTGTTGTAAATTACCATCCACTCCTCGCTGCTGTTTGTGTCCCTGGTAATTTCTATATCAGCTATTAATTCTATAACACCTGTTTCACTGTTATACTATTCTTCCCGTTTACTGTCTGCTCCTCGCTGATGATGCTATTGTTGTTTAAGGCTCTATATCCAGCTATTAGTTTGTAAACTACCTTTCATTGTATTAGTTTTCTCGTAATTTACTGCCCCATCTTCACTTCTCCTGGAGCTGCCGCAAAGAATGCATATGTATATGGGGTTTTCGGGACGCAAGATGTAACTACGATGTTTGCTGGTTAGTCTCTGCATCTATATGGGATTTCAGTGGAGAAGATGTCATTACGGGGTCTCCTGGTAATTCTCCATATCGACATGTGTTTCCAGGATACGAGATGTAATTACGCGGTCTCCTGGTAAGTCTCTGTATCTACTTGTGTTTCCAGGATGCGAGATGTAATTACGCGGTCTCCTGGTAAGTCTTTGTATCTACATGTGTTTCCAGAATGCGAGATATAATTAGGGGGTCTCCTGCTAAGTCTCCATATCTACATGTGTTTCCAGAATGCGAGATATAATTCGGGGGTCTCCTGGTCGGTCTCTGTATCTGCATGTGTTTCCAGAATACGAGACGTAATCACGGGGTCTCCTGGTAAGTCTCGATATCTACATGTGTTTCACTAATGCGAGATGTAATTACGGGGTCTCCTGGTAATTCTCGACATCCATAAGTGTTTTCAGGATCGAAGATGTAATTACGGGGTCTCCTCGTAAACCTCTATATCTGTATCGGTTTCCAGGATGCGTGGTAATTACGGGTTCTCCTTCTCAGTCTCACTCGCTGCATTATATATCCGGGATGGGAGGTGTAATTCTGGGCTCTCATTTTCAGTCTCCATATCTATCTGGGCTTTCTGCGATGGAAGATGTAATTACGGAGGTCTTCTGCTCAGAATTTATATCTATTTGGGGTTTGCAGGATTGCAAATGCAATTAAGGGATCCCCTGGTAAGTCTTTTTCTGTAGATGGTTTCCAGGATGGAAACTTGGTCTCCTTGGAAGTCTCCAAATCTTTATGGGGTATCAGGGATGGGAGTTATAATTACAGGAATTCTTGGTATGTCCCGATATCTGTATGGGTTTTCCGTGATGGGAGATGTAATTACGGGGACTCCAAGTAAGTATCTGCACCTATATGGGGTTTCTGGAATGGGAAATAAAATTACGGGGTTCTGCTGCTAATTCTGCATATCTATATGCGGATTCTGGGATGGGTGATGTCATTACAGGCGTCTCCTGCTAAGTCTTTATATCGATACGAGGTTTCCGGGACGGGTAATGTAATTACGGGCACTCTTCTTAAGTCTTTATATCTTTAAGCGGTCTCTGGGATGGGTGATGTAATTGCGGAGATCTCCTGCTCAGTCTTTATATCTACGTCGGGTTCCAGAATGGGAGATGTAATTACGCTATCAACTGGCAAGTCCCTTTATCTATATGGGTTTTCCGGAATGGGAGATCAAACTACGGGAACTCCTGCTAATTCTCGATAATTTATATGGATCTTCTGGGATGGTAGGTGTAATTACATGGTCTCCTGGTAAGTCTATATATGGATATGGAGTTTCTGGGAAGGGCGATATAATTGCGGGGTCTCCTGGTAAGTATTTATATCTATGTGGGGTTTCTGGGATGCAAGGTGCAATTACGATTGTCCACTGTTAAGTTTCTCTATCTATGGGGTTTCCGGGATGGAAGATAGAATTACAGGATCTCCTGATAAGTCTCCACATCGAGATGGGGTTTCCTGGATAGAAGTTGTAATTGCAGGATCTCTTGTATTATCTCTATATCGATATGGGGTTTCCTGGATGCAAGTTGTAATTTGAGTGTCTCTTGGCAAGTCTCTATATCTATTTGGGTTTTTCAGGGATGGAAGTTTTAATTACAGGATCTCTTGGCATGTCTCGATATCGATATGGGTTTTCTGGGATGGAAAATGTAATTGCGGGGTCGCTTGGCAAGTCTCCATATCTAAATGGAGTTTTTCGGGATGGAAGTTGTAATTTGAGTGTCTCTTGGCAAGTCTCTATATCGATATGCGGTTTTCCGGGATGGAAGATGTAATTTCCTGTTCGCTTGTTAAGTCTCTATATCTATATGGGTTTTTCCGGAATGGAACTTGTAATTAGAGGGTCTCTTGGTTAGTCTCTGTATCGATATGGGGTTTCCAGGATGGAAGATGTAATTACGAGGTCTCCTGGTAAGTCTCTATGTATATATGGGGTTTTCCGGGATGGAAGAAATAATTGCGGGGTCTCCTGCTGAGCCTCAATTATTATATGGGGTTTCGAGGATGGGAGATTTATTTACGCAGGTCTTCTGGGTGTCATTACTTCCAGGATGTGCCTGAATGAGTTTCTGTATTTACAGGATGTTCCAGAGTGAGTGTCAGTATTACAGGATGTTCCTGAGTGAGTGTCAGTATTGACAGAATATTCCTGGGTGAGTGTCAGTATTACAGGATGTACCTGGTGAGTGTTTGTTTTTACAGGGTGTTTCTGAGCCAGTGTCAGTAATGACGGGATGTTCCTGAGTGAGCGTCAGTATTTACCGGAAGCTCCTGCGTGAGTTTCAGTATTTACAGGATATTCTTGTGTGAGTGTCAGTATTTACAGGATGTTCGGGAGTGAGTGTCAATATTTCGAGGAGGATCCGGAGTGAGTGTCTTTATTTACAGGATGTCCTGTGGCGAGTGTCAGTATTTACAGAATATTCCTGGGTAAGTGTCAGTAATGACAGGTTGTTCCTGGGTGAGTGTCAGTATTTACAAGATGTTCCTGGGTGATTGTCGGTGTTTAACGAATGTTCCTGGGTGAGTGTCAATATTTACAGAATGTTCCTGTTTGAGTGTCAGTATTTACAGGATATTCCTAGGTGAGTGTCAGTATTTACAGAATGCTCCTGGTTGACTGTCTGCATTTACTGCATGTTCCTGGGTGATTGTCAGTGTTTAACGAATGTTCGTGAGTGAGTGTCAGTATTTCCAGAATGTTCCTGTTTGAGTGTCAGTGTTTACAGGCTGTTCCTAGGTGAGTGTCAGTATTTATAGATTGTTTCTAGGTGAGTGTCAGTATTTCCAGGATGTTCCTGACTGAGTGTCAGTATTTACAGGATGCTCCTGGGTGAGTGCCAATATTTACAGGATGTTGTTAAGTGGGTGTGAGTATTTGCTGGATCTTTCTAGGTGAGTGTCAGTGTTTATAGGATATTCCTAGGTTAGTGTCAGTATTTAAAGAATGATCCGGGTTGAGTTTCAGTATTTACCGGATGTTTCTGAATGAGTGGAGTGTCAGTATTTGCTGGAGCTTTCTATGTGTGTGTCAGTAATTATAGGTTTTCCTAAGTGAATCTCACTATTCACTGGATGTTCCTTTGTGCGTGTCAGTACTTGTGGGATGCATAAACTTCTTTTGTATTCCCTTCAGTTTAAAATCTGAGAGGTTATCTAATCGACGTGTTTAAAGTCATAAATGCATTGAATCGGGTAGAAACCGACAACATGTTTTCTATTCTGTTGGAATCCAAAAGAAGAGGGCAAAATATTCCATTTTGGAGCGAAATCAGGAGGCACTTTTTCACACAACGGGTAGCGGAAGCTTTGAACACTCTTCCCCCAAATGGCTGTGTGTTTTGGGTCAATTCACATTTTCGGGACTGAAATCGAAAGCTTTTTGTTTATTAACAAATGATATGGATCAAAATGGGGGTAAAAGGAGTTGAGATGTAGATCAGCTATGATCCAATTGAGTGGTGAACAGACTCGAGCGGTTGAATGGCCTCCTCCTGGTCCTGTGTCCGCGGTTCGCATTGACTTATTGTTATAGAATCTGTACATACCAACGCACTCGGGGATTGCCTGAATGTGCACGCTCCCTGGTAACCCTGTAAATATTGACTCACCCACCCATATAAACACTGACGCATTCTGGCGTCTGACTGAATATGCACACTCTCTGGCAATGCTTCGTTAAGCCTCAGCTGAAGTATTGTGCCCAATTCTGGTAACCATACTTTAGAAAGTTCGTCAAAGAAATAGTGCAGAGGTCATGTGCAAAAATGATAGCCGGGATAAAGGATTTCATTCTGTGGAGAGACGAGAGAAGCTGGGATTGTTCACTTCGAGCAGAAAAATCCATGCGGAGATATAATAAAGGTGTTCAAAATAATGAGGGGTTTTGACAGAGTAAACAAGTCGAAACTGTTTCCACTGGCAGGAGGGTCGGTAACCAAAGGAACGGGTTTATGATAATTGGCAAATAAAGCAGGGGGAGATGAGGAGAATGCTTTTTTATGCAGCGAGTTATCATGATCTGGAAAATGCATTGTCTGAAAGGTGGTGGAAGAAGATTCAACAGCAGCTTTCAAAAGGTAATTGGATATATACTTGAAAAGGAAACAATTTCAGGGTTGTAGGGAAAGGGCAGGAGAGTGGGAGTAACTGGATAACTCTTTCAAAGAGCCGACACGGGCACGGTGGGCCGAGTTTCCTGCTTGTGTGCTCTATGATTCTTTTATTGCATGAAATATTGGGACTGTCCACCGACCCTTGTATTGACTGACACGGTCAGAGGCTGAATAAAAAAATCAGCATTAATAGGGGATTTAGTGACTGTACCAAACTTTCAGGGGTTTTCAGGGACTATGCCACATTAAGACGGGATCCAGAGACTTTACGAATATTGAAAGTTGGATCTATGGACTTCCCGAATATTTATGGGGGCGCCTCGATTCAGTGGCCATATCTACAAGAGTTAAAGGGACGGTACGATGTTAACAAGTGGGTCCAAATGTTATGACAATATTTGCATTGGAACCATAGATTGTATTAATATTTACACTTGTATCAAAGGCTCTACCAATATTTACAGGGGGATCCGAATCATTGGAAACCTATTATCTTTCATGTGTAATTTAATCCCGTTCTTTTATTTACTTCTCAATCCACTCCTGATTCCAGCAGAAATCCTTGATTGTTTCTCTATTCCCCAGTCCAATCACTATTATTGTATTTAAACTCTGTCTCCAGTAGAAAGCCGTATCACAAATATAATAATCAGATCCATCACTGGATTCAGTAACAAAGCAGCAAATTTCACCCCGAACTCCATCAAACTGCCTGATGTATAATTTCCCTGTTTATTTTCCTTCCTTACAGTTAACTTAGTGACGATTGTGATCCTGTCCCGAGATCAGTGCGGTCTCTCCAAATGTGTCACTCGCTACCTGGTGGCCATGGCAGCGGCGGATCTACTGGTCGTTATCATCGATGTGATATTGAGGCAGATTCCGATTGTTTATTACGAACGATTTATTTTCCTGTACGACATCCCCGTGTGTAATATCCACGCCGTCCTGCTTTATGCAGCTACAGACTGTTCTGTCTGGTTCACCGTCACTTTCACCTTTGATCGATTTGTGGCCATTTGTTGCCTGAAACTGAAAACTAAATATTGCACCGAGAAAATGGCGGCTGTGGTTCTTGGAACAGTGACTGTGCTGAGCTGTTGAAAGAACAGCACCTGGTACTTTATGTTATCGAGTTGGTATACTCTTGGTAACCTCCCCTGGTTTTGTACTGTATTCGGTCGTGTTAACGATTCCCGGGTATGGGGAGCAATCGAACTCCTTCATTATATTCTAACCCCGGGTGTCCCATTTGTTCGGATTCTGCTGCTCAATGTTTTAATCGTCAGAAACATTGTAGTGGCCAACAGAGCCCGCAGGAGACTCCGGGACCACAGCAGTGAAGAGAGTCCCAGTGACCCAGAAATTACGAGTCGAAGGAAGTCCATTATTTTACTGTTCGTCATCTCGGGGAATTTCATGCTGTTATGGGCGATGTTTATGTTGTATTCTATATGGATACGGGTGTTGGGTTTCACAGGTCAGGCTGTAATTCCGCCTATCGTTCTCATGGAACTGGGATTCATGCTCCAGCTCCTGAGTTGCTGCACAAACACTTGTATTTATGCTGTGACCCAGATTAAATTCAGAGAGCAGTTGAAGAAAATGCTGAAATATCCCTTTTCTCTAATTGCTAAAACATTTAAATGATGAGAACAACAGAAGAATTGCCAGCATCATATTCTGTCCGACCCGCTCCGCCCCCGAGATCTGTGATATGGAGATATTGGGGTCAATCGGCTGTGACACTGAACCAGTCCAAAATGCTATCATCGGTTCCCAATTTCAATGGAGGTTTGGGTCCGATCACAACTTCTAGGGTCCCTGCGGTGCTTCTTGAATGGGGCCGGGAATTTCACCACTGCTTCCTGTCGAGACATTGTGGGACTGGCCAATCGTTGGAAGATGTATGAAATTATTGAAAGAAATTATCAATTAAACTTTCAGTAACATGACGGAAGACTCCTTTGAATATTTGTAAACTTAAATGGACAACAAGTGAACATTTGCACGGTCACAGAAACAACCGGTAAAGAATAACAGACTGAAGGAAACACACTGTAAACATTAACAGTCGCATAGAATGGCCATATAATTATTAACCGTCTCACAGAAACACCCTCTAAACATTAAAATTCACAGAAACCACCTGTAAACATTAACAGTTTCACAGAAACAGGTTGTAAATAATAACATACTCACGGAGAGACACTGTAAATATTAATAGAATCACAGAAACACTGTAAACTTTAACAGACTCACACAAAAACAATGTAAACATAAACAGACTGTCAGAAAAATTGTAAACATTAACAGATTGAAGGAAACACCCTGTGAACATTAACAAGTCTCACAGATACACGCAGCAAGCACTAAAATACTTCCCTCTTTCCATACTAATACATTGGCAGGCACTTCCTGTCAGCAATGAATCACTCTCAGAGACCCCCAGGATGTGATAACAAACTGACAGAAGCATCCTGTAAATATTACCGTTGATAAACAGACCACAACACTGCCAGAGGTTTCCTGTAAACAGTAACATGCTCCCAATGACTCATGAGAATTATCACACCGATAGATTACACAGGTTAATATTAACACTCTCACTGAGACAATCTGTACTTCATCGCCCACGGCCAGAGACACCCTCTGCACAGTAAAACACTCCCACTGATCTCAGGAATATTAACACCCTGACAGAGACATAGGTGAATATTAACAACAATAACTCACATTTATACAGCACCTTTAACGTAGTGAAACGTCCCAGGGCGTTTCACAGGAGCGACTATCAAACAAAATTTGACACCGAGCCGCCTGAGGAAATATTAGGACATGTGACCAAAAGCATTGGTAAAGAGGTAGGTTTTAAGGAGCGTTTTAAAGGTGGAAAGGAAGGGTGAGAGGCAGAGAAGTTCAGCGAGGGCACTTCAGAGGTCAGGCGGCTGAATGCATGGCCGCCAATGGTGGGGCGATGCAAATCGAAAACGCAAGAGGCCAGAATTGGAGGGGCGCAGAGATCTCGAAGGGTTGTCGGGGTGGTTTCAGAGATAAGGTGGGGCGAGGCCCTGGATAGATTTGAAGACAAGGATGAAAATTTTAAAATCGAGGCGTTGCAGAACCGGGAGCCAATTTCGGTCAGCGAGCACAGAGGGGTGATGGGAGAACGGGACTTGATGCGAGTGAGAATTTGGGCAGCAGAGTTTTGAATGAGCACAAGTTTGCAGAGGGTACAAGGTTGGAGGCCGGCCAGGAGAGCATTGAAGTAGTTGAATCTGGAGGTAACAAAAACATGGATGAGGGTTTCAGCAGCAGATGAGCTGAGGCAATGGGTGGAGACGGGCGATGTTGCAGATTCGGAAGTAGGCGGTCTTGGTGATGGAGAGGATATGGGGTCAGAAGTTCATCTCAGAGTCAAATAGGGCGCTGAGGTTGTGAATGGTGTGGTTCAGCCTCACACATTTTCCAGGGAGAGGGATGCAGTCAGTGTCTAGGGAATGGAATTAGTGGCAGGGACCGAAGACAAAGGCTTCGGTATTCCCAACGTTTAATCGGAGGAAAATATCTAATACTGGATGACCGACAAGCAGCCTCACAAATCAGAGGCAGTGGAGGGGTCGGGAGAGGTGATGGGGATGTGGAGCTGGGTCTCGTCAGCAGCCTGACCTGGTTCCCCCCGTACTGAGCAGGATTACTATTGCAACAACACATCATCAGTGGGGTAAAGCTAACCTGTCTCACGACGGTCTGATCCGAGCTCACGTTCAATATTCGTGTGTGATCAATCCAGCGCTGGATGAAGTCTACTTCACAATGATAGGAACAGCCGACATCAAAGAATCAAAAAGCGACATCCCTTCGAGCGCTGGATCGCCACAGGCTGTCTGGAAGCTGACGTTATGTTCTCGGATGATCTCGGCGAGGGGCAGCATGAGGAGGAGAAATTGGTGGGGGCCAAGGAGAGAGCATTGGGGGGTTCCAGAGGTAAAGGTGCAGGAGCGGGAAGAGAAGCCGTCACAGGTGATTCTCTGACTGCAACTGGACAGATGGGAATGGACCAGGCGAGGACAGTCCCACCTCGGCAAAGAGTCAGGCGAAAGAGCGAACCAAAGTCAGTAGGAAAGGTAGAGACACACAGTGAAAGAAGTGGTGAGAAATAGAGCGGGACAGGTGAGAGAGAGGTCGGAGAGAGAGGGGGATAGAATTAAACAGAAACAGAGAAAAGGTGTGACACAAACTCAGAAAGAGCACGAGAGAAAATGAGCATCGCACACTGGTCCAGAATTAATATAGAGAATCGCAAATAGGCCCCGGTTCAATCGGCCCCCGTGAACCCTCTTTTTAAACCTCCTTTTAATACCTCCTTTTTATACCAATTGTATCCCCACTTTTTAAAGCCACTTTAAAATGTCATTTGAAACGTCATTAAACTCCTTTTAATCCCTTTTAAAGGTCCTTTTTAAACCCTGCTATTTAACCGATTTCCTCCCCTTTTTAAATCCATTTTTTTGAGAGACTGTCTTTCTCCAAACTCTCCCACTGTGGTTCCTTTTGAAACCCATCTCTTTCTCACCGAGCTAACAGTCTCTCTCCTAACCCCCTTTTAAACCCCTTTCAAACCTCTTTAATCCCATTTTAACTATTTAACCTCCTTAAACCGTTTATAACTATCTTTTTTAAACCTTTTAAACTCTGAAACCACCTTTTCACCTCCAACCCTCTTTTTAAACTTTAACCCCCTTTTAACCGTTTATTTTATTTCGACCTCTTTTTCACCTCTTTAATACCATTTCAACCAGTAACTTATTTAACCTCTTTTAACCCTCTTTTTAACCCTTTTAGAACATGAGTCACTTTAAACCCTTTTAAAGCTTTTTAACATTATTCTTAATCCCCTCCTGTGAAAGCAGCAAAACGTCCCCCAGACATTGAGCACAATGGAGGTTTTCAGACGGGGGGAGGGGGCAGGGGCTCCTGCCTCGGTGCGTCTCACAGGAAGTGACCGCACCGAGTAAGACAAAGATCCAACATGGCCGCCTCCAACGCTGCTGCCCCGCCCGCTCAGCATCCGACATGTTGTCCCTACCCAGAAGTGACCTCTTCACATCGATGCCAGCTCAACGTGTCCAGCGCCGGGCCCAGCTGGGCTCCTCCTGCTGCCCCGCATCCGAGTGACCGGTTGAGGAGTCACGTGGTCAGTTGACGCCATCTCCCAGAGTGCAGCGCGGCCAGAGCTGACGTCCGATGGGGGATTTTCGCCGCCGCGCTGGATTGTGGGAAGGTGGGGTCGCCATCGCCGCATCCGTCCAACCAGGTCCTGAAATAGGCGAAACCGCCGCCTTCCAACGGGGACGGGCACCGAAAGGAGCTAGAGTTGGGATTCAAACTCTGAGAGGCAACCAGGATCGCCCGTCGGCTCCTTCCAACCACCTGAACACATTCCCCACCCCATAAATCCTTCGCACTCCCTCAAGCCCTTCCCCAAATACTGAACGACTTCCCTGAACAGCTTCCCATCCCCCGGAACCCTTCCCACACTCTGAATTCCTTACACTCACAATTAATCGCTTCCCATCCCCTGAACCCCTTTTCAACCCCATGAACCCATTCTCGATACACTCAACCGCTTCTCGTCCCGTAAACACATTCCCATCCCCTGAAACCCTTTTTACCCGCTGATATGATTCCAACCACCTGAGCATCTTTCCCAACTCCTTCCCATCCCCTGAATCGCTTCCCACTCCCTGAACCCCTTCACAATCCATGTACTCCTTCCCTCCCTCTGAAACCCTGCCCCACCCCCTGGATCATTTTCAATCCTCTCGACCAGTTCCCCTCCCCCTGAACACCTTCCCAGCCAATAAACCCCTTCCACCGCCAAGATTCCCTGATCCCTTCCCAAACCCCTGAACCTCGTTCCCACCCTCTGAATCCCGACCATCAACTTCCCAGCCTTGAATCAGTTCCCCACACCCTGATCCCCTTCCCCAACAACTGAACCAACAAGGATCTGCACTGGGGCAACAACTATTCAGTATATTTATTATTAAAATGGATAACACAATAGAGAGCCATTCATCCAAGATTGCAAATGACACAAGGATTTATGGCCTAGCAAGTCGTGTACATGGGAGCCGAAAATTGCAAAGAGACATTTGTGGATTAAGTGATTGGGCAAAACTGTGGCAGATGGATTTCAAAGCAGTTACGTGTGAGGTCATCTGTTTTGGACCAAAAAAGGATGGATCCGAGGATTTGTTTAAATGACTGTCATTCCCTTGAGAATAGAAGATTCTAATTCCAATAGAAGATCTAATAGAAGCGTTTAAGATGATAGAGAGGAATTGTTCCCTCTGGTGGGGGAGTGCAGAACACCGGGAATAAAATTAAAATTGGAGCCGGGCCGTTCAGGGGTGAAGTCAGATAGAACTTCTTCACACAAAGGGCAGTGTAAATGTGGAACTCTCGCCCCCACAGCTGATGAGGCTGGGGATCCATTGAAAATTCCAAAACTGAGATTTATAGACTTTTGTTAGGCACGGGTATTATGAGTTACGGAACCGATGCGGGTAGATGGAGTTAAGTTTCAGATCAGCCATGATCAAATTGAACGAAACAGGCTGGAGGAGTTGAATGGTCTACTCTTGTTCCTATGTCCCAATGTTCCTTTGTTCCTATGTCCCGATGTTCCTATGTTCCAATGTCCCGATATTCCTATGTTCCAATGTCCCGATGTTCCTCAGTAACGATGTTCCAATGGAGTAGGGGTGGAAGTGATTATCCGACGGGTCAGTGCTGGGCCCACATCTCCGCTCCAAAAATATAGACTATTCGGATTTGGGAATCGGGAGCACAATCGGAACATTTGCTGATGAAACAAAATTTGGAGTTTTGAAAACCAGTAACGTAAATTTAAATGAGTTCAGGAAGTCATTGATGGTTTGGACTGGAATGGACTGACAGGTGGCAGATGCCGTTTAATGTGGAGAAGTATGAAGCACATTGAATAATGGTCCGGCAACGCCTCGAATTTCAATTTCCAATCCTCCTGTTAAAATCCTTCCAGGGCCTCACCACTCCCGATCTCTGTATGGTCCTCCAGACCTACATCACCTCCCACACCCCGAGAACTCTGAACTCCTCCAATTCTTGCCTCTTGTGCATTCCCAATTTTCATCGCTCCAGTACTGGCGGCCGCGCCTTCAGCTGCCCAGTCCGCAAGCTCTGGAATTCCCTCCCTAAACCTCTCCGCCTCTCTACCTCTGTCTCCTCCTTTAAGACGTTCCTTAAAATCTACCTCTTTGATCAAGATTTTAGTTAACTGTTCCAATGCCTCCTTATGTGGCTCAGTGTCAAACTGTGTTTGATAATGTTCCTGAGATGCGACTTGGGACGTTTTACCGCGTTAAATGTGCTATATAAATGCAGGTTGTTGTCGATTATAGATAGCGAATCATAGAATCATAGAATTGTTACATTACAGAAGGAGGCCATTCAGTCCATCGTGCCCGTGCCTGCTCATTGTAAGAGCAATCCATTTAGTCCCATTCTCCTGCTCTTTCCTCCTCACCCTGCTCATTTTTTACCCTTCAAGTATTTCTCCAATTCATTTTTGAAAGCCACGATTGAATCTGCTTCCACCTCGCTTTCAGACAGGACATTCCAGATCATAACTACTCGCTGTGTAAAAAAAGTTTTTCCTCATGACACCTTTGATTCTTTCGCCAATCACCTTAAATCTGTGTCCTTTGTTTCTCGACTCTTCGGCCAATCGGAACAGTTGCTCTTTATTTACTTTATGCAAACCCTTCAAGATTTTGAACACTGACAATCTCCTCTCACCCTTCTCTGCTCTGAGGAGAACAACCCCAGCTTCCCCAGTGTATCCAGTAACTGAAGTCCCTCATCCCTGGAATCATTCTAGTAAATGGTTTCTGCACCCTTTCGAAGGCCTTCACATTCTTCAAAAAGCGCGGTGTCCAGGATTGGATACAATACTCCAGCTTTGGCCGAACCAGTGTTTTATGAAGGTTGAAAATAACTTCCTTGCTATTGTACTCTATGCCTCGATTTATAAAGCCCAGGAGCCCGTATGCTTTTTTAACCGCGTTCTCAACACATTCTGCCACCTTCAAAGATTTATGCACATATACCCCCAGGTCTATCTGGACCTGCACCACCTTCAGTATTGTACCATTTATTTTATATTGCCTCTCCTCGTCATCCAGGGAGCTCTGCCTTTGGTTGCCCTACCTTCCCCCCTCGTGGGAATGTATCTGGTCTGTCCCCGAACCATCTGCTCTTTAAAGGCTGCCCATTGTTCGATTACAGTTTTCCCTGGCAATCTTTGATTCCAATTTCCCAGGGCCAGATCAGTTCTCAACTCAACAAAATTGGCCCACTTCCAATTCAAGATTTTTAATCTCGTTTGTTCCTTGTCCTTTTCCATCACTAACCTAAAACTTAGGATATTATTATCACTGTTCCCTAAATGTTCCCCCACTGACACTTGTTCCACTTTACCCACCTCATTCCCCAGAACCAGATTCAGCATTGGGCCGGAAACATACTTATCAGGGAAATTTTCCGAAACACAATCAAAAATTCATCCCTCACTCTGCCCTTCATAATATTACTATCCCAGTCTATATTAGGATAGTTGAAGTCCCCAGTTATCACTACTCTATATTTCTTGCTACTCTCTGTAATTTCCCTGCAAATTTGCTCCTCCATCTCCTTCCAAAAATATGGTGGCCGATATAATACACTGATTAGTGTATTGGCAACTCTATTGTTTCTTAACACTAACCAAATAGATTCTATCCGTGATCCCTCAAGGACATCCTTTCTCTCCAGCACTGACATTTTCTCCTCAATCAATACTGCTACAAGCCCAAATCTCCCCGCATCCTTTTTTTCGTTCCCTATGTTTAATGAACACGTTGTATCCAGGAATATTTCGTACCCAATCCTGCCCTTTTATGAGCCAGGTCTCTGTTATCGCCACAACACCATATTTCCATGTGGCTATTTGTGCCTGCAGCTCACCAACCTTATTTACCATGTTTGGTGCGTTTACACACATGCAGTCTAAACCTACCTGAGACCTTCTCGTATTTTGTATTCGTCTGATCCCACCTAATAATATATTATTTCTTACTCGAGTCTCTCCTAATCCTTTGTGGACATTGTTTCTCCTTTCTAATGCTCCATCCTGGTGCCCATCCCCGTGACGCGTATATCAATATTACAGAGTTTTCAATTCAGAACACACAGCAAACAATTTAATATTTTATTTTTTTATTTCAAATCAGCATTTGTATAATTTAAAATATTAAGTATGAATCAAATGGCCTCCCTATAAATCCAAACAACATGTATATAATCTAAGGCAGCATTTGTATAATTTGCATATTTATCTCTCAAAACTATATATATATACATATATATATATATATATATATATATATATATATATATATATATATATATATAATATGTATGTGTGTGTGTGTGTGTGCATGTGTAACTTAATGCAAGACATCTCTCAATTAAAACCACATATCTAAAATTTCAGAGAACAAATATAACTTCAAGCAGTGGATGAATCATTTAAAACCATGTGTTTATTAAAGCAGTTTTTACTTATTTAAAGTGACATTCTTGTAATCGAAAGCAGCCATTTTTACAGACGATAACACCATCATTCAAACCAGCTTGTGGCAATTGATCTCTATCATCTAATTTGAAAATTCTCGTTCTCGTGTTTCGTATTCTTTATCTGCCCATGTTCAAATTCACAGGATACTGACCAGTTCAATGGGAGTAAGGAGAGAATGGATGACTTGTAAATGGATTGAATCTTCACTGCCTCCAATTATATCCTACCCTTCCATCGAGCTCAGTTTGTAGCTCTATCGCCTCTGAGTCAGCAGGTCGTGGGTTCATTTCTCACTCCAGAGACTTAGGCCCATGATCCAGGTTGGCACTCCCGGTGCCAGTACCGAGGGAGTGCCTCACTGTCGGAGGTACCATGTTTCAGATGAGACGTTAAACCGAGGCCCCATTTGTCCTCTCAAGTGGACATAAAAGATCCCACGGCCACGGTTGGAGGAAGAGCAGGGGGAGTTCTCCCTGGTGTCCTGGGACAATATGTATCCCTCAACCAACATCACGAAAAACAGATTACCTGATCACTCTCACATTGCTGTTTGTGGGACCTTGCGCTGTGCAAATTGGCTGCCGCGTTTCCTACATTACAACAGTAACTCGGTTCATTGGCAAGAAAAGCGCTTTGGGACGTCCTGAGGACGTGAAAGTGGCTATAAAATGCAAATCTTTCTTTCACCTGAAAACTGCATTTGATTTTTCCTTCCAATTTCTTCAACAGTTTCTCACCGAAATATCTCGGGATTTTCTCTCTGCTTCGTATCTTTGGGATAATGGGCAGGTACTCAATTTGGCAGGATGTTACTGGTGGTGTGTCACAGTGATCTCTCTTGGTGCCTCAACTATTCACTGTATTTATTAGCGACTCAGATGACGGGACAGAGAGCCACATATCCAAATTTGTCGATGACACAAAGATAGGCAACATTCAAGTGTAGATGGAATCATAAAACTACAGTGAGATCGTCACAGATTAAGTGAATGGGCAAAACTGTGGCAAATGGATTTCAATGTAAGCAAGTGTGAGGTCATCAACTTTGGACCGAAAAAGGATTGATCAGAGTACTTTCCAAATGGTGAAATGCTCGAAACAGCGAAGGGCCAAAGAGACTTTGTACATAGATTATTGAAATGTCATGGACAGGTGCAGAAAATAATCAAAAGGGCGATTGGAAATGCTGGCCTTTATATCTAGAGGACTATACTACAGGTGGTAGAAGTTATGCTACAACTGTACAAAGTCCCGGTTGGACCACTCCTGAATACAATATTCACTTCTGTGCTCCGCACCAAGGAAAGATATATTGGCCTTGGAGGGAGTGCAGCGTTGATTTACTAGAATTATACCTGGACTCCAATGGTTAAATTACGAGGAGACATTACACAATCTCGGGTTGTATGCCTTGGAATTTGGAAGACTAAGAGGTGATTTGATCGAAATTTTCAAGATATTAACGGGAACTGATAGGGTAGATAGAGGGAAACTATTTCCGCTGTTTGGCGAGTCTGTGATTAGGGGACATAGCCTAAAAATTAGAGCCATGATTTTCAGGAGTGAAGTTAGGACATATTTCCACACGCAAAGGCTGGTCGAAGTTTGGAATCCTCTTCCACGGACAGCAGTTGATGCGAGCTCAATTGTTAATTTCAAACCTGATATTGATAGATTTTTGTTCACCTTAGGTATTAAGGTAGATGAGGCTCAGGAGCGCCGATGGAGTTAGGTCACAGATCAGACATGATCTTATTGAATGGCGGAACAGATTCGAGGGGTTAAATGGCCTCCTTCTGTCCCTCTGCAACACCTTTATAAATCACTGTGTTAGACCGCGGCTGGAGTACTGTGTCCAATTCTTGGCACCACACTTTAGGAAGGATGTCAAGGCCTTGCAGAGGGTTCAGATGAGATTGACTGGTATAGTTCCAGGATGAGGCAACTCAGCTACGTGGACAGACTAGAGAAATTGGAATTGTTCTCCTTAGAACAGAAAAGGTTAAGAGGAGAAATATTAGAGGTCTTCAGATTTACAAGGGGTTTTCATATAGTTCAGAAGGAGAAATTGTTTCGACTGGCAGGAAGGTCGCTAACCAGAGGACGCAGATTTAAGATAATTGGCCAAAGAACCAGAGAGGGGAGGTGATGAGGAATTTCGTTTACGCAGCGAGTTGTTATGATCTGGAATGCACTGCACGAAAGGGCAGAGGAAGCAGATTGAATGGTGACCATCAAAAGGGAATTGGATAAATACGTGAAGGGGAGAAAATTGCAGGGCTCTGGGGAATGAGCAGGGGAGTGGAACTAATTGGATAGCTCTTTTAAAGAGATGACACAGGCACGATGGGCTGAATGACCTCTTCCTGTGCTGCACGACTCATCAAACGCTGAGGTTTAATACTTCGTGCTTCCAGAAGATGGCACCTTTGCTAAAATATTCCCGCTACCCCCCCCTCCGCCACCCAGTGGACTGTTGGTGAAATGCAGCGAAGTTGGACCCTTCACATTTCACAGCAACTCTGGTGATATAAGTGATTCACTTGACATTGATCTTTCCATTCTCCCTCCTCCCACCCGCTACACGTACCGACTGTTGCTGAGGGACGGGCTCCACAGACCCAGGCTGCCTCATTGACAATTCACACCAAGGGCCTTATCTCCTGTGTCACAAGGGGCTCTCGTTGCCAGCCGCTACCGCACTTTCCAGCAGGGGTCATTGCTGACCAGGAGTGATGGAAGAGAGAGCGAGACAGACAGACAGGAGAGGGATAGAGAGATAGAAGGTGAGAAAAAGAAAGTAAGAGAAAGACACACACACACACACGGAGACTGAGACAGAGAGAGAGAGGGGGCAGACAGAGAGAGGTGGAGACAGAGAGAGAGAGGGAGTGGACAGAGAGAGGTGGAGACAGAGAGAGAGGGAGAGAATATAAGATCATAAGAACATAAGAAATAGGAGCAGGAGTAGGCCATTCGGTCCCTTGGGCCTCTTCCACCATTCAATAAGATCGTGGCCGATCTTCTCCAGTAACTCCACTTTCCCGTCCAATTCCCATATCCCTTTATTCCCCATGAGTCCAAAAACCTATCGATCTCAGCCTTGAATGTATTCAACGACTGAGCATCCACAGCCCTCTGGGGGGAGAGAATTCACAGATGCGCAAACCTCTGAGTAACGAAATTCCTCCTCATCTCAGTCTTAAATGGCCGACCGCTTATCCTGCGACTATGCTCCCTAGTTCCCGACTCTCCAGCCAATGGAAACGACATCTCAGCATCTATCCTGTCTCGTTTCGAGATTCTCTAGCCGGGGAAGGGGAAGCGAGAGGTAGAGGAAGAGGCAGGGAGAGGGAGAGAGACCGAGAGAGTGACGAACACACAAACTTAGAGTGACAGAGAGAGAGAGAGACAGGGAGAGAGGGAGAAAGAGAAGGAGAGTGATAGAGAGGGGGAGAAGGAGAGAGAGAGAGCAGGAGAGGGAGGGACGGGAGAGAGATAGAGAGACAGAGAGAGAAAACGACAGAGAGAGACAGAGTGGCAGAGAGAGACAGAGAGGCAGAGAGAGAAAGAGAGGGAGAGAGACGGAGATAGAGTCACATAGAGAGATAGAGAGAGATAGACAGAGAGACATACAAAGAGACAGAAAGCGACATAGCGAGAGGCAGATTGAGAGAGACAGAGAGAGAGAGAGAGACACACACACAAACACAGACAGGAAATGGGACAGAGAGAGAGACAGAGAGAAAGAGAGTCTGGAGAGGGAAGGGGAAAGAGACACAGCGGGACAGACAGAGGAAAACTGTGCAGCTTGAGGAAACGAATCTGTAATGATTAACAGAAAAAGGAGATAGAGAGTGAGAGAAAGATGGAGAAAGACAGATTGCGAGAGATAGAGAGACACCGAAAGCGAGACACAGAGTAGGGAGGGAGCAAAGGGGAAAACAATGAGAGAGAAAAAGACAAAAAGGACACAAAGAATGACAGAGAGCGAGTAGAGAAGAGTGAGACAGAGAGAGAGAGATAGGTGGAGAGGGGGGCAAAGAGAGAGATTGATGGAGAGAGCAATCCAGCTAGTCCCACTCCCCCGCCCTTTCCCCGTAGCACTGCATTTTTTCCTTTCAATTACTTATCCAGTTCCCTTTTGAAGGCCATGATTGAATTTTCCTCCACCACCCTCTCGGGCAGTGCATTCCAGATCCGAACCATTCACTGTGTAAAAAAAAATCCTCATGTCAATTTTAGTTCTTTTGCAAATTACCTTAAATCTAACTCCTCTGGTTCTTGACCCATCCGCCAGTTTCTCTCTTAATGCTCCCCCACTGACACTTGCTCCACTTGGCCCACCTCATTCACGAGATCCAAGTCCAGCAATGCCTCCTTCCTCGTTGGGCTGGAAACGGACTCGTTAAGAAAGTTATCCTGAATACATTTCAAAAATTACTCCCCCTCTGTGCCGCATATATGATTACTACCCCAGTCTATATTAGGATGGTTGAAGTCCCCCGTTATCACTGCTCTATGGCTTTTGCACCTCTCTGTAATTTCCCTGCAAATGTGCTCCTCGATATCCTTCCCACTGGTTGGTGGCCGACAGAATACACCCAGTAGTGTCATGGCACCTCTTTTATTTCTTAACTCTCTGACCCCTCCAAGACATCCTCTCCCTCCAGTACTGCATTATTCTCCTTGGGTGCCTGTGAGATTTCAGCTTGGTTCAGGTCGTTGGATTCGAAATCCATTGGGCTTTCCTCGGGCAGATTCGAACCCGGCTCGCAGTGGAACTTTTCAGTTATTCGATACCTGTTATTTTTCGTTCATCCTTTCAACCTGGAGATCACGGGCCCTGAAACTGCTCAGAGTTTTCTCCAATACCTTTTATTCTCGTGTCAGTGGCCGCGTGGTCGAATGGAAAAGGCGCTTGATTTCAGTCTGAATCGTGTTGCTGTTAGAAGATTACAGCTTCGAGTCCTGTCGCGTTGTTTTTAGACACAGGGCGTAACCTTTTCCTACATGTTCCGAATGTGTTTTACACCCGACCATTTCTAACTCAGAGTCTTCAGTCTGTCCGGCATTTTTTTACATCCCGTGGCGAGAGAGGATCTCCCACTGAAGTTTACTTACAAAAGTTGACTCTCCATTTTCAATATTATCGAATTCCCATTCCCTCGAAGAACGAAGCCAAGCAGAAGGAGGGAATAACATCGAATTACAGAGAATGTTCAGCACAGAAACAGGCCATTACGGCCCAACTGATCCATGCCGGTGTTTATGCTCCACACGAGCCTCCTCCCGACTGATTTCATCTAATCCTATCAATATAACCTTATATTCCCTTCTGCCTCAGTGATTGAGGGAGAGGTTTTGAAGATGTTTTGGGTGCTCTTGATCGGCACATAAAAGCCGGTCCGCCCATTTAATGCTCGGTTTGGCACAAATCCAACCTCTCAGCAAGGACTGTGTTTGAAAAACCCACATTCAGTTTAAGTAAGACCTTCAGATCCGTAGCGGCCGAAGTGTTGACTCTCTGTGACACACAGCCGCTTGCTGAAGTTTGTTTTGAGTGCTGCACCTCGACTTTTCACAATTCACTATAAAATGACATCGAATTTACAGCACACAAACAAAGCCATTCGGCCCAACAGGTCCATGCCATAGTTCATGCTTCACACGAGTTTCTTCCCATTCTGCTTCACCTCAGTCTATCATGATATCCTTACATTCCTTTCTTCCTCATGTACTTATCTAGCTTCCCCTTAAATGCATTCATGCTATTCAGCTCAACTACTCCTTGTGCTAACACGCTCTACATTCCAACGACTCTCTGGGTAAAGACGTTTCTGCTGAATTCCTATTGGTTTACTGCTGAATTTCTGATATTTTTGCATCCTAATTTTGGTCTCCCCCACATGTGGAAACATTCTCCCTCCGTCGACCCAAGACAACCCCTTCATCATTTTAAAGACTTCTATAAGGTCACCTCTCGGATTTCACTTTTCCAGAAAAATGCACCACAGCCTGTTCAGTCTTCCCTGATCGTTATAATGTCTCAGTTCTGGTATCACCATTGCAAATCATTTTGCACTTTTTCCAGTCCCTCTACGGGATTTTTGTACCATGGGGACCAGAAATGTGCTCAGTACTCCAAGTGAGGTCCATTCAAAGTGCTATATCAGTTTAACATGACTTCTCTGCTTTTTAATTCTATTCTTCCAGAAATTAACCCCAGTGCTTTGTTTGCACTTTCTATGGCCTTGTTGACCTGCCTAGGCCCTGATCTCTGGAATTCCCTTCCTAAACCTCTCCGCCTCTCTACCTCTCTCTCTTCCTCATGGACACTCCTTTAAACCTATCTATTTGACCAGACATTTGCTCACCTATCTCCTTATGTGGGTCCTTTTCAAATTTTGTTTGGTAACACTCCCGTGAAGTGCCTTGGGACGTTAAGGGCATGATATGAATGTAAGTTCTTGTTGTTGTAGCATTGCCACATTTAATAATTTATGAATCGATATCTCTCGGACTCCTTGTGCTTCTACGCCACGAAGAAACTTATTTTTCAAGGAAATGTATTGAAGCGACCGGAGTTTAAACTGTCCACTATTTCCCAGGGGACTCCCGTTAACCTGCAAGTTCAAGCCCGAAGGGAAGTGGTGATTCTGTTCTGTCAAGGAATGGGAAAGCTTACCTGTGCTGTGTGCTCTTTGCTGCGGGCTTCAGTTGCAGTTCTACCGCTGTGGACACTTGAGGTCCGCAAGACCTGGTAGGACAGAAACACGTGCATTCATTGCAAAAATGTGCAACATGGACTTGAAACATCTGTCATCGCTACAACATTATGTAACAAAGGCCTGGAACATCTGCAATCGCTACAACAATGTGCGACATAGGCCTGAGACATCTCTATTCATTGCAAAAATCTCAACAAAAAGGTGTAACATGGGCCAGAAACAACTCTCGTCTCTGCAGCAATATATGAAATAGGCCTGAAACATTTCTAATGTCTGCAATATTCTGCAACAGGGCAGAAACATCTCTGATCTCTGCAACAAGTGTTACATAAGCCTGAAGCCCATCCATTAATTACAGAAATGTGCAACATAGCCTGAAACATCATCACTCTTCGCAGCAATGTATAACATGTGCCGGAACAATCTGTCATCGCTGCAACAATGTGTCGCATGGGCCCGAAAAATCTCTAATCTCTATCACAATGAGTAACCACATCTCTAATCTCTACCACAATGGGACTGGAACATCTCTAATCTCTGCAACGATGTGTACATAGGCCTGATACATTTCTAACCTCTACAACAATGTATATAATAGACCTGGAACAAGTCTAATTTCTAGAAAAATGCGTAACATAGACCTGAAACATCTGCAATCGCTACAACAATGTGTAACATAGGCATGAAGCATCTGTAATCGTTCTAACAATATACAGCATAAGCCTCAAATATATCTAATCTCCACAATAATGTATAAAATAGGCCTGAAACATGTCCAATCTCGACGTCAATGTATAAAATAGGGCTGAAACACCTCTAATCTCAACAACAGTTTGTATCGTCAACCTGAAACATCTCTAATCTCTGCAACAATCTATAACATAGGCCTGAAATACCTCAGCTCATTGCAAAGATGAGCAACATAGATATGAAACATTGTAATATTCACAACAATGTGTAACATGAACCTGAAACATTTGTCGTTTAAAGAACAATGAGGAACACACGACTGAAACATATCTAGTCTCTACCACAATGTATAACATAGACAGGAAACATTTAAAATCTCTGCACCAATGTCTGACTTAAGCCTGAAACACCAACAATCTCTGCAACAATGTATAACATAGGCATGAAACGAATCTAATCTCTACAACAACCCGTAATATAGGTCAGAAATATCTGTAATTTTTGCAAAAATGTATAACTTGGGACTGAAACATCAAGAATTTCGACAACAATGCGTAACATAGGCCTGACGACCTCTGTTCATTGCAAAAAATCTGCAACATGGACCTGAAATATCTGTCATCTCTACAACATTATGTAACAAAGACCTGGGACATCTGCAAACGCTACAACAATGTGCAACATAGGCCTGAAACATCTCTAATCTCGACAACGATATGTAATATAGGCCCGAAACATCTCTAATCTCTGCAACAATGTACAAAATAAACCTGGAACATCGCTAATTTCTAGAAAAATGCGTAACATCGGCCTGAAACATCTGCAATCTCTCAACAATGTGTAGCATAGGCATGGGAAACCTGTAATCGCTAGAACAATGTACAGCATAGGCTTGAAAAGGTATAATCTCTGCAACAAACTGTAACACAGGCCTGAAACATCTGTAATCGGCACAAGAAAGTACAGCATCGGCATGAAAATGTGTAATCTCTGCAACGATGTGTAAGATAGGCTTGAAACAATTGTAATCTCTCCAGCAATGTATATCGTGAGCCTGAAATATCTCTAATCTCTACATCAATGTATAAAATTGGCTTGAAACATCATTAATCTCCACAACAATGTATAACACGGGAATTAAACATCACTAATCTCTACAACAATGTATAACACGGGAATGAAACTTCATTCATCTCCACAACAATGTATAACAGGGGAATGAAACATCATTAATCCAGACAACAATGTATAAGAGGGCAATGAAACATCACTAATCTGTACAGCAATGTATAAGATAGGCCTAAAACATCTCCAATCTCTGCAACAATGTATAACACGGGAATGAAACATCACTAATCTCTACAACAATGTATAACAGGGGAGTGAAACTTCACTAATCTCTATATCAATATATAACACGGGAATGAAACATCACTAATCTCTGCAACAAAGTATAAGATAGGCCTGAAACATCTCCAATCTCTGCAATGATATAAAACATAAGCCTGAATCAAATCTAACCTCGACAACAACCTGTAACAGAGACAAGAATCTTCGGCAATTTTTGCTACAATGTATAACATGGGCCTGAAACATTCCTAATTTCTGCAACAGCATGTATCATGGGCCTAATTAACTCTATTCATTGCAAAAATGTGCAACACGGGCCTGAAACATCTCTCATCTTCACAACATGATGTAATAAATGCCTGGAATATCTGCAATGGCTACCACAATATGTAACATGGGTCTGTGACATCTCGACTCGCTGCAGCAATATATGAAATAGGCCTGAAACATCTCCAATGATACAACAATGTGTAATATAGGCCTTAAGCAGCTCCAATATCTACAACAATATGCAACATAGGCCTGGAGCATCTCTAATCTCTGCAACATTGTATAACATGGGCCTGGAACATCTCCAATCTCTCGAACAATGTATAACAACGGACTCAATCATTTCCACTCATTGCAAAATTGTGCAACAGAGACCGGAAACGTCTGTAATCTTCGCAACAGTGTGTAAGAGAGGCCTGAAACATCTGTAATCTCTGAAACAATGTATCACATAGGCCAGAAACAGCACTAATCTCTACAACGATGTGGAACACAGGCCTAAATTACCACTTTTCATTGCAAAAATGTGCAACGCAGACCTGAAATAACTGTTATCTTCTCAACAATGTACAACATGGGACTGAAACATCGGTCTTCTGTACAACTATGGTAACACAGGCCTGAAACATCTGTAATCGTTAAAGCAACGTGAAATATAGGCCAGAAGCATCTGTAATCTCTACAACAACCCGGAACATAGGCCTGAATCATCTGCAATCTCTGAGACATTTTTAATCTCGACAACATTGTTTAAAATAGACCTGGAACCTCTCTGATCTCTACAACAATGCATAACAAAGGCATGAAAAAACTCGAATCTTGACAACAATGCAAAAAAATAGACCTGGAACGTCTCTAATCTGTACAAAGATGCGTAACACCGGCTTGAAACATCTGCAATCCCAACAACAATGTATCACATGAGCTAGAAACATTTCTAATCTCCATAACAATGTGTAATACAGGCCTGAAACATGTTATCTATACAGCAACGTGTAACACAGGCTGCAACGCCTGTAATCGCGACTGCAACGTGCAGCATCGTCCTGATAGATGTCTAATCTCTACTACAATGTCTAAAGTAGGCTTCAAACATCTTCAATCTCTACAACAATGTGCAACATAGGCCTGAAACACATGTAATCTCTTCAAAAATGTGTAACATGGCCCTCCAACATCTCGAAGCTCAAAAGCAATCTATAACATAGGCTGGAAACATTTCTAATCTCGGAAAATGTCTAACATAGGCCTGAAACATCTCTAATCTCTTCAACAATGTGTAGCATTGGCCTGAAACATCTCTAATCTCGACAACAATGTGTTACATAGTATTACAAGATATAAAAGTGACAGGGCCATGATATACATTGTTGCAACGATCACAGATGTTTCGGGCCTATTTTACAGATTGTTCTGGAGATTAGAGATGTTTCAGGCCCATGTTACACATTGATGTAGAAATTAGATATATTTCAGACATATGTTATACACTGTTGCAAGAGATTGGAGATGTTTCAGGCTTATGTCACACATTACTGTCGGGATTGGAGACGTTTTTACCCTTTGTCATACATTTTTGTAGTGATTATTATCTGAATGGTGATAGATTGCGAAAAGGGGAGGTGCAATGAGACCTGGGTGTCCTCGTACACCAGTCGCTGAAAGCAAGCATTCAGATGCAGCAAGCAGTTACGAAGGCGAATGGTATGTTGGCCTTCATTGCATCAGGATTTGAGTACAGGAGCAGGGATGAAGAGAAATTTCTTCACTCAGAGGGTGGTGAACCTGTGGAATTCTCTACCACAGAATGCAGTGGAGGCCAAGTCATTAGATGTATTTGAGAAGGAGATAGATATATTTCTTAATGCTAAAGGGTGAGGGGGAAAAAGCGGGAACAGGATGCTGAGTTCGACGATAAGCCATGATCATTTTGAATGGGGGAGCAGGCCCGAAGGGCCGAATGGCCGACTCTTGCTCCTATTTTCTATGTTTCTATGTTTCTATGATTAGAGTTGTATCAGGCCCATTTTCTACATTGTTGCAGGCCGATGTTATGCATTGTTGTAGAGATTAGAGATGTTCCACGTCAATTTTATCGATTGTTGTATAAATTAGTGATGTTTGAGGACCATGTAAGATATTGCTGTAGCGATTGCAGATATTTCAGGCCGATGTTACACATTGTTGTAGAGATGCCAGCTGTTTCAGGATAATGTTATACATTGTTGCAAAGATTACAGATAGTTGAGGGCTTTGTTGCTCATTGTTGCAATGGGTAGAAATGTTTCGGGCCTGTGTCCCACCTTGTTTTACAGATTAGTGATGTTTCAGTCCTACGTTACACATTGTTTTAGGCATTGGAAATGATTCAGGTCTTTGTTATACATTGTAACAGATGTTACAGATGTTTTAAGCCTATGTTACATCTTGTTGCAGAGATTAGAAATGATCCTGGCCTATATTATACATTGTTAGAGATATTAGAGATGATTCATGCCTATTTTATATCTTGTTGCAAAAATCAGAGCCGCTTGCTGCCTATGTTATATATTATTGTTGAGTTTAGAATGGTTTCAGGCCTTTTTTTTATATTGTTGCAGAGAGTAAAGATTTTTCTGACATGTGTAACACATTTTTGTTGAGATTAAAGATGCTTCAGTTCTTTTTTATACATTGCTGCAGAGATTAGATATGTTTAAGGCCTATGTTACATCTTGTTGCAGAGATTATATGTTTCAGGCCCATGTTATACATTGTTGTAGATATTGGAGCTGATATAGGCCCATGTTATACATTGTTGTGGCATTTAGAGAAGTTTCAGGCTTATTGTATACATTGTGTAAGAGATTAGAGACGTTTCTGGTTTATGGTACACATTGTTGTTGAGATTAGAGAAGATTTAGCCTTATTGCATACATTGATGTAGAGATTAAATATGTTTCAGGCATATGTTATATATTGTTGCAGACAATAGAAATGTTTCAAGCCTATGTTATATATTTTTGTGGAGTTAAGAGAAGTTTTAGACCCATGTTATGCATTGTTGTCATAATTAGAGATGTTTCAGGCCTATTTTATATATTGTTGCAAATATTAGAGACGTTTCTGACCTAAGTCATATATTATTGTTGAGATAGCGATGTTTCAGAGCTATGCTTTATATTGTTGCAGGGATTGGAAATGTTGCAGGCCTATGTTACAAGTTGTCGTAACGATTGCAGATGTTTCAGGCCTATTTTATACATTGTTGCAACGATTGCCGATGTTTCAAGCCTATGTTACACAGTGGTTCAGAGATTAGTAATGTTTCAGGCCTGTGTTACACATTGTTGTGTACATTAGAGATGTTTCAGGCCTATGTTACACATTGTTGTGTACATTAGAGATGATTCAGGCCTATGTTACACATTGTTGTGTACATTAGAGATGATTCAGGCCCATGTTACACATTTCACTGCTCTTTCCTCAAAGCCCTGCAATTATTTACCCTTCAAGAATTTATCCAATTCACTTTTACACATTAGTATGAAAGTTACTATTGAATCTGCTTCCACCACTTTTCAGGCAGCGCATTCCAGATCATTACAACTCGCTGCGGAAAAAAACCGACCGCATATCTTCACTGGCTCTTTTGCCGATCATCTTAAATCTGAGTCCTTTGGTTACCGACCCGTTTGCCACTGCAAACAGCTTCTAATTATTTACTCTATTAAAACTGTTAATGATTTTGCATACCTCTATCAAATCACCCCTTAACTTTTTTCTATTCCAAGGAGAACAAAGCAGTTTCTTCAGTCACTCCACATAATTGAAGTCCCTCATCCCAGGAATCAATCTAGTAAACCTCTTCTGTACCTTCTCTGAGGCTTTGACATCCTTCCTAAAGTGCGGTGCTCAGATTGGACATAATACTCCCGTTGAGGCCTAAGCATTGTTTTATAAAGTTTTAGTATATTATTCTTCCATTTGTCCTCTATCCTCTATTAATAAAGTCCGGGATCTCTCATCTTTTACTGCCTTCTCAACTTGTCCTGCCACCTTCAAAAATTTGTGCACATATACCCACAGATCGCTCTGTTCCCCCACATTGCCTCTCCTATTCTTCCAGCAAACGGATCACTTCACACTTCTCTTCGTTAATTTACATCTGCCATGGATGGACCCATTTCACCAGTCTGTCTGTGTCCTCCTGAAGACTGTTACTATCCTCTACATTGTTTACCCCGTTTCTGAGTTTCGTCTCTTCTGCTAACTTTCAAATTATATCCTGTATACCCAAGTCCAGGTGTTTAATATATACCAGTCCAGGATCACTCTGGGCCTGTTTAGTTGGGGTGTGCTGTCAGTCACGGATCATTCTGTGCCTGTTTAGTTGGGGTGTGCTGTCAGTCCCGAATCATTCTGTGGCTGTTTAGAATGGGTGTGCTGTCAGTCCCGAATCATTCTGTGTCTGTTTAGAATGGGATGTGCTGTCAGTCCCGGATCATTCTGTGTCTGTTTAGTTGGGGTGTGCTGTCAGTCCCGAATCATTCTGTGGCTGTTTAGTTGGGGTGTGCTGTCAGTCACGGATCATTCTGGGCCTGTTTAGAAGGGGTGTGCTGTCAGCCCCGAATCATTCTGTGGCTGTTTAAAAGGCGTGCGCTGTCGGTCCCAGATCATTCCATGCCTAGAATCATAGAGTCATAGAAAAATTGCGGAACAGAATGAGGCCATTCTCCCCATCGTGTACGCGCCAGCTGAGAAACGAGCCATCCAGCCCAATCCCACGTTCCCGCATTTTGTCCATGGTCCTGTAGGTCAAGGCTCTTCAGGTGCACATCCAGGCATTTTTTAAATGAGTTGAGGGTTTCTGCCTCTACCACCCTCTCAGGCAGTGTGTTCCAGACGCCCACCACTCTCTGGGTTTAAAAAGATTCCTCATTTCCGCTCTAAACCTTCTGCAAATCACTTTAAATTCATGCACCCTGATTATTGACCCCTCCACTAAGGGAAATAGGTCCTTCCAACCTGCTCTATCTTGGCCCCTCATAATTTAGGACACCTCAATCAAATCACCCCTCCGCCTCCTCTATTACAAGGAAAACAACACCAGCCGAGGTAAAATTCTCCAGTCCTGGCAACATCCTCGTAAATCTCCTCTGCAGCCTCTCTCGTGCAATTACATCCTTCCAGCAATGTGGTGATCAGAACTGTGCGCAGTACTCAAATTGTGGCCTCAGTTGTGTTTTATACAGTTCCAGCATAACATCCCTGCTTTTATATTCTATGCCTAGGCTAACAAAGGAAAGCATTCCATATGCCTTCTTAACCACCTTATCAACCTTTCCTGCAACCTTCAGGGATCTGTCGATATGCACTCCAAGGTCCCTCACTTCATCTATACCTCACAGTATCCTCTCATTTATTGTGTATTCCCTTGCCTTGTTTGCTCTCCTCAAATTCATTACCTCGCACTTCTCCGGATTGAATTCCATTCGCCACTTTTCTGCCCACCTGACCAGTACATTGATATCTTCCTGCAGTCTACAGCTTTCCTCGTCACTGTCAACCACAAGGCCTATCTTTGTGTCATCCGCAACTTTCTTAATCGTGCCCACTACGTTTCAGTCCAAATCGTTAATGTATACCACAAAAAGAAAAGGACCTGGTACCGAGCAGTGCGGCACCCCACTGGAAACAGCCTTCCAGTGGCAAAAATATCCGTCAACCATTACACTTTGCTTCCTGCAAAAGAGCCAATTTCGGATCCAATTTGCCACTCTCCCTTGGATCCCATGGGCCTTTACTTTTTTGATCAATCTGCCATGTGGGACCTTGTCAAAAGCCTTGTTAAAATCCATGTGGACTACATCAATTGCGCTACTCTCATCGATCCTCCTTGTCACCTCATCGAAACATTCCATCAAGTCAGTCAGACACGATCTCCCCTTAACAAATCCGTGCTGACTGTCCTTGATCAGTTCATGCCTTTGCTAAGTGACAGTATATCCCGTTCCTCAGAATTGATACCAATAATTTGCCAACCACTGAGTTTAGGCTGACTGGCCTGTAATAATCGGCCGATCCCTCACTCCCTTTTTAAACAGCGGTACAATGTTCCCAGTCCTCCAATACTCCTGCACTGCCCCTGTATCCAGTAAAGTTTGAACAATGATTGTTGAAGCCTCCGCTATTTCCTCCCTGTCTTCTTTGAACGGCCTCTGATACATTTCATCCGGCCCGAGTGATTTATCCCGTTTCAAAGAAGCTAATCCTCTTAATACTTCCTCTCTCACTATATTTATCCCATCCAATATTTCACACTCCTCCTCAACTTCAATCCCCAATCATTTAGTTTTTATTTAAAGGGGATGCGCTGTCATTTCCGGATCATTCTGTGTCTGGTTAAAAAGGGTTTGCTGTTAGTCCCGGATCATTCTGTCCGTTTAAAAGGGATGCGCTGTCAGTCCCGGATCATTCTGTATGTTTAAAAGGGATTTGCTGTCAGTACCGGATCATTCTGTGTCTGTTTCAAAAGGGTTTGCTGTTAGTTCCGGATCATTCTGTCCCTGTTTAAAAGGGGTGTGCTGTCATTCCCGGATCATTCTGTGTCTGTTTTAAAGGGGTGTGCTGTCATTCCCGGATCATTCTGTGTCTGTTTTAAAGGGGTGTGCTGTCATTCCCGGATCATTCTGTGTCTGTTTTAAAGGGGTGTGCTGTCATTCCCGGATCATTCTGTATCTGTTTAAAAGGGGTTTGCTGTTCGTCCCGAATCATTCTGTGTCTGTTTAAAAGGGATGTGCTGTCAGTCCCGGATCATTCTGTGGTTGTTTAAAAGGGGTTTGCTGTTAGTCTCGGATCATCCTGTCCCTGTTTAAAAGGGCTGTGCTGTCAGTCCCGGATCATTCTGTGGTTGTTTAAAAGGGGTTTGCTGTTAGTCTCGGATCATCCTGTCCCTGTTTAAAAGGGGTGTGCTGTCAGTCCCGGGTCATTCCGTGTCAATTTAAAAGCGATGTGCAGTCAGTCCATGAACATTCTGTGTCTGTTTACCGGTAGAACAGAGATCAGACTGTGAAATACTAAGGAGCAAGGTGAGCGAGCAGGTGCGACGGGTTATATATTGACTTCACGTGGAGATAATACTGTAGTTGGAGTTGATGGGTTAAATGTCCTGTTCGTGTATCTGTCACATTCTGTCACCTGAACTCACGTGTTAAGCCTTTTAGTTGGGCCACAGCTCACAACCTTGTGATCTGAAAGATCGAGAACTGCCAACTTCGTCCAGCTGCCAACTGATCAACAGTCACACAGAAAGGAAACAACTTTTCCCAGGATTTTTTCAGAGAGCGGTCAGTCCCCGTGTGTCTGATGAAAAAATGCAGACAACTCTCTGTGCCAGAACTGATGGAAGCTCTTCTCTCGGTTCTTGGAGTCATCACACCAGAGACATCACACCAGATGGCATATTAAAGTGCACGGGAAGCGTGCAGGAGAGAGGGGTCTGATTTCGAGCTCATGTGGATGCAATACTTTGGGTGGAGTTAAGGGTGAAATGTCCTGCTTGTGTGCCTGGCACATCCTGTCAGATCAGCTCGAGTTTTAAAACCAGAAGTGGGGCCAAAAACACAACCTTGTGATCTGAAAGATAGAGAACTGCCAACTGAGGCAAGCTGCCAACTGATTCACGGTTACACAGAAGGGAAATTCGTTTTCTCCGAATATTTTCAGAGAGTCCCTCCCCGTGTATGCGATTATAAATACAGCAAACTCTCTGAGTCTAGATACAGAACTTGTGTACTCCAGCCGTCTGATCCTGACTCTGAGGAACTCAGCGGAAGATGATGAAAGTCCTGCTCTTGGTATTTGGAGTCCTGGTGCTGACTCAGTCCATCACTGTTGATTGGTGGAGGTTGGGAGGACGCGTCGTTGTCGCAAGTCGCGGAGGTAAGTTTCTCTGATCTCGCAACACCAAGTTTTGTTTAAACTATTTTATGATCTGAATGAAGCTCACGGTTTGATTGGTTAAATGAATATTATTGTAAGAATGATTGAAGAATTTAACCTGAACCAACTAAATCCCCCGATTGTTTAGTCGGTACCTGAGCGGGTAGTGGGGATGGTGGGTGTTGTTTGAT
Organism: Heptranchias perlo; assembly: GCF_035084215.1. Classification (NCBI taxonomy): domain Eukaryota; kingdom Metazoa; phylum Chordata; class Chondrichthyes; order Hexanchiformes; family Hexanchidae; genus Heptranchias; species Heptranchias perlo. The sequence goes on along the minus strand of NC_090370.1, from coordinate 26,380,606 downwards.
GATCCAAACAGACCAGGAATTAAAGCACAAATTACTGGCCAGTGCCAAGTCAGTGGATCTCAGCCGGAGCATTGACCTGTTTGGGAGACTCAGTAATTGGTCTCAGTTCCCAGGTATTAGGGAGGGCGAAACTCACAGTTCCTGCTCCCAATCAGTGCTACCTGCTACAAAGTGTAAGAGTGCGAACGGCATCAGGAACTCCTTCAGCCCCTTTCCCCCACACTCACTGCTCAGACCCAGATGAAGAATGGTGAATTGGGAGCGATACTGGAGGCATCTGTGGAACCGGACCCCAGACACGAGTCAGATTTTCATAACATGAGGGGAAGGGATTGGATCAAAAGGGTTTCAAAACAGGTTTCTGAATCCTAATAATTCTGCAGTCTACATAGAGATCAGAATATGAGGACATGAACTGAGTAGAGGAATCAACAGTGAAACTATCAAGTTCAGTCGCCGGGTGTCAGTTTGCCTCAGTTGGGAATTGAGTGAACATGTTGTGGGTTGATGTTCCACTCCAGTACATACAGCCCAGCACTGGGGGAGTGCTGCACTGTTGGAGGTGTCATTTTTGAATGAATCGTTAAACGGAGACCTTGTCTTCCCGTTCATGGGGCAGGAAACATTTGGTGGCATTATTTGAAGAGCTGGGAGTTCTCCTGGTGTCTTGGACCAACATTACTCTCTCAACTAACATGACCAGAAACTCCCCACACTGTCAATCTCATTTTCTGTTTGTGGGACTTTGCTGTGAGCAATTTGGTGCCAACATGGTGTCGGCACTTCAGAAATAATCCTTTGTCTTTGAAACACCTTCGACCCTTCTGTTGACGGGAAAGGCTCGATATAAATGTCAGATCTTTCTTTTCTTTGTCTCTGGTCTCAGATAGCGGGAATGGTGGGCTCCATTCTGTGGAAAACCTATTGTGCTGCCCTTGAGAACAAAGAGTGAGTCTCTACAGGTCGGGGAGAGGTCAATGCGAGGTTTAATGAAGTAAAAATGAGCTGAGGTTCATGTGTGGTCCAGAGTCAGTCCCGGTAACACGGACAGACTCAGCTTCATGTTTTCTCATTGATCTCCCACCCTCTTTGTTCAGAACGGTCAATTAATTAACTCTTCGTTTTGTATTTTAGTGCACGTTTTCAACTGCAGCTCGCTTGGAGCAATGTGTCGTGAGGGATCTTGTAACACAAACGAGGAGACTCTGCTGCTGATCTGCCACGATGGGTTCCATTGTTGCAGGCCGAACTAGTGAAAGATCCAGTGATGGATTCTCACCAGCCCGAGCGCTCCAAGTTCTCACTGAATGAAACCTTCGTTCACGGGGAGCAGGCTCTGTTTGATTGTGTTCGTCCCATAACCCTCGGACCCTGTATTACTGCTGTCTGAATAATGGGCTGTACTCAGAAATAAATCTCACTGCATTGATCACAGCTTCATATCCGTGTCTTGTTTCTCTTTTGGATCATTGTGTCCCAGGTTTGCATGCTCAGGGGTCTTATGAGGCTGCGGGAAGATGTCGGAATCGTCGGTAATGAGAAGAGGAGACCAGAGCAGGGAATCTCTGAAAGTGCCTAATAACACATTCAGAAAATTACTGAAATAAGACAGGCGTTCAAGGTTCAAGATATCTCACTTGACCGGGTTTCTTCAGGAAGATTGGAAGGAGACACACATTGCATCAGGCCCATCAGATTGCTTGATTGGTCATTAAAGCGGGAGCTTTAACTCTGAATCTAGCCCGTGCTCTTCCTGCCCTGGGAGTATTTGATGGAGACAGTGTAGATGGGGCTTCACTCTCTATCTAACCCTTGCCGTACCTGCCCTGGGAGAGTTGATGTGCCAGTGTTGAGGGAGATTGACAAGAGACCCATGTGAATCTGGCAGTATAACTCGATGCTGTTGGATGAAGCTGCTCTGACATCAGTAACTATATCAAAATCATTACTTCCTGAACACAATTGTATGGGTTCAAAACCTGTGATTATAACCCAACAGCGCTCTTACATTAGAAGAATAAAAAATATAAGAAATATTTAACTGTGTTGGGAAGCAAAGATAAAACATGTTCCAACTTCTGTCGCTCTCTCTGCCTCTGCCGAATCTCTCGGTCTCGTTTTCACTCACTCTTTCTCTCTTTGACTTAATTTATCTCTCTCTATGCTTCATCTTTCTCTGCCTCTGATTTCTCTGCCTCTGTTTATTTAACTCTGGCCCTGTCACTCCCTGCCTCGTTCTCCCTCTTTCATTCAGTTTGACGGGGTCTCTCTTTTCGATCTCTCAATCGCTCTCTCTCTCTCGCTACCTCTAGCTTATTTCACTCTGCCTCGTCTCTCTTACACTTCCTGCCTTGTTCTCTTCTCTATCTCTCGTTCCCTCTTCTTGCCTCGCTCTCATTCCCCCTCACTCCATCTGTATCGTCCCTCTCTCTTCTCTCTGCATCATTGTTTCTCGCCAACTCTGCCGCTTTCCTGTCTCTCGCTCGTCTTTCTCTCTCTGCCTCATTCTCTTCCTTTCCATCGCTGCTGCTCTAACTTCCCTCCCCCCTTTCTATCTCTCTGCCTTATTCTATCTCGCCTACCCTCTCTTCTCTCTCTCTCTAAATCTCCCTCTCTCTCACTTATTTCCACCTGTCACTGTTTCCTATCTGTCTGTCACTTACCCACTTTCTCTCTCTGTCCGGGTCTTCGTTCTAAGTTAAGATCCCTGATGCAACAGGACTATCCAAACACAAACACTTTCACACTGATCCCAGCCTGTACTCTGAACACATTGCATGAGCTGATCACAGCTTCTGCACCCCTAGTTCGCAAATGAGCTGCTCAGGATGTGCAAGGCCCACCAGTGGCATGGAATCCTGCAAGATTTTGACATTGCTCGAGAGCGAAGCCTGCTTTTGGTCCTAACTTCTGCTGCACCTCTGCCTCCACGTCTCATGCAGCCTCGATTCTTGAACTAATTTTATTATCTTCCATCCTCAAGTGACATTTACACACTCTTCTTCATCCATGAATTATCCATGCCTCTGATTTGGTTCTCTCTGCGAATCTTTTGGACCTTGTTTTTCCTTATTTTTGACAGTCCGTCTCTGTTACTGAATCTGTTTGTTCATTTTCTAATTTGATGTGAAATTTTTGAATAGCTGGCAAGCAATACCTGATATTTTGCTCAGCGTATTTCCACAAATTGAGATGAATCTAGGGAGCAGAAATTAACCAAATGAACCTTCTTTGAATCTTCTCTAAGGCAAGTATATCTTTCTTTAGGTAAGGAGGCCAAAACTGTACACAGCACTCCAGGTGCGATCTCACCAGAGCCCTGTACAATTGCAGCAAGTCCCCCTTACTATTTAACCCAACCCCCTTGCAATAAAGGCTAACATGCCATTTGCCATCCTAATTGATTGTCGTACCTGCATGCTAACTTTCTATGATTCCTCCACAAGGACACCCAAATCCCTTTTAAATCCCGATATAAACACACGAGGGAGAAATGAACAGAAGTGTATGCTGATAGGGTTAGATGAAATAGGGTGGAGGAGAGATAGAACAGGAGTTAAAGTTCAAAATTGGGTTAAGGCCAATTTTACTAAGCTGAGAAGTGATTTAGCAAAAGTGAAATAGAAACAGCTACTTGAAGTTAAATCAGTGTCAGAGCAGTCGGAGCCATTAAAAGGGAAATTCAAGGGTTTCAGAGTAAACGTGTTGCCACAAAGATAAAGGGTGGGACTGCCAAATCTAGAGCCTCCTGGGTGACAAGTAGCATACAGGGTAAGATAAAGCAAAAAAAAGGAATCTTATGTCAGACACCAAGTGCTCAATACTGCAGAAAGCCTAGAGGAGTATGGAAAATGAAATTAAATTAAATCGGTGAAATTTAAAAGGAAATTAGGAAAGCAAAGAATAATACTGGTAATTAAAATTACGGAAAACCCAAAAAATGTTTTATAAATGCATAAAGAGCAAGAGGATAACTGTGGAAAAAGTACAGACTATTGGAGATCAAAAAGCTAACCCATGTGTGGAGGTGGAAAATGTGGGTATGGTTCTAAATGAATACTTTAATTCTGTCTTCACAAAGGAGAGGGATAATGCAGGAATTGAAGTTAAGAAGGAGGAGTGTGAAATATTGGATGGGATAAACATAGCGAGAGAGGAAATATTAACGAGATTGGAATTTTTGACAGTCGATAAATCACTCGGCCCGGATGAAATGTATCCCAGGCTGCTCAGAAAAAACAAGGGAGGCATTAGCGGAGGTTCTGACCATCATTTTCCAATCCTCCCTGGCTACAGGTATGTGACAGAGGATTGGAGGACTCTTCAATCTGTACCATTGTGTAAAAAGGGAGAAAGAGATAGATAGAGTAATATATCCAGTCAGTCTAACCTCGGTGGTGGGCAAATTATTGGAATCGATTCTGAGGGATAACATTAACCTTCATTTAGAAAGGCACTGGTTAATCAAGGACAGTCAGCTTGGATTTGTTAAGGGAGGGTCGTGTCTGACTAACTTGATTGAATTTTTTGAGCAGGTAAGAAGGAGGGTAACGCGTTTGATCTCGTGTACATGGATTTTAGCAAGGCTTTTGACAAGCTCCCACATGGCAGACTGGTTAAAAAGTACAATCCCATGTGATCCAAGTGAGAGTGATTGATTGGCTCAGTAGCAGGAAGTAAAGGGAAATGGTCGAAGGGCATCTTTGCGACTGGAAGGCTGTTTTCAGGCGGGTTCTGCAAGGTTCAGTACTCGGTCCGTTGCTTTTTCTGGTATATATTAATGGTTTGGACTTGAATGTGGGGGGCTTGATCAAGAAGTTTGCAGGTGATACAAAAATTGGCTGTGTTGTTTTCAGTGAGGAGCAAAGCTGGAGACTGCAGGAAGATATTAATGGACAAGTCAGGTGGGCAGAAAAGTGGCAAATGGAATTCCATCCAGAGAAGTGTGAGATAATGCATTTGGGAAAGGCAAACAAGGCAAGGGAATAAACAATAAATGGGAGGATACTGAGAGTTGTAGAGGAACAAAGGGACCTTGGAGTGCATATCCACAGATCCCTGAAGGTAGCAGGACTTGTAGATAAGGTGCTTAAGAAGGCATATGGAATACATTCCTTTATTAGCCGAGGCATAGAATATAAGAGCAGGGAGGTTATACGAGAACTATATAAATCATTGGTTAGGCCACAGCTTGAATACTGCGTGTTGTTCTGGTCACACATTAAAAGAAAGATGTGATTGCACTCAGTAGGGTACAGAGGAGATTTACGAGGACATTGCAAGGGCTGGAGAATTTTAGCTATGAGAAAAGATTGGATAGGCTGGGGTTTGTTTTCATTGGAACAAAGGAGGCTGAGGAGAGATTTACTTGAGGTACATAATATAATGATGGGACTAGATAGAGTGGATAAAAATTACCTATTTCTCTTAGCAGAGATGTCAGTGCCAGGGGACACAGATTTAAAGGAATTGGTAGAAGGATTAGAGGGGAGTTGAGGACAAAGAAATTCATCAAGAGGGTGGTGGGGGTCTGGAACTCACTGCCTGAAAGGGTGGAAGTGGCAGAAACTCGCAACTCATTTAAAAAACACTTGGATGAGCACTTGAAGTGCCGTAACCTACACGGCTACGGACCAAGTGCTGGAAAGTGGGATTAAGCTGCATAGCTCTTTATCGGCCGGCACGGACACAGTGGGCCGAATTACCTCCTTCTGTGCTTTAACTTTCCATGATTCTATACCTTTATGTTTGTGTATGTGTATGTCTGTGCATGTGCCTTGATGTGTGTCCATGTGCCTTTATGTGTGTGTATTTGCCTGTATGAGTATGTATGAATATTTGTGCGTATCTGCCTTTATGTGTGTGTGTGTGGCTTTATGTGTGTGTATGTGTGTATATGTGTGTATGTTCCCGTATGTGTGTGTATGTGCCTTTATGTGTGTGTGTGTGTGCCCGTATGAGTGTGTGTGTGTGTATATGTATGTATGTGCCTTTATATATATATATATATATACATGTTTGTGTTTTTGCCCTATGTGTGTGTCTGTGACTTTATATGTAAGTATATGCGTGTATATGTGTGTATGTGCCTGTATGTATGTGTATGTTCATGTGTGTGTGTATGTGTGTGCGCATCTGTGACTTTATGTGTGTGGATGTGCTTTTCTGTGTATGGATGTGCCTATATGTGTTTGTATGTGTGTGCATGTGACTGTATATATTTGTGTGTGATGAAAGTGCTGCTCTCGGTACTTAGAATCATGCTGCTGACTGCCCGAGAGGGGCGGGTGGAAGAGAGACCAGACTCGGTGAGATATTAAAGAGTCGAGCAGCGAGCAGGAGAGAGAGGTCAGATTTAGTGCTGCATCAAGATTAGAGATGATTCAGGCCTATGTTATACAATTTTACAGAGTTTAGAGATGTTTCAGGCCTATGTTATACAATGTTACAGAGATTAGAGATGTTTCAGACCTATGTTATACAATTTTACAGAGATTAGAGATGTTTCAGACCTATGTTATACAATTTTACAGAGATTAGAGATGATTCAGGCCTGTGCTACACGTTGTTTCAGGGATTACAAATGTTTCAACCCTACGTATTCATTGTTGCAGAGATTACAGATGTTTCATGCCTATGATATACATTGTTGCAGCGATTACAAATGTTTGAGGCCTACGTTATTCATTGTTGCAGAGATTACAGATGTTTCAGGCCTATGTTATACATTGTTGCAGAGATTACAGATATTTCAGGCCTATGTTGTACATTTTCATAAATTGCTACCCTCCAGCAGTTCCTTTGATAGTCAGCTGCAGAGGATTTGTTTCCCGGGAATGCCAACTTGCAAAGCAAATTGAAAGTGCCAGAAGCTCTTCTAGGAAGTGGCCGGTTAACTCTGTGTCAGTTTAAAAGGGTTGGGCTGTCAGTCCTAGAACATTTTATGTCAGTTTAAAATGGGTGCGCTGTCAGTCCCGGATCACAGAATCAAGTTGCTGATCATAACCTGAACCCGCAGACAGCTCCATCACACTGGAGATCTCAACACACTGAGGTGAACTGGGGCATGAAAAACATTCATTTAATGAAACAAATACTTCAAACAGGAAGTATTGAGCCTACACAGAAATACGGAGATCAGAGGCGCCTGTAGCTCAGGCAAAGCAGTTAGGAAGGGAGATTTTAATTTTCACATAGACTGGGACATAAGGGCAATACATTTCTAGAGTGCATCGAGCTCAGTTTTCTCAAACAATATCATAGAACTGAGAGGTTGCACATGTCAGGAAAGAGAGAAAAAGCTGGGGCTCTTTTCTCTAGAAAGGAGAAGACTGAGGACTTACGTGATAGAGGTCTTTAAGATTAATGATCTGTTTGACAGGGTAGACGCAGAGAAGATGTTTCCGCTTGCAGGGGAGACCAGAACCAGGGGTCATTATTATAAGATAGTCACGAATAAATCGAATTGAATCGAAAAATGAATGCAGGAGAAACTTCTTTCCCCAGATGGTGCTGAGAATGTGAAACTTGCTACCACAAAGGATAGTTGAGACGAATAGCAAAGATGGATTTAAGGGGAGATACATGCAGAGAGAGAGAGAGCCTGCTCCGCCATTCAATCAGATCATGGCTGAACTTCCACCTCAACTCCAATTTCCCGCCCGATCCCCATACCCCTTGATTCCCCTAAAGTCCAAAAATCTATCAATCCCAGCCTTGAACATACTCAACGACTGAGCATCCACAGCCCTCTGGGGGAGAGAATTCCAAAGATTCGCAAACCTCTGAGTGAAGAAATTCCTCCTCATCTCAGTCGTAAATGGCCGACCCCTTGTCCGAAGACTGTTCGCCTTTGTTCGACACTCGCCAGCCAGGGGAAACAATCTCTCAGCATCGATCCTGTCAAGCCCCCTCCGAATCTTATATTCTATTTTATATGTTTCAATGAGATGCGAAATGAATAGAAGGATATGGTGATGGGGTTAGATGAAGAAATATGGGAGGGGGCTCGTTTGGAGCATAATCACTGGCATGGAACTGTTGGGCCGAATGGCCTGTTTCTGAGCTGTACAGTCTACGAAATCCTGGAATTTACCACACATTCGGCCCGTCATACCTGTGCTGGCACTTTGAAAGAAGTGCCCGATTTATTCCCACATCCCAGCTTTTTCCCCACAACCCTGCAAATTAGTCCTCTTCAAGGGCATGTCCAATTGCCTTTTGAAAGTTCTTATCGAATGTGGTTTCACTGTTCTTTCATATGTTGCATTCCAAATCATAATAAACCTCAGTGAAAAGTGTGTCCTCATTTCCCCTCTGGATCTTTTGCCAATCAGTTTATTATCACAGAGAGGACGGGTACAGAGAGAGAGAGAGTAGAGGGCAAGAGAAAGGGAGAGTATAGAGGGAGAGAGAGAGAGAGAGAGAGTAGAGGCAGAGCGATTAAGAGAGAGAGAGAGAGAGAGAGACAGAGACAGAGACAGAGGAGGGTGAGAAAGAGAGAGTAAAAGGAGACAGAAGGTAGAGGGAGAGAGAGTGGGACAGAGAGAGAGAGATAGAAAGAGTAAGGTGAGAAAGAGAGAGTAGAGAGAGAGAGGTTCAGAGAGAGAGAGAAGAGGGGATGAGGCAGAGAGAGGATAAAGAGAAGGAGAGCACAAAAAGTTAAAAAGAGACAGAGGGGAAGACTGAGAAAGACAAGGGGGAGAGTGAGAGTGACCGATCGAGGGACGCGAGAGAGAGAGAAACAGGCAGAGAGAGAGAAACAGGGGAGATACATACAGAGAGAGGGAGAGACGGGGACTGAGTGTGTGATAGAGACTGGTCAGAGAGAGAGTGGAATGACAGAGAGAGAGAGAGAGAGAGAGAATCAGGGTCACAGCATCACAGAGAGGTGGAATCACCGAGAATGGGGGGAGGCAGTGATCTCTGGGGAAGGCCCAGGCAACATCCCGGCCTCTGTTAGTAGATCTCATCCGGTGTCGGACTGGCACCCACACACAGAGCATGGGAGAGTGTTGATGGAGCTTTACTCTGTATCTAACCTCTGTTGTACCTGCCCTGGGATTGTTGAAGGGACAGTGTTGGAGGAGCTTCACTCTGTATCTAACCCGAGTTGGTCCTGCCGTGGTTGACGGTTGTTTTTGCGACTGGAAGGCTGTTTCCATTCGGGTCCCGCAAGGCTCAGTAGTAGGTCTCTTCTGCTTTTTGTGGTATATATTATTGATTTGGCCTTGAATGTGAGGAGCTTGACCATGAAGTTTGCAGATTATACAAAAATTGGCCGTGTGGTTGACCGTGAGGAGGAAGGCTGTAGACTTCAGGACGATATCAATGGACTGGTCAGGTGGGCAGAAAAGTGACAAATGGAATTCAATGCAGAGAATTGTGAGGAAATGCATTTGGAAACGGGAAACAAGGCAATGGAGTACACAATAAATGGGGGGATACTGAGAGGATTGGATGAACCAACGGACCTTGGAGTGCATGTTCACAGATCCCTGATGGTAGCAGGACAGGTAGATCAGATGGTTCGAAAGGCATACGGGATACTTTCCTTTTTTAGCGGAGTCATAGAATACAAGGGAGGTTATGCTAGAACAGCATAAAACATTGGTCAGGCGACAGCTTGAATACTTGCTGCAATTCTGGTCACCACATTACAGTAAAGATGTGATTGCACTCGAGAGGGGACAGAAGAGATTTGCCAGGATATTGCCAGCGCTGGAGAATTTTATCGATGAGTAAAGATTGAACATGCTAGGTTTGTTTTCTTTGGAACAGATGTTCAATAAAGCTCCGTCAACGCCAACACAGAAATCTCCAGAGCAGGGTCTTTGGTCAGAGTGTGGTCTGTCTTCAGAGTGGGGTCTGTGTTAAGCGTGGGGTCTGTGTTTAGAGCGTGATCTGTGTTCAGAGAGGGGTCTGTCTTCAGAGTGGGGTCTGTGTTCAGAGTGTGATCTGTGCTCAGAGTGTGATCTTTGTTCAGAGTGGGGTCTGTCTTCAGAGTGGGGTCTGTGTTCAGAGTGTGGTCTGTGTTCAGAGTGTGGTCTGTGTTCAGAGCGTGATCTGTGTTCACAGTGAGATCTGTGTTAAGCGTGGCGTCTGTGTTCAGAGTGGAGTATTTGTACAGAATCGGGTCTACTTGTTCAGAGTGGGGTCAATGTTCAGAGTGGGGTCTATGTTCAGAGTGGGGTCTTTGTTCAGAGTGGGGTCAATGTTCAGAGAAGGGTCTATGTTCAGAGTGGGGTCTTTGTTCAGAGAAGGGTCTATGTTCAGAGTGGGGTCTTTGTTCAGAGAAGGGTCCATGTTCAGAGTGGGGTCTTTGTTCAGAGAAGGGTCTATGTTCAGAGTGGGGTCTTTGTTCAGTGTTGGGTCAATGTTCAGAGTGGGGTTTGCTTAGAATGGTGTATTTGTTCAGAGTGGGGTCTTTGTTCAGAGTGCGGTCTGTGTTCAGAATTGGATTTGCGTTCAATGTGTGTCTGTGTTCAGAGTGGGGTCTGTGTTCATAGTGGGGACAGTGTTCAGAGTGGGTTCTGTGTTCAGAGTGCGGTCTGTGTTCAGAATTGGATTTGCGTTCAATGTGTGTCTGTGTTCAGAGTGGGGTCTGTGTTCAGAGTGGTGACAGTGTTCAGAGTGGTGACAGTGTTCAGAGTGGTGACAGTGTTCAGAGTGTGGACAGTGTTCAGAGTGAGGTCTGTGTTCCGAGTTTGGACAGTGTTCAGAGTGGGGCCTTTGATCAGAATGTGGTCTGTGTTCCGTGTGGGATCTGTGTTCAGTGTCAAGCTTTGTTTATAAATAGATTGCTCAGACGAATTGAAAAAAGGATTCAACTGCTTGCAGAATGTATAAGAGCGTGCGGCTCAAAGAGATAGAAAGAGGCAAAGCTCTCTGAAGAAATTGGTTTTATAGCAGCTTTTGAAGGCACTTGCAGACACCTTACAGACTATTTACCAATTCGGGACTTATTAAGGATGTCTTTTCATTACTGGCTCTAAATATGTTACGGTCTGAACTCTGCACAGCAATATTATCTGAAATATTTAGTTCCCAGGGGTGAATATTCAGAGTGTTCCCCTCATGTGACACGGGTCCCTGTCTCACAGTTTGTTCTGGACACAATTTTGTGAGAATTGCGCCTTCAACAAAACAGAATTCTTGCTTCCCCCTCAGCAATCTCTGTTCAGTATGAAGATATATTCTGTCGATGAGGTGGCTTTGTTGCTAGGAATCCGAAGTAAGGAATTCAGTTGAAAACTGACCAAAGTGCTACATTTACAGAGAAAAACAGCTAAAATGGGGAAAATAAAAAGCAGATTTACAGCATACTTATGGAAAGAAGTAAAGTGGAGGAGAGGAAGATTCGATGGCGAAGAGGAGGGGGAAATGTAAATGACATATGTAATGTAACAAAGGTAAGTGCAGCCATGGAGGGAGAAGGAGAAGTGAGGGGAGAGGAACAGCATCGTCCAGATGTACAATAATGTTTCCTGTACACTGACAAAGACATCTTCAGAATGGTGTCCGTGCTCAGAGTAGGGTCCGTGTACAGACTGGAGCCTGTATTCAGATTGGGATCTGTGTTCAGTGAGGGGTCTGTGTTCAGAGTATGGTCCTTATGCAGTGGTAGTTGGTATTCAGTGTCAGGTTTTGATTATAAATCGATACCTCAGGATACTTTACAAAGACTGCACGCAGAATGTGTGAGAGAGTGCGGATTAAAGCGAAAATTGAGGAAATGCCCTTTGAAGAAATAGGTTTTAATGATTCCTTTGAGGGCACATGATCGGCACCTCAGAGCAACTTTGCCAATTCAGGGACTTATAAAGGACAACGGTTCCAACTGTGAGCATGATTACAATTCCTCCCACCCCGCATCCTATCGGTTCTGTTTCTAGAGTGGGGACAGTGTTCAGAGTGGGGCTTGTGTTCAGAGTGGGACAGTGTTCAGAGCGGGGACAGTGTTCAGAGTGGTATCTGTGTTCATCGTGGGAATGTGTTCATAGTGGGAAATGAGTTCAGAGTGGGGTCTGTGTTTAGAGTGGAGTCTGTGTTCAGATTGAGGGATGTGTGCACAGTGGGGAATGTGTTCAGAGTGGGGTCTGTGTTCAGTGTCGGTCTGTGTTCTGTGTCAGGCTTTGTTTGTAAATATATATCTCATATTGCTTTACAAAGAATTCAACTGCGTGCAACATATGAGAGAGAGAGAGAGAGTGCGGGTTAAAGAGATTTTTGAAGGAACTTGATTGGCATCTTAGAGCAACTTTACCATTTCCGGTACTAATGAGGACATCTTTCATTACTGGCACGAAATATGTTAAGCTCTGAACTCCAAATAGCAATTTTACCTGAGATCTTTAAGTGTCAGGGGTGAATGTTCAGAGTGTTTCTCCTCACGTGATTGGAGGTCCTGCCTCACAGTTTGTTTCGGACAGAATATTGGTTGAATTCGAAATTCAACAAAACAGTTAGCTACTTCCCTTTGAGCAATCTCTGTCCCGGATGAAAATATATTCTTTCGATGAGGTTGCTTTGTTGCTTGCTATGAAAAGTAAGGAATTCAGTTGGAGAATGACCAAAATGTTCCTGTTACTCACTCAGGCAGATAAATTGGTGAAAATAAAAAGCAGACTTAAAGAAGATTATTAAACAGAAATAAAGTGGAGGAGAGGAGGATTCGGGGATGAAGAGGAAGGGGCAATGTAAATGACATATGTAATGTTCCAAAGGTGGGTGCAGCCACGGGGGTGAAGGAGAAGTGAGGAGAGAGGAACAACACCGAACAGATGTACAATAAAGCTCTGTCTTCACTAACACAGAAATCTTCAGAGTGGGGTCTGTGTTCAGAGGGTCGTCTTTTTACCAATTCAGGACTTACAGCCTCTTTACCAATTCAGGACTTATTCAGGGCATCTTTACGTTGCTGGCAGTAAATATTCTAAGGCCTCAACTCCGCACAGTACTTTTATCTCAGGTATTTAGGTCCCAGGGGTGAATATTCATAGTGTTCGCCTGATGTGACACAGGGCGCTGTCTCATAGTTTGTTCTGGATACAATTTTGTGAGAATTCCGCCTTCAACAAAACAGAATTCCTCCTTCCCCCTCAGCAATTTATGAAAATATATTCTGTCGATGAGGTGTCTTTGTTGCTCGGAATCCAAAGTAAGGAATTAAGTTAAAAACTGACCAAAGTCTTATGTGTACAGAGAAAAGCAACCAAAATGGCGAAAATAACAAGCAGGATTACAGTATACTTAGAGAAAGAAGCAAAGTCGCTGACGAAGATGAGGGGGAAATGTAAATGAAATATGTAATGTTACAATAGTGTGTGAAGCCATGGAGGGTGAAGGAGAAGTGAGTGGAGAGGAACAGCATCGTCCAGATGTAAAATAAAGTTTCCTGTACACTAACAAAGACATCTTCAGAATGGAGTCTGTGTTCAGAGAGGGGCCGCTATTCAGAGTATGGCCCTGATGCAGTGGTGGTCGGTATTCAGTGTCAGGCTTTGTTTGCAAACAGACACCTCAGATGACTTTACAAAGAATTCGAATGCACGCAGATTGTGTGAGAGAGTGCGGGTTAAAGAGAACATGGAGAAAAAGCCTTTTGAAGAAATTGGTTTTCTTTTGCGTCCACACGATCGGCACCTCAGGGCAAAGCTGCCAATTCAGCGACTGATTGAGAACACCGGCTCTCACCGCTACATTGACAACAACACCTCCCACCCCGCTTCCTGTGGGCTCTGTGTTCCCAGAGTGGGGACAGTTTTCAGAGTGGGCACAATGTTCAGTTTCGGTCTGTATTCGGTGTCAGGCTTTGTTTGTAAATAGATATCGGAGGTTGCGTTACAAAGAATTCAATTGCGCGCAGAATGTGAGGGAGAGACAGTGCGGGCTAAGGAGACAGGCGGAAAAACGAACTTTGAAGAAAGAGGTTTGAAACAGGTTTTTGAAGGCCCTTGAATGGCAATTTAGATCAACTTTACGAGTTCTGGGTCTATTAAGGATAACTTTCATTACTGGCACGAAATATGTTCGGGTCTGAGCTCCAGACAGGAATTTTATCTGAAATCTTTTGTCCCTGAGGTGAATGTCAGGAGCGTTTCTCCTCGTGTGACACAAAGTCCTGTCTCACAGTTTGTTTTGGACAGAATATTGTTTGAATTCGAACTACAACAAAACAGATACGTCCGTTCCCCATGAGCAATCTGTGTCCCTTACGAACACATATTCTGTTGATGAGGTGGCTTTGTTCCTTGGTATGAAAAGTAAGCAATTCAGTTGGAAAATTACCAAAATGTTTCAGTTACTGAGTCAGGCAATAAAATTGGGAAAATAAATAGCAGATTTAAAGAAGATTTACAGAAAGAACTAAAGCGGAGGAGAAGAGAATTCGGTGTTGAAAAGGAAGGGGGAAATGTAAATGAGATATGTAATGTTCCGAAGGTGGTAGAGCAACGGGGGTGATGGAGAATTGAGGAGGGAAGAACAGCATCGTCCAGATGTACAATAAAACTCTGTCTACACTAACACAGGAATCTTAAGAGTGGGATCTGTTTTCAGAATGGTGTTTGCGTTCAGTGTGAAGCCTGCATATGGAGTGGGGTATGTGTTCAGAGTGGGGTCTGTGTTCAGAGTTGGGCCTGTGTTCAGAATGGGGTCTGTGTTCAGAGTTGGGCCTGTGTTCACAGTGGTGTCTTTGTTCAGAGTGTGGTCTGTGTTTCGGCTTTGGTCTATGTTCAGAGTGGAGTCTGTGTTCTGAGAGGAGTCTGTGTTCCGTGTGGGATCTGTGTCCAGTGTCAGGCTTTGTTTAACAAAAGAAAACTCAGACTAATATATAAAGGATTCAACTGCGTGTATACTGTATGAGAGAGTGCAGCTTAAAGAGATAGATGGAGGGAAAGCTCTCTGAACAAATTGGATTTAAAGCAGCTTTTGAAGGCACTTGCAGACACTTCACAGCCTCTTTACAAATTCAGGATATATTCAGGAAATCTTTTCATTACTGGCGCTGAATACTTCAAGGCCTGAACTCCACACAATAGGTTATCTCAGGTATTTAGTTCCCAGGGGCAAATGCTCATAGTGTTCCCCTCATGTGACACAGGGCGGTGTCTTACATTTTCTTCTGGATACAACCTTGTGAGAATTACGCCTTCAACTGAACAGAATTCCTCCTTCCCCCTGAGCAATCTCTGTCCGCGTGAAAATATATTCTGTCGATGAGGTGGCTTTGTTGCTCGGCATCCAAAGGAATTGAATTGAAAACTGACCAACGAGTTATATTTACAGAGAAAAGCAACTAAAGTGGGGGAAATAAAAAGCAGATTTACCGCATACTTTGAGAAAGAAACAAAGTGGAAGAGAAGAAGATTCAATGACGAAAAGGCGGGGGAAATGTAAATGACATAAGTAATGAAACAACGATGGGTGGAGCCGAAGGGGTGGTGCGGGGAGAAGGAGAAGTGAGGAGAGAGGCACAGCGAAGTCCAGATGTACAATAAAGTTTCCTGTACACTAACAAAGACATCTTGAGATTAGGGTCTGTGTTTAGAGAGGGGTCTCAATTCAGAGTATGGCCCTGATGCAGTGGTGGCCGGTATTCAGTGTCAGGCTTTGTTTATAAATAGATATCTCAGATGACTTTACAAAGAATTCGAATGCACGCAGATTGTGGGAGAGAGTGCGGGTTGAAGAGAAGATGGAGGAAAAGCCTTTTGAATAAATCGGTTTTCTTTTGTGTCCACATGAGCGGCACCTCAGAGCAACTCTGCCAATTCAGGGACTTATTCAGAACACCGGCTCTCACAGCTACATTGATACACCACCTCCCACCCCGCTTCCTGTGGGGTCTGTGTTCCCAGAGTGGGGACAGTTTTCAGAGTGGGGGCAATGTTCAGTTTCGATCTGTTTTCAGTGTCAGGCTTTGTTTGTAAATAGATATCGGAGATTGCTTTACAAAGAATTCAACAGCGCGCAGAAGGTGAGGGAGGGACAGTGCGTGGTTAGGAGATAGGTGGAGAAAATAACATTGAAGAAACAGGTTTTAAATGGGTTTTTGATGGCACTTGAATGGCAACTTAGAACAACTTTATCAGTTCAGGGACAATTGAGGATGACTTTCATTACCGCACGAAAAATGTTCGGGTCTGAGCAAAACATAACAATTCTACCTGAGATCTGTAGGTCCCAGGGGTGAATGTTCGGAGTGTTTCACCTGATGTGACACAAAGTCCTATCTAACAGTTTGTTTTGGACAGAGTATTGTTTGAATTCGAACTTCAAAAAAACAGTTACCTCCGTTTCCCCTGAGCAATCTGTGACCCTTACGAAAACGTATTCTGTTGATGAGGTGGCCTTGTACCTTGGGAGGCAAAGTAAGCAATTCAGTTGGAAAATGACCAAAATATTTCAGTTACTGGGCCAGGATGGTAAAAAGGGGAAATAAAAAGCTGATTTAAAGAAGATTTACAGAAAGAACTAACTTGGAGGAGAGGAGAATTCAGAGATGAAAAGGAGAGGGCAATGTAAATGAAATATGCAATGGTGCAAAGTTGGGTGGAGCCCTGGGGGTGAAGGAGAAGTGAGGAGAGAGGAACAGCATCGTCCAAATGTAGAATAAAGCTTCCTCTGCACTAACACAGAAATCTTCAGAGTCGGGTCTTTGTTCAGAGTGGGGTCTGTGTTCAGAGTGGTGTCTATGTTCAGAGTGGGGTCTATGTTCAGAGTGGGGTCCATGTTCAGAGTGGGGTCTATGTTCAGAGTGGGGTCCGTGCTCAGTGTGGGGTCCATGTTCAGAGTGGGGTCCATGTTCAGAGTGGGGCCTATGTTCAGAGTGGGGTCCGTGCACAGAGTGGGATTCGTGTTCATAGTGGGGACAGGTTTCAGAGTGGGGACAGTGTTCGGAGTGGTGTCTGTGATCATCGAGGGGACTGTATTCAGAGTGGGGTCTATGTTCAGTGTCAGGCTTTGTTTGTGAATAGATATCTCTGATTGCTTCACAAAGTATTCAACTGCGTGCAGATGGTGAGGGAGTGTGCGGGTTAAAGAGATAAATGGAGGAAATACCTTCTAAGAAAAGGGTTTGAAACAGTTTTTTGAAGGCACTTGATTGGCAGCTGAGAGCAACTTTACCATTACCGGTACTAATAACGACGACTTTCATTACTGGCACGAAATATGTTGGGCTCTGAACTCCAAATAGCAATTTTACCTGAGATCTTTAATCTCAGGGGTGAATGTTCAGAGTGTTTCTCCTCATGTGACACAAGGTCCTGCCTCACAGTTTGTTTCGGACAGAATATTCGTTGAATTCGAAATTCAACAAAACAGATACCTACTTCCCTCTGAGCAATCTCTGTCCCGTATGAAAATATATTCTGTCGATGAGGTGGCTTTGTTCCTTGGTGTGCAAAGTAAGGAGTTCAGTTGGAGAATGACCAAAATGCTTCAATTACTGAGTCAGGCAGGTGAAATGGAAAAATAAAAAGCAGATTTAAAAAAAGATTTGCAGAAAGAACTGAAGTATTGGAGAGGAGAATTCGGGGATGAAGAGGAAGGGGGAATGTAAATGGCATATATAATATTCCAAAGGTGGGTGGAGCCACGGAGATGAAGGAGAAGTGAGGAGAGAGGAACAACATCGCCCAAATATAAAATAAAGCTCCATCAACGCTAACACAGAAATCTTCAGATTGGGTCTTTGTTCACAGTGAGGTCTGTGTTCAGAATAGGATTTGCGTTCAGTGTGATGCCTGTGTGCAAAGTAGAGTTTATGTTCAGAGAGGGGTCAGTGTTCAGAGTGGGGCCTGTGTTCAGAGTATGGTCTGAGTTCTGAGTAGTGTCTTTGTTCAGATTGGTGTCTTTGTTCAGAGTGGGGTGTATGTGTGCAGAGTGGGATTTGTGTTCAGAATGTGGCCTGTGTTCAGAGTATGGTCTGAGTTCCGAGTAGTGTCTTTGTTCAGAGTGGTGTCTGTGTTCAGAGTGGGACCTGTGTTCAGAGTATTGTCTGAGTTCCGAGTGGTGTCTTTGTTCAGAGTGGGGTATGTGTTCAGAGTGGGATTTGTGTTCCGTGTGGGATCTGTGTTCAGAGTGGGATTTGTGTTCAGAATGTGGCCTGTGTTCAGAGTGTAGTTTGTGTTCTGAGAGGAGTCTGTGTTCCGTGTGGGATCTGTGTTCAGTGTCAGGCTTTGTTTATAAATAGATACCTTAGACTAATTTATAAAGGATTCATCTGCTTGCATAATGTGAGAGAAAGTCCGGCTTAAAGAGATAGATGGAGACAAAGCTCTTTGAAGAAACTGGTTTTAAAACAGCTTTTGAAGGCACTTGTAGACACCATAGAGAAATTTTATAATTCAGGACATAATAAGGACATCTTTACATTACTGGCACTAAATATTTTAAGGCCTTAACTCCGCACAGTACTTTTATCTCAGGTATTTCGGTCCCAGGATTGGATGTTGATCGTGTTCCCCTCATGTGACACAGGGCGGTGTCTCATAGTTTGTTCCGGATACAATTTTGTGAGAATTACGCCTTCAACAAAACAGAATTCCTCCTTCCCCCCGAGCAATCTCTGTCCCGTATGAAAATATATTCTGTCGATGAGGTGGCTTTGTTGTTATGAATCCAAATTAAGGAATTAAGTTCAAATCTGACTAAAGTGTCATATTCACAGAGAAAAGCAACTAAAATGTTGAAAATAACAAGCAGATTTACAGCATACTAAGAGAAAAAAATAAAGTGCAGGAGAGGAAGATTCGATGACGAAGTTGAGGGTGAAATGTAAATGAAATATTTAATGTTACAATATTGTGTGAAGCCATGGAGGGTGAAGGAGAAGTGAGGGGAGAGGAACAGCATCGTCCAGATGGACAATGAAGTTTCCTGTACACTGACAAAGACAACTTCAGAATGGAGTCTGTGTTCAGAATATGTTCCTTATGCAGTGGTGGTCGGTATTCAGTGTCAGGCTGTTTATAAATAGATGCTCAGATGACTTTACAAAGAATTCGACTGCACGCAGAATATGGTAGAGAGTGCAGGTTAAAGAGAAAATGGAGGAAAAGCATTTTGAAGAAATAGGTTTTCTTTTGGGTCCACATGATCTGCACCTCAGAGCAACGCTGCCAATTCAGTGACTTATGAAGAACACCGGCTCTCACCGCCACATTGATTACAGCGCCGCCCACCCCACCTCCGGTGGGCTCTGTGTTCCCAGAGTGGGGACAGTCTTCAGAGTGGGGGCAATATTCAGTTTCGATCTGTATTCAGTGTCAGGCTTTGTTTGTAAATAAATATCGGAGATTGCTTTACAAAGAATTCAACAGAATGTGAGGGAGGGACAATGCATGGTAAGGAGATAGGTGGAGAAAATAACATTGAAGAAACAGGTTTTAATAGGTTTTTGACGGCACTTGAATGGCACCTTAGAACAATTTAATCAGTTCATGGACTATTGAGGATGACTTTCATTACTGCACGAAACATGTTCGGGTCTGAGCAAAACATAACAATTCGACCTGAGATCTGTCGGCCCCAGGGGTGAATGTTCGGAGTGTTTCACCTCATGTGACACAAAGTCCTATCTCACAGTTTGTTTTGGACAGAATATTGTTTGAATTCGAACTTCAACAAAACAGATACCTCAGTTGCCCCTGAGCAATCTGTGTCCCTTACCAAAACGCATTCTGCTCCTTGGTCTGCAAAGTAAGCAATTCACTTGGAAAATGACCAAATATGTTTCAGTTACTGGGTCAGGCTGGTAAAATGGGGAAAATAAAAAGCTGATTTAAGGAAGATTTACAGAAAGAACTTAAGTGGAGGAGCGGAGAATTCGCGGATGAAAAAGTAGCTATGAACCATACATTCGTCATAAGCCTCAATTTTCTGTTTCATTTTAATCTCTATTTCTTTACTCATCCAGGGAGCTCCAGCTTTGGGTGCCCTTCCTTTCCCCCTCGTAGGAATGTGTCGACTAAACAGACACAGAATGATCTGAGACTGACAGCACACCCATTTTAAACAGACACAGAATGATCCGGGACTGACAGCACACCCCTTTTAAACAGAGACAGAATGATCCGGGACTGACAGCACACCCATTTTAAACAGACACAGAATGATCCGGGACTGACAGCACACCCCTTTTAAACAGACACAGAATGATCCGGGACTGACAGCACACCCATTTTAAACAGACACAGAATGATCCGGGACTGACAGCACACCCATTTTAAACAGACACAGAATGATCCGGGACTGACAGCACACCCCTTTTAAACAGACAGAGAATGATCCGGGACTGACAGCACACCCATTTTAAACAGACACAGAATGATCCGGGACTGACAGCACACCCATTTTAAGCAGACACAGAATGATCCTGGATTGGTTAAAGGAAAGAAACAGAAAGAATGAATAAACGGGTCATTGTCGGGTTGGCAGGGTGCAACTGGTGGGGTGCCGCAGGGATCAGTCCTTGGGCCTCAGCGATTTACAATCTATATTGATGAATTAGATGAAGGGACAGTGTAATGTGTCCAAGTTCACTGACGATACAAAGCTCGGTTGGAAAGTGAATTGTGAGGAGGACACAAAGAGTCTGCGAAAGGATAGAGACAGATTAAGTGAGTGGACAAGACGGTGACAGTTGGGGCATAATGTGTGGAAATGTAAGGTTATTCACTTTGGTAGGAAGAATAGAAAAGCAGAATATTTTAAAATGGTGGGGGACTATTAAATATTGGTGTTCACAGAGACTTATCCTTGTGCAAGAAACACAAAAATGTAGTATGCAGCTACAGCAGCTAATTAGGAAAGCAAATGGCATGTTGGCCTTTATTGCAAGGGGGTTGGAGTACAAGAGAGAGGAAGAATTATTAAAGCTTTAGTGAGACCTCACCTGGAGTGTTGCGTCCAGTTTTGGCCTCCTTATTTAAGGAAGGGTTTCCTTGCCTTGGAGGCGTTGCAACGAAGTTTCAATAGATTAATTCGTGGGATGAGAGGGTTGTCCCATGAGGAGAGATTGAGTAGATTGGGCCTGTACTCCCTGGAGTTTAGAGCAACGAGAGCTGATCTAATTGAAACATATAAGATTATGAGGGGGGTTGACAGGGTAGATGCTGAGAGATTGTTTCTGGAACTAGGGGGCATTGTCTCAGGATAAAGGGTCGGCCATTCAAGACTGAGATGAGGAGGAATTTCTTCACGCAGAGTGTTTTGAATCTTTGGACCTCTCTACACCAGAGGGCTGTGGATGATGAGTCATTGAATATATACAAGGCTGAGATGGATAGATGTTTGAATTGTGATCAAATTCCATCCTATCTCCTCTCAAACTTCCTTTAACAGCCTCGGGTGCCTTATCTCTGAGTTCAGTGACTTATCGACCTCGGCTATTAAATTCAGATACAGATCCGTCTCCACAGTTGACTCGAAATATGGTCCCACATCCTCCTCTGGTACAACAACATTTTCACACCTGCCATCACTTTTAGAAACAAAATAAAATAAAATATTTTGTTTCTCCCCAAAACCTCATCCACCACAGCCCAGTCTTACAGATACTGGATCATATCTCCCAAGATTCTGACTTTCCAAATGTATTTGGAATGATTTGTAGATTCTGAGACATAACACACAACCTGAACTCCAATTCAGTGGAATGTTGACCCGTTCTCGTTTTTCTTCGCTTTTCATATCAAGTTACTTCTCCTGTCACTACTTCAAAACCTCCTTCCGTTTTCCTGCTAATAACTTTTCACTATTTCATAAATCTTCTGTTCCTGCTCCAACAGTTTTATTATTTCCACTCTCTAGTCTCAGATCCGGATATTTCACACGCTCCAGTCCTATCAGGTGAAACCCTCCCACTGCTCCATGTGCTCAGTCTGTCAAACCGTTGTTGTTTGTCGGTTCAGATCGTAACCATCCCTTCCCTTCTTCCTGAACTCACCCTGGTGTCCCAAAAACATGAACTCTTCCCTCCTGCTCCAGCCCTGCAGCCGCACATTGACCTGCCTCATATTGTCCTCCTTAAGCAGCCCAGCGCAAAACAATCCAGAGATCACCACCTTGAGGCCTTGTTTTTCAGTCTAGAGCTCAAATATTAATATTCCCTCTGTAAACCTAGCTCTTCCCTTGTTATTGGTTGCGGCCATGACTATTTACTGCTCTCCTTTCCTTCCCAGAGATGGTCCCACCTGTTCCAGGAAGTTAGTCCCTCTGACATCAGGAAGGCAACTTACCAATTGGGACCTGTTCATGGCTGCAGAAGAGTATGTTTATTCGCCTGACTATAGAATATCGCACCACTATCGCTCCCCTATCCCTGTGCCCAACCTGCCTCTCATACCTGCCCCACTCGGAGTGTCCCCTTACTCCCTGGTGTCAAACTATTACTCAGGAAGACCATCCTGAGTCCCTGTCTCTATCCACCTTACAGTCCCCAACACCAGTTATCGAGCGAACAGTTCCAGTACTGATGTCCCTCCACCTGAGACTGCACACTGCCCCATTAGATGTTCACTCACTTTCCTCTATCTGCACAGTATCTGCTCGGTTTTCTCTTCCTGATTGAGCGGCAGGTTCTTGTTCGTGATCTGAACCGTTTATCAGGACACAATTGATATTTTAAGGCTGTTCTGAACCAACCGGTGTCTATTCTCATTCTTGTTGATGATGTTGGATCTTCTCCCCTGTTTGGACCTTCAGCCATGGTGGTGACAGGCGTTCCAAGATCCTGATGCTCTGTAATGAATAGATTAATAGGAGGGTTAGACTGAAATATTAAAATAAGAAGGATAAAACGTCGCCTTGTCGCGATATCAAGTCCCTCCTCCCCCATCAGTGGAACAACTGTTCGCTCTGGAATTGAGCATTTCCCGACTGTTCCCAACAACTCTCCACATCGGGTGCGGCACAGACAGCTGCCCAGTGAAACCCAATGAGTCCCGCTGATCTCCACAACCCAGTTCCAGACGGCCGAGATTCTTCACTGGGAGCATCAATTGGTAAGATTTACTCACAGTGCAGGCCAACACTGGAATTATTCTGAGGGAGTGAATATTCTGGAGGGCAATTTTGAGCGAGGTGATGAATTAAATAATCCTTCACTCGGTTTTACCCAGTCTGGCGCTATTGTATTATTTTATTCACAGATTTGTTTTAATATTTTTGATTTGTTGAGTTTTGATATTAAATTCTGGCATTTTATGAACCTGATATCTATCTACATACACAAGATGGAGCTGGGTGTGATTTCTCTGCTCTCTATGGGTAGTGACATTGTCCGTGTGTTCATGGAGATGTGTTTTGTTTGATGCTTCTATTTGAATATATTTACCATATCTCTCATGGTATCAGCACCTAACTAATGAGCACTGGAGGAGGTAAGGAATTTTATACCATTCAATAATATTAGCACTAATGTATAATGTTATGAATCGTGTAACTTTAAACAGGTGTTGCACATTTATTTTTGGAGCATCTTTAGGGGTCTTCCAATCTCGGAAAACACCACAAATATATAATTTGTAAATTTGACTGCTGTTTTACAATCATTATTCCCAATTGTGTGTGTGCCTCGCTGTGTGTGCGCACAAAGGCAAGAGCAACCAATCAAACTATTAGTCACCGTAATTTCCTGTCCACACTGTGGAAATGTCAAAGAGATTAATCTCGGACAGTAATTTCATCAAACTATAGTTGAAGTTATTCTCTGGCATTAATGTACAACCAAGTTTGAGACCTTGTAAGATGCAGTTATCTGTTGTTTCATTCACTCTAACACGAGTGTAATAAAAGAAGAGCAACAAAAACTTACATTTACATGTACACTAATTACATTAGAGTTATCAAACACAAGATTAATTTGAGTGCTCAGTTATTTTTTATATAAAGCCGAGGGAACGGGTCCTCCGACCTGTTGGTAATTTCAGTAGTTACTTTCTGTATAAAGATTAGTGATGGACCCTCCGACCTGTTGGAAATTTTAGCAGTTATTTTTTGTGCAAAGATTAGTGATGGACCCTCCTACCTGTTGGTAATTTCAGTAGTTATTTTTTGTGCAAAGATTAGTGATGGACCCTCCTTCCTGTTGGTAATTTCAGTAGTTATTTTTTGTGCAAAGATTAGTGATGGACCCTCCTACCTGTTGGTAATTTCAGTAGTTATTTTTTATGTGAAGATTAGTGATGGACCCTCCTACCTGTTGGTAATTTGAGTGAATATTTTTCCATAAAGATTAGTGATGGATCCTCCTACCTGTTGATATTAAAAGTAATTACTCAAATTCCTAAGATTAGCGATCAGGAACCACCTATCTGTATGAAAGATGGTTTCAGCCCTGAACCGGTTTCCCTTTAAAACATTCCTGAAGTTTGTTTCTGTTTGCACGGAGCGGCCTTTCTTTCTTCAGTTGAACCAATTTAACAAATAACATCCTCAATAACACATTTTAGAAAAAACTGAAGTACCTGCTCTATTCCTCCACCAAATTCCGATTAAACCAATTAATTATAATTCATCAGGAACAAGTTTTGTCTCCGATGTTGCTCCTATCCTGTGATTGGATGGCGTTTAGTCCTCCCTCGGGTTACCATCGGTTGATTTTCCAAGGACCCAGCAGAGAGCGATTCTTGGCCATTGCGAATGTGTTAACCCTTTACTGAGCTGAACTGTGTGTTCGATCTGTCTTTGATCAGTTCAATAAAAGTGCACCGGGAACGAAACATTTCAGTGAGTAAAACGAGCGAGTGTCAAAGTTAAAAATAAATGCTTATAGAGTGAGAAAGGCCAGTTTCCCACCCGTGTTCACTGAATATCAAATTCTAACATGGGGAGGAGGCACATCTGGACGAGGATGGTGTAAATCTCCAGAGTTCATGTTCCTGCTTTCCGTCCTGTAACCGCTTTAAAATGTGTCTCTGGGGAGATTGATGGGATCCATGTTGGGATGAGCCCTGAAATTCCCGGAGTAAAGTCGCCGGCCTTCAGTCAGTGTCTGAGCGAACAATTCGTGAATTGTTCCATCCGCGAGGAATGGAGAGCTTGCTCCGCCGGGGAACATATCTGACCGCGGGAAGTCGGCTTTAGAAAAGAGGAAGGGGCAGAAAAAGTTAATTAAAAAAACAAATTGAAACAACATTAACCTGACCTTGATCCCGCAAGGATTTTCCGCCTCTCAATGTCCGTTTAGATTTTGCAAATTATATCCTTGTTATTTCATTACAACCAATCGAGTAAACGTTCCTTGCTTTATTTTAGCAAGTTGCAAATTGTGAATTTGATCTGATCCTTGTTGTGAGATTCAGAGCTCCGCCCTCTGTGAAAGCTGCTGCCAGACATCAGGATGGATTTCAACACAAACATTCCTCATTTGTTTCAGAACAGGGAAGGCCTTTCTGATGGAATCTAATCGAACCGGGTTGACAATTCGCTGCCACGTCAATTGTGAACGAAGTTGGTTGTAAATTTTACTTTTTCTCTTCTGGTTCCAGGGAAGTTCAGTAAAACAGATACTTGGTTCGAAATAAATTGTTACATTTGCATCAGCGTCGTTGTTTGCTAAAAGTCCCATCGATTTTCTGATGTTTGCGCTTTCAACCCTGGGGCCAAAATCCAGTATTTCGTCAGTGAACTGAGGAGAGGCTGTTTCTCCAAGTGAGGACATTAACCATTTAACGGCCGAATCAAACTGTCGCTGAGCATCAATCACCTCAATCACTGGGGGAATGAGTACTGACTTTCCACAGTTACATTTATCATAGTAAATATTCAGCAGATAAACCAGTTACATCGTTAAATCCGGAAAGGGCCATTCCTGTGCTGTGATTGGTATAAGGATTGGATTTCCTTTATTTTCAGGGGGTTCACAGACAGAAATAAATAGCCCCTCCCCGGGATGGAAGTGTCTGAAGAGAGAAAGTTTTTGACGACAGATTCCGAGGGACGAATTTTTGTGATCAATCCCAGGGACAGATTGTGGTGATAATTCCGAGGGACGGATTGTTGTGATCCATCCCAGGGACAGATTGTAATGATAATTCCGAGGGACGGATTGTTGTGATCCATCCCAGGTACAGATTGTAATGATAATTCCGAGGGACGGATTGTTGTGATCAATCCCAGGGACGGATTATGGTGATAATTAAATACTCTGTTAAATGGACAGTTTGGGTAAATGGTCAATTAATATATCATTAAATACACTGTTAAATGGACAGTGTTGGTAAATGGTCAGTTAATATATCATTAAATACACTTTTCAATAGACAGTACTGGTAAATGTTGGATTACATATCATTAAATACACTGTTCAATGGACAGTGTAGGTAAATAGTGGGTTTGTATATCATTAAATCCACTCTTAAATGGACAGTGTGGGTAAATGGTGGGTTTATATATCATTAAATAAACTGTTCAATGGACAGTGTGGGTAAATGGTGGGTTTATATATCATTAAATACACTGTTCAATGGACAGTGTGAGTAAATGGTGGGTTTATATAAATTTTAATTCCACTGTTAAATGGACAGTGTGGGTAAATGGTGGGTTTATATATCATTAAATACACTGTTAAATGGACAGCGTGGGTAAATGGTGGGTTTATATATCATTAAATAAACTGGAAAATGGACAGTGTGAGTAAATGGTGGGTTCATATATCATTAAATAAACTGTTAAATGGACCGTGTGGGTAAATGGTGGGTTTATATATCATTAAATACACTGTTAAATAGACAGTGTGGGTAAATGGTGGGTTTATATATCGTTAAATACACTGTTAAATAGACAGTATTGGTAAATGGTCAGTTAATATATCATTAAATACACTTTTCAATAGACAGTACTGGTAAATGTTGGATTACATATCATTAAATACACTGTTCAATGGACAGCGTGGGTAAATGGTGGGTTTATATATCATTAAATAAACTGGAAAATGGACAGTGTGAGTAAATGGTGGGTTCATATATCATTAAATAAACTGTTAAATGGACCGTGTGGGTAAATGGTGGGTTTATATATCATTAAATACACTGTTAAATAGACAGTGTGGGTAAATGGTGGGTTCATATATCATTAAATACACTGTTCAATGGACAGTGTGGGTAAATGGTGGGTTTATATATCATTAAATACACTGTTCAATGGACAGTGTGGGTAAATGGTGGGTTTATATATCATTAAATAAACTATTAAATGGACAGTTTGGGTAAATGGTCAATTAATATATCATAAAATACACTGTTAAATGGACAGTATTGGGAAATGGTCAGTTAATATATCATTAAATACACTTTTCAATGGGCAGTACTGGTAAATAGTGGGCTTATATATCATTAAATCCACTGTTCAATGGACAGTGTGAGTAAATGGTGGCTTTATATATCATTAAATACACTGTTAAATGGTTCGAAATAAATTGTTGCATTTGCATCAGCGTCGTTGTTTGCTCAAAGTCCCATCGATTTTCTGATGTTTGCGCTTTCAACCCTGGAGCCAAAATCCAGTATTTCGTCAGTGAACTGAGGAGAGGCTGTTTCTCCAAGTGAGGACATTAACCATTTAACGGCCGAATTAAACGATCGCTGAGCATCAATCACCTCGATCACTGGGGGAATGAGTACTGACTTTCCACAGTTACATTTATCACAGTAAATATTCAGCAGATAAACCAGTTACATCGTTAAATCCGGAAAGGGCCATTCCTGTGCTGTGATTGGTACAAGGATTGGATTTCCTTTATTTTCAGGGGGTTCACAGACAGAAATAAATAGCCCCTCCCCGGGATGGAAGTGTCCGAAGAGAGAAAGTTTTTGACGACAGATTCCGAGGGACGGATTGTTGTGATCAATCCCAGGGACAGATTGTGGTGATAATTCCGAGGGACGGATTGTTGTGATCAATCCCAGGGACAGATTGTGGTGATAATCCCGAGGGACGGATTGTTGTGAACAATCCCAGGGGGAGATTGTGGTGATAATCCCGAGGGACGAATTGTTGTGATCAATCCCAGCAACAGATTGTGGTGATAATTCCGAGGGACGGATTGTTGTGATCAATCCCAGCAACAGATTGTGGTGATAATCCCGAGGGACGGATTGTTGTGATCAATCCCAGGAACAGATTGTGGTGATAATTCCGAGGGACGGATTGTTGTGATCAATCCCAGGGACGGATTATGGTGATAATTAAATACTCTGTTAAATGGACAGTTTGGGTAAATGGTCAATTCATATAGCATAAAATACACTGTTAAATTGACAGTATTGGTAAATGATCAGTTAATATATCATTAAATACACTTTTCAATAGGCAGTACTGGTAAATGGTGGATTACATATCATTAAATACATGTTCAATGGACAGTGTAGGTAAATAGTGGGTTTATATATCATTAAATCCACTGTTAAATGGACAGTGTGAGTAAATGTTGGGTTTATATATCATTAAATACACTGTTAAATGGACAGTGTTGGTAAATGGTGGGTTTATATATAATTAAATACACTGTTAAATGGACAGTGTTGGTAAATGGTGGGTTTATATATCATTAAATACACTGTTAAATGGACAGTGTGGGTAAATGGTGGGTTTATATATCATTAAATAAACTGTTAAATGGACAGTGTGGGTAAATGGTGGGTTTATATATCATTAAATACACTGTTAAATGGACAGTGTGGGTAAATGGTGGGTTTATATATCATTAAATACACTGTTAAATGGACAGTGTGGGTCAATGGTGGGTTTATATATCATTAAATACACTGTTAAATGGACAGTGTGACAAAATGGTGGGTTGATATAAATTTTAATTCCACTGTTAAATGGACAGTGTGGGTAAATGGTGGTTTATATATCATTAAATACACTGTTAAATGGACAGTGTGAGTAAATGGTGGGTTTATATATCATTAAATACACTGTTAAATGGACAGTGTGGGTAAATGGTGGGTTTATATATCATTAAATGCACTGTTTAATGGACAGTGTGGGTAAATGGTGGGTTTATATAAATTTTAATTCCACTGTTAAATGGACAGTGTGCGTAAATGGTGGTTTATATATCATTAAATACACTGTTAAATGAACATTGTTTGGAAATGTTCCGTTGATACATCATTAAATACACTATCAAATCGACATTGTGGGTAAATGGCGCGTTTATATCTCATTAAATCCACTGTTAAATGGACAATATGGGTAAATTGTGAGTTTGTACCTCATTAAATACACTGTTAAATGGACTGACAGTACCTTTACTGATTGTCGAGCTGATACTTCTGACAGTATAAGTTTTGATTATAGAGCTTATGCTTCTGAGAGTACCTGTCTTGATCAAAGAGCTGATGTTACTGAGAGTATCTGCATTAATTGTAGAGCTGATATTATGAACAGTATCTGCACTGATTATAGAGCTGGTATTACTGACAGTATCTCTGCTGATCATACAGGTGATATTACTGAACGCACCTGTACTGATTATAGAGCTGATATTACTGACAGTATTTGTATTTATTATCGAGCTGATATTACTGAACGTACCTGTATTTATCAATGAACTGATATTACTGACAGTACTTCTATTGATTGTCGAGCTGATATTACTGAAAGTATCTGTGCTGATTTTATCGAGCTTAATAGTGACAGTATTTGTGATGCTCATAGGGTTGTTAAATGACAATGTCTGTGTTGATTATAGAGCTGATATTACTGACAGTATCTGTGCTATTATGGCGCTGTTACTGACTTTATCTCGGTTCAATATAGCGCTGATATTACTGACAGTGTCTGTGCTCAATAGAGCTCTGCTTTACTGACTGTATCCCTGTTCAATATATGGCTGATAATTCTGACAGTATCCCTGCTCAATATAGGGCTGATATTACTGACAGTATCCCTGCTAAATATAGTGCTGATAATTCTGACACTGTGTGATGATGAAAGAGCTGGTGTAATCAAAATATTCATTGACTGACATGGAATTTTACAGCTCAGGAACAGCCCATTTGGCCCAACAGGTCTTTGCCTGGATTTGTGCTCCACACGAGCGTTCTCCCACACCATTTCATCGCACCCTATTAACTTATCTTTCTATTTCTAGCCCCCTCATGTATTTTTCTGCCTTCCCCTTAAATGCATCTGCACTTTTCGCCTCAACCATTCCACGTGGTAGCGAATTGCACTTTCTCGTCACTCTCTGAGCAACAAGTCTCCCCTGAAATCCATCTTGGTTTCATTGGAAACTTTCTTATCTTCATGGCCTTTATTTTTGGACTGCTCTCAAGGGGAAATATCCTCTCCAGTTCTAGCCTATGGAACCCCTTCCGAATCTAAAAGACCTCTATCAGTTCACCTCTCCGTCTTCAACTGAATAGAGAAAAGAGACACAGCCTGTTAAATCTTTCCTGATATTGTTGGGAAATAATGCATTGAACAAGTGACGCCAGGAATGAAAGGAAAGTAATGCCAGGAAGGAACAACCAGGCCATAATATTCCCCCCTAGGACCGGATTAATGCAGGCAATCTCGGCACAATCAAGAGCAGGGAACAAGGGGTACTTAAAACATCACCAATAAAATGCCCGGAGCCGGCAGGCTGTGTTTGTGCATTGCTGCGGTTCAAGCAGAACAGTTCGAACGACTGCACTGTCAAACTCACAGATTAAAAAAACAACCTTCTGTTCAAGCGTTGCCTTGTCCTGCCAGGTAGGTGCGGGAGAACTGCTGGGACTCGCCCGGCAGAGGCGGAGACTCCGAAACGGCGCCAGAGATTGCGATGTTCTGACCTGTGTCACTGGTTATCGACTGAACAATAAGATTCTTATGATAGCGTGGGTTTGTTTGGGGGGTGAATTGCGATCCAGAATCCTGGACACATCAGGTTAGCATCTCGGCAGATACAAAAAGCATTAATTTCAGGACCTTAGTATTTAAAATCTGCAGATGCAGAATCTCTTGTGCTGAACTTTTAACCGTCCCCGAAATAAAATCGCAGGTTGGTTTCAGGGTTTCACTGTTTAATTCTGACTGGACACAGGGTGCAACAATGGGTGTGTTTACTAAACTACATTCTCTTGCACCGATTATCTGATCTTTGCTCCCCTGGAATTCTGCGAAGTACAGAACCGATGGAGCTCAGCCTTACATAAAAACAGCCAGTCAGAGCCCACTTGGTTCGAGTACAGTGTAGACACATCCCGACGAGGGGGAAAGGAAGGGCACCCAAAGCTGGAGCTCCCTGGATGAGTAAAGAGATAGAGATTAAAATGAAACAGAAAATTGAGGCTTATGACGAATGTAACGTAGAGAACCAGGCTGAATACAGAAAGAACAGAGGAGATCTTTAAAAAAGGAGGGAATTAGACGGGCAAAAAGAGAGATTCAAGAGTAACTTTCAAAGGGGAATTGGATTAAAATTTTGAAGGAAAGATTTACAGGGATATGGGGAAAGAACACGGGAAAGGGACTAAGTTGATAGCTCTTTCAAAGAGCCAGCACAGGTATCATGGACCGAATGGACTCCTGTGCTGTACCTACTATGATACTACGATGCATCCATTTAAGGGGAACGTACAAACCCTCCAGTGCTGAAGTCATTGTACAGAAACTCTGGTTAACCTTCGCATTCACCAAATTCCGGAATTCATAGTCCAGCACATGTTTAAATAGAGGAACATCGGAACAGGAGTAGGCCATTAAGCCCCTCGAATCTGTCCTCCCATTTAATTAGATCATTGCTGCTCTGTACCTGAATTCTATTTACCTGCCCTTGATCCATTTCGCGTGATACGCTTACGTAAAAAATGCTGCAGCTATCAGTCTTCAAAATTTCAGTTGAACCAGAACTCACAACCTATTGGAGGAGGGAATTCCACATTTACAGTAAACTTTGTGCAACAAAGTCCGTCCACATTTCACTCCTGAACGGCCGAAGGCCAATCTTAATATTTTGCCCCTTGTTCTGGACTCGTCCTTGACAGGAAATTCCTTCTCTGTATCTAATGAGTGTGAGGTATTATATTTTAGTCGGGATTGATCACAACAATCCGTCCCTCGGAATTATCACCACAATCTGTCCCTGGGATTGATCACAGCAATCCGTCCCTCGGAATTATCACCGCAATCTGTCCCTGGGATTGATCACAACAATCCGTCCCTCGGAATTATCACCACAATCTGTCCCTGGGATTCATAGAATCATAGAAGTTACAACATGGAAACAGGCCCTTCGGCCCAACATGTCCATGTCGCCCAGTTTATACCACTAAGCTAGTCCCAATTGCCTGCACTTGGCCCATATCCCTCGATACCCATCTTCCCCATGTAACTGTCCAAATGCTTTTTAAAAGACAAAATTGTACCCGCCTCTACTACTGCCTCTGGCAGCTCGTTCCAGACACTCACCACCCTTTGAGTGAAAGAATTGCCCCTCTGGATCCTTTTGTATCTCTCCCCTCTCACCTTAAATCTGTGCCCCCTCGTTATAGACTCCCCTACCTTTGGGAAAAGATTTTGACTATCGACCTTATCTATGCCCCTCATTATTTTATAGACTTCTATAAGATCACCCCTT